>NC_065546.1:26142209-26796402 GCF_022605725.1 Anthonomus grandis grandis
AAAAAGAAAAAAAGGTCGGGAAAGTAGCAGTGGAAGCGGAAGCGATGAAAATGAGAACCATGATAAAACTACTCATGTAAGATCATTGCATGCAAACATTGGACAAGCATCACATTCTCCAGTAGAACTGTAAATATATCTGTTCCCGACTATTCTGCTCGACGTCGTCCGAATCACGACGTCAAACTTATGACATCAACGTCGATCCTGAAATTATAGTGGACGATGGCTATCATGAAAATGATCTGGGTCGTTATGTTGGGTTGGCTACCCGACAGAAAAGGAGAAGGAGTTGTTACAAAATCCTTGGATGCCGCCCAGATATTACAATTTTGAAAGTGATGCAAGCCATTTTAAAAGAAAATTTAATCATGCTTGGTTGGATCAATATGCACCATGGCTAGTATATTCGAAGCGACTAAAGATGCTCTTTGTAAGCATTGTGTTTTGTTCTCTCCGCCCATCAGCACTGTGAGAGGAATTTTGGGATAATTTATAGTCACACCATATAAAGCTCAAAAATATGCATGAAGACTGCAGAAAGCAGATCAAAGATCAACCTTCACCTAACAGCGACAAATGCTGTAAAAAATCGATGAAAAGAGACAAATATTGTCATCAATTATTTCTTATATAGTATTTTTTTCATTATTTCTTGTATAATAGCGGTACATATGATATATCTCTTAGGGGAAAACAAACAGATAAGGGTGTTTTATTAGATTTATTGAAGTTGAGAATCAATTCAGGGGATGACAAATTAAAGATTTACCTGGAATAGTGCCGTCGCAATGCAGTTTACACATCACCAGAAATACAAAACGAATTGATAAATTCATGTGGCGAAGTTATTAAGGAAAATATAATAAGTGAGGTTCAGAAGGACATGGTTTACGCAGTCTTAGCTGGTAAAACAGCAGACGTAGCTAAGAAAGAACAACTGTCAATAGGCATGCGATTTCAGGACAAAAGCAAAAGAAAAATCAGAGAAGAATTTGTAGGGTTCGTTGAACTAAAAGCTCAAAATACTTCAGCAATTGCCGAAGCAATTGATAATTTCTTGATTAGTTCTAACCTTCCAACCAAAGATTTCGAAGGGGTTTGAATTTAATAGCCGTTCTGTAATGGCAGGGAAAGAGGGTGGCGTACAAGCTATTTTAAGGAAAAAATATCCTCGTGCTTTATTTTCATTGTTCAGGTCACAAACTCAACCTTGTTGTGAATGATGCAAACGCAGTGCCAGAAAATAGAAATACTGTCGCCACTGTAAAGGATGTTATGACGTTTTTCAGAGAATCGACTACACGCTCCAAACCTATGACTATTGTGTGAGACGAGATGGTCCAAAAAATTAAATCAATCAGAAAGTTTTTAAAATTTCCCAGGGCTTGTAAAATCTCAAGAAACGTTATCCGTAGAGGAAAATTATGCCACCAGAAAATCTGCATATCAGTTGCATTCAGCCGTTACAAAACCAGTGTTTATTATTCCTCTACAAATAATAGCCAAATATTCAGCCGTTTTGGAACTAGCAGTTTGCGCACTGCAAGCTAAATCGATCGACATCGGTGGAGGAACACATAAAAAATATCAAGGACACTCTCAGAAATGACTGCGAGTTTCCTGATAAAATAAGTAATGAAAAGCTTTCCAAAAGCGCGAACAAGCAAACACATAGAAGTAATCCGCCATCAAACAATGATAATGAATATTGGCGGCGTTCCCTGATAATACCATTGATTCACTCATTTCATCATTGAATATTCAATTCTCCCAAGAAAATACTTCGGCGTTTGCTTTAAGTAAGCTACATCCCTTGTATATGACCAAGACCAAAACCAGCATTACAGACTTATACAAGAACGCAGAATCATTCCAAGAATTTTATAATCTAGATATTACCAGAGAACTAAACCTTTGGCATATTTATGGGTGAAAAAGGCTTTATCAGATGATCAATTAAGGGAAATAGAAGTAGTTGATCTGTTCAACGAAGCCAACATTTTTTACCCTGCTGTCAGAAAGGCACTGATTTATTTTAAGCACTATCCCATGCACTACGGCGACCGTAGAGCGGTTCTTTAGTACGCTGCGAAGAGTTAAAACGTGGCTTAGAAGCACCATGGGTGAAGAAAGGCTTACAGGTTCATGTCTAATAAGCATACATCGCAATTATTTAAAAGAAAGCAGTGAGTTTATTGAAAAGACTATCGTAGACTAATTTTCGGCAAATCCTAGAAGACCTCTGTTAAATTAATATACATATATCGGGTGGTGCGTCGCCGAGCGGAACATAGGAAAT
Organism: Anthonomus grandis grandis; assembly: GCF_022605725.1. NCBI lineage: Eukaryota > Metazoa > Arthropoda > Insecta > Coleoptera > Curculionidae > Anthonomus > Anthonomus grandis. The sequence goes on from NC_065546.1 coordinate 26,144,512, forward strand.
CCCATGTAAATTTTAAGGGGATCAATTATTGGCTTCCCTGTACATTTTACAGACAAAATGTATGATAACTTTTTGAAGAGACCAACCTGGCAAACCCTCGTGCAAAGTTTCAAAAAATTTAAATAAGCGAATCTTGAATTATTCAATTAAATGTAATTGCAAAATTACCAAATTTTCGGTTCAGGTAAAACCAGACACTAGCCACCAGCAAACAATTTGTTAGAAAGCTTTGTCAAATCTCACCTACAGCCAAATACAAGAAAAAAATTTTTTCGTTTTATCAATCTATTTAATATAACGAATGAAAATTTATAAATATTTAATAAAACGATGAAGTTAAACCAATAACAATTATTATTATCAATTATTAAAAAAATAATTTTATCATACTTTTTAAAATTTAATTTAACCAATAGCAGTATCTGAAATATTTTCAATTTATTTTCCTATCAAGCCTATCTGGTCCATTTCAACCATTAAACCTATTGTTAGTAAATTCGAGTCCAAAGACATTGCAATAAATAATTGTAAATGTTTAACTCAGAAGATCGAAAATAGATTCGAAAAAAGAGAGAACAGAACTCTTAATATTTTACTAAGTGTAAAAAAATAAAATAAAATAAAATACAATAACTTTTTTAAAAATAATAGAGACATCAATTAATCAAAATATAAAAACATCAATTAATCAAATTTTCAAACAACCCCCCATTAACAGCTAAACAATATCCTAACCGATCATAAAATTCATTTCTAACGTTACTAAGTTGATATTGGGAAATTTTTACTTGAAATTAAAATTACATTCTAATGAAATAACGTTTTGTAACTGGGTTAGATTCTCAAATTTTACACTTTTATAAATGACACTTTTTAAATGACCCCACAAAAACAAGTCATTCGGTGAAAGATCAGGTGACCTGGCTGGCCAAAGTATCCGGTATTGTGGACCAATAATATTGCCGTTAAAAGCATTTTCCAAGCACTCTCTAACCATACGGGCATTATGGGCCGGGCAACCATGCATTTGGTACCAGATCATTTGATCTTCCTGAACAACTTGTTCCAAGGCGGCTCCAATTTGATTTTGAAATAAGTCCAAATAGGTTTCAGCTGTTAGGTTATAGTCCATAAAAAAGGGTCCAATGATAAGGTGTCCGATAATTCCCACGAATATATTTGTTTTTTGGGGATAGTGTGTCCGAGTATGAACAAAGCGATGTTCATTTTCTTGGCTCCAATACCGGCAATTCTGAACATTTGGTTCAGTTTGTCGAGGTATATACAGTATGAGAGTAGTACAGTCAGTTTTCTTGAGGGTAAATGTACATTCATCGGTAAAACAAATATTTCTTAAAAAAATCCTATCATTATTTGCTCCTTTCATCATTTCAAAACAAAATGCCACTCTTCCCTCTTCATCTCCTTCCTGCAGCTCCTGATGTTTTTCGAATTTATACGAATAATATTTGTGTTTTTTTAAAGTGTGCAATACCGTTGTATGATGTTTATTTACCTCTTGCCCAAGAACACTCTTACTAACCATCTGGTTTTCCTCCACACTTAGTAGAGTATTAAGATCTCTGTTCTCTCTTTCTTCGGCTCTATTTTCAATAACCCAAGTTGAACATTTACAATTATTTATTACGGTAAATTTGGACTGGAACTTATTGACAATACGTTTAATAGTTGAAATGGATGGAATGGGCTTGGTGGGGAAATAAGCTGAAAACATTTCAGATGCTGCTCTAAAACTGTTTCCCGCATAATGCCACTTAGTTATGGCTATCTATTTTTTCGTCGATTGAATAATTCATACTTGTTTTCAAATATCGACTGTCACTGACTTATTGACACTTTTCCTCACGTCAGTGACAATATTCATTCTACTGGTGCCCGTTTGGTTTTACCTGATCCGAAAATTTGCTAATTTTACAATTACATTTAATTGAATAATTCAAGATTCGCTTATTAAAACTTAAAAAAAACTTTGCACAAGGATTTGCCAGATTGGTCTCTTCAAAAAGTTATGTTACATTCTTTCTATAAAATGTACAGGGTCAATAATTGACCCCCTTAAAATTTACATGGGTTTTCCCATGTTCCGCTGTGCGACGCACCACCCGGTATATTATGATTATTATATATACAGGGTGCCTCCGATTAAGTCGGCACTATTGGTATCTTTGTTAATATTTAAATTATTAAAATAATAATTTAAATATTAACAAAGATATCACATTTTTCAATATGCGTAAAAGGCATTTTACTAATTTAGATTTTACAAAAATCACAAACTTTGCTAACATATAACTGTCAGTATTTCTTTATTTAATAAAATTTCTACGGCTACTGTCATTTTATTATTCAAACACTGATTTATTTGTTTTGCTCTCAAAAAGTTCAAGGCCAACTTGCCTAAATTTGACAAAATTATTAATATCGCTATAACTTTGTTATTTTTAGGTTTAGGCTATTAGTCTAAATAAACTTTTTTATTAAGAAAATTATTATCTTTTGATTAATGTAAAAATATACAGGGGATTCCATTTAACAAAAGTACATTTTTCACATTTTCTCGAAAACGCGATGTTAAATTTTTTTTCTGTTTTCACCATTTTAATCAACAGAACAAATCCTACTAGTCTGCTAATTTAACCGACCCTGTATCTTGGATATGGCTTGGATATGGATATGGCGACAAGACTCGAACACAGGCCGAAGTTTGCGATCTGTTTAACAATAAGTACCCGGAGAAGCCTATTATACGTTCGATAGTAAGCAAAATTGAAAAAAAGTTTAGAGATTAAGGTCATGTTAGAGATAAATGCAGCTTGCAGGCTTGCAAAAGCTAAAAGAGGCGAAAAAAAAAATTTGGTTGCTCCGATCCAAGAAAATAAGCTTTATGTTGGTGGAGAATGCTTTACTTATGAACAACTTATAAGTAAACAAGTCCAGGAAATTTGTAATAAGGTGTTTTCTCCTCCCCCTCCTCGTAAATCTATGAGCGCTCCGGCTACTCCCAACATAGCTTTATTGAATTTGGACTTTGATAACAGTGCTAACAGTGCTAAAAAAAAAACTGTATACACCAGAACAGCTGCTGACTCTTTATAAGGCTCAAATACGCCCTTCCCTCGAGTATTGCTCGCATGTCTGAAGCTCTGCACCCAAGCATAGTTTAAAGCTGCTAGATTCTATACAGAAGAGAGCTATTCGTCTTATCGACAAACCAGAACTGACAAAGAGTCTGGATAGTCTGGAGCACAGGAGAAAGGTGGCTGATCTCTGTTTATTCTACCGTTATTATCACGGTAAGTGCTCCTCTGAGCTGGCAGGCCTGATTCCACCCAGGGCTGTTCCGACAAGAAGGACGCGTCTAGCAATTGCGGCTCATCAACATCGAGTCCACCTGCCTACCCCAAGGACGTCGCTGTATCGGGACTCATTCATCTGCAGAACATCTTCTTTGTGGAACGGGCTTCCACCTCACATATTTCCCGATGCATACAACCTGCAGCGATTTAAGATAAATGCCCACAAATATCTTCGCGCAAGCACCACTCCAAGAGTGACATAGGACTTGCCTCTTGTGCTTGTGTGTACCATTAAAAAAAAAAAAAAAGTGCTAACAGTGCTGACAGAGATGGCAATATTAGATCTAAAATACGCACCAAGATTACTGTGACTACTCTAAACCCGTCGTACGAAAACGAACGAGAGAATACAAATGCTACATCCGCATCTACTGGTATAAGTGATATAGCACAAAAAATAACCTTCAGTTGAATGCTGCATCGGGCGGCAGTAAAACGGTTGAGAGACCTGTTACTCGACAGACTTTAAAAAAAAATTGATTTAGTACATAAGATGGTGTTTTAAAAAATCGTGATTCATGGATTTGTAATTTAGAATTATTAGAATTTTAGTTATGGGTGTACATATGTGTTATTTTAAAGTTGTGTTGGTGAATATTTTGTTCTACGTAAAATTTTAGTTGAATTCTTTTTATTCGGATAATTTTATAATAGATACTAAGTTTTAAGTGGTTAATGAGTATTTGTATGTTATGGTCGATTTATAGATGGTATTTGTTTATATAAAGTTTTCACACTACTTATTATGACTAACAAAAACCTTAGAATAGTATATTTAAACGTTCGGTCGCTTTATACAGGATTTCATGAATTTCAAAATATTATTTTAGCAAATAATTTTGATATAATCGTGTTGTCTCAGATATGGCTCTCCACACATGATAGTTCTCTTTCTTTTGGTATACCCAATTATCGGCTTCTTAGAAAAGATCGACTAGGTAGAGGTGGAGGTGTGGGAGCTTATATAAAATCATCTCTAAGTGTACAGGTGATAGCCTTTGATTTCGCTATTAATCCACTGTTTGAATATCTAGTCTTTAATGTAAAAATTAAAAATAAATTTTATGGGTTCTGTGTATTTTATAAACCACCTTTACTGAATTTTAATGGCCTAACATCGGATTTTGATAATATACTTTCTTTTATCTATCCAACAGTCTAGGACATTTTTTGTTTAGGGGACTTTAATATTGATTTATTTAATTTGAATAACCCACTTACGCCTCTTTTCGAAAATTATAATATGACCCAAATTATACAAGAACCAACCAGAATCTCTCAAGCTAAAAATTCCTTAATTGACTTGATTTTTGTAACCAATACTTCTTTGGTAAGGAAACATGGTGTTATTAATGCGGATTTGATTACAGATCACAAACTTATTTATGGCGAGATAAATTTAATCAAACCTGCTACAATTCCAAAAATAATAAAATATAGGAGCTTTAGGAATTTTAATTTTATATCTTTTAAGAATGACATGCTTCTTAAGCCTTGGGATAATATACTTTACGAAAATAATATAGACAGAAAAATTGAAATTTTTAATTGTATATTGATTAATTTGTTTGATACCCATGCCCCACTGCGCGAAGTAAGAATAACTAAACCTAAAGCTCCATGGTTAAGCGAAAATATAAAAATCCTTATGTCTCAAAGAAAAAGTGAACTTCCAAAATTTAAAAAATCTAAGTTGCCGGATGATTGGACAAATTACAAACGATTAAGGAATATAACTTTATCAGCTATAAGAAGAGAGAAAAAAAATTAGCTGAATTTATTGTGCAATAGAAATAACCATCGTCAACTTTGGAATGCTGTTCGTGATCTGAATGTAAGATCGCGCCTGTATAATGTGATTCCTAAACCACTATTGAATCCAGAAGATATAAAAAACTTTATTACTTCAAAATGCATCATGTTGTGACGAAAAAAATGATTTCTATGAAAGCAATAAATTTAATGAGAACTTTTATTTTATTTTTAGATTGGCAAAAGTTTCTGATATTAATAATATCTTAAATAACATAAAAATAAATGCAAGTGGTGTAGATGAAATCTCTCCTTTAATGGTAAAATATTGTAGTCCTTTCATTGATAAATATATCACGCACATAATAAATTGCTGCTTGGAAATAAATTATTTTCCTAATCAATGGAAGGTATCTATTGCCAAGCCTTTGCCCAAAGTTCTTAACCCCACTGACTTTAACGACCTTCGACTTATAAGTTTGTTGCCAACTCTATCAAAGATATTTGAAAGGTTTCTTTATAACCAAATATACAATTATTTTATTTCAAATAATATTATTCCCAGCAGTCAATGTGGGTTTAGAAAGGGGTTTAGTACCTCAGTAGCTTTGGCCAATGTCACTGATGACTTATTCCGCGCCTCAGACAAGCAAAAGAATAGCCTGCTTGTACTTTAGATACTTAGATTTTTCTAAGGCGTTTGATACAATCAATCATCGGCTTCTTGTATCTAAATTACAGTTTTATGGGTTTGATTTCCATTCATCCTCAATTATTAAATCATATTTGAATAACAGGTTTCAGAAAATTAATTCAGATAATACTTATTCAGAAGAAGTAAAAATTTTATCAGGTGTTCAATTTTAGGCCCACTATTATTTTTGGTTTACACATCTGATATTCTTAAAGCAACTAAATATTGTAAAATATAGGCATTTGCAGATGATACCCAAATTTATTGTTCTTTTAAAGCTAATGATTCTGCGGTTTTTGAAAAATTTGTCAATGAAGACTTACATACCTTGAGTGATCTTTGTAAACAGCATAATTTAAAAATGAATCGTGTTAAATCACATCTTATGATATTTGGCAATAAAAAAAAGCATTTTCTTTAAAGAATAGTCTAAATATTTTTTTAGATGATAATAAATTATCATTTGTCGACTCTGCTAAGAATTTGGGATTGATATTGGATAGTGAACTTAGATTTAGAGAACATGTCAAGAAACTTATTCAGAAGTCTTATATGGCATTAAAAATACTTTATAGTAATAGACATGTTTTAAATATTAATTTAAGAAAAATGTTATGCGAGTCACTTGTTCTGTCTAATTTTAATTATTGTGATTATATATACGGATTTTGTTTAGATGTTAGTAGTAAATATAGGATACAAAAAGTGCAAAATTCTTGTGTTCGACTTATATACGAGTATAGCATGCGCAAATTTGATCACATTTCTTTATTGTATACTGCTTTAAACTGGCTTAAAATGGATCTCAAGACAATGAATTTAAAAAATGTTCAGTTGTGTAAACTAAAGTTAAAAATCTACCTTTTGGACTTGCAAGATAGTGGTTGTATATTCCCGCCTAGATAGTCATTAATATATATTTTTTTTAAACTTTATAATATATCAAATCTTAGACTTTTTAAATTCAAATTTTTAATTGGATCTCCATTCTTTGTGCTTTGAATAATGTTGTTTTCTATTTTTTTTATTTTTTTTATTCTCTTTATTTTTTTTTAACTCTTCTCTGTAATTTTAATTAAGATACTTCTTTTATTTTTATCACGCTAGTTGTCTTTAACTCATTTACTGTGTGCGTATGTGGTTCAGTAGAGTAGCTAATACAGCTAGACTGCGCCACTTAGGCATACTTAGTTAATAAATTGATTTGTAAATTATTTACAAATGTTTGTAACTTTTGGTAATATAAGACATTAGACATTATTATTATTATTATTATTATTATTATTATTATTATTATTATTATTATTATTATTATTATTATTATTATTATTATAAATATGACCCGGACCTTCCCACGCTTCCAGAAAACAGACAATTAGATATTTTGCATAGAAATAAATGGCATCCACATAAAATTCATTTAATTCAGGAGCTTATTGAAAATGAGCACATCCGCAGAATAGAGTTTTACGAAACAAAGATGAATAAATTTAATGCAAACCCACAATTTTTAAGTAAGATTGTTTTTTTCTGACGAGGCAAGTTTTTTTTAATGGTTCTGTACATAGGCAAAATTTTCATTGTTGGGCACCAGAAAATGCACACTGGAGTATGGAAAGACAATTTCTTAAGAAGTTGCCAGGAATTGTGGGCATGTCAATTGTGGGTCCCTATTTTATTGAGGACGCACTTACCTCTGAAAAATCTTTAAAGTTGCTTCCAAATCAGATAGTACCTAGTTTAATTGCACTTTATCCAAATGGTGAAAACTCTTATTAGTTATCTAAAATCTAAAGTTTATTTTGATTAACCGGAAATATTAGAAGAATTAAAAAATAGAATTAGAGCCGAAATACAACAAATCCGGCCTCAAACAATAAGTAAAGTATTACAAGAATTCGAATATCGGCTTGGTTACTGTTAGGAAGTTAATGGTCAACAATTTAAACATTTATTTTCTTGTTTTGTTTTTTCTTTCATAAACTGTTCCAAAAATTCATGGTTATTTATAAAACATTTAATTGCAAATTTCTTAATAACTATTGAGTTTATGTATAGGAAATATACAAAATATACTTTAAATTTTATACAGAATCAAAAAATAAAACAAAAAAATTAGTGTTTCAATTTAAAAAAAATTAAATTAATAGTCGTAGCTCATTTTTGGTCCACCCTATATACACGAGTTCTGAGAATCGTCATTTGTTTCCTGACACTACCAGCGTTAAATACCAAATGTGCAATTTGCTGCGCAACTCGCAGCGACTAATAATTTCGAGTTCGAATTACAATAATTACTTAATGTATAACAAGTATTAGCAATAGTACTTTAATCTTCTTATTGAAGATAAAAAGTTTTTTTGAAGCAAGTTTAATTTTTATGTTGGAACCTTTGCATATGCGTCCACTTACTTTTATTTTAAGCTTTCACCTTAATTGTTTAATTTCAGTTTCTTTAACATTAATTTATCTCTTAATTAGTCTTAAAATATTTATTTTAATTATAATTTAATTAATAATTTTTATGTTTTAAATTTAATTCTTAACCATATTATATCTATAGCTTATCTGGCCAAAATAAGGTTCTGGAGGCTATCATAACTTATAAACCTATCTGAATTTGATTAATTTAGAAGGAATTTAATGAATTACTTCAGAGCGTTTGCTTTATATTCTTATTTAGCTGCATTTAACTAAAAAACTAATAGAGTTGTTGTGCATTATACCTAATTACCTTTTTTGGATGGATTTTATTGTTCTGTCTTTTTTTCAAAGTATATAGATTTCAACATGTTAGACTGTGGTTTTTTGGTGCTTTATAATTTTCAAGTCGTCTTAAGAGATATACCCAATTCAGGTGACTAGAGTTTTTTTAAATTTTGTTGTTGTTAGGACTCTTCTTTTTTTATTTGATCTGATTTTATTATATTATATTTTGGCATTTTTTGTCCCTAAACCTATAAATCAGCCTTACTAATTTAATTGTAAATTGTTTCAAAAAGATATAAAAAAAAATCAATATGACTCTCGGGACTTATTAAGTCTGGATGTAGAGAATTTTATTTATACCTGGTTAATTTTTAATAATTTAGCAAAATTAAGGTAAATTTGCTTCTTTAATCTATACATATTTATATGTATAACTTTAGCCTAAAAATTAGATTTATAAAAGCGATAAGGGGGTATATACGTTTTTGTTTTCAAGCTTTTCTTATAGACCACTAACGACTGACAAAAAATAACTGCTGCATGATTTTTTTACCTTACACACCTTTTTGGATGCCAGATTGACTGTACTAGAGACCTAATTTACGTATCGCCTCCTAATAAAACGCGGAGCAACCAGGATAATTGAATCTAGAAATAATATAATTAAGCCTTAAGTTAACATTAACAATGCATAATGTATATTCCACTCGATATAATCCCGTACAAAATAAATAAAAGAAAACGGCATTTATTGAAAAATAAAGCTTTTGTATACAAAATTCTACAAATAAATTATTCCGAAACCATTACATTAGAGATATGGCTAGCACTTATTATTAAAAGATAAAGCTTTTTAGATTAACGATAAGATAGTAAAAAAAATATTGCTTTTAAAATAAAAATTTTTTAGTCGTATAATTTAGGCCGCTCTAAAAAGACATCATATATCACATAAAGGCTTAGATTTCTCCACGTAGTTTAGAAATATGTGCTATTAATTACACTTATGAATACAACAACGTTTATATCATAAACAAGAAGATTACAAATTAAGTTTGAACATGATGCTATGAGATTACTGATGATATCTAACTATTTCGTGGATCGAGAAACTTAATTTTCTAAGTCTCTAGAACCAAGTTTAACCAGTTTAAAGAAAAGTAAAGCTAACGTTCGTACTTGATCTCTACAATTTGTTTATATTTTTACTAACTATATGTTTTGTTTATTTATAAGTGATTTTATATTTAAAATGAGTTTACACTTTGAATATTTGGTGCAGGTGACGAGTTAGAAAATCCTAGTCGAGTTATTATAATTAAACAATCTGCTCCAATAATTGTATAAAGGCCTAGCTATATTTTCAGCTTCTTTTAGCATATTCAGCTCAGCGGTATATATCACATGGCCATTTTAATACATTTATCCAAATTGCTCAAAAGTAAGAGGGATACAATAGTTGGAGATTGAAAGCTGTTCCCGAAATAGGGAGACATGCATCTGTGCAGGTCATTTTCAGCTTAAGGTCAGCCCAAAGTCAGAGTATTTTTTTAAAATTAGAATCCCTATTTTTGTAGCGCTTTTAAAAAAAAGCCAAAGGAAATTTTACTTTTAAAATAATATTTCAAACTTTGTTATTATAAGCCCGAACGGCTGAAATAAGGGTCAAATTACAAAGAACTGCTTTCTACATGTTTGTTAATATTTCTGTTAAAATTAAACATTTTAAAAATACTTTAGCTTGTGGGTCCAGCAGAAATGCTAAAATAACTCTTATTGTCTTGACCTTGAGGTCAATTATCAAGATTATTTGTAGGTTGGAATATTTTAATTTAATAGGAATTTATTTAGAAAGGCTTCCATCTTGGATAACACTTAAATAAACCAGCTGTTAAGGATGGATGAATAATAAAAAAGCACAAAAAGTAAACTGTAACGGATCGCTAAACAAACTAGAAGGTGTGATCGGAACCAAATAAAAAATAAATTGACCAATATTTATTTCATTCTGTGAGGTTTTTTTTCTTATATTTTGCTAAGAAAACTCAACCGATATGACCTCTCCAGATTTTTGTTTGTAAAGGTGTTTGCAGATGCTGTTTTTCTACTACGAGCTATGACGAGAGACAAAATCTCGAACCTGAAAATGACATGGAAAGACTAGAATCAGTATACAACAACTTTGAGCGTTGATTGAATATTTGGGACGATACGCAATCCTGTGTTTTAAAATGTACCCGGTCGACTATCGATTGCCGTTTAGTTTCGTTCACCGTGTGGTGCTGCCACGAAGCGGCAAATCTAGGAACGATTTATTTAACCTACTTGGAATTAGCTTTTGTCTTCTTTGAATGAGGTTTTCAACGACGCTGGAATCTCCGGCTACGCGGCCGTGTTGATTATTTTTTTAAGACAGGTGATGCTGCCAACTATATGGTTTTATTTTTTTTTAACTTACAACGAACACAGTGGTGTCATTTAGGTGGTCAAGTAATGAGTGTACTTAAGGGTGGAGACATGTTAAAATTTCTTACACATTACATTTTATGAATAATTACATACCAATTTTAAGACAAAAATTAATACAAAATATATATATAAAAAGTACCAAAAAAGTTTATTACAAGTTATAATTCAACAACAAATATGTTGTTTTCTCCATTTGGTTGAAAAGGGTCAAGTTTTTAAATAAAAAGCCTGTTGCTCTTAATTTACTAAAAACTAATATACAAAAAATATTTGAGATAAATTTTAAGATATAAGTAGATTTCACGTAAATATAAAGGACAGTTGAAATAATTCATGAAGACTTAATATATATAGTAATATAACTCCTTAGTCAATAATCTGTGTAAGAACTGCATTTTATTATCAACCCATGATTCAATATTTGAAAAACTGTGCAGTAACTGTGTAGTGAGATGTTTAAAGTATGCCTTTTTTGGATGAAAAATATTGAAAAATAAATACCTTAAAAAATTAGAAATATTAAACTAGAAAAAAGAAATTACAGGGGTTTTGAGTGAGGATGTTAATGGAACTCGATAAAATATGGAAAATAGGCCACATTTTAAGTTGCGATACAGGCAAATTCTTAATTACCCCACATTACCGTTATACAGGATATCCAAAATGAGAATCAGCATCTAGGAGGATCTCGGAAACCGTAGAAGATACGAAAAAAGTTGCGCAATATAGTTTCCTTTTATAATAAAATATTATAAATTCCAAGTACTTTCCTACCTACATTTTGGGAAAAACTGAAACTTCACAAAATAATTTTAAATTTTTTCTGGCGATATTTGAAAAATAACTAATAAAATTATTTTTAAAATGAATACGTTATTGCGATCACTTTTTCTTGCCTATACGTCGATGACACCTTTAAATTTAAAATACGACTATCTGTCTTAAGAGAGCCATCATAAACTTTGTTTTTCCTTGTTGGTGCTATTGTAAACGACAAAAATTTTATAAATAAGACACAAGTGGTCACAACAAATATATATTCCAGACTGCTAGGCTTTTCCTTTTTAAAAAACATTCTAGCAGATCTAAAGTTTGTCAAAACAGCTGGATAACAGATGTGGGTAGATTCCCACCGTTGTTCGGAGGCTCAATAGTATTCATATCACGTCCTAGCCTAAGGTTGGGTCTCATTTTGGGCCGGGTACTATTCCGTAGATTACAGTCGGCCATCGCTGATTATCTTCGCGCCCTCATGAAAACTCTCTTTTCTTACGTAGGCATTACCTATAACAAAAAAATAAAAAAACAACAATTGTAAACTATTTCTCTCCACAGTTGTTAATTCTCGCAGTCACTGTCAGACTCGTTACAACTAACAACTGTAGAAAAAAATTTAATTTATCAGAGATACGTATCTCTTTATATGCAGTTTTACAGCGTTCTGCACCCGCTAGATCCTCAACCACGTATCGATCGTTATCTAACACTGCCGTTAGAGTGAAGGGCCCTTGATAACGTGGTTCGAGTTTCTTGCTCTGTCCATCATTTGAGCACTTTGTTGTTCTTTGGACAATGACTTGTTGTCCTACAGTAAACGTTTTTATGCCGGCATGTCTTTGGTTGTACAACTCCTTTTGATTTATTACTGACTTTCAGCAAACTTTGTTGATGCTTCCGCTCTCACAGTCGGCAGGTCAACGGGTTCTTCGTCGTCACAAACCTCCGCTGTAAGATAAGCGTCATCAATACCACGTGGCTGATAACCAAGAAATAGCTCATAAGGCGATTTCCCGGTGACCGAGCTTACCGCTATATTGATGCCCCATCTGACAATTAGGGACTTTTCCCAATTTTGTTCATGTGATATGCTAGCCCTTAACGATGAAAGGATTGTCCTGTTATACCTTTCAACTTGCCCGTTGGCTCGAGGAGTAGCTGTTGCACACAACACACGTTTTAGACCTATTCCAGAGCAAAAAACTGAAAATTCTCGACTGGTAAGAGTAGTCCCTCTGTCACAAATGATTCTTTGGGGTACACCGAATGTTTCGATAATCTCCCTTAACCATTTTCTAACTGGTCCAGCTTTCGTGTTAGGCACCGCTTTTAAAAACACAAATTTTGTAAACGCGTCTACGCTTAGAACATTGAAAGGCTAGAATTAGTAAACAACAACTTTGTTTGAGTCCAACATGTGCACAGGGGCGAGAGGGGTGTTTTGATTACAAACATATTTGCCGATTCTCTGTTGTCAAGTCGACGCAAATTACCAACGGAGGAAATTTTTAGCTATATTTTAACAACCGTTAATTATTACGTTAATTTAACTTATTTGTGTTGCATTTTATAGAAACATTTAAAATAAAAAGTATAAATACTACAATTAACCTATTTTAAGAATAAATATAATATCCTTAAACAAAAAAAAACAAAATCATTAACATTCTTATCCCAAAAACTGCTTCTAAAAAATTTGAAGCGACAACACCGGAGCTTAAGCGCCTGAGCCATACGCGTAGTGTCATCTGTCAAACGGCTTTTTGTTTATTTTCCGGATTTGTGTATTTTCTTTAATTTTTGGTTTAAAAGGGAAAAAGGCCACATTTTAGTGTTTTTTTTAATTGCTAGGATGGCAAAAACTTGTGTCGTTTGTGCCACATCATGATAAAAAAGTGATTCAGGCCGATCTTTTCACAAGTAAGTACCGATACTTTCATAACATCACATCATGGGGTTACCATCATCATAAACGTAGAATAGGGGATCTTATAAAGATATAAACCTAATAAAAACTTGAATGTGAAAGTGTGCGTAGAATACCAAAATATTTATATTTTTAAATCTAAATATTTTTTTGAACATATTCATCTATCAATAGGCTATTAAAAATATAAAACTAGAATTTTGTCCCTGGTTTTATTACAGGATTTTATGTTTTTTTTGTTGTTTTGGCAGAAAGAAGGCATAATACCCATGTACCTATCTATATATAGTTATGTTTTTTTAATATAAACATTAGGTAGATAGATGAAATTACTAATTTTTTATTGCCTTTAAAGAATTTTAAAATTTATTTAGATATTGATATCTATGTATAACGTTAATTTTGTCTTTCGCTAACATTTGCTCGATAATTTTTTTTTGTTTTACCATATTGCAACTTACTATAATATATATAGTAATTGGCACCAGATATTAATTTATTACTGTAAATTTTTTTGCTTTTTGATTAAATATCAAATACTTATTATAGATTGCCTAATATATGCCCAAAGGGAACAATGGATTTCATTATTGGAAATCAACAAATTAAAAAGAACATATTTGTTTGTTCAGATCACATCCTTAGAAGTGATTTCTTATATAAGGAAAATAATATTATCAGTAGCCAGACTTTATTAAAAAAATTAGCTCTACCTCAAAGGTAATTTTTTTTTAAATATATTTTTCTAGTATAAAAAAATTGCCACAAAAAGTATTCGTGCTACTCATATAAGCTTTATTTATACCTAATACTTATTAAATTAGGTATGCGTGTAAAACTATTTTTTTACTAGGATTTCTGATACCGATAATCCAGTTAATTTACCAAGTGATTTACCCTTCAAAGCTGCAGGGGTAGTTTTCCTGAAGCGTGCAAAAACTTCTTTAGCTTCCAAAATGGTATATAGTACAAACAGTGAAGCTAATATAGGTATATTACAAGTATGGATAATTAAAATAGATTAATATTCTTGATACACCAAATTTTGTATAATTACAGATCTGATCATTCATCATCAACAATAACTGCATCTGAGATTTATAGTTACCGTGGGGTCTAGGTCAATAATTACTATTTCTCATCCAAGCCGTTTTTGTTTAAAAACGTCTTGGATGGTTTTCTTGGATTGGTCTTTTGCCAAGGAAAAGGTAAAAATACACTCAAAAGAGACTACTAGTTTTATGCCATGTATCATCCTATTTTATATATCTTATTTAAAAGTGATATAGTATTTTATTGTGTTATATTTGCTTAATTAATTGCAATTAATCAAATGTATGATATTACAAAGATTCTTTATAATAACATACATTTTATTGATCAATTGGTTTATCATAATACATTTTTTTTAATTTTTTCTTTTTAATTTTGGTAATACTATATTTTTATGTATATTATTCTAGGGTAAAATCAAAATGATATCCTGAGGACCTAAACACTTGATGATTCCACCGTTTCAAAAGCTAAATCACTTGTCACCAAATTATGGAAACAAAATAAAGAACTAAAAATTAAAATTCGAAGATTGCAACAAACAAATTTGCCCCAAAGAAATTGAATTAGATGTCTCAAGTCATTATTAAAAGACTTAAGAAATAATAACATGATTTTCGAAAAACGCCAACGTACTACATATTTTATTTAAATTGTAAAAGTACTTGTTTGTATATTACTACTAATAAACTATCTAATCTAATCTATTGTACATAGTCTTTAATCTTAGGTAAGCTTTGTTTTTTAGTATAAATTAATATGATATAATAATTGGTATTAGGTATTATATAGGTCACTGTTAAATGTCTCGAAACCATTGTACTAATACCATACAGGCTAAATACTCATAATAAAAATCCTATAACCTATAAAAAACCTGCAACTCCTTCACAATTTAAATATCCTTGTAGTTTTAATTCTTTCCGCTGAAGCAATACTGTCCCTTTGAAAAAGTCAGCATCATAGAAGTATATATTATGTGATATAAAGTAAGTGATGTAAAACTGAGTTTTGTCCAATATAACAATAACAATCAAATTTTGCAAAATGTTAAAAATTTGTGTCTTAAAACATGATTTATTTAGAAATCTATAATATTATATTAATAAAATATTTAATTTCCATAAAAATGCTTTGACAAAAATGCTGCCTTTTATTAGGACATTTCTCTAACGAAGTCCGTTAAAAAAACACATAAATAGCTCATAAATGGTAATATTACTTATACTCAAACTCTATAATAATTAATAAACATTTATCAGGTCAATATTTGTCACTGGTAGAGAGTGCTTGTATCGGTGACAACAACAATGCGATCGAGCGGCGTTGCCATTACTGTTTTCTCGTTTCTTCGTACTTTATTTTCATTTATTTAACGTATATTGACTTCACATATAGGGTATCTTATCAAATTTATTTAAAAAAAAATGCTTGATATTTTATTAAAGGGGAGCAGTAGTATTGTTTTGAGCCTTCGGAAACAACTGAAAATTTTTATGATATTATAAAGTGATTTTTGCCATTTCTCTATAAGCATTTGGCATCATTGCATCAGAGATGTTGCAAGCAAACAAACCTGCCCATAGTTCCACGGCATGCTACTTCTAGCCTTTCAATGTTCTAAGCGTCTACACCTACAATCAAATAACTGTTTCCTTTTTTACTTTTTACAAATGAACCCAAGTGGGCAAGATGAAGGGTATCCATTGGTATTGGTTTCTTCTCGACATATTGAAAACTACCTGGCGTTTTACCTGAAGGCTTTTTATTATACATGCAACCCAAACATGAACTTACATAATTCTTTACATAATTTCTCATGGATGGAAACCAATAACGTTTTGACAAGATATCTAAAGTTTTATCAACGGCAAAATGACCGGCGTCGTCATGATAATAGATAAGTATTCGTCTTCGTGCTGATTTAGGTATCACCCAGCGATGCCCTGCGATAGTCTTTTTATAAACGCGGTTTTTCTTTAGCACGCGTTATGTGATGCAACCAGGCCAAGAACCTCAGTTTACCCCATACATAATTATTATTAATATAAATATTCCTGAATTAACAAAATAAGCATTTTAATATTATTAGACTCCATAAAAATTGCATTATATAAAATCACTCATCTATTAATTTTCGACGAATAAAGTTGTAGTTAATCGATGGTCAAATTTGTGTAGAATTTATTTTGAATTAAATTTATTCCTTTTTTAAAAAGTAGATGTTCAATAATAATTCCATCACTGGCGCAGTCGTTCATGTAGGTGTCTCAAAGATTCCTGGTTGTGCAAGCAGTCCAAGAAAACGTTGCTGAAGCCAAGAAATCGTCAGTTTTAACTGTTTGTTGAGGCATTGAAACCAACCCAAGGCAAGAAGACCACAGTTGCGAGAAGTAAAATCGTAAGTGAGTTTTCCTTTCCACTCCCATTTAATTTTATGATAATTGTTGTGTGGATATTTTGAATTTATTTTTTTAATTTTTGCAATTTATTATTAAGTATACTTTAAATTTACTAAAAGTGCGATAATTCGTTTACATTAGTTACATTTTAATGTCAAATAGTGAAATTGATAATCTTACACAAAACCTTTCAAATATTTCTTTAAGAAACGTAAATTTAACAAATTTAACGTTAGAACCAAATTCATTAAATATGACTACCCTTACAGCAGCAAAAGAGATTGCTCATACTCTTAAAACATTTACAGGCAATAGTGATCATCTAGAATTTTTTATTTCAAGTGTAGACAAATTTTATAATAGATATTATATAGGCACTGTAGATGAATCTCTCAAAGAATTTGTTTTTGCTTCAATACGTTCTAAATTAACCGAAGATGCAGGCGATTTTTTACTTTGTATACCGGATCTAACGACCTGGCCTAAAATAAAAGACGCCTTAAGACAAAAATTTGGCGATAGAATAAACCGTCAAGTACTTTCTCAACAGTTAAATTTTTTAACTCGATCTAGAAAAGAGCTTATTTTAGATTTTATAGAAAGATTAAAAATTTTAAAATCTCGCATTTCCTTAAAAATCGCTGCTGATGATTCCCTAACTCAAGGTACAAAAGACGCTTTAATGGAGCAAACTGAATTAAAAACTGTTACTGTTTTAATGTCTAACTCTCCTAGCGAGCTTCGAACAATTTTAATGTTACACAATCCCCAAAATATTGATGACGCAAGTTCAATTGTTCTAAACCATTCACTTATCGAACAGCAAATAAATGCTCGTAGTTTCATTCCACGACAAGAAATTTATAATACACCACAAAATAGAACATCTCCCCAAAGAAATAATCGCCAAAATTTCAGCCATATGCCCCCACCAATTCAACAATCTTTTGTTCCTCCACAAAATCAATATTCTTTTCAAAATCCCTTTCCAATGCCAAATAACAACATTCAACCCCAGTTTTCAAATAATATAGGTGCAATATTTAAACAACCATTTCCAAGCCAACCTATAAATATTCAACCCCAACCCGTACGTCAACCTTTCCCCGCTAACGAACAAGTTTTTGGCAAGCCGAAAAATGTATTTTCTAAAGAAAATTCAAATAAATTAACCAGCCCCCCATCCCCAATGTCTACAACAAGTAGAATGCCGTCTGCAATAAGTAGAAACACAGACGTTCACATGCGTTCAATTCAAAGCCGCAATCCACAAAGGCAATATCCCAGAAATCTAAGTTTAACATTCCAAAATCAAAAGCCATACCCATTTACCGACTTAGCATATCTAGCAGATAGCCATATTCAATCCCAACAAGAATATGAAAATTTCCGTGAAGAACAAGAATATCAAGACTCTTTCGAAACCCCTGAATACTACGAAGAGAATGAATATTTTGAAAATTACGAAAATTCCCAAGATTTACAAAATTTTCCCAAAAGCCCTCTAAACGAAAATCCGCCCTAAATCTAAATAGTTTTCAAGTCAACTCCCTGCCCTATATTCAACTTCAGAATCCCCCAGCCAAACTTCTTATTGACACGGGTAGCCACACATCCTTAATCAGACCATCTTTAGCAGAAGAATATTTTCCATAATTAATTTTTCCTTGTAAACACACTTTAGTAACTTGTACCGGCAATACCAACACCCAAAATAAAGCAAAAGTCCTCCTTTTACATGAATTTAATATTAATAATGAACTTGAAGTAATTTTATATAGTTTTCACGACTATTTCGATGGAATAATAGGTATGAGAGATTTACGTAAACTAGGTCTTAACATTGATATAACAAATAGGCTTTTAAAAAATGATACGACAGAAATACCTATTTATTACAGAGACAACTTTGACTTACAAAAAATAGAAATACCACCCTTATCTATAATAATAAAAAACATATATACTGATATTCCTGATGAAACCGAATTATACATTCCTCATCTACACACTGGCCAAAATTATGAAATCCCAGGATCCCTTTTAAAAGTTTAAAATGGCACTGTCCCTTTGGAATTTCGAAATCATAGCAACGAAAGTATCGTCCTAGAATTTTATCCTGATTCACTTGGAAAAGTAGTTCACGGACGCTTCAAACGTCGCTATCAGTGGAATTTTGTCCCGGGGCCCCATTGGCAACGATTTGCCAATCGCATTTGCTTCACGCACCCTAAATCCGGCAGAAACAAACTATAGCACCATCGAACGTGAACTTCTTGCTATAGTCTGGGCAACAAAATATTTCCGCCCCTATCTTTATGGGACCCGTTTCAAAATTGTTACAGATCATAAACCATTACAATGGTTATTTTCTGTTAAAGAACCCTATTCTAAACTTATTCGATGGCGATTAAAACTCCAAGAATACGACTATGAAATCGTATATAAAAAAGGAACACAAAATTCTAATTCCGATTGTCTATCCCGCATACAAATTAACCCCATTGAAGACGATCAAATGTCAATTTTACCCAACTTCGACCCAGATGAAATTCTCCAATTACCGCCTGAAGAATTTGATGAAATTCTGAACACTCTTTGTAATGAACCAGAACCAGACAACGAAAAAATAAACATAATTTCTGACATAATAATACGACCAGCACAACCCTCTACCAACCTAGAAACTAAACACTCTAACATAGAACATCCCATTATTGGTGCCCCATACTTTCAAAAAGTTCAAAAAGAATTTATTTTTGACAAACAAAGAACGATTATATTTTTGAAAAATGATCCATTTGAAAAAGATCTCTGTGACATTATTAAAGAACATTTTATACCCAAAACTACATACTGCCTACATTTCATAAATAAATCTCTTGAGCCACTTATAATCAGAGTTTTTCAAAAATACTTTAAAAATAATTCGTTCAACCTTTACATATCCAATACCCTACTAGAAGACATAACAGACGTAGAAGACCAACAATTAAAGATTAAATATTATCACGAGACCAAAACTTCCCACCGAGGTATTCAAGAAAATATTATATCACTTAAGAAAAACTTCTACTGGCCAAATTTAGAAAATGACGTCAAAATGTATGTTAACCTCTGCGAAATTTGCCAAAAAACTAAATACGAAAGACACTTACATAATTCTTTACGTAATTTCTCATGGATGAAAACCAATAACGTTTTGACAAGATATCTAAAGTTTTATCAACGGCAAAATGACCGGCGTCGTCATGATAATAGATAAGTATTCGTCTTCGTGCTGATTTAGGTATCACCCAGCGATGCCCTGCGATAGTCTTTTTATAAACTCGGTTTTTCTTTAGCACGAGTTATGTGATGCAACCAGGCCAAGAACCTCAGTTGACCCCATACATAATTATTATTATTATAAATATTCCTGAATTAACAAAATAAGCATTTTAATATTATTAGGCTTCATAAAAATTGCATTATATAAAATCACTCATCTATTAATTTTCGACGAATAAAGTTGTAGTTAATCGATGGTCAAATTTGTGTAGAATTTATTTTGAATTAAATTTATTCCTTTTTTAAAAAGTAGATGTTCAATAATAATTCCATCACTCACGTATTCCTTGTGAATTTGTCTGTCATTAGAATTGATAGGTGGCCTTGATAATATTTCATGTATATTTTTACAGTGTTTGTCCTGTAATTGTGCAGCTAGAACCCAGTCGTCTTCTGTGACGTTTACAGATAAAACCTCAATTTCGGCACCAATGGTAATGGGTTGCGGCTAAGAGCATCTACATGATTCGTTTTTGTCCCAGGTCTATACTCAATGGAAAAATCAAATTCCTGCGTACTCAGCTACCATCTACCTATACGAGGAATAAAGTCTCGCTTCACTAACGTTGTTCTTAGTGCATTGCAATCGGTGACAACTTTAAAGTAATACCAACAAGGTAAACTCTAAACTTTTTCAATGAGCAAACAACCGCCAGAGTTGCCAGTTCGTAAGAATGGTAAACTTGTTCTTCTTTCGTCGTTGCTCTGCTAAAGTAATGTACTGGCTTTAATTCTCCATCATTATGTTTCTGCAGTAAAATCCCACCTATGCCCCATTTACTAGCATGTAACTCTGTTACCGCATTTCTATCGTATATGGCTAAAATTGGTTTAGTTGTTAATTTTTGTTTTAATTCATTAAAAACGCGTTATTGTTTATCGCCCCAAATAAATACTGAATTTTTCTTTGTAAGGTTTGTTAGTGGTTTTGAATAAGAGCAAATCCCTTAACATATTACCTAAAATAGCTAGCCAAACATAAAAATTGTCTAATAGAATAAACATCGGTAGGCTCTGGAAAATTTGTAACCGCTTATATTTTCTCTTCTTTAGGCTTAAACCCTTCTTGAAAAATTTCGTGACCTAAATAACTTATTTTCGACATTGAAAATTTACACTTATCAAATCTCAATGTCATACCTGCGTCTTGCATCAATTTTAGAACTTTTTCTAATTGTGCAAGCCCACCAGATATATCCTGAGAAGGCAGCAGAATATCATCCATGTAAGCCATGGCCGAGGCATACCTAATTGACCCAAGAATTTTATTAATTGCTCGTTGAAACACTGCTGGCGCATTAACAAGTCCGAAGGGTATGGTCATATATTCATAATGAACCTCTGGTGTAACGAAAGCTGTTTAATGGATTGAATTTTCCTCTATGGGTATTTGGTGATAACCTGACGTTAAGTCTAAACTCGTAAAATAATTACATCCTTTTAAATTATCCAATAAATCATCGATTCGTGGTAACGGATATTTGTCTTTGACTGTTTTTCTATTCCATGGCCATGTAATCGACACACGTGTGAGTTTCACCGTTCTTTTTGCGTACTAGTAGGATAGGACTCGCATAGAGAGAAGAAGATTCACGTATTATTTTATCTCTCTAATAAGCCATTTACTATTTCCCTAACTGTATCCCTTTCGCAAAATGGTAAACGATATGGTTTCTAAGTGACAGGTATGTCATCAGTTAAATTATGAAACATTTTTGTGATATTTGTTCGCCCTACTCCAGTTAAATTTGTAGCAAAACAGCCTCTATAGTTATTAAGTAATTCTTAAAGTTTTATTTGATCTTTCAGTTCGATTTTATTATCAGTACATTTTTTTATATCATTTACCGTAAAACCAATTAAAGATTCTTGACCAATAGTGAGACACTTGATTTGATTTTCTTAATCTGTCGTCAGGTCTAATACGTTACTAAATTACGTGTACGACTAACACGTTTCATTGTGTATGTTTTAATTATTGGTGTTCATCGATGAAAAATAATTATTTAATTCATGTACATTGGACATATGTTCTGGAATATAGTTGGGTGTATTTTTTATTATATTTCTTTTTTTAAGTTCTTGCCATTTCTTAATGGTAACTTGCTTAAAGACGATATTCAGATAAGCTTTTTTTCAGCTCTTATGGCAGATGGTCTAAAATTACGAAGTTTTTTATAGTAAACCCGTGTGATTGGGGTTTTTAGTGGCTCGGAATCTATTAAGAGCTTTATTGTGAAGTTTTATCCTATACGAATATTATCTGTTGTAAGCTTATCATGGTGAGTATGGATGGTTTGGTTTTGCCATTGATACTGACGAGAGGGGCATGTTTGTCAAACAGTCTTAATGAACTTGAAGTAAGGAAATTTACCTTTTCATTGGGGTTATTTAATTCATAAAAAATGTTCCAGAAAATGTTTTCAAGGTCGCGTTAAGAGTTCTTTATTAATTAGGTTAAGACGTCTAAATTTAAGACTGTATAATTGTTTTATATTTTTCTGTTTTGATTGAATATTATAAAAGATTAGGTTATGATCAGATATCTGTAAATATTCGGTTAATATCAAAATTCCCAAAGCAAAAAAGTGAATCGTTGCTTGAAAATAATTCTGTCAATTTTTCATCATAATAATTAAAAAAATTGTTAATATTGGATAAAGGTGGTCTATATATATTTCCTAACACGAAGATATCGTCGTCCAAGAACAACTTAACATAGATGTGCGCAATAAATTCGGTACTTTCTTGTAGTATAATAGAGTATTTGATATTTTTCTTTATGTATAAGCCTACGCCACCACTCCTAGAATTTCTGTCCTGTCTCACAAAATTATAGTCTGGTAAACTAATTAGATCATCACTTATATACACTATGTAGCCATGTTTCAGAGACTCCGATAACACTTTTACCGTTGCCATTGCCATTAAGGCACCACGCACTTTTTGCACTAAACTAATTTATAGCGGAACGAAGCAGACTTTGTCGCACTTTTGTGAGATCTTCCTTGATTCTAATATTCGGCGTCGATTCTACAAATTTGCGATTTTTAGGCACCATTGATCGTTTGTATACGTCTGAAAACTGAAACAAAATAGTAGGCGGTTTCAATGAATTGGGTACTTTTGACTGCACATAGTAACAGCGGCTATGTATTGTAAGGGTAAAACAATAATAGGGTAAATTATATTTATTCTTCTGCTGGTTATGCCGTTTATACCTGGACTACTATCTGATTTTAATGATATGGATGATATAAGTTTTTTGACTGACACTGGTTTTAAAAACATTGATAAGTTGAGACATTGATAAGTTGAACTTTTATTTCTTTTTCTAATTCTGTACTGACATCATTGTTGTAAATATTTGCCAGAGGATCGTTAAAAGGTTGGTCTTGTTCATCCTTAATAATCAATGTGCTGCTTTTTATGTTCTTGCCTCCACAGGTTATTTATTTATAATTTTATATACTTTTTATCTCATTCTTGTTACTATTTATTTTGTTTTTGTAAAATATATACTTTGTTATATTTATTAGTTTATTTAATTGATTTCTATAGGCTTTGTAAGTGGTTTGTAATTCATGATTATAATGTTTTTGTTTGAATCTTAATTAATAACTGTACATTTTTATCAATTTGCCATGAACATAAGTTTAGTATATTTATTTTTGTTTTATCTTATAATATTTTATACATTTTATTATAAATATACTATTATAATAAACTAATTACGAATTCATTAAACTATTTTATTGTTTTGACATAAATTTAAAAACTGGTCTGATGATCTTATTAGAGAAAATACATTATTTGATTTAGTAATTTTTATGAATTTGGAATATTTCTTTCTTATCACTTATTCTGATTTATCCTTTTTCAAAAAATATTCACAATTGTTTTCACATTTCATTTTCTCTATTAAGATTTTTGCGAAATATCCAGAAACATTATATTAGAACAGGTTTCCAAACTTACGTGAAGAAGTGAAACTACTTATATTGCTTGTATATGCAAATTCAAAACAATAATTTACAATTTTATTGACTCCAATATCTGAAATGAAATAAACTTCACTGGTCTGACTATGATCCACTTGTGAAAAGTTTTACATCTCTCTT
The DNA here is from genome assembly GCF_022605725.1 of Anthonomus grandis grandis. Lineage (NCBI taxonomy): Eukaryota > Metazoa > Arthropoda > Insecta > Coleoptera > Curculionidae > Anthonomus > Anthonomus grandis. Next base: position 26,169,123 of record NC_065546.1, read on the forward strand.
ACAATCTAATAGTAATATTACATTACATTACATTTCGAAACTGCTGAACACTTGAATTTGCTTTGTATCTACAGCTATTTCTTGTCACAGAAAATAAATTCTCTGGGAGACCTTGATTAAGCTGCCTAGTTAAAACATATTCAAAATGAAACGAGTTTGTCACATATTTAAGTAAAACAATGACTGAATTAAGGTTCTAAATAAATCCGTAAATGCAATGATTTTTTTTTGAAATATAAATCGAATTCGGTTATAATAGTTCTGCTCAACAATTCGTGGTTTGTCTCTTTCTTTTCTATGTTTTCATTTCCCATAAAATCCCAGAACCTGTAATGTCTTATGTTTGTTCAATTTACCTAAATTGTGTTTGTCCATACTAATAGACTTAACCACTACAAATCAGTTCCCAATTTTAAATCAAATGATGGTGGCTATATAAACAATTTTGCCAAATTGAATTTAAAATCTGTGACCATTTCAGGCCTAAAACTGGGGACCACACATGAGGTTCGGCATGGCTGTCAGTTTTGGCATATTTGTGGGTAAGTTAAACTTTATTAAATTGCTCTCTGAAAAGTTGAATGCATTGATGTTCTTTTGAATTAAACTGAAAAGCATGCAAATAAGAAATTATTTAAATGGAAAAATACGAAAATGACTTAGGAATGTGACATGTGCTAACTTACCAAAGGTGGAATGAGGCATTTTCTGGGGTTTATTTAACACAAAAAAAGACAGGGAGCCCTATAAACTCTTAGGCCTACTTAGTGAATCAGCAACTAAGCTGTCCTAGCAAATACTAGTAACTACAAAAAAAATTAGGCCAACATAAGGTTTACCTTTTCACATCTGCATTAAGCGAAACTATCTGTCATACTTTATGACCAGATAAAAAATAAATCTATTAAAAATAGAATTGTCAGTTTTCCCCAGATTTTAAGGTATGCACTTATCTGTTATGTACCTTGGTGTTGACATGCTGGGTTTAACTACTAGGTACTATCTGGTATCAACATTGGTTTGAGTGATTTGCAGCCATGGAGCAACTTATAACTTGAGGCCATAGTTTAGCAACAGTGATTTATGAAGAAAAACTTTCAGATTGTTGACATTAACATTGTTATCACTCTTGATTCTTATGACTCGAACAAAATAAACAAATAATTAATATATGCTTAGTATTCATGAAAATTTAAAATTGGCGAAATTGACCTGCAAGGTAAAATCAATGGCAGATCTTAATGCTATTCAACCAACAAAAATATGAAACAATATCCCATATTATTATTTACTTTCCTCATCCGATAATGGTTTTCCTTCTGTTTCAGATCACGTATGTTAGGAGGGATCTTAATGGTGTATCATATCTGTGTAGAATATATACACGTTTGGCGAGTTGAATCTTACGGATTGAGTTTTAATGTATTAGACCTAATAGATAGAGAGTAGACAGAGAACGACTGCATCGGTAACCTCCCACCGATAGCGACGCCGATTCTCCGTACCGCTCGCAATGTGAATTTAATTTCGGCTTGCTCGCAGTGATGTTTAGCAAGCGCTTGGAGATGGGTAGGTTAGCCTCGAATCAAGTATTGGAATTTTACGCGGACACAAAGGTAAAAATTTATGTTCTTTTTTAACGTGCTCATAATCGCAAGTCAAAAAGACAACTTTAATATGCTCAAATCTTAAAAACCTTTGGTGAAAGCTAAATACAATATTCTAAAATAAAATGAAAAATAACTCTTATAATTCTAACTAAATGGATTATTTAATATGGTGTTCAAATACACCTCCTTGTTGGGCTTCACAGTATCCGAACCTGTCGTAAATTTTTTTTTAAAGAAATTTTTACACGTTTTGCGGTTGAAAAATTATGAATATGATTTTTGCATAATGCGTAAGAAGGAGACGGACTAGAGCGAGAAAAACTTGGCTTCACCCTGGGCGGCTATCGCGTCGTCGTTGCGCTTATCAGTCCGGTTAAAGTTCGGTTGCAATTCCTCGCATACCTATGTACGTGTTAGCCGATCATGTTTACAATTTATTTCAACCTTTGGTATGAAGGCGGATACAGTAATAAAATAAAAATGGTTTTAGTGAGAAAAGAAAATCTTTTTGATCAAAAGATTAAGATCATTAAATGGTATTGTCATGCGGATAGTGCAGAAGAAGTTGTCGGCCGTTTTATATTTGCATATCCTGATCAGCAAGTTCCTACTGCTAAAATAATTTATAATATCTGGCATAAGTTTGAGTAGTCGGGATGTGTAAATCGGTGTGCAAAATGTTCTAGTGGCGATCAGGAACCTCGTCGAACACCTGACGCTAGGATTGAAAAGGAGGTCAAGGTGTGTGCTTTTGTGGAAGTAAGTGAACCTTGTTCTAGCTCCCAAATTTCTGAAGAACTTGATATTCCAAGTCGTACAATGCGTGATATTTTGAAAAGAAATAAGTACAAAGCCTATAAAATTAAAAACACTCACGAAATTTTTCCAGAAGATCAAATAAAACGCTTGGAGTTTTGTGAAACCTTAAGAGAAAAAAATGATCAAAATGACGACTTCACAAGTAATATTTTATTTATAGACGAGTCATCTTTTTCTCTTCTAGGTCGACAAAATTCTTCAGTCGTGAGATATTGGTCTCGGGAAAATCTACATTTGAGTGTACTATTACGAACTCAATACCCGCAAAAGGTAAATGTTTGGGCTAGTATTTTAGCCAATCACATTGTAGGGCCTTTTTTCATTGATGGTACCTTAAACTCTGAGAGATATTTACTTTTATTGCAACAAAATATTATACCCGCTGTACGAAACTTGGATGTTAATTTTGAGGAAATTTGGTTTCAACAAGACGGATGTCACGCTCACAACGCTAGACAAGTGTAGGACTATTTAACAAACATTTTTCCTGAACGGTTTATTTCCACAAGAGGTACCATACAATGGCCTCCGCGATCTCCAGATCTGACGCCTTTCGAGTACTTCTTATGGGGCTCTTTGACGGAAATTCTTTACCAACACCGACATGAAAGAGCCGTTAATTTGAACGAATTGCGACTTAGAATTATTAATATTTCTAGGTCCATTACACCTGAAATGTTAGCCAATGTAGGTACGTAGAGAATTTTACGACAGGTTTGGATACTGTGAATCCCAACAAGGAGGTGTATTTAAACACCTTATTAAATAATCCATTTAATTAGAATTATTATTTTGTTTAAGAGTTATTTTTCATTTTATTTTATAATATTGTATTTAGTTTTCACTAAAGGTATTTAAGATTTGAGCATATTGAAGTTGTTTTTTTGACTTGCGATTATGAGCACGTTGAAAAACAACATAAATTTTTATCTTTCGTGTCCGCGTAAAATTCCAATACTTGATTCGAGGCTAACCTACCCATCTTCAAGCGCTTGCTAAACATCACTGCGAGCAAGCCGGGGTCTGGTCACTCCTTAATAAACTCTAATTTCACGAAAATAATGGCACGCCTCGCCAACAGATGGCAGCAACGGTATTATATGCAGAGTGGATTGTATAACACGATAATGCAGATAATGATATTTAATGATTTATAAAGGAAGGTCAACCATTTTAGTTTTTATTTTTCTTGCGATTTGCGTGTTTGGTGGTGGTTGGTGATTGTTTTTATTGTGGTTTTCGAGGTGCCTTATTTGTAATTATCGACTTTTTTTGATCTTCATTTTAGTGATATTGTGCTAGTAGTGGTAAGTTAAGAAATTTATATTTAATTCTAATACGTAGACGGCTTGTAAAGAACCAGAGGGAGAATATATTTAATGTTTACTTCTGTTTTTTACTTTACTTGTTTTGTTCTTAGTACTTTATTCATGTAATTTTCGGCCATAAAAGTGCGGATGAATTGTTGTTTTAGTTAAAATTATGGTAGATTCACTCAGAATAGCAGTATTGTAGGCCTTTTTTTAGTTTCCTTTATTGGGGAGAATCCCTGGATCCCATGTAAGAAAATAAAATAAATAAGTTTATTTGGAATTCGATATTTTATTTATTTACTATACAGGGTCGACAAGGAATCTTAGAATGGAAAATAATCATTCTACTAAAATAGTTGGTTATATACTTCGAATATTGCTTGGTTTAATATCCAGTAAAATATACTATATAAAAATTGGATAAGTTTTGGGTTTATTTGGTAGGTTTTAAGGTGCTCTATCTAAAACAACGTAATAATAAAATACCGCCCGTTAAAAAACGTCTATGCTAAAACTTCTTTAATAACCCAACCTTAGAACATTGAAAGGCTAGAAGTAGCATGTCGTGGAACTATGGACAGGTTTGTTTGCTTGTAACATCTCTGATGCAATGATGCCAAATGCTTATAGAGAAATGGCAAAAATCACTTTTAAGATCATAAAAATTTTCAGTTGTTTCCGAAGGCTCAAAACAATACTACTGCTCCCCTTTAATAAAATATCAAGCATTTTTTTTAAATAAATTTGATAAAATACTCTATATCGAAGTCAATATTAACTTTAAATAAATGAAAATAAAGTACGAAAAAACGAGAAAACGGTAATGGCATCGCAACGCCGCTCGATCGCATTGTTGATGCCACTGATACAAGCACTCTCTACCAGTGACGTCGTCAACAAATTTTTATTAATTATTATAGAGTTTGAGTATAAGTAATATTACCATTTATGAGCTATTTATGTGTTTTTTTAATGGACTTCGTTAGAGGAAGGTCCTAATAAAAGGCACCATTTTTGTTAAAGAATTTTTATGGAAATTAAATATTTTATTAATATAATATTATAGATTTCTTAATAAATCATGTTTTAAGACACAAATTATTAACATTTTGCAAAATTTTATTGTTATTATTATATTGGACAAAACTCAATTTTACATCACTTACTTTATATCACATAATATATACTTCTATGGTGCTGACTTTTTCAAAGGGACAGTATTGATTCAGCAGAAAGAGTTAAAACTACAAGGATGTTCAAATTGTGAAGGAGTTGCAGGTTTTTTATAGGTTATAAGATTTTTATTATGAGTATTAGTTAGCCTGTACAATGGTTTTGAGACATTTAACAGTGACCTATATAATACCTAATACCAAATATTATATCATATTAATTTATACTAAAAAACAAAGCTTATCTAAGAATAAAGACTATGTACAATAGAATAGATTAGATAGTTTATTAGTAGTAATATACAAGCAAGTACTTTTACAAGTCAAATAAAATATGTAGTATGTTGGGCTTTTTCGAAAATTATGTAATTATTTCTTAAGTATTTTAATAATGACTTGAGATATCTAATTCAATTTCTTTGGGGCAAATTTGTTTATTGCAATCTTCGAACTTTATTTTTTTGTTCTTTATTTTTTTTTCCATAATTTGGTAACAAGTGATTTAGCTTTTGAAACGGTGGAATCATCAGTGCTTAGGTCCTCAGGATATCATTTTGATTTTACCCTAAAATAATATACATAAAAATATAGTATTACCAAAATTAAAAAGAAAAAATTAAAAAAATGTATTATGATAATCCAATTGATCAATAAAATGTATGTTATTATAAAGAATCTTTGTAATATCATACATTTGATTAATTGCATTTAATTAAACAAATATAATACAATAAAATACTATATCACTTTTAAATTAGATCATAGAATAACCAGACAAATTCTCTCGTTAGCCTATGATAAGATATATAGAATAGGATGATACATGGCATAAAACTAGTAGTCTATTTTGAGTGTATTTTTACCTTTTCCTTGGCAGAGTCAGGGAATGTATAGCAGGTAAACAAAAGCGGCTTGGATGAGAAAGAGTAATTGTTGACCTAGACCCCACGGTTACTGTAGAACTATTAATCTCAGATGCAGTTATTGTTGATGATGAATGATCAGATCTGTAATTATACAAAATTTGGTGTATCAAGAATATTAATCTATTTTAATTATCCATACTTGTCTATATTAGCTTCACTGTTTGTACTATATACCATTTTGGAAGCTAAAGAAGTTTTTGCACTCTTCAGGAAAGCTACCCCTGCAGCTTTGAACGGTAAATCACTTGGTAAATTAACTGAATTATCAGCTGCTGTGTTTTTAACCAGTGCATCAGAAATCCTAGTAAAAAAATAGTTTTACACACATACCTAATTTAATAAGTATTAGGTATAAATAAAGCTTATATGAGTAACACTAATACTTTTTGTGGCGATTTTTTTATACTAGAAAAATATATTTAAAAAAAATTACCTTTAAGGTAGAGCTGATTTTTATAATTAAAGTCTGGCTACCGATAATATTATCTTTCTTATATAAGAAATCACTTCTAAGGATGTGATCTGAACAAACAAATATGTTCTTTTTAATTGTGTTGATTTCCATTAATGAAATCCATTGTTCCCTTTGGGCATATATTAGGCAATCTATAATAAGTATTTGATATTTAATCAAAAAGCAAAAAAAATTACAGTAATGAATTAATAGGTGGTGCCAATTACTATACATATTATTGTAAGTTGCAATATGGTAAAACAAAAAAAAAAATTATCGACCAAATGTTAGGGAAAGACAAAATTAACTTTATACATAGATATCAATATCTAAATAAATTTCAAAATTCTTTAAAGGCAATAAAAAATTAGTAATTTCATCTATCTACCTAATGTCTATATTAAAAAAAACATAACTATATATAGATAGGTACATAGGTATTATGCCTTCTTTCTGCCAAAACAACAAAAAAAACGTAAGATCCTGTAATAAAACCAGGGACAAATTTCTAGTTTTATTGTTTTTATAGCCTATTGATAGATGAATATGTTCAGAAAAATATTTAGATTTAAAAATATAAATATTTTGGTATTTTACGCACACTTTCACATTCAAGTTTTTATTAGATTTATCTATAAGATCCCCTATTCTACGTTTATGATGATGGTTACCCCATGATGTGATGTTATGAAAGTATCGGTACTTACTTGTGAAAAGATCGGCTTGAATCACCTTTTTATCATTATGCGGCACAAACGACACAAGTTTTTGCCATCCTAGCAATTAAAAAAAACACTAAAATGTGGCCTTTTTCCTTTTGAAACCAAAAATTAAAGAAAATACACGAATCCCGAAAATAAACAAAAAGCCGTTTGACAGATGACACTACGCGTATGGCTCAGGCGCTTAAGCTCCGGTGTTGTCGCTTCAAATTTTTTAGAAGCATTTTTAGGGATAAGAATGTTAATAATTTTGTTTTTTTTTTGCTTAAGGATATTATATTTATTCTTAAAATAGGTTAATTGTAGTATTTATACTTTTTATTTCAAATTTTCCTATAAAATACAACACAAATAAGTTAAATTAACGTTATAATGGTTGTTAAAATATAGCTGAAAAATTTTCTCCGTTGGAAATTTGCGTCGACTTGACAACAGAGAATCGGCAAATATGTTTGTATACAAAACACCCCTCTTGCCCCTGTGCACATGTTGGACTCAAACAAAGTTGTTGTTTACTAATTCTAGCCTTTCAATGTTCTAAGAACCCAACAGGCCGCACAGAGGGCGCCAAAACATGGTTCCGCGAAATAGCCAGAGATGCAATTCTATTTCCCCTTATTATATTGTTCTATGAAGCAAGCCGAAATTAAATTCACATTGCGAGCGGTACGGAGAATCGGCGTCGGCGTCGCTATCGGTGGGAGGTTACCGATGCAGTCGTTTTCTGTCTACTCTCTATCTATTAAGTCTAATACTATTAAAACTCAATCAGTAAGATTCATATATATATTATATATACAGATCGTGTTTTCGTTCGTTACTTATAGGAAACCGCATAGAGGCGAAATTTTGCAACGTCGCGCGTGTACGAGTGCCTGCAACAGAGCACCGCCCCGGCCGGCCCGAGGAGGGGATTAGTAGACTTTCGTGGGAGCTGCGTCGTTTGGCGACAAAATGTCCCAAAATATTACGCGAAAATCCAGGCATTTTTAAAATATTTATTCTAATGCGGGTTTTACAGACATGACAATGTGTAAAACCCGCATAGAATTGTAATCTTAAAATGTTTAAAATGCTGTGTTTTGCATAATGAAAATTAAAGCGTTATTCTAATAAAAAATTAAATATCAACTTTTAAATACTTATCATTTTTTAAATAAAAGGCTCAAATAAACGGCCGTCTTTCGCTAAACAAAAACTTAACCTATCGTAAAAGCTATTTCGCACCTCCAAAAGAGTTTCAGGTAAAATGGAATTGGCACCTTCGACAATTTTATTTCGCAACTCCTCTAAATTTGTTGGCCTACTAAATTCATGCTTGTAAATGGTCTGCTTAAGGTAACCCCACAGATAAAAGTCATTTGGAGACAAATCTGGAGATCTAGGAGGCCATTTAATATCGCCAGTCCCACTAATAAGGCGGTTAGGAGAAGTATTTGTTAAAAATTCTTTTACCCTAGCCGCGTTATGAGCAGGACAGCCATCTTGCTGAAAATAAACCGATCCCAGGTCTACATCAGGTAAGATTTGAATGGCAGGAAGAACTTGGTTTTGCAGCAACTCAAGGTACTTTTGGGCGTTTAAAGTGCCATTAATAAAAAATGGCCCTATAACATTGTCGCCCAAAATACCTGCCCCAACATTCAATTGCTGAGGATACTGGGTACGAAACTGAAAACTTCTGTGCTCGTTTTCGTGAGACCAATAATGAACAATGGAAGGATTGTGTTTGCCATGTAATGGAAAAGAAGATTCATCAGAAAACAAAATATTTTTTAAAAAATATTCGTTTGTCTTTTCCATCATGGTTTTACAATATTCCATTCTTCGCCACTGGTCTTCAGGAAATATTTCCTAAGTTTTTGAATACTTGAAACATTTGTACCCATTTTTTTTCCAGATACGAGCAACAGTTTTATTGCTCATTCCCAGTTCCTCTCCAACACTTCTAGTGGACCGTATGGAATCAAGTTCTAGGGTACTGCAAACTATTTCTTCCCGCCGTTCTATATCCTGGACCACTTAAACAGGTGGTTCTTGACGTTTTGTGTGGCATTTTTTACAATCTTGAAGACAAAAAGATGTCTCAAAATTTGTAACCACATTTAAAACCGTTTTTGCACAAGGAATCGGTCTATTCTCAAATGTCACTGAAAACAAATCTCTACATTATACTGCCGAATTGCCTCCATAAAACCATTTAATTAGTTGAACTCTTTCGGAAGGGGTATAAACAGCCATAGTGAAAAAAACACGAAAATAACGCTCAAAATTTATTAATGCAACGTGCAGTAACACAGCAAAGTGAGGTCTGCTGACTCCCAGTTTAAAAAATAAAAACGAAAAATTCCGCCGCCTGCAAGCCGCAACCAAGCGGTGTTGCCATTATTTTGGGTAATACGTAGCTCACGATAACACGATCTATATACACGTTTGGCGAGTTGAATCTTACGGATTGAGTTTTATATTTTAGTTTTATTTGAACAATATTATTGATATGGTACACGGATCCAATGGCATCTTAATTTTTTAGTGAAGCACTTACATGCGTCTATATACAGGGTGATTGATGACTGATTTAACGTACGTTAAATTAACGTTAACGTACGTGGTTTAAAAGTACGTTAGATGTAAACTACGCTTTATACATCTAAAATACTTTTAGAATTGCAACGTTGCCGCTTTTACCAAAACGTATTAGCAACTTTAATTTTTTATTTGGAAAATGTCCTGTATGTTCTGAATTTTTTTAAGATTTGTTTTATTCTCGGATCTGTAGTCGTTTTCGGAAAAAAAATTAGTCAGGTGAAAGCTTAGACCAGCGTTACTCAAAGTGTACTCCGCGGAGCCCCGGTGCTCTGCGAAACCTTCGGTAGGGCACCGCCAGCAGTCATAAATGAATGAAATGAATGAAATGAATAAATGAATGCATGTATTATAGTGGACCCTATAAGAATAAAATTAACTAAGATAAAAATAAACAACCAAAATGAAATGCCTACTTATAGGTGTTACTGGTACATATACGAAAATTTAATATATGTATTATTAAGTAAATGCCTGACCTATTACATCGAAATGTTACAGCGTTACTCGCCCCCGGAGTATATGCAATCGAATGACCTCGGTCCGTCGCGCTGTTTCTCGTGCTCGTGCGTCGACGCGTATTTCGGAGAAAATCGTTTGGCTCTCCGAAGTTTCTGAGGAATTTGAGATGATTCGATGGTTGCTGATATAATATAAAGGAGGCTTTTTGGCGCGGAGAATTTATTAATCAAGCAACGTACCGCAAAATGTACTCACCCGCGCTTAGTATTTTATGTTCGCTTGTCTTGTTATTCGTAGTGGTTGTAAAATCTTGTATTTCGTGCGTCAAGGGATACTATTTATCATAAAATTTACTAAATCAAATTAGTTTTAAAGAAGAATGGAGCGCTGGCTTAAAGGTGTTGCAAAAAAATATGGTTCGATTGGATGATGTGTCAAATTCAAATCAAGGTGATATGACGGCATCAAATTCTAGTTTTATGGTTTCAAGTTCAAGTAGTAAAACATCTAATGACACACTGAAGGTAAAAAAACGAAAGAATGACGAATCTTACATTAATCTCGGATTTTTTGGTTCCAACGGCTCACCTCTTTGTATGTTGTGCAGCTCCTTTTTAATAGTTCGATGGTACCTGCTAAGATGCGCCGACATTTAGAAACTGTACATCTCGACTTCAAAAACAAAAGTAAAGAATTTTTTTTACGTAAAAAAGAACAATTATTAAGAAGCCAAAAAACTATGACGTATGCGACTCAGACTGTGAATGAAAAGGCCACGGAGGCATCGTATTTGGTTAGTTACCGCATAGCCCAAGCAGGAGAAGTGCACACTATCGCTGAAAAGTTAATAAACCATGTGTGGTAGACATAACAAAATGTATGCTCGACGAAAAATCTGTAAAGCATCTTTCTACAGTGTCTCTTTAGAACTATACAGTTACGCGCCGAATTGGGGATAACGTAGCAAACATAAAACAAGAACTGGTTTCACGGCTTTAAAATAACAAATTCGTCTTGCAAATGGATGAGTCGACTGATGTTGCTGGACTGGCCATCTTGCTAGTAATTGTGCGATATCCATATAAACATTCACTCGAAGAAGGCTTGCTTATGTGGTTATCGCTCCCTACTAACACAACCGGAGAAGAAATTTTTAACACAATTAACATATTTTTTGAAGAAAATCAACTCGATTGGAATGATTGCATTGATATTTGTACCGGTGGAGCCAAGGTAAGCCAGGTAGAACAGCAGGAGCAATATCATGAATAAAAATTAAAGCGCCAAATTATAGTTCCAGCCACTGCATCCTGCATAGACAATCACTCGCGGTTAAGAAAATGGCACCAAATCTAAAATTGGTTCCTGATGAGTCAGTAAAAATAATTAAATTTGTCAAGTCTCGTCCACTACAATCCCGATTGTTCTCAATATTATGTGAAGATTATGGTAGCGATCATAAAACACTATTGCTCCATACTGAAGTGAGATGGTTGTCTCGGGGTAAAACTTTGACAAGGCTTTTTGAACTAAGAACAGAATTAGAAGCTTTTCTTGCAGATGTTCGTTTTAATTTAAAAGACCGTTTGTCCGATAAAAGCTGGTTATTTAGACTAGCATTTTTAGCAGACATGTTTGGAAAACTTAACGAATTAAACCTGTCGCTACAAGGAAAATAGACAACAGTTTTCAATGCTATCAACAAAATAACTGCCTTTACAAGAAAATTAGATTTTTGGATTACTGGTTTTGGTAAGAGAGAAGTCGAAAGCTTTTCATTGCTAAGTGAGTTCCTTAGTCACCATAGTCTTAGTGATACAGAAATATTTCAAAATGAAATATTTGTTGAATTGGTGCAATATCTCAATGATCTGCAAGGGAATTTTGAATCTTACTTTTCTGAAGAACAGAATACAAAACTAAAAATAAACTCATGGATCCAAAACCCTTTTTCATCTAAATTGCAGAATGTCAAATCAGATCTATGAATCATCTCTAGAAATGACATCGAATATAAGCATGGAATCATTGTTCAAAACAATTTCACTAAATGATTTTTGGTGCAGGGTTCGTGATGAATATCCACAACTTGCCACAGAAGCTTTTAATGTTCTTCTGCCGTTCCCAACAACGTATTTATGTGAAACGGGATTTTCAGCATATACAGCTACAAAACCAAAATACCGCAATAGACTGGATGCCGAACCAGACATGAGAATTAAACTTTCTTCTATCAAGCCTGACATTACCCAGTTGATGAGGAATAAAAAATAATTACATGCCTCGCATTAAATGAACTTAGTCATCTGCTTACTATACTCACTACTTACTGTATCTATCTTTTTTTGTATGATTATTAATAAACAATTCACAGATAACTGCTTCTGCTTTTAGTTTAGATTTTATGGTTCCATTAAAAATTTAGTTTTTTAAAAGGGTTCCGTCACGAAAAAAGTGCATGCACTGGCTTAGACGTTGTCAATAAAAAAATTGTCTGTTACTAATATAAAAGGGTATTCCTGGAGTGTTCCTACATTACGATACAACAATATATGCATGTGTAATTTATATTTACATATTTAAAAAAATATATTATTATATGGCCTGATTAAAACAATATTATTTTGACGCGTCAGTTCAAATAAAAGAAATAAACCTGTTTGATTTTCTCGGAGTGCACTCAACAACTACGGAGTATCAGGAATATTGATCTGAATATGACACTAAGACTTAATTTTTTTTTATAAAAATAATTAAAAACTCGATTATAGACATTTAAAGTCTTGATTAAAAATAGCTCGTCTTTTATCATATAGCTTGAATTTGAAACATCTGGATAAAAATTTAAAAGGATTATAAGCATAATATAATTTGTTCCGAATTGTTTAGAGGTTCTTGTTTGAAAGAAAAATAACTAGACTCAAAGAACATAATTGTATTGTCCCAGGGACCTCTAAAAGTGCTCACAACCAAAATGAGGTACTAACCTTACATTGATTATTCAAAATATTATTTTAGCTATGTTATTGTTTTTATAAGTTTCAGAAAATTGTTGACCTAGGTTTAGTTTTAATCATCAGGACATATTACGTCTTTTGCAATAAAGACACCCTGCCTCAAGTAGAAAGTATGACGCGAACATAAATTTTTTATAAAGTAATTTCTTAGAAAGTAAGTGGATCTTATTTTCTAAAAGTATCCAATTTTAAAACCCACTTGATAATAGTTTTTGAGTATAATTGTCATATTAGTTGTCATTCAACGCATCATTTTTTAATAAAATGCATTTATCTGTAAAAAAACAAATTGAAATACTCAGGATGATTGTTTGTTTTGAATATCGTGTACTTGGACTTTCAACAGTTTGGACTTATCTGTCCTTTAGTTTTTTTTCCCTGATTAAGAGGCTGACATACCTTGTAACGAGATGGCGCACCTTCTCACTTTGCCAACGCCGTTTGACAATTTCTTGATGCAACTTTTCCTAACAGATGAATTGCATGAAGAGGACCGATTGAGTGGGTACTAAGGTCACCGGATGTAACCCTATTGGATTGTTTCTTATGGGGCTATTTAAAGTCCAAAGTTTATGTGAATATATATATATATATATGCTCCATTAGAAAAAATTAATGTTGATGGCATAGTTTTTACTTGAGGTACCCTGGATAAACAAATTATTATTCCAAAAAACGCGCAAGTGACAATGCTAATCGACGTGTCCGAAAAATAAAAGAAACAAAAAACACCGGAACTTTAAATGAATTTGTTCCTTTTATCGTTAATGCGCTGTATATGTATGTACAGAGCCTTCATTTCAAAACGGAAACTTTTTGGATCAGAACCAGCGAATATTGACCAGAAAGTCTGGGAATAATGGATATTTCGACCTCAAACTTTTGCATTTCAAATGGCTACCCTAAGTGTAATACATCATTTTAAAGGGCGTACAATGTACTATCTAACCAAACCAAAACAAAAAAAAATCGGTTGACGTATAAGCAACTACTAAGCAAAGACTTTAAAAAACGGTGTTCAATGGTTTCTTTCGATTTTCTTTGGCTACTTTTTCGTAAAGAAAAAGTCGTATCATTCGATTTGATTTTTTTATTTTCTTAGGATTTTGGGTCATAGTATTAAAACTAGCCTACTGGCGGGTAATTTTATTAAATGAACTATATTTGGATTCATTTTTATTGCCCAAAGAATGCTCTTTTCAATGATACTAAGTTTGTTAAATTTGTTAAGAAGTTAAAGCAGGTTATTACAACAATAATAGAACGCCGTCTTTGTTTTTAAAACAACAAATTTTATATTTACCAAAATAATAGAGAAACTGGTTTTCTTTAAAAATGTGAAAAAAAATTTTAGCTTATTATGCGAAAGTTAAAGAAAATGCATTTTTAAAATTTTAAATGTTTACGCCTTCTAGAGATCATTTTTAGTGATCCAGCGATTCTTCATGACCGACTTACCACATAATTTTCTTTTACCTCCAAGTCATGTGGCGTTAACTTTACAGTGTTACTATTTTGCCAAGAGTTTACAGACGGTAGCTCAGAATTATTGGAGGCTTGGGATTGTTCGAAGGTTCACTTATGACTGGCTGTTAAAGAATATAAACTCGATTATAACTATTAAATAAGAGGGCGCCACTTAGTTTTTTTTTATAAATGAAAGAAAACTAAGAAAAAAGATTTGGTATATAGGTTTCAATTAACAATTAAATGACCCTGGATAAAGTAGATTTAAAGAGGCGAAAAAAAAATCTTAACAATACAACCAAATTATATTCACATCAAAGATATGTACACACCTCATGTTCTAATCTGCTAAATGTTAATAATTTATTATGAATTAAAATATGAATCATGTTGATATGATTAAAATATGTTTGTCAAAAGTAGCATTTAAATTATGATTTCACTACTAGGTAGATTTCAGCACTTGAAAAATAAATTGCAATTATTAAAGTTTTTAGTATATATTTGTATTACGCAGGGGAAAGTTCATGAACCTTTTTACCTAAGGCATATCAGCCTTAACCGAGTTATATCTACTTAACTACCAAAAAAAGGTACTGAAAAATATTGAACAAAAAAATAACTAAAATTATATATAAGAAATTTAGGTATTAAATTATGATATTGATTAAATATTTGTAGCAATAAATTGAAATTAAAAGTATATTAATAAAAATTTAAATAAGTGAGACAAATCAATGGTTAGTAATATTTAAATAAATGGAATAAACTGGTCTGTATATTCCTCCAAGAAATGAATGGCTAGCCTTCAAAACCGAGGCTGTGAATGTATGCCATTTGTAGCTCAGCTATCTGGACTGAGAATCTCTAATACTAGCTCTAACTCTGGCTCCAGCTCCATCGCTTTCAGCAATTTCTCGGGGAAATCAAAAGCCTGCAGCCATCAACAATTGAAGGAGAATAAAGAGGAAAACGGAAAAGTAAAACCCTAAAACAACGGTTGCCATTGTATTCACTGTCGATAAAAATGAATGGCGTTCAAAATGTGACACACTCACCTTGCTAAGTTTCATTATCTATCCATTAAAATCTTGGGCATCTATATATCTATACCTACTAAATAAGTAACGACCCCACCTCTCGCCTGAGCTGTCAATATCAGCCAATCAGAGAAAACATTAATTAAGACCAACCTTCTGGCAACTCTTTTGAGTGACGGACCGTCAACAGAAAGCATGAATAATTAAACCAGGAGAGTGATCCGTTACAGTAATAATGTGTCATCGATAGCGTGAATTTAAAGAAATATGAATAAAAGAAGTTGACTGAAATTATTAATGTAATTATTGAAATTAATGAAATGTCAATGGAGCGTTAGTGAACATAAAGATTAGAAAAATAAAACGCTACAGTCATACGACGAATGGTTCCCGAGATATAGTCACAGAATAAACGATCGTTTATTCTGTGATATAGTTGAGGAACAGTCCTATCGGCTGACCCGGCATAAATAATAAGTATTAAATTAAATTAAATACCATATCTGGCGCAACACTTGAATATATGAACTTCTATATAAACTAGTCAATGCAAACCTACTTAATAACTATATTGGTCTGATACTTTCAAATGTAAAAAAATCCACTCAAATAGTACAAACATACTAGTAAAATTCCGTACATATAATCATATAAATAAATATTTCGGCTGAAGAAACAATTTTACATTCAAATCGAAACTATTTGACCTTTGAAGAGAGTAAATTAATGTCGAATAAAGACACTTCGTTGCCTTTGCACTTACAAATGCAAATCGTTCAGTTTTTGACAATAGTTAGGAGTCAGCATAAGTCAGGTAACCAATTTGTATTAATAAAAAAAAGCCTCAAAATAAATTTATTAAAAGAAATAACAAAAGGAATTTGATAAAGCGTTACTGTAAGTGTTCAAATTAATGCCCATCTTGATCAATGCATGTACGGCAACATTTCTCAACGCAGAGGCAGCTCCGGCGAATCATATCAAGCTGCCCGCGATGAGTTTAAAATTTTTCTTCAATTGCATTTCGGAGGTCGGAACGGGTGCGTGGTCCTCTTGCGAAAACGTGGTTCTTAAAAAGGCCCCATAACAAAAAATCACAGAGTGTCAGGTCATATGACCATGCGGGCCACTTAACGAATCCTCGTTTTTTTTATCCATTATCTAAAAGGTACTACCGCACATATAACGCGCGGATGTTCGCGATTGTTGGAACGTTGTCCATTTCTCCCCGTAAACTGCGATCCAGATAACTTTGGCCCGTCACATGACCCTCAAAAAAATACGGATCCTCGAGACTTCCAGCGTGGATACCTGCCCACACACACACTCCATGTAGGATTAAGTTTTTTTCCATGAAGACATGAGGATTCTGGTCGTTCTAGTACACGCAGTTAGGGCTATTCAACTTGTACCGTTCAACTTGAAGGTTCATCCTAGTTCATCCGACCACGAAATAGACTGCTGAAACTGCGGATTATCCTGACGGCATCCCAGGTACCACTCGCAAAATTTCAATCTCCGATGGAAATCATTCTCGTGGAGTACGGAGATTCGCGGATGGTCAACTTGATAGTGTATGCATTTTAGCATTCGTCGTAAGGAATGATCGGATATTTGAAGTTGTCCGCGCTGCAGATTAGTTCGGCTGCTGAACTACCGCCAGCGCCACTGTTTCATTATCTTCGTTAGTTGTACAGTTACCGGTCGTCTAGAATTTCTGGTATCTTTTCCACACTGTTGTACGATGTGGCAGTGGCAAATTCGGAGATTATTATTGAAATTCGGTAAACATAGTTTTGTTATCCGTGTCCGTACGCACATACGGGGCAACAAAAAAAAACTCTTTCTTGAGACTTTGTATAATTCATTCTTCCCAATAATTTATTCTGAAAATGCGTCTACTTGATGCGCGCCTGTTAACATTGATGACACAGATAGAATTGTCTGAAGCACGAACATGCTTCGTTGTAATGTTGTTCGACAGCGTTGTCAAACATACACATAATAATGTACACTTTTAATATTATCACTTAAAAATATATAATACAGGGTAGCAATATAGCAATATAGCAATACAGGGTATAAGTTGCAGCAATATTAATAATTTTACCAAGTTTCGGCAAGTTGCCTTTGAAATATAAAAATGACATCAAGTAAACCTACATATTTTACAATAAATGAGCAAAGACATCGCCATTTTATTTAGTACATTTCTGAGCACACTACGTCTTGTAGGTTTTAAGATTGATCTTCCATATATTGATCCAATTATTTGTCGAATATGTGTTTGATCATCAACGGTTATGTATTTTTTTATACACGTCATTCTTTATGTTATCTCAAAAATGAAAGTCGAGAGGGGTTAGGTCTGGTGATCTAGGTGGCCAACAAATCGGGCCACTTTTCGCAGTCCACTTTTCGTTAAAGAATATATTAAGTAGTTGTATATATGTAAACATCATTTAGTTGATGGAGAGGTGCTCTCTGTTGGAAGTAGATTTGTTGCCATCTCGATAAGTTAACATTATCCAAATAACCTTCCAGCTTCCTGTTACCAAGCTTACACCGTAAGCTCTTACTAGATCTCGAGTTGAGTTTTCCATATGAGCTTTAAAATATGCCAAAATAGAAATTTCAACATCTTCGCTGGCTATAAATTGCGTTTTCTTCTAGTTCTTTTAAACACGTTTTCGTTACTTCTAAATTTTCTATAGAAAATTAAAATGTATCTTCGGTTTGGCAAGTTACGAATCTGGCATCTCTTACCGCCAAAGATTCCAGCTTTCTAGCGCTCTGTCACTATTTTTGCGGCATACAAGGTAACATTCTAATATATCTGATCTATTCTAATATATCTATTCTGAAGAGGAACTGATTCCCAAGTATGAAACTAGAGGAAATGCGTATTGTCTTAATATTTCCAACTCTAAAAGATGTCTTAAAAAAAGATCACTTATCTCGCACCAAAATTTTATGACAAAATTGTAACTGGAATAAAGGCAATAACATTAAAAAGGCCCTTTAACAAAATGATAATATAAGTTTTTTCTTAAGGTACATTTAAATACGTGCTTGTAATAACTTAAACACTATTAGGTTTAACACAGATTTATAAATTCTTCTTTTGATATACGATTTATTTTTCTGTTTTTCTAGTATGAAATTTCACCCTTTTTGACATTTTTTACTCTAAATTGTTTAATAGTAGAAAAAAATGTTGTTTAATTGTTTTTTATTAATAATTAAATACCTGCTGCGTTTGTTCCTCCGCTTGTATTTGACGGTCTTTTCTATGTTTCTTATGTTTTTTATGGTGATGTTTTCTACGTTCAGAATATGTTAATCTGTCCGATAAGTCCTTTTCGGTGGAAACGTTTCTAAACTAAAAGACAAAAAAATCGGTTAATCTTTATTATTAATGTGTTACAGGTATTAATTGTACTAAAAAAATATAATTATTTATCAAAAAGCTGTGGTCAATTCTTTTATTTATTTATAATTTAAAATTTTTATAAATTACTTATTCCACCTTTACTTGAGTATTGAGAATTAAAAAAGATTTGAACAATTTAATTTATTTTTTGCTGATGGGAACTTAAGAATTTAATTACAGTTAGGCATCTATATAAAATCTAGAACATAATAAAAAAAATTGTATAAACTGCAAGACAAATTGAAAAACAAAATGATTGAAATGCCATTGAACCTTACTTGTAAATAAATGCTTATTAATTTACAAGTAAGTAAAACATATGTAACATTATAAATTAACGTAACTACTGGATGATTAACATAGCTTAGTGAACCTTTAGTAGAAAATAAAATTAAAATAGTAAAAATACTTTTTTTAAAATTGATTTCCTTTTAAATTTAATCTAGGCAATCGTTTAACATCTCAAGGATGAAAGTTAATTCTTCCTAAAATTTGGCTAAACTAAGGACTGTTACAAGCTCCATATCTGTTTTTAACGGGATTACAATTCAGACTGCTCCACAACCATTTTCTTCTTTTTATTATACATTGCGTGATAAAATAAATATGTGCTTTCCCTTGTTTAGACTTAAATCCAAGAAACGAAAACCATGGATCACCGCGGGACTAAAAACATCTGCCCAAAATTTGCGATTCTTAGCAAGACTTCGCAAATCTATTGACGATCAATTTATCAGATCTTATTTTCAGGATTATCGGAAAATTTATAGGCGTCTGATAAAAGTCAGAAAGGAACTGTATTACAATGAGCGCTTAGACTCGGCCAGTAACAGACAGAAAGAAAGTTGGTCAATCATTAACGAGACATATCCTCAAACCACAATTAATTGTTTATATTACATTATAAAATGCTTAGCTTAGGACTATTTTTATATTTAAGAAATCGCTTGTAATTTATCGTTAGCATTAATATTGTGTCAAAGCCTCGGCTAATACCGTTGCTGTTCATATTTCTGTTCACCTAGTTTTAAGGCCCTTTTGTATCAATAAATGTTTTTTAAAAGTCCGTTCGTCGATATCTGAATTTAACTAACGAATGTAGGCAGTCTTCTCGTCGGCGGTTGGTTGAACCGGACTTAGGGCCCCAATGATTTCAGTCATTATTTTTCTAATATTGCTGAGAAGTTACTGGAAGCAGTCCCCAGTGACGGCGATTTATTGCAGTATCTTAATCGGAATACTATCAACCAATCATTCTTCTTCCGCCCTGTAGATGCCACCAAGGTCCTTAAAACAATTCAGTGCTTGAAGAATCATAGGTCTTCGGGTTCCGATGGTATCTTTTCACGTCTGCTGTCACTTCAGCCTGCAAGCGCTTTAGGTACTTTGGTTTGGACAATCAATCAGTCACTGCTTCAGGACGAGTTCCCATACTGTTTAAAGGAAGCTATGACTATCCCTCTTCATAAAGGTGATAGCTTGGACCGACCCTCTAACTTCCGTCCCATATCAATTTTGTCTACCCTCTCCAAGGTTCTTGAGCGGCTTGCAAAAAAGAAAATTGTCTCTTTTTTGACCAAATACAATGTGCTGTCCCCTAATCAGTATGAATTTCAGTCATCTAAGGGCACGCAGGATGCCATTTTCAGATTCTTGGAAAGTGTGTATTTATCTATGAACTCCAAGGAGGCTGCAGCATCGGTGTTCTGTGATCTGTGATTTTTATGGATTTAGGGGACTGGCTTTGATGTGGTTGAAGTCATACCTGTCTGGTCATACCCAGAGGGTGATTGCACCTGGATTTTCTTTAGGAATAGTACACCTTAAATGTGGCGTACCTCAAGGGTCAGTGTTAGTTTCTATTTTATTTTTATTATACGTTAATGACTGTTCTCTATGCCACTGCATTGGTGAACTAGTGGTTCAGTTTGCCGATGATACTACAATTATATGACATAACAAAGATTAAAAAGTAGTTAGATCTCTCATAGTAGAGGACCTTCACAAAATTAAAGAGTGGTGCATCTGCAATCAGCTTGTATTCTATGTTGATAAGACTTTTATTCTGGGCTTTAAGTGTAACGTGGAGGGTTTTTTGTTTGATGAGCAGAGTCCACTACATGGTAGGGATTATTGTCGATTTCTCGGTCTCTTCATTGATAAGAGTTTAAGGTTTGAGAACCATGTTTTGGGCCTCGCTGCTAAACTTTCTTCTGATTGTTTTGCGGTCAGGGTTGCCAGGCAAAGGTTGGAAGGGTTGTTTGCTCGTTCAGTTTATTTCACCTTAATAGACTCTCATATACGTTATGGGTTGCTATTTTGGGATTTGTGTTTCAAAGGACTCCATAACATCATTTTTACTATTCAGAAAAAAGCATTAGGGAATCTGTGTGGTGTTGGTTTGAGAGTCTCTTGTAAACCTCTTTTTGTAGCTGAAAAAATTTTAACAGTTTTCTCACTCTTTATATTGAAAACTGCTACACTCATACATAAATCCGTTAGTCCACCATTCTACACCAATCATATTACTCGTCAAGTAAATAATTTATCTCTTCCAAACCCCACCTCCTCACTTCACGAGAAACTCTCTTATATTTATTAGTCGTAAAATATTTAATCATGTTTCTTTTTCGATTAGGACTGCTACAGACTTAAAAAGTTTAGGAGGGAACTTAAGAAATTAATCTTACCAAAAGCTTACTACAGCATTGAAGAGTATGTTAATGACTCATTTTAATATTTAAAATTGATTATATATCTGTTGATCAGATTTTTTTATTATTCTTGTTTTATGCTAGTTCTTGCCATTTCTTTTCTTCTTTTTTAGTTTTTTCATTGATTATATAAAATATGGTCCTATGTACAATCAAAATCGATTCTGTATCCTGTTTTATCAAATAACTACTAGAATGATAAATTCTAGGATTAGGACTTAGGAGCTTTTATTACAAGTTTGTAAACTTAGCAAATAAAGTACATTTTGACTTTGACTTTGACATTCATAGTCTTGCCCTTTGTCAGCTATAGATTTTTAAACTCAGATCTGCAGAAATACAATTCAAGTCACTTTATAATTAACAGTTACAATTTAGTAAGTTAACTAAGTTACAATTTACAATTGAAATACCAAAAAAAATTTTTAGACCCACACCCTACCAACACAACCTTGGCATATAGGGGGCCAACCGTGAAACCCCCAAGCCAACCCGTGAAGCTAGCCAATGGGCCTCTGCATAAATGAGTATTTATATGGTGTAACCAATGGTTACATCATAATATTATTAAGTTTATATTTATAAGCAACAAAAAACTGGAAAAAAACGTTAAAGACAGTTTCTATAAAACGAAGGGGGATCAAAAACCGGCATGTTATTTCACCTTTATCCGGTGAAATAACAAGGTGACACAATATGATTTATAGAGAGTATGGACCGGCAAATTTCGGCGCTAACTTAGACGTGAAATGTTTAGTGGCATCCGAAAGAACAATGTTGCGTTTCCAAATCTTTTGACCAACGGTGAATCTTTCATCGCGCTTTCGCAAATCATAAACGCGCTTTGATCGGTAGAAAGCTTGCTGAGTTCGCTTTTGGACGTCGCTAAAAATCTTCTTGAGTGTTTCAGATCTCCTCAAAGCGTCAGGTTCAATATTAGGGTTAAAATTTTTGGTGTTATGGATGGTCGAAAGAAATTTCATGGCCGAACATGACAAAATTGGGGGTAAGATCAGTTACTTCATGGCGAGAGGAAGGAATCACAAAACCAACTTTTACGAGGTATTTATCCCATTGACGATGGTCATCGGCAACATAGGCTGACGGATTGGACTTAAATACTTGTTCTATTTGATTCGCTTATGGATGATAATTGGCAGTGTACTTTAAATATGGTGCCATGAGTACCCAAAAAGATTTATTTCGAAATTGCACGGTATTATCCGTAATAACAGAGAGAATGACATGATTTTCCACCCATTTAGAATAGAATAATTAATATTTACTAAATATGTCACACACAGAGAAAACGTTAGTATATCCAGATATTGACCGTGGTAAAGAACCTATAAGATCTATGGTGATGGTCTACCATGGTCTAGGGTTACTTGGCTGGGAACTAAGCATTTGGACAACAGGAAATTTTTGTTGTGGATTTTTTCGCAGACAAACATGACATCGCCGAATATATTTGGCTACGTCAGACCGTATACTCGGCCAGTAATATGGTCTTGCTATTCTGAAATATGTTTTGAAAACTCCTAGATGTTTACATTCTGGGGGATCGTGGTTGACTCGTAAGATAGCGAAGCGTTTGTGTTTTGGTATAGCCAATAGCATTGTAAAGGTCCTTCCTGAAAGCTCCGGGTACCTTTCTTTGATTTTTTTTGTTTTTTATTCTCAATCCACTACAAATGATATTTTAAAGAGTCCTGCTGAGTCCTACTCTACCTTTTGGTACATACTCGTGTACTATTAAACGGAACTAATTGGATCAATGGTGACGATAAAAGGAAGTATGAAATCCATGGCAGGCACAGAGCATCAGGAATAACGGGTTCTTTTCCATTACTATGTATTATATCGATGTCTTATTACTGTGATCTTATGTTCCATCAAGCTGCTCTGCCCATAGAGTCTTTAATAGAATGTAAACATTTTATGCTATTATGGTCGGTTATTACGGTTACTTTGTCCCTTCCAGATAAGGTTGTAGCTTTTCCATGGCAAAAAGGACTGCCAAACAGTTTTTCTTAGTGGTAATATCGTCTTTCGTTCTTCTTAAGAGATCGACTGAAGTAGCGGATAACTAAAAAGAATACCAAAGTCGAGACATAATAGTACAGAAGCTTAAACCAAATGTTCTTTGATTTTCTTAAATGCAGCATCACAGTTTAAATCCCAAGTAAATTTTAATTTTTGGCATGTCAGATCAGTAGGGGGTGCAATAACTGTAGAGAAATGGAGCACAAAACGTCGAAACCAGGACGCCATACCAATTATAATATGCGTCTAACTACAATACGGGTTGAACCTCTGTAGCGTTTGTAGGAGAAGATATTCTATTTAAAATTGGCTTTACTTTCTCAGGATCAACTAGAGGTTCTAAAGCATTAACTACATATTCCAAGTACTTAAATTAAAACTTACAAAATTGACACTTATCGGGGTTAAAAGTGAATCCTGCGCGAGTTATTCGCTTAGTCGCTTCCTCCAAATTTCAATGTATTTTTGGAATATAGTCACATTTTTCAATCCTAAAGGCATACGTTCAAATTGAAAGAGACCTCGAGATGGAACAGTAAATATAGTTAAAGAACGTGACATTTGGACATTTTAAAGTATCTAAGGTTGAACTAACAAAAAAAAGAGGGTAAGAATGAGCGGTATGAATCAGGGCCCAGTAATCGACACAACAGACTTTTTCCATATCATGGCTATTGGAGACGACCATAAAAAGTTGGAAGGTTTGATTATGCCTTCAGATAACATTTTTTCTAATTCCATATTGACTTCCTGCTGAAGAGCTGGGGACAAGGGCTAATACCTTTGCTTGATAGAGACATACCTTTGCTTCATAGAGACTTGTACATCTAATTCTACATCCTATAGCTGAGCAAGTATTCGTAATAAGTTTATTCAGGAATTGTTGTTGCTCCGAGGTGAGCATAGAATTTGACCGAATAGCCGATAATTGACAAATTTCATGTGGGACAGAGCGAAAACTCTATTTTGAAGAATAAAGATCGGGGACAATCTTCATATCCCTCCAAAAATCTATACCTAGGATGATGTTATGGGACAAAGACGGGGCAATGAAAACTTTTAGTAAGGTCAGTCGATCGCGAAGCTGGATATGCTACAATACCTAAACTAAAGTAACTAAACTAAATAACTAAAAAACACAAATAAGAGTTATGCAGCAAAATGGTTCTAAAATCTTCCACCATTTGAAACCGATAACAATTCGAGTAGAGCCGCTATTTAATAGGGCAATAAAGAATTTCCCTTAAATTTTTATTTCTAGATGGGGACGCAAATCGCGTGTGACAAGATAGAGTCAAGTAGTTCATATTAGGATGGCCAATATATTAGAATTAAGTGAGAAACAAACATTCTAATTTGTCTTCCTATTCCGGAGTTTTTGTACATTTGCTACAACTTTTGGAACAGCTGGAGAACCACATTGGAAACAAACATTTTTGGTAAGGTTTCGGGTACTACCTGAAATTATGACCCACTTATACCAGCACTTTTGTGTTGAAGAAATCGGGCAATGATTAGTCGTGTCTTTCTCAAGTTGGAGAAAATCTTCTGACACATCTGCTTTAATTGAAGCTTACTATGAAGATTGCCAAGAGAGATCTTCAAGATAAGAGGGATTGTGATGAGTTAACAATGGTTCCAGCAAATTCCGGTAGTTCGTAGGACAAATAAATCTCTGAACTCGTACGTCGTGGTTTCCTCAATCAATCTACTTATATACCATAGTTCATTAAGAGTTAAGGTTAATGCGATCTGTAGCAAGTCTTCGCTGGATGTGAGGTAGATTTGTAATCGGGTGGTTTCTAATAGCAAATTTGGAAGTGTTCTAAATAATGCTTCCATACCTACGACAAACTAACCACACGTTCATAGGAACCCTGAGTTTGGTGATGAATCTTATTTCAAAGACCAAACTTATAATCAAAATACTGGAATGCAGCTCGTAATTAAGCTATAAGATTATCCAATTTTATTTATTATTTAAAACTTTTTTGACTTTGACTTTTGACAAATGGCAAAAGCGTTTTGTCCGAAACCAAAGGAGAGCATCTTTTCTAAGGAGTTCTGGGGCAGATCTTAACAGATGTTCTTTGGAGACTCTCCTAGAGATGCGAAGCTCTTCAAGGTGTTCGAAAAATTCTATCACACTAGACTGACCATTATATTTCAAGTATCACGAGGACATCTTGATACTTGACAGGCAGAGAATTTATATAAAATCGACTTGGTTGCCCTCGTAAAGGAGAAAACTCAGAATTGTAAAGTCGATTGGCAAGTTCTACAACTGGGTTAGAATGACTTAAAGTTTCATCCATGATATGAGACGCATCAGTATATACTTGTCGCGAGGCATCTAATTTCGAATCCATAAACCTTATTCGAAAACCTTTAATATTTGGTACACCATGTTCCAGAGAACCTGGATCATACTGATCATAGCCTGTTGTACCTTATTGTTTGTTATTGTTTACACGTCTATTAGATGATGAGTGGGGGTCTTGAGAGGAGTGTCTTAAAAACTGACGGTAAGTGTCTGATATTTCATTTTCGGATTGTCGGATTCAAATTTGCAAAGGATGGAATTTATTTTAAAATTCCTTCTTCGATCAATCAGTCATCACGTCTCTAGGATACAGGTAGAGAGGTACAACTTGGGGAGAAGGCAAGTGTAAAGAAGGGAATTAAGTATCAACAGGCCTAAAAGAGTAGTGTGAAATATTTGAATGATCCAAATGAGTCCAGATAGTTTTTTCTTACCAAATGAGATGGATGGATCACGATGGATAAAGGTTATTAGTTACTGGTTTTAACCTATTGTGGGATATAGTTGGAACAAGCAGAGCAGTTGTTTGTTTTTAATTATTATCTAAACTCATCAGATCTTGAACGACGGCTGGGTCTTTAAGGGTAGTTATATGAGAGACTAATGATGGTTGAGAATCATTGGGATTTATTCTATCTAGGATACTTTGATTAAAGGATTCAAGTTGATTATTGAGAGCTGCAGAATGCTGAGTTTGCACAGGAATATAGTTTTCGTCTTTTACAAGCACCAAGCGATCGAAAAGTTCATTGCAATCCTTCTCAATATTTATTTTCGCATTCATACATAAAAGCCGGTTCAAACAAGATGCGTAAGTAAGGTAAAAAAGCGATGAAATTTGTTTGCTTTGTTATTAAAATCAAAGTTTGTTGTATCGCAAGAAAGATTGATTAATTTTGCTTGATAAATTAATAACTAGCTGTCAGAATGTGGTGGCATACGTCGATCACGTTCTAATTGTATGACCTCACGCAAAGTAGTACGTTTTTGAGGAAAAGTACCCGATAATGAAAGACCATGCATCGCTAGTTCATATTTAATTTCTTTCGTGCCAAGCAAATTAATATTCATTTTGTCTAGGCTGTGTGACAAAGAAAAATTATAAAAGAAAAATCAAATTCTTTGTCACCAGCATCTATCATAAAAAATTACCAAGGAAAATTAAAATAAAATGAAATTAAAAAATGAGCAAAAAATTAATATTTTATTTTCTTTTGTTAATAACAAAACTTAAAAAAAACAAACGGAATGAGTTGTAAAAGTATTCACAAATCAGCACAATAGTTCAAAAAAAAAGAAAGAAACAAAAAAAACAAAAATTGTTATACGAAAAAAAAACAGGCTGGGGGTACCTAAAGACTAAAAAATTTAAAGCTAAACCACGAAAAAATCTAACTATCAGTATAAGCATATTAATAAACAACACTTATCATTCCAAAAATTATAATATTACAAAATATTATTAAGAAAAGCCGCAAAACAACACTTCAATAAATAGTAAACTTGAATCGCAAAACAAAAATTCATTTCACAATTACAAGTCTGCTGGAATATATTTATAACGATACTTAAGTAGCCCTTACACTGTAAACCAACACCAACACCAAATATAAGGCAAATTATACTCGAAGATGCAAGGAATAACGCTAATCTATAAATTTAACTGTCAAATTAAATTAAAAGTATCAGTGCTGTGAATACGGTGGTAGTATCAGCAACGTAAATTCTTGCCTTGTTTGGGATGAGCTTTCGCGACTTAAGAAAAGTCTTCCTCACGACTAATGTTTGTTAAAATGACTAAATAGAATTTCCATTAAATTTACTATTTTTTATTCAGCCATAGATTAAAAAAAAATATACAATTCTTATAAATAAGTGTTACAAAATATTTACCTAGATTTACCTTAAATACATGCAAAGGAATCGTACGAGAAATAGACTCAGACATATTAAAGGCTGAAATTATAAAAAGACGCAGTGTAAATGGAGATATTGAAATTCCTAATGCTAAAAGGTTAAATAGAAAAGTAATTAAGGATAAAACAACATCTTATAAGCCCACAGAACCACAGGTTCTGTTTTGTTTACTTTTGAAGGTGTCCTTCACCCAAGATCTATTAATTTATTTAGACTAGAAAGACTTGTCACAATATATGTTTCTCTAGTGACATAATGCTATAGATGTCTCCGTCTTGGACACACCAAAAAAACAAAACTGCAAAAGCCGGGAAAGGTGTTTTAACTGTGGAATTAGGGAAATCATTTCAATGATAAAAATAGATATTCCTTGTACCACACAATTTTTCTTTGGTAAAGAAAGTCCAGAATATACAGGGTGATTCATTAAGAATGGGCAATCTCTGAACTGGAGATAGGGGAAGGGTGTACAAAATGACATAATGACAAGATGAATGACAATGATGACAAAATGACAGGGTTTTCAAAAATCAAAATTGTCTATGAACAAAAAATATTTTAATTCTACAAAAGTAACAAAAAAATACAGGCATCTCTATTTTCCAAAATAAAAATCACTAAAAAAACTTAAAAAGAAATTCTCATTTCAAAGTATTTAATTTAAAAAGGTAAAAGTTCGTTTTACCCTCCTAAGTGGGTAAAATGACATACCTATTAAATATTGCCAAAAATTTCTGTAGAAAATTAATTATCGCAACACAGTTCACAAATAAACATCTTAGTTTTTTGTCGACTCCAGCACACTCAGCGTGTGCTCATTTCGAGCAAGAACAACATTGCAGCCAAATTTCCTTTGCCTTTGACCTTTTAAATTCTTCTACACAGTAAATGCAAGTACAATCTTCGTCGTCTTCTATTAAGAATGGGTTGTTTTCCGATTCAGAGTCAGTGTCAACAAATACCTTTTTAGTTGCAGCTCTTTTTTATTTTCTACTGTGGGTGTAGTTCTTGATTTTGCTTCCTCCAAATTTGGAGTAGAATTTAGCACGGTAGTTCCCTGATGCTTTCCCGGCTTCCTCTTTTCCTGGCCTGAGATAAATGGTCCTACTGGAATGGGACTCAGATCGGAGACAGTAACGGCAAGTAAACCTTTATTTTGTTGATCTGATATACTGGGGATTACTTTTTGAAGATTGGTTACGTCCTTTAAATTGCCCATCCCGCTTGAAGTTTGTAAAGATAGTGCTGCGGAAGGTTCTTCAGCTAGAAATTAAAGCTAGAAAACCTATTCTGGAAATACATCAGGATTTAGTGGGCATATTCCGGTTTTAGAAAAGCCGTTGGTTGCATTTTGAATAGTGGCAGCTTTTCCATATGCTTCAGTAATTAAGGCATCTATTTGAAATTCCGTTACAACACTGCCTGGGTGTGCCTTAAGCCACTTAGTTATAGCTTGATCGAAATAGATTTTTAAGGGACCGAAGAATAAAACATCAAGGGTTGATATTTTCTTTTTTAATCACCTTTTCTAGAATCTCAAAAAAACGAGCAACTTGTGGTTTGTTGAAAGCCTGGGCTCTAGAAGCAGATGTCGCCTCTGGATCTCTTCTTCGGTATTCTCGCAGCCAATCTTTTCCTGCTGTTTTCTTCTCACGGTTAAAGTTGTGTTGAAAGCCATTTTTAAAAGCTAACTGGTAGGCCAAGCTTAACACATCCTTCCTTGTGAGTCCAAAAAATCTTGACTCTAGAAGTTTTAGATGTTCAACTAACTGCCGTTCTACTTCTGGTGGAAAAGTAGGCTTAAATCTACCGAGGCGTTTTTCCCCCATCTTTATTGTTTTATTTGTTTTTAAACCATGTCTTCGTAGGGTTGCTTGTGGTACCCCGTAAGTCTTAGATGCCTTTAACCGGCCCATTTTATCATTATTGACCGCTTCTATGGCTTTTAACATCGAATCTGTACTCCATGACTGCCTATTTGTCTTTCTTTCGTACAATCGGGGCATGACAATCTGCAATAACAAATAAAAAAATTATTTCTATAAGTCGGGCAAAATGACATACTATGTCATTTTAGCCGACAATGCACTATGTCATTTTATACGACTAGAGAAAACAAACAAAAATATTTTTTCTAATATTTTTATTCCTCTTGTAAATCTCTTATTACTAAATGTAAAAAAAAATAGTTTAAATAATCAGTTAAAATAAAACAACTTACCTAGCGAAATGTTGTCTAGTATTATAACCAAATTAAACAAAGCGCGAAAAATATTTTTGCACCACAATTTTAGAAATATCGAGCGTACACCTCCGTTAATGAGCAGAGACAAACTGAAGTGGTTGGAACCTGTTGGGTAAATAATTTATGATCTAATTTAGCGCATGCGTATATTCTTACGACGTTACAATATGCAAGTTACATATAATAAGTATGTAATTTTACCCCACTATGTCGTTTTGTACACCTTTCCCCTACTACACACCAAAATATGGCAATTCAGCTTAAAATGTCAAGCAGTAATAAGCAGTATCGTCTTAAAAATTAATGACTTTATGTGTTTTGACACGAGAATTACGAATTTTATAGTGAATTTAGTATTATTTATACAGGGCATTAGTTACACCTTGTTACTTAGGTAAATTACAACAATCTATTTTTGCCTATTTAGTTTTGCCTAAAACGACTAGAAAATCTAAAAGGCAGTTCAATTTTGAATAAACAAAGAATTCTTGTTTATTTTATGTAACTCTATAATTTTTGAAGTTATTTGCATTTTAAACATTCAGCGTAAAGAATACTAAGCCACCGTTATTACATTGACTTTTTGTCATGTAGGCTTGTGTCAGCACTTATCAGTTTTTCTTGTAAAAAAAATTATATGACAATTTTACTGTAACTAAGTAAGAGTGTATTATTTGGAGTAAAAATTCTAAAATAAGAAAATGCCACGTCATAATGAATATTCCAAGAGTGAAATGCGTGATATGACTTGCG
The DNA here is from genome assembly GCF_022605725.1 of Anthonomus grandis grandis. NCBI lineage: Eukaryota > Metazoa > Arthropoda > Insecta > Coleoptera > Curculionidae > Anthonomus > Anthonomus grandis. The sequence continues at coordinate 26,200,142 of NC_065546.1, forward strand.
TTTTTGCTCACTTAAATTATAGTGGACTTTGTGCACCCAGAAGGTATTTAGAATTATACCCAAATCGAAGACAACCCGATCACAAGCTGCTCAGACGTATTTATACCCGCCTAGATGAAACAGGGTGTTTTCGTCCTAAAATGGGAATGGTGAAGAAGAGGTCTTAGCTTGTATTTCAGAAAATCCAGATCTCAGTAATCTTCGGTTAAGTACGGCAACAGAATTAAGCCAATCGTCTATCTAGAGAATTTAAAAAAAAAGAGAATCTCCGTCTATATCACTATTATACTGCTGTTCAAAATTTGCTACTGCAAGATTTACCAGTTCGCCTACAGTTTGCTCAATTTATGCTAGATAAACAATCCGAAACCCAGGAATTCCTCAATGACCTTCTTTTCACCGATGAGGCGACGTTTACCAGACAAGGTGTTTTTAATTGGAAAAACACTCATTTGTGCGACTCCAAATATCCACATTCTTTAAAGGAACGACATTTTCAGCTTGAATTCAAGGTAAATATTTGGTGTGTTGTGATATCTGGTTTTTTATTGGTTCTTTTGAACTTCCTCCTAATCTGAACGGGACGCTTTATTTAAACTTTCTTGAACAACAGTTAAGTCCACTACTAGAAGATGTATCACTAGCCATAAGGCGGAACATGTGGTTTATGCAAGATGGGGCGCCGCCACATTTTTCTCTTTCAGTACGGCGATCCCTGAATGACCATTTTCCTCACCGGCGGATTGGTCGTGGTAGTGAATTTGTTAGGCCATCTAGAAGTCCAGACTTAAACCCATTAGACTTACTATTGTCAGACACATAGGACATGGTTTACAAAGAGAGAATTAATTCCATCGAAGATATTATCAAAAATAATCGATACATGTTATTTAATATTCAAAGGTTTTTAAGGAAATCATTTACTTTAAATTTTTTTAAAATATTGTTACTGATTGTTATTTGCTGTCTTTACTATTGTTACAGTAGTCTGTACAGAAAGACATTAAAGCAGCAAAAACTAATTATTATAGGGATCGCTTAAATATGTCATCAAATAGGCAAAGAGAGTGTTGGTCGATTATTAATGATTTTAGACATTGCCATAAAAAGGTATCTGAACCGGAGTTCAGACCTGACATTTTAAACGACTATTATTGTGATATGCCTAATATCTTGCTCAAGGGCATTCGTAGTAACATTGATCCCTTACACTATCTTCAACAAGTGTCGGTTGACCATTCATTTTTCATTCATCCTGTCGATCTTACCGAAGTAAAAAATGAAATCAAATGCCTAAAAAACCATAAATCATCTGGAGCTGATGGGATATCTTCCAGGTTGTTACTCTTTTTGCCCGATTCAGCCTTAAATGCTTTAGTTTCTGCCATAAACAATTCCTTACATATTGGCATTTTTCCTTCATGTTTAAAAGAGGCAGTGGTTATCCATCTTCATAAGAGTGGGGATTTGGATCAGCCTTGTAATTTCTGTCCCATTTTTATTTTGTCTACCCTCTCTAAGATAGTTGAAAAACTTGCAAAAAGCAGAATTTTGTTCTTTTTACTTCATAATGGCATTTTGTCTGCAAATCAGTTTGGATTTTAAGCCGGTAAAGGGACTCATGATGCTGTTTTAAGCTTTTTGAAGAGCGTCTATGTGTCCTTGAATTCTGGAGAGCCATCGGCGGCAGTGTTTTGTGATCTATCCAAAGTATTTGACTGTGTGGATCATGGAATACTGTTATCTAAGCTCGATAAATATTGTTTTGGGGGCATAGCGTTGCGATGGCTTGAGTCCTATCTATCAAATCGTACTCAGAAGGTTACAGTGTCTGGGCGTTTGTCTGCTTCTAGATCCCCAAAATGCGGCGTTCCCCAGGGTTCAGTGTTGGGACCACTGTTATTTTTACTGTATGTGGATGACTTAAGTTCATTGAAACTGCAGGGCAAGGTGGTTCAGTTTGCTGATGATACCACCATACTATGGAGCCATAAAAATTCTGATTATATTAAGACTTGTATCCTTGAAGACCTTCAGATTTTATCAGGGTGGTGTGCTTCCAACAGGCTCGTGTTTAATGTAAGAAAGACGTCTATTATGGGGTTTAAGTGCGATGTTCAGGGTCTGATGTTTGACGAAAATTCCCTCTTGCAGAATAAAGAGTGCTGCAAGTTCCTAGGAATTACCATTGATGGTCGCCTTCGGTTTGAAGATCATATTTTACATTTAGCTGGGAAATTATCTTCTGGATGTTTTGCAGTAAGAATGGCAAAACAAGAGCTGGGAGGGGTGGTTGCACGTTCACTGTACTTTTCACTTATTGAATCTCATATTCGGTATGGCTTGCCTTTTTGGGGTTTAACCAATAAGGGGCTACTTAACATTGTCTTTGTTATTAAAAAAAGCAGTTAGATACCTGTGTTCTGCTAAGTTAAGAGCTTCTTGCAAACCACTCTTCATTTCTGAAAAAATCTTAAGTCTTTTTTCACTCTTTATCTTAGAAGCAGCTGCTCTTATTCACAAAATTCCCAAACTACCCTCTGACACTAGCCATTTGACTCGTCGTGTAAATGATGTTCCCCTACCTATTCCTACGTCTTCTCTTACCAAAAATTCATGAATTTACATAAGTAAAAAAATCTACAATCATGTTCCTCTATGTGTTAGACATATATCGGATGTTAAGAAATTTAAAAGAGAATTAAAGATGCTTTTATTGGCTAAGGCATGTTATAACCTGGATGACTTTTTTAATGATAGGTTTTAACCTTGGACATGTTGGAAAGTTTTTTTTTCCTTTTTTCTTCTCTAGTTTTGTCAACAAGTTTTCCATTATTTAGTATCTGATTGTTTTATTTAGTTATCTTTAATTCAAGTATATTCAAAAAGTTTTGTCTTCTTGTGTTTAATTTTGTTCATTGTTTTGTCAATTTTTGAAATTGTATTTTTGTTTTGTTTTGTTTCTTTAGCTTGTAGGATGCTTGTACACAAAATTATTCTTACGTAATATATTCAAACGACACTATGATAAAACTCTTATACGAGTCTTTTAAAAAGAAAAAGAAAATTTCGTTTACAGTTTTCGGTAGAGGGTGCTCGTTGGGTTAGTTTTTATATTTTTTTAAATCCTTAACTTTTTCGCAGCTTCGTATATTGATTTAAAAAGTAACAAAATAATTTCCTTTTTTAATATTACATATAAAATGTAACATGTATGTAGATATATGTTCATGGGGGCTTTTTATATGGTTTCCAATAATACCACACCAAATGTTTGTATTCATGCTGGAAATAACGACTGACAACTGAATGGGAGTTTTTAGTATCCCACATATGAGCATTTCTATGAGCATCTATATTATGTTAATTAGCCGCGTCTAGTTAATGTAGCCTCGTCTGTGAATAACAGTCTGATAAGCATTGGATCTGCGTTTTGCATATTTTTAAACTGACGACAAAAGTGCATTCTGCCTTGCAAATCTGGTGGGATCAACTACTGAACTGGTGTAAAGTGGTATGGATAGAGGCCTTCTTTCCAACCCAAGAACCAACACAAGATTTGCTTACACCCGTAGCTGCCGCGATTTCCCTGGTATATGGTGATTTAGTTAATATTTAAGTGACAGTTCAATAGTGATAAAAAAGTAAAAAACCTGGACGATTCGCTAAATATACAATATTTTTTTCTTAATTTAAATATTTTATTAGACCTTTAGAAGAAAATATAGGAAAGAATTAAAACGGAACATATAACATATTGTTATGAAAATGTAAATACGCTTATTATTCTTTTATTTGATGATTATATTACCTGTTCTAGATTACGCGTGCATGAAATCATGCAGTTTTGTTCTGCATCATCCACTTTTTATTTCGTTTAAAAAATCATTAGAATTAGGTCTCCTTGATTGTTGAAAGACAAGCTACTTAACCCATATTCACAAAGCTGGAACAAAGAGTGTCGTCATCAGACTTTTGATTTAGTGGACTGTATTAGGTTTTATGATCGATTTAGATTTAATATGGTTCTTCATTTTTTTCAATAAATGTTCGAACGAACATTAGTAATGCATAATGGCTTATCTTGCTTCGTTGACGTCGGATTTGGTAGTGCTACCAGTTCATCGTTTTTTCCATATCAGGCACTCACACTTTAGGTAAATTTTAATTTAAGTCTATTAGAAATAATTTATTAAATAATTACTGCATGAAAATCACCGGCGGTCGATATGTATAAGGGTGTTAGCGGTTATCTGTTTTACAAAACCTACTTGCAAGTGTGTGTAGGTACTACTGCGCGTACTTCCTTCCAATATTTGGCAATGCATTTGGCCTGTAGTACATTGCGCAAGGTCACTAAGGTTATAAGACCGCAGAACAATGTGCGTAATTTCGCGGAAAAATATATTTTAAATAAAATGGTTAATTATTAAAGAACCATCCTATGATTTCCCAATTCAAACATTCCAAAAAATAATTTAAAAAAATTAAAATATTCAATATTAATTAATCTTGATTTGGTATCCAACATTCCACCCACCAAAAACACGGTTTTTTTCCAAAAATAAACAAAAAGTAAATTACCGTTAATTAGAAAATTATTTAAGCTACTAATAATAAAAAAAACCTATTGTTCTGGCAGGGGACATATTATCTTAACCGCGAGCCGACATATCTTAGCTGCCAGAATCCCATTAGAAGTCTTCAGAGTCACAACTCATACAACACCGTCTTTACCCGGATGCGTACTAATAATTCGAGCAAGAGCCGATTCAAGGGGAGGTTTTTGTTCGTTTTTTATGAGAACCAATAATCCTTCACGAAGATTGGGTATGTGATTAATTCATTTACTTCATTGTTGAAGCGTATGTAAATATTCCTGCCTCCATCTTTTTCAAAAATCAGAATGCATACGTAGCAATAATTGCCAGCGATTGAGACGAATTAAAGATATAAAAGAATAATTAAGTTCGGGAAATAAAGAAAGTGGTTCCCAAAGTAAGGAAATGTCCGGGAGTCAATGGAGTGAGATCGTTCGGATCATCACTAATCGGTGAGAAAGAACTAGAATTAAGAAGAGATTCTATTTGGTTTAAAAGAGGATAGAACTCCTCGTATGGCATTATTTAAATGCCAACAACTCTATAAATTCCACTTTTTGTTTGTTTCACCATAGATTCTATTAGCCCATTAAAATGAAGTGACCCACTAGGGTTAAAATGCCAATTAATGGAAATCTTAATAGCTGCAGTTTTAGATAGTTCGATCAATTGCTTATTTGCTCCTTTATAGTTTGTTTCTTGATCCGAATATAAATCAGAGACTCTACTGCGATGAGCTATAAATCGTCCAAAACTAGCTAGGAAAGCCTCCGAAGTCAAATCCGATGACAAATCAAGGTTTAGGAAGAGCTTTAGTATAAAAAATATAAAAAATACGCAAGATATATGCCAAAATGGGTTTTAGTAGGCTTGACTATATTAAGAGCAAGTTGTTTTTCCTCTTTTATTACCTCAGAAAGATTAGAACGTAATATAGAGGGTTGTATAGGTTGTATATATACCAATTTTGATGCCTTTTAAGCAAGAAATCAGTTCCATTCCACCAAAGTTTGTGTTGTAGAAGTTGCGAGGGAGTTAATCCTCTAGATTCACAGTCCGCGGGATTTTCCTTGGTAGGCACATACTTCCAGGAAGATGGAGGTAAAATTTCTTGAATATGGGCCAGTCTGTTGACTATAAGGTTTAATATTGATGAGGTGAAGTTGATAACCAAGCAAGTGCAACTTGCGAGTCTAACCAAGCATAAATGGCATCCAAATTTGGCGTATTGCAAGATTACGTAATGACAAGATTCTTTGACAAATAACAATACGTCAGAGAGTAAATGAGCTGCACATAGCTCGAGTCTGGGCAAAGAAATTACTTTAAAAGGCACAACCCGTAATTTTCCAGCGATTAAATTAATTTTAATATTTTTGTCAGAATCAATGATACGGAAATATATAACGCAGTCATATCCTATGGTGCTAGGGTCACAAAAACCATGGACCTCAATTTGACAACAATTTTGCGAAAACAAGTTTCTTGGAAGGTTTACTTTAGAAATTTCTGGAAGTTCGGATTTAAATTGCTCCTAAATTTCAATAATATTATTTTCAAGAATATTATCCCATTTTTTTCTTGACAGCCAAAGTTGTTGCATGATATGTTTAGCAAGAAAAACAGTCGGGGCTAAAAAACCTAGCGGATCGAAAAATCTATCAATCTGTGACAACACACTTCGCTTCGTACACGGCCCGTCTATAGTATATGTGTACGAAAATACGTCTTTATTAGGATTCCACTGAAGACCCAAAATTTTAATAAAACTGGGACCCTCTGAATCGAAATTTAAAGGTGCCTGAATATCTTCACTAAACACCGCAGATTGCAGGATGATTACTATTCCATTTACGAAATTCAAACTTCCCCAACTCTAATAGAGAGATAAGTTCCGATTGAAGCTTAAGAGAAGCTCTATGGAATTTGCTCCTGAGACACTACTCCTGTTCCAGGATTGCCAACTCTTTCAAAGTTCTAAGTGCTAAAAAAGGACCAGAGGACATTCCAAAAGTTACTTTGTTCGGAGTGTATTCTTACTTAATAGGATCATTTTTAAAAAAAGCGCCAAAGAAATGTTTGGGACTTTCTTTGTTCAGGATTGACAACAATTTGGCAGTTCATCTATTTGATGTCGCATGTAAATACTATAGGATAAGTACGAAATTTTAACAAAATCTTGGAAAGATCTTGATGAAGCTTAAGCTCCGATAAGAGACTATCGTTAAGACTAATCCCATTAGAACCTCTTGCACTGGCATCAAATACCACTCGTAGTTTTGTTGATGAACTATCTGGCTTTAAAACACAGTGGTGTGGTAAATAAAATGGAGAAGATTTGATATCCTAGATGGGTAGCAGTAGTAGTAGTAAGGGTGGGGGAGCTAGAGCTTGGCAAATAGACCTTTTCGCCAACCCCAGAATCACCCTTCCTTACGCCTCCACTCCCAATGCGCGGTCTTCACTGAGTCTAAAGGCTCGCACGTCCCAGTCCAGATCTTTAAGATCTTCCCGATGGAGTGTTCCTTGCTCCGAAAATTTTCCTTCTCAGGCGACTCCACCTATCACAGATACCTAGTATGAGGTATGAAATTTCCCCCCCTATACCTCCTGGATGGGTATCTCTGAAATGTAATTATTTTCCAAATATTCTTTCATAAAGTTTGAATAAGACATATGAAGATCTGGACTCTTATATAATCTATTTTCTAGAAAAATAAAACGTGTAAGGGCTTGTGAATAAGTATCCCCAAAAACTGGGTATAAATTACGAAAAGGCAATGCTAATTCATTAAGTTGTCTCGAATATCTTTGATATCCAAAGAAGTCATACAAGTGTTACATTGGACACTTATATTCGGCTGTCACCTATATCATTATTTTGATCAGGAACGGTACCGGACGGTTGACCAGATTGAGAATGGGTGCTAGTAGCCGTCCAAGGAGAAAAATTGTTGGGGAACTTATTTGAAGATAAATGAAGAGTAGTGTGATGAGCATAATTGCAAATCTGACACCTTAATGAGGATGAACAGTTATTTGTAGACTGGATCTAAGTCAGTTGCAACACAATTTTTGTTCCTTGGAAAAATTTAATCTTTCATGTGGAGTCTTTTCCAAGAAAGTTTGACATCCATATAAAGCATACGAATAAGGACATAATAAACATTTTTTATTTATTTTCGGTTGCAAGGTATTCATAAACGCCGGTGGCTTTTTAAAATGTTGGTCCGGTCTTATCGGTGTGAAGTTAGCAGCCAAAAGTTTCAGCAGCCAATTTGATTTTGCGTGAAGTTAGCAGCTATTTTTTGGCAGCCAAAATTTTATGTACAAACCTACTGCCTGAGGTAAAATACAATGTCTTTTTATCTTTTAAGCATTGGCGGTATTTTAACCCCAACCACTTCGCACCCGTTTGGCGGGTAATAACATAAATGCATTTTAATTAATAACGCATCTACTAAACTATCAGGAATAGATCGAGTTGTACAATAATATTGGGCACACATACTCCCTAATTAATAACAATATTTCATATACCATTCATTACCCCTTACCGCCCGTCAGAGGGGTGGTTCACCCTTAGGAATTTATAAATAATATTTTTTTTCTATCAGAAGGAAATCGAGTTGCAAAATAAGATTTAGCACACATGCTCCCTAGTTAATAATAAATTTTCATATGCCATCCATTACCCCTTACCGCCCGTCAGAGGGGTGGTTCACCCTTATGAATTTATAAATAATTTTTTTTCTATCAGAAGGAAATCGAGTTGCAAAATAAGATTCCGCACATATACTCCCTAATTAATAACAATATTTCATATACTATCCATTACCCCTTACCGCTCGTCAAAGAGGGTGGTTCACCCTTATGAATTTTAAATTTTTTTTTTTCTATTAGAAGGAAATCGAGTTGCAAAATAAGATTTAGCAGACATACTCCCTAATTATTAACAATATTTCATATACCATTCATTACCCCTTACCGCCGGTCAGAGGGGTGGTTCACCCTTATGAATTTATAAATAATTTTTTTTTCTATCAGAAGGAAATCGAGTTGCAAAATAAGATTCCGCACATATACTCCCTAATTAATAACAATATTTCATATACCATCCATTACCCCTTACCGCTCGTCAAAGAGGTGGTTCACCCTTATGAATTTTTAAATTTTTTTTTTCTATCAGAAGGAAATCGAGTTGCAAAATAAGATTCCGTACACATACTCCCTAATTAATAACAATAATTCATATACTATTCATGACCCCTTACCGCCCGTCAAAGGGGTGGTTCATCCTTATGAATTTATAAATAATTTTTTTTTTCTATCAGAAGGAAATCCAGTTGCAAAATAAGATTCCGCACACATACTCCCTAATTAATAACAATATTTCATGTACCATCCATTACCCCTTACCGCCCGTCAGAGATGATGAGATGAGACCTTTATGACTTTGTAAATGATAATTTTTTTCCTATAAAAAAAAGATTTTTTCTGTGATGTTTTTAATTTTCAGCATTTAGAAAGTAAGGTAAACGTAGATAGGTTTTTTGAAATTTTTATATTGGTTACACTTCAACATTTTCTAATTTACGAAATTATTAGACAAACAATTGTTGTGTACGTGTATAATATATTTTTAATCTATTACATATTTAGCATATAATTTAAGAGCTACTTCAAACAATAACAGGTATACAAATAATTTTTACATTATTACTAAAATATTTGGCAAAAGGTGACAAGATCACAGCAAAAAAGAGGTAAACTATAAATATACATTAACTCTATAAAAACTTAATTGGGAAATAACATATATTTAATATAAATAACTTTGCACTAATGAAAAAAAAACGGTTTATTATAAGATGTAAGTGGAAATATCAAATATCCATTTTTTAAACAAAAATAATATACACGAACCAAAAAAATCACAAAATTAGAATGGTAATATTAAAAGTTGTAACATAAAGGAAATCGGCTATCACAGTGTACAGTGTCATCTGGACTATATAGAAATATACACATATTATCTTCTTGTCTAAAGACAGAGATAAGTATAATATAATGTTTACTTAAATCAGGTATCTGCATTATAGACAATATTATATTATTTTATATGTGACACAAGAAACTAATTTAACCGGCACAAATCACAAAGGTGATTAAGTGTTTTTATTTGTTTAGAGGTTTTATTTTTAATGTCGTCACTTGTTAATAAACATTGATCATGGATTAATCTAAAACATGAAATATACTCAAAAATATTAACATTAGCCAAAATTTCTTGAGCACAAAAAAGACAATTTTGTTTCATATTGTAGGAGCTACTGAGAAGCATGCTTTTAAGCTCAATTCTGTAACTATTTATATCAATTTCTGACAAGCTATCATAATTTGTTAGTTGTGTGAAAAAAAATATTATGAAAATTCCACAACTAAACGAATCTTTCTGTAGCGAGTGTGGCACTGTTTTAAATATCCAAGTTTGTGGAGCAATTTTTTAAGCTTTAGCAAGTTTAAAATATTTTTATAAAAGTAATTGCCTACTTCTGCTTCTTTTCCCAATGGGTCCAGAAATAAAAATTCGCGTTTTATAAAGTTTGAAAGAGCTAACACGTAGTGATTATTTCTCTGAATTGGCATTACAACATGTATTGCAGTAAATTGAATATTGTTTAAAAACTTAGGTTCAAAATTGTCTTCTCCAAATATAAGGGATGATTTTTCAACTGGAAAAATTTGGTATGTATTTTTCTTTGATAGAAATAATGCATGATCGATTACAAAACTTGAAAGAAGTTCCCTGTCGTTTAGTAACAGATAATCGTCAGTGAGTAATAACTTTACGCTATAAACAATATTGTTTAAACAAGTAACGGCATATTGCCTTTTGGGTTTGAAGTTTTGGTAGTAGTTAATATTTTGGACTAAATCATTGTCAAAGAATATTAAATGTTTTTAGTACGCTATTTTCTTTGATCGTAGGTGAAATTGATTCTAGGATTGACTAAAACCGGAAGTAAATGAAAAAATAAAAAGATTCTAATCTACTTAGCATTGTTTTTAAAAATTCCTCAGACCGATAGATTTTAAAAATGCGCATGTCCTTGTCGTTATATAAAACCAAATCACACCAAATACGGTTGGTCACCTCTAATATTCCTTGAACTTGAAAAAAATAATCGTGTTTTTTACTTACTTCGCTATTTTTTAATAAAAATTCTAAAATCTTGTTTTCAAGATATTTGTCTCTTATTTTGTACTGGCATTTAATCTCTATTACTCCATCATCGCCCACGAGTCGATCTGGTGAAGCAGCGATGAATGGATAGTTCTGGTGTATTACTAACCCGGTCTTAATTACCTTAACCACATTTTTTAATTGAGAGTATGCTTTTCTTGCTTCATCTTTATTGAAAATTCCATAATCGTTTGCAGGGGTGCGAAATTGTTTTTTTATTGTTATACTTTGAATTATTGAGTTAAATGAACTAGCTTCTTTTGCTTTGCAAATTTTTGCAAAAAATGAAGCTGTCACACGAACTGATCGTTCGTTTCTCCAAAGATCGCATTCTCTTTGAAGCCTTGTTTTTTGTTCTAAGTCCTTTTTTTCCGGCTTTGAGAGACACAAATTTTTTAGAAAAGCGTTACATTTTATGCGCAAATCCCTGGTGTTCTCTTCAGTATTCTCCTGTTTTTTGATTGCTACTTTTGCGATGTTTTTTTGTGTTAGCATTTTGCTGTTAGTTTGTAAATAGTCCTTCAAAATGGATCACATATGTCTTTTTTGTTTTTTTACTCCACATTTCTTGGGACATTTTTTCGTCTTCGTCGGGTCTTGTTAGTTTTTTTTTGGTATTCCTAAATCGGATTCCACTTTTAATGCCAAAATATCTTCCCGAAGTTTCCTTATAAACCGCGAGCATTTAATATTTCTTCCCCCTGTAATAAGTAATTTTTAAATTGAGAGAAATAATTTTCCACAACTGAATTGCTTATGCTTACCCTTTTTCTAATCATAATTGCGGTCCATAATGGAATAAGAGGTATATATTTCTTAATAAATAAATTAAAAATATCTTTATTAAAAAATAGATTGTCATCTCCGGAATCCGGAATCAATTTTGAGTGGATTAAGAGTTTCTAGGATGTTAAAATACCTCTTGTAAAATGGACTCGCCTTGTATATACCTTGATCTTCGGCTGTTTCTGAGTTTTCCGAAAACCCAAGTGACTCGGAAATAGAATCTTCCAAACAGTTATTGTTGTTGCTAGAAAGTTTCATTACAGCTTTTAAGACATGCGGATTTGAATATTCAGATGTTGTACTAATAGCAAAGTTTTTTACATAGATATCTAATTGGGCTATATGATTAGAACTGCTGCAGCCATCAAATTAAAAAAAATTATTATTTTGATCATCATTGTAACAAAAATTGTCCACATCCTTAGAAACCATCTTCATCCAGTGGGCGCAGCATAAATGTAAAATGATCATGTCATCTGATGGTTTTGACATACCTGTAATAATACTATAGCACTTTGCTATGTACTCTAAGAGAGTACAACGATTAAATGCTTTTGAAATAGCATGTAAAGTGGCAAAAGAAAAATCGGTAAAAATAACTGAAAAAGAAGGTCAAAATTTATGATACTCACGAAAATATCTAAAATCGTGTTGTAATTTAAATATCGCATTTGAATCATGTGCTGAGGACGGCATAGAAAATATTGAAAAAATTCTTTTAGAAGAGGTTATGTTTATTACCGCTGTATAGAAATAAACTCTATTGCTTTCAGGTGTGACTTTTTTAACTATGGTTCCCGTAGCATCAAAATAAATGTATGGAAGATTCTGGTTCGAGCATTCTTTTTTTAGCACCTAAGTTGTTCTAGGCTGAATAGTTTTGGTGTAAAAGAAATAGTGACTTCTTTAATAAATTCTGGATGTTCAGTTTGCATTAAAATGACATCTAAAAGATCATTTTTATGGCGGTCCAAGTTAAATAATTTGAAATGCCACACGCTTGGAAATTTTATTCCGCATTTTTGGTGATTTGTAAATCAGTGTAACTTGGCGGCTAAATTAATTTCTTGTGCACCAATTAATTCATCACATAAATAAATACATTAAGTATCTACTACTAGTAATTAAGCTAAATCTAGGTTTTTATTAATTTCTTCTTTTTTTAGCGCTATTAATTTTGTGTCCATCGAAAACAACATTTAAATGCCATTTTCACACTATATTTTCTCCATTTCTTAAAAATATCCTTTTCATTTTCTGGTGAAAAGGATAGCAGAAAATTTGCCAAATATCTATAATAAAAAAAACATATTTTAAAATTTTAAATCACACATAATTTTCGGCTCATATGACGCAACCCACGGTATTCCCATCTCGTGTGGTCCTAATTTAATTGTTTACTGATATTTATGAAAAAATTATGCATTTTGTAAAATGTTTAACATGTTTGTATTGTAGCGTTTTATTTTTCTACTCTTATTTTCACTAACGCTCCATTGATATTTCATTAATTTCAATAATTATATTAATAATTTCAGTCAACTTCTTTTATCGATATTTCTTTAAATTCACACTGTCAATGACACATTACTACTGTAACGCATTACTCTCCTGGTTTTATTATTCATGCTTTCTGTTGACGGTCCGTCACTCTTCTGGTTGGTCTTGATTGATGTTTTCTCTGATTGGATTGACATTGACAGCTCAGGCGAGAGGTGGGGTCGTAACTTATTTAGTCGGTACTGCATCCATTTTTCGAGGACTTGTTCCCGTGTCGCAGGTAGAAGCGCACGTAAAAGGCCAGTTTTTTATTTTCGAAATTTGTGAAGCAGGAAGTGGCCAATATGGCTTATAATTTATAGTCCTTAATCTTGTTCCTTTAGGGAACTGTTTATTTCATAATTCTGGTGCAGGATGCCCAAGATTTTAATGGATAGATAATGAAACTTAGCAAGGTGAGTGTGTCACATTTTGAACGCCATTCATTTTTTTATCGACAGTGAATACAATGGCAACCGTTGTTTTAGGGTTTTACTTTTCCGTTTTACTTTTCCGTTTTCCTCTTTATTCTTCTTCAATTGTTGATGGCTGCAGGATTTTGATTTCCTCGGAAAATTGCTGTAAGCTGTGGAGCTGGAGCCAGAGTTAGAGCTATTAGTAGAGATTCCCAGTCCGGATAGCTAAGCTACAAATGGCACACATTTACAGCCTTGATTTTGAAGGCCAGCCGTTCATTTCTTGGAGGAATATACAGGCCAGTTTATTCCATTTATTTAAATATTATTAACCATAGACTTGTCTCACATATTAAAATTTTTATTAATATACTTTTAAAATCAATTTATTGCTACAAATATTTAATCAGCATCATAATTTAATGTGTCAATTTCTTATCTATAATTTTAGTTATTTTTTGTTCAGTATTTTTCAGTACCTTTTTTGGTAGTTAAGTAGATATAACTCGGTTAAGGCTGATATGCCTTAGGTAAAAAGGTTCATGAACTTTCCCCTGCGTAAAACAGATATTTACTAAAAACTTTAATAATTGCAATTTATTTTCGAAGTGCTGAAATCTACCTAGTAGTGAAATCATAATTTAAATGTTACTTTTGTCAAATTTATTTTAATCATGTCAACATTATTCATATTTCAATTCATAATAAATTATTAACATTTAACAGATTAGAAAATGAGGTGTATACATATCTTTGGTGTAAATATAATTTGGTTGTATTGTTAAGATATTTTTTTTTGCCTCTTTAAATCTACTTTATCCAGGGTCATTTAATTGTTAATTGAAACCTATATACCAATTCTTTTTCTTAGTTTTCTTTCATTCATAAAAAAAAAAACTAAGTGGCGCCCTCTTATTTAATAGCTATAATCAAGATTATATTCTTTAATAGCCAGTCATAAGTGAACCTTCGAACAATCCCAAGCCTCCAATAATTCTGAGCTACCGTCTGCAAACTCTTGGCAAAATAGTAACACTGTAAAGTTAACGCCACAGTATTTCAAAAAAATATGTATAAAATATAAATCAAAAATTAGTATTCATGTAACTAATTTCAGTTTTTTTAAAGAGGTAGCTGGAAAACGATGGATGCATTCAACAGATGCAACAGATTCTGCATCCAGAAATGCACACAGTCCTGACCAAATAGCAGTATTCTTGATTTATGTATAATTTTAGCACTGTCACTTTTTCCGATGTCTTAAAAGAAGGACTAACATAAACAACGTTTTATGAACAACTGTTTTCTGCTGGTCAACATTGTTATCTGGTTGTATTGTATCATTATTATCCGGGGAAAATATGCATCCCTACCTGTCTCATAGATGAGACACGGAGCCGTCTGGGCAAACGGTGAATAAAAAAATTGTATAAAGACAATTTAGGTTAATATACAAATTTCATTTATTGCATTTTTTAATATTTGTATTTTTTGTATATCACGGGTCTGGCGCCCATAGTATAGCCATATATCTAAAAGAGTCATTAATATTCAGTAAGTACTGATAAGTTCAGGCTTGGACAAAATGGTGACAGGGACGCACCCGTTTCGTTGTTGGTAATCGAATTAATAAAATAAATGTGTATCATATAACATATCAAATGGTGGTTTTCTAGGTTCGTACCAGAACTCACCAGGTCGGCTACGGAGGTCGTTATTGCGGTTAGGGATTACCATTTATAATCAATTTCTTAGATCTGTGGTTCTACTATACCTACATGTTTATATCTAGATAAATTTGCATAAAAAATAGCTCGGTTCATAATAAATAAACTAGCCTGCTCATGGATCTGCAGAAGAAGATGGGGATTAAAAATTCGTTATGTTAAAGAAAGTCTATGATTTAATATAATTATACAACTCGATTTCTGCCTACTAGAAAAAAAATATTATTTATAAATTCATAAGGGTGAACCACCCCTTTGATGGGCGATAAGGGGTAATGAATGGTATATAAAATATTGTTATTAATTAGAGAGTATGTGTGCTAAATCTTATTTTGCAACTCGTTTTCCTTCTGATAGAAAAAAAATATTAATTATAAATTCATAAGGGTGAACCTACCCCTCTGACGGGCGGTAAGGGGTATTGGATGGTATATAATAATTTGTTATTAATTAGGGAGTATGAGTGCTAAATCTTATTTTGCAACTCGATTTCCTTCTGATAGAAAAAAATATATTATTTATAAATTCATAAGGGTGAACCACCCCTTTGACGGGCAGTAAGGGGTGATGAATGATATATGAAATATGGTTATTATTTAAGGAGTATGTGTTCTGAATCTTATTTTGCAACTCGATTTCCTTCTGATAGAAAAAACATATTATTTATAAATTCATAAGGGTGAACCACCCCTCTGACGGGCGGTAAGGGGTAATGGATGGTATATGAAAATTTGTTATTAATTAGGGAGTATGTGTGCTAAATCTTATTTTGCAACTCGATTTCCTTCTGATACAAAAAAAATATATATTATTTATAAATTCATAAGGGTGAACCACCTGTTGGACGGGTGGTAAGGGGTAATGCATGGTATATGAAAATTTGTTATTAATTAGGGAATATGTATACCTAATATTATTGTACAACTCGATCTATTCCTGATAATTTAGTAGATGCGTTATTAATTAAAATGCATTTATGCATAAGATACCCGCCAAACGGGTGCGAAGTGGTTGGGATTAAAATACCGCCAATTCTTAAAAGATAAAAAGACGTATTTTACCTCAGGCAGTAGGTTTGTACATAAAATTTTGGCTGCCAAAAAATAGCTGCTAACTTCACGGAAAATCAAATTGGCTGCTAACTTCACACCGGTGGTTATAAGCTGAGTTAAAATTTGAAACTTTTGCTCTATTTGTAGTGGTAGGGACCATATACTGCACAGATTCGAAGACCTTACATTGATTTGTTAGGAAAATTGTGAGTTGTTTATAAGTAGGCATTTCTAAAGTGCTATGCTCAAGTTCAACTAATAATCAAACTCTGTCCTTGTCTTGTAATCCAACTTTTGTAATAAAATATTGAGAATTAAAAAATCCCAAGAGTCTAACTCAATATGTTGACTTACGCCGACTACCTGGCGAACAACTTGGATGAGAGAGGATAGGTTCACATTATCTATACCGACTTTTTTTAAGGCGTTCGTCAACAGGGTAAATCATGGACTCCTGAGAAAGATAGCTTTGCAGCTACCTATCAAACAGGTCTCAAATTGAATAGGTTCTCAGAGTTCCTCAAGGATCACATTTGGGATGTTTTTTTGAACGATATGTACATATGTTATTAATATTCCAAATTCTTATATTATGCAGATGACCTAAAATTTGTTCTATCTATCCCCTACCTTACTGACTGTATCAATTTACTATCCGACCTTTCCCTCCTAGAAGAGTGGTGCGTTTAAAATATAGTATTTGCTTTTCCAAGCATTAAAATGCTACATTTGTATATGCGTCGAACTTTTGACATTTGACAAGGACACATGAACATTTAACAAGGGTTTATCCCTTGTCAAATGTGACAATAATTAGGAATCTTGAAGTTGTATTTGGCTCTTCTCTTATATCTAAAGTTCCTAAAGTCCTTAGAATGACAGGTTTTATGTTTTATTTTTTTGTGCAAGAAATTTTACAAATATTTTTTACTCCATAGTCATTGGAGTTATTTATCGGACACCTGGTGTTTCCTATAAAAATCTATCTTTTTTTTATGATATTCTGCCTGAACTGTTACAGGACTGTGATCTTTGCATATGTACAGAAGACCTGAATATTGATGTTATTGATGTTATGTATAGAACAACTGCGGACTATGACTGTCTCTTACAAATCTTAGATACTTTTGACCTTACTCAGCTAATAGATAGTCCTACAAGAATAACGAAAACCACAAAAACAGCTCTGGATTTAATTTTTGTCAGTAACCCTGATCTGGTAAAGAATAGTGGGGTTATGACATGTGATCTCATCTCCACTGCTCATGAAGCAGTTTACTGGTATTTTGTCAAACGAAGATAATTCATTAAAAAACATTTTAAATTTTATTTTATTAATATAAAAATCACTTAAAAATATTCGTTCGGTATACCAGGTCATTTACCCACAAATTGTGTAAGTAACAATTTCCTGATTGCATGATGAAATAACCAAGTCATTTCCATCGTAAAAAGATTGCAAAAGTACTTTGTCGACAGAACGATGGTTTGGAAAAAACCGGAAATTCTGCTGACAAAGAAAATTAACACTAGGGTACGACGAACGAAATTTGGCAGAGTTACGACCGGGTCTCGGGCAAGAAGAGGTAACTGAAAGCAGTGCGGAAAAGCTTTGTGAAATGTTTGCTCCAAGAATAATAATCATGTAAGTACAACATTTTATCATATCGAAGAAGATCACAATTATTGTCACTTTATTAAGTTACGTAACATTACTTTCACTTTAATTATAGAATTCGCTACATATTCCCATGTACTTAAATTATTAATCCTGTTATGTCGATCTTAGTTTATCTCTTGTCAAATTAGCTCTTTTATTTGGGTAACTCCACTTAATTCGTTATATTTATATTTTGCTGTCAATACAAGGTATTTAGTAAACTATATATTTTGTTTCAATGCTAAAGCGTACCTTAAGGTCCCAGTTACATACAATGTATGTAACCGTCACACGGCCTTGTCCTAGACCGGGCCAACCCCCGGTGTGACATATGGTGGAGGCGCCGTCCCTTTTTCCTTTTTTTTTAGCGAGACATGTTAGTTTTTTTTTACTATGCAGTTTAGACATAAAGTGGAGGCACAGTTTATTTTCTTTTCTCTACAGTATGATTAAAAATTTAATTAAGATCTTTTATTTTTATTTTTGATTTGCGACATAAAGAGGAAATGACAGAATTAATAATTTTAAAAAATAATTTAGAGATATAAAATTTAATACAATAATATACAATAATTGCGGTCTTCGACATTAAGGTCTATTTTATTTTATTTTTTTTTGACATACTTCAGTAGATATATCGAATATATGTGAATATAGGTGATACTTTAAATTTAAGTTTTTTTTTTAATTAATTCAGCGAATTTTATTATTCCATTTATTATTTATTTCATAATTTATTTATTTTTTTTTAAATAATAATAATGGGTTGCACTATTAGTAAAGAAACCTTGCAATCCAAAATTAATCGAACAGAGCAATATATCATAAAATTATTCGGAAATTAACGAAACTTACAAATAAACTTAAAAAATATACAAATAAATGTCGTTATACTGTTAACGCTAATGAACGAAGACGGGATTCTAACCCGCAGTAAAACAAAGAATAAAGTCGAAAAACCAGGTCCCTTAGATTTTTCAAATCTTTCCGAATTTAACCCCAAGCACCAAAGCTCGAGTGCTAATGTATTTGCTTCGGCAGTGTCATTAAAAAGGACACCACCAAATTCAGCGAAAGTTTGTGGTAGCCAATTTATATTTGATTTGCCATTACACAAAACAGGTAACGCAAAAAGCAGTTCTACACTAAACCAAACACCGAGATCCTCGACACCCAGACCTACACCTACAAAATCAAACGATATTTTAAATTTAAAACAATCAAACAAAATAACACATTTTCAAGAGCCAAACCCAGATTTTGACTCACAAGAAGATACACTAGTCCAAGACACATCAACACTAAACACGACTTCAGAAGAAGTTCAATCCACGAACACAACTGTAATTCCTGTACAAAATAACCAAATTCAAGTAACAGCACACACAAATACACCGCAACACCCTAACACTAAAATGGCAAATACAACTCTCGAAAACGCTCTAGCTGAGACAAAAAATCCAGCTACTCCGAAATTCATAACTCATTGGCCTGTTGCATCCGGTAGGAACCATACTCGTAGGAACACCTTTTGAGAAAGTGGGTATAGACCTACTAGGACCTTTCAGAAAAAGCAGCAACGGAAAAACAATGATCATAGTAGCAACAGACTATGCTACACGCTGGGCAGAAACCGAGGCGCTCCCTAGCGGAAAAGCAGGGCTCGTAGCCAGATTTATACTAGAAAAAATAATAACACGACACGGTGCACCAAAGCATTTATTATGCGACAGGGGTAAAGTTTTCCAGTCAGAAATAGTACGAGAACTTTTAAAAAGAATGGGCACAGCTAGTCAGTTCACGACCGCTTACCACCCTTCGACTAATGGTCTAACAGAACGGCTCAATAAAACTCTAGCGGATATGATTGCCATGTATACCAATACCAACCAAACAAATTGGGACCAGTATTTACCCCATGTGACATTTGCTTACAATACATCGAAACAAAACACTACAAGGTTTTCGCCTTTTATGCTGGTATACGGCAGAGAACCCATCCTACCGATCGAAGCAACCCTAATGCCGCCTCCCAACCCCCAGGACAGTAGTGAAATAAGAGATAAAGCACTACTATTAAGGAATTTGGCAGTGCAGAATATCCAGAGGAGGCAGGGTATCGATAAACTACGCTACGACACCAAACATAGACATATAGAATACGCCGTAGGAGATCAGGTAAAACTATTCACCCCTATAAGAAAAGTGGGGAGAAGCGAAAAACTACTTTTAAAATGGTTCGGTCCATACTATATAACTAAGAAGACTTCAGACGTAGATTACGAAATTCAAAAGGGTTCAAATAAAAACGCGAAAAGAGATATAGTTCATGTCAGTAGAATACTCCCTTATAACGACCCCTGGACCCCAGACGCGACCCCAAATGTACAATAATCGCCATAAAAAATCAAAAAACTCTGTAATGTAAATACGTGACATATATAAATTTATATATATAGTACCTTTTATAGATTCTTTTTTTACGGTACATGTTCTATATTACAAAATATATACGAACATTTTTTTTTCTTTTCTTAATGGATTCTGTAAACAGGAGATACAACTCAACTTATTTATTACATTATTTTTAGCATCTAAGATAAATATCATGCTAATCATAAATATCATGACCGCATTACAATATGCAAAATAATCAAAAATAATATATCACTACAAATTAAAGAACCTAAGACTATAGTCGGTTAATTAGTAACTTAAGGTGTACAAAGCGAAACCATACACACTTAAATTCCTGACGACATACCTTATTTTTAATTCGTAGCAATATATAGTTATAAAAGCAAAAAACGCTAAATATTTAATATAATAAGTATAAGGGGTATATATAACGGATATATAGATATAAATAGATGAAAAGTTCATGTAATACGATAAGTTCATAGCTTGGGAAATATTATTTCATTATATGCATGAATATTATAGTATTGTTACATACGGTTAGATTAGGTTTGATGTGAGTGGGACACCTGGTCCATATTGACTCACTCCTAAGTTTACTACATATAACTAATATATAGGTTAATTCATAGACAAAGGGAATAACATTCATATTTTAAATAAAATAAATAAATAAAGAAATTAAATACGTATATATATAAACGTAAATATATACTAAGTATAATAAACTCAAAGTAATCAATAGGTATATTAAATTAACTTTAAATAAGTAGATAAATATTGATTAGTTTAGATACGTAAAGAAACAAATATACATAGAGTACAAAATGTAATGTAACGCCAAAATACCTTACAAGTTAATTTGAGATAATACGGACGACATAGGCTATAATAAATTACTTTATAAATCCTTTAGAATGGTAGGATATATAAAGAACACTATTTTTAAAAAAAAAATATTTTAATGCTATTATTAGGTTAATCACTATGGTGCTAAATCAGGCGCAGAACATGAAGGAAGAACAAGATTACAGAGTTGAGGTAAGCGCGGGAGCTTATTGGAAACCACTCCCAGCGACAAGAATCTATGAAGCTACAGTACCATTGACATATAAAACGGAATGGACCGAGGATACCGATGACCACACGATGGATGTAGGAAATCTCAAATGCAGCCAATTGCAAACGAACGAATGCTTCGTAATAAATAGTATAAATGGACTAAATAAAGCATTCTTCAAAGAATTAACTTTACTTAACGAACACTGGGGCGTGGCACCACTAAGAAACAACGAACCATCTAAGAGAGAGAAGAGGTCTCTAGACTTTATAGGCTCAGGATTATCATGGTGTTGCGGAGTGGCAACATTGCAAAAACTAAATATGGTCGAAAACTCAGATGACGAGATCAGAAAAAGGCTAGACACAATGTCACAAGGACTGTCCGATACCGTAAAACAAATGAGCGAAAACTCCAAACACTTTCAAGACTATGAGAAATTAGTCGCAGCAACGTTCTCGGACACGGAGCTAAGGATAAAGAGCATAGAGAGGTTCACTAAACAACTGGAAAATAAGGTGGCAAACACGACAAACGAACAGGAATTACTAATAATGACAAACCTCTATAACGGATATCTAAACCTAAAAAGGATGGTATTACTAGTAAGGACTCTCAGGAGACAGGCTATCGTAAATTCATGTAGACACCATAAAATACCGGCGGAAATTGTCAACCCGCAAGTCCTAAAAAAGGATCTGGAGGATTTCGAGTCAAAAATCGCAAATTCAGAACAAGGACTGGCCATCCCTATATCTGAACTAGCAGCATACTTCGAAATGCCCATATGTGACTGTTCCTTTACAAAATCAAGTATAGATGTTCACATAAAAATTCCAATAATTAAGAAAAACAGAAATTGGCAACTACTAGAGTTAATAACCACACCCTTTGCTTGGTATAACCAGACCTGTATTATACGCCACCAACCGCTATACATTGCAGTGTCCAAAAACGGAAATAACGAGGGCGACTTAAGACAAATATCGGGGACAGGCCTACATGAATGTAAGCCATACCAAAATAAATTATGCTATTTATCCAGATTCTCAGCAGACATCCTACAAAGGCCTGAATGTGCGAAAATCCTATATCAAGGGGCAACAGTAAAAGAACTAAGCCAATACTGCCCAATGGACTGCCACTCAGCAACATCGATGACAATATCCGAAATTAAAGACGAAACTTATGTCATTACCCACCCGAAACAGGACATGACCATCTCTTGTGATAAAAGTAAGCCTCAGAAATTAGACACGACATTAGCACGTCAAGGCTCTATCAAAATTTTCCTCCCATGCAAATGCCACCTCAGCGTAGGCAATGCAGTTATTATACCTGAAAATTTCCCTTGTCCAGAAAACATCACTACCAATGCAATAGTAACCCACATAATACCTGCAACCTGGTCAAATCTAAATTCCTATATCCTCAATCCCTACATTATTAGTACCCCACCACTCTACAAAAACATTTCCGAATGCCTAAATACAAATTGGACACTAGAGATACCCCATCTTAACCTCACATCCAGCGATAACACCTTAAAAAATATTCTAAAATCAGTAGAGAAAAACTATCCAAATGTAATCACTTATGGTGATACACATAGCTTTCACGGGGACTCATTTTTTCTAATTTGGAACATAACCATTTCAATCTTGGTAGCGTACATCCTAATTAAACAAAATAGAATAGCAATAGTAGCGGCAGTTCCACAAATACGTGGAGAAATAGACTGTCATGAAAAAAGCTCCTCAACAAGTGTTAATCACGAGGCTCTCTATATAATAATTTACACTTCATGTTTACTTTTCCTTCTATTCTTATTTACTTATATTTTATATATAACGCTCAGATACTTCAAAAACAAACCAAAAAATTCAACTACAACCCAAAATCCCATGTCCATTAGAAATGCAAAAACATTTGACGAAACAATATTATACCCAATCCCCGAGCCAGACAATGACCCCGAACCGAGCGTCGAACCAAACGCCATGTCAAGGTTCCGGCTAGATATAAAAAATAGTGCTAGCCTTTTATCACTGTCCCCTGGTAAAAAAGTAGATGCTAGTATAGAACGCATCGAAATAGAATAATTACTTATTATTTTACGCAAGCTTGCATATAGTTAGTATATACTGGGGCCCCTCTGAAGATGATACATTTCACCATGTTATTTAAGCCTTAATTGTAGTCATGACAATCTAAACAATTTAAGGATAAATATCATAGTAATTTGCAATCACATCAGAAAACGTATAAATAATTTTGATTTACGCGCGTATATACATATTCGAAATGAAATTTATTGAAATAATAATATATTGAAATGAGATGATAATGTGGAAATATTATAAATATATTGCCGGTAGGCGAGGGACAGCGAGCCTAAGGCACATAAATATTTAAGTAGAAGCTAAAAAGAAAACATATTATTAAAAATAATGTAAAAGAAAGGGTCTAATTAATAATCTATAAAAGTTAAAAAGACATACATAAATAAAAGTTATTTAGAAGAGAGGGGATAAACAATTAATGAATAAAAAATATATTTTTTTTGTGTTTTCTATAAATAAAACACTTTGTTATAAACTCGAAATACAAGAAACTTCAAAAGATCTGAGACAAAGGAAAATTAATGAAATTTGATTATGAGTCAAATTATCCTAAAATATATAATACAAAAATTGCGAGGAAGTCAACAATTTCTCAAGATATAATATAAAGATTTAACATGAAATCAAAATGATTAAATATAAAACCATTAAGCACCATATAATAGCACATACTTACACTTTGTTCTTCCTTTACATATAAACATACCATGAGATGCCACACGTACAAATTCGACCTGAACAGAAAATAAGGGTACGCTCCTACCAGAACCACAGAAAGTAGCCGATGGAACCAGAACCAGAGCCAAACAGGAACACCTCACATCCGCGCACTGCCTTGTTGTCAGTCCTGACCATCCCAATCGCAGACAGGGTGGTGCCAGAGCCATGGCCATCCCAGGACAAGCTAAGTTACCACTGCGCCAATGGTCAAAGTCCAAAGTTGCCCGAACTCACGACGCTACCAGCAGCGGGTTGAAGTGTTCAACCTATGATCTCCAGTAGGGGATGCCAACATTACGAATCATGGATTCAGCTGAAGATACGGCAGGGGCCATCCGTAAAACACAGTAAGCTTATGGGATAGCTCACTGGAAACGGTCAAGAAGGGACAAAACAAAAACCAAAAGTTTTGTCACGCCACAGCAGCTGCAATGAAGGAGTCTCTGCCTACAGGTTCCAGGAAACCGACGGCGTTGAAGGACTGGTACAAAACAAGGGAGAAGTCAGGCATACAAGGGGGTGTCATGTGATGTCGCAAGGGTTGCCAACGGACGAATGGAGGCGTCAAACCCGTAGGCGTCCCAGACGAGGAGTCAGACATACATGGGTGAAGGTGTCCTAGGACGACACATGGAGGCGTCAAACCTGTAGGCGTTCCAGACGAGGGGCAGGCGACAACGCTATGAACGTCGCCGCGTCGCCACCTTATGGACCGGACCCGGATGCTGAAGACATTTTGTGTTCAGAGACTACGTAGTGAAGTTATATTTGTATTTTGTGGTAAAAGACTTAAAAAATGTGGACATCAAAAGCGATAGTTACTTTAATTGTAGTTAAAATTTAATGAATAATTAGGGTTCACCTCTAATTAATTATATGTTATTTAGGTACATTGTTGTTCTGATCCTACTAATTGTAATTTTTTTTTTCTTCTGGGTCTTCTTCGATCATGATTTCGATTGTTAACAATAAAGCTGGAGGCCAGCTTTTCTATGCCCGGGGGATATGTCAAACGAAGATAATTCATTAAAAAACATTTTAAATTTTATTTTATTAATATAAAAATCACTTAAAAATATTCGTTCGGTATACCAGGTCATTTACCCACAAATTGTGTAAGTAACAATTTCCTGATTGCATGATGAAATAACCAAGTCATTTCCATCGTAAAAAGATTGCAAAAGTACTTTGTCGACAGAACGATGGTTTGGAAAAAACCGGAAATTCTGCTGACAAAGAAAAATTAACACTAGGGTACGACGAACGAAATTTGGCAGAGTTACGACCGGGTCTCGGGCAAGAAGAGGTAACCGAAAGCAGTGCGGAAAAGCTTTGTGAAATGTTTGCTCCAAGAATAATAATAATGTAAGTACAACATTTTATCATATCGAAGAAGATCACAATTATTGTCACTTTATTAAGTTACGTAACATTACTTTCACTTTAATTATAGAATTCGCTACATATTCCCATGTACTTAAATTATTAATCCTGTTATGTCGATCTTAGTTTATCTCTTGTCAAATTAGCTCTTTTATTTGGGTAACTCCACTTAATTCGTTATATTTATATTTTGCTGTCAATACAAGGTATTTAGTAAACTATATATTTTGTTTCAATGCTAAAGCGTACCTTAAGGTCCCAGTTACATACAATGTATGTAACCGTCACACGGCCTTGTCCTAGACCGGGCCAACCCCCGGTGTGACAATATTCTGCCTGAACTGTTACAGGACTGTGATCTTTGCATATGTACAGAAGACCTGAATATTGATGTTATTGATGTTATGTATAGAACAACTGCGGACTATGACTGTCTGTTACAAATCTTAGATACTTTTGACCTTACTCAGCTAATAGATAGTCCTACAAGAATAACGAAAACCACAAAAACAGCTCTGGATTTAATTTTTGTCAGTAACCCTGATCTGGTAAAGAATAGTGGGGTTATGACATGTGATCTCATCTTCACTGCTCATGAAGCAGTTTACTGGTATTTTGACATAGCCACTCCGAAGCTCCCACAAGTAGAGTTAGAATATCGTAACTTAAACAACTTATGTTACAATTTCAATCAGTTTCAAGAAGACCTCCAACAGGCTGACTGGTATCCTCAGTACACTAGTGATGATATCGACTGTAAGGTACAATTTTTTAATAACACCATTCTCTCAATTTTTAATAAATAATGTCTAACTCACAAGAAAAAGAGAGGTAAATCTAGACCTGGATGGTTAACTTTCAACCTTAAAAAATTATTTATTTAAAAAATAGAGCCTACAGACATTTAAAAACCTCCCCCACCTCTCAGAAGAAAACGTAATATTTAGATATTAAAAACTATTTATCATTTGCAATTAAGCAAGAAAAAAATGCATTTTATTCTTCACGATTTTCCTTCAATAATAAAAATAATAGTAAGGAGTTCTGGGACAAAATAAAAAAACATAAATAAAAAAAAAACCTCTAATTTGCCTATAAATTTAATTAATCCAGATCTAATTATTAAAGCGTCCTTAACGAGTATCCCTAAAATCACCATAGATCAAAACTTACTAATAAATTTTCACAATAATAACTTTGCTAGTAAACCTTTTAAATTTATGCTGATAACTCAGGATGATATGTTGTATAGCCTAAATAAAGTAAAAAGCAATGCAGTCAGTATAGACAACATAACAGCAGGAATGTTAAAATTATGTCCCCTGACTGTCTATCCCCTCTTACCAATATCATTCCAAACTCCTGTTTGGAAATGGGAATTGTACCTGAACTTTGAAAAGAAGCTTTAGTCACCCCTATTCCTAAGAAAACCAATCCAACCATTAATGATTTACGTCCAATCAGCATTCTACCTGCGGCTTCAAAACTACTTGAAAAAGTACTAAAATCACAAATGGTCGAATATCTTGAAAAGAACAATATTATATCTAAGTATCAATCTGGGTTCTGTCAGGGTTATAGCTGCTCTACTGCTTTGCTTAAAATTACAAGTGACATCATACAAACTATTGATAAGGGTGGTTGCTGGCCCACTGTCTTAATTGATATGTCAAAAGCCATTGATTCACTCAATATAAATCTTCTGCTGGCAAAATTAAAATTTTACAACATCGAGTACAATAATTTTTTTGAGAGTTAATTACCAAAGACAAGCTAGGATGTTCGCCTGCATGATGAACTGGGTAATCCGCTTATGTCCAATTTTTAGCTGATACGACAGGGGTACCTCAGAGCTCCACCTCTTTTGTTTTCAGATTTCACCTCTGATATTGAAAATGTTATAAATATTTGCCTCTACCGTACGTATTTTGATGATTCAGATATATATCTCCCTTCAAGTGAACCTAAAGATCTGATCAGAGCGATTACAAAAATCAATGATGACTTGAGCAACATTTCTAATTGGGCGGAGCAACTCTTTGTTGATTAACCCTTAAAAAATACGAGCAATTTTATTTTATAAAATCAATATAGAAACTGATAATCTTATTATATATGTTAATGGGAGTGTGGTTAACTGGCAGGAAAAAGTAAAAAATCTGGGGTTATACATGGACCAATCATTACAATTTGATTTTCATATTAATAATGTATGTAGACAGGCCTATTTTAAATTAAAATCAATTTTTGAAAACAAGTACATCCTCCCTGAAGAAACCAAAAAAAGACAGAATCTCTAATTCTTTCAATTCCTAATTACTTAGACACTGTCTATGAACCATGTCTCACAGATTATAATCAATTTAAATTACAAAAAATTCAAAACAGCTGTGCCAGATATGTCAAATGTGTACCTCTTAGAGAGCATGTCAGTCAGCAACATTGTGGAGCTTTTTAAAACTACCATAAAGCAAAGGCAATTAGTGCATATGGGTTCCATAGTGCATAGAATCACTATCTCAGTTAAACCAAATTATTTAGCAGAATTTTGTAAGCCATCTGGTGAATGCCATGAAGTAAATATCAGGGGAAAAATAGTTTGAATATTTCCAGGCATAATACAGAGTTTTTCAAGTCGTGTTTCATATATCAGGCGGCTGGTTTGTAGAACAAAATACCTGAGAATCTTAAAACATTAAGCTGTCCCTGTTTTAAAAAGAAACTAAAAGATTTGATTAATAGTGGTAAGCTGTGATGAGTCAGTCTGTAGTAATTTTGTGATATATTATTTTGTATTATGTAATTTTTTTAAATTTTTATACTGTGCTCAAAGCTTTTAAATAATGTCATGTATTTTAAAAATTATCAGTCAGTATATTTTAAAGTGGATATTTTATTTGTTAGTGCCTAATGGCTAAATCTTTATTGGTAATTGTTAAAGACCGCTCTGCGGATCTATTGCCTTTTGACATTTTTGTTAATAAAAGATATTTTATTTTACTTTAATAAAGTGTCTGTTCAGTCTGGAGTCATCAGTCACGTTATGTTCGCAGGTTGAAACAGGTGCAACGGAGAATAGGAGTTCTGAAATAGCTAGCATTTAAATCTAAGATTGATCCTGTTAACAACTGCCATTATGACTACATACTTTTGTATCAGAAGTTTTTTCGTCCTCCTAAGTACCGAGATTTAAAGAACTTGTATAACATTCTGACTGCTTCTGTAGATTCTCCAGAGTTGCTATAATATAATAGGTTCTAGAAAGACAAGTTTAATTCGCCTTTTTTACCAACCTTTCTGTAGAACAAATATTAAGTATAAGAGTTTTATAACAGACAGACTCGCGAATACAGGGCATCTTTGAACCT
The DNA here is from genome assembly GCF_022605725.1 of Anthonomus grandis grandis. Classification (NCBI taxonomy): domain Eukaryota; kingdom Metazoa; phylum Arthropoda; class Insecta; order Coleoptera; family Curculionidae; genus Anthonomus; species Anthonomus grandis. Next base: position 26,229,242 of record NC_065546.1, read on the forward strand.
ACATTTTAACATAAACGCAAAGTTCTTTGGTAAGTTTGTTCAGGTTTATCATTTTAGCTTATTATATGTAAATCTATTTTAGTGGGACTTCCGATTAATGTGGAATTTGATTTGAAATGTTTCATAAAGAATTTCTTGTGTTCTTGTTATTATTTTCTTTACTTTTTCTTCTTGATAATATTTGCTTATTAATTCTATTTTTTATGACTATGATAATAATAAGTTGTGAATATCAAATAATAATTTCTAAGTAGTAATTGTTTAGGTTTATAAAGTTTATGCTCTTGCAAGGCCCGTAAATAAGGTAAGACCTGGAGTTCTTAGTTCTTCAAGAGACAGCTGAGTTCCACTAAGTGAAGAGGTGCTAATTAACTGAGCTTTCTTTCCTTTGATACCGATTTATGTATTACGGAAGATTTATGTATTACGGAAGAGTATTGGAGAGTGGGGTGCAACTAGTGTAATCCAGCATCAGTGTCATGATCCAGTATTGGGCCTTATTTATGAACTAAAATATCGAGAAATTTCTTCAAAGCCAGAATGGAAACATTCTGGAAACATTTCTCACTTAGTCTACTAGTAAGATTAGTGTAGTAAGTGGCTCAGGGTTTATCCTATTCCTAACCAAGAAGCAACCACATTAGCTGAAGTGTTGTTCCAGAACTGAATATCCCGCTTTTTTGCTTTCCTCTGAAAAATACATTCAGATGAAGCAAGGAACTTTGACATCATTTTTTTATTAAAATTAGTCGATGCTCATAAGTCAGTTTTAGAACTTAAACAGTTTTAGAAAAGAAACAAAAATCAGGTAATTTTTTTGCTTGATGTAAAATTTTTGTTGCTGGCACCGGATTGTTAAAACCAATGGCTTGGTTGGCACAAACCAAATCCATGAAAAATTAATAGGATCATGTTGTTAGCTGGCATATTAAAGGGCCTTGTTAAAAAGTTTAAAATGATTTGACATTTTTCATAGTTGCTGACATTGAGTATATGATATTCTTTTACGTACTAGTGCGTCTTTTTAAGCGAATTCTCTTTTTTGCGAATTCCTTTTTAATTCAGAAAATTTTTTAAAGAAATATCTCGGTCTGTTACTGTCATGTCTACTTAAAGAGTACGGATAACTTTCAATCCAAGATCTGTCAGTAATATTGGCTTCCTATAAACTTTATTGTAAAGTCAATTTTGTTTGCTCTTGTGTAGCAGAACCATGACTGTTTTTCAGCAGTTGTATTTATTATTTTTTGCTATACAATAATTTAAAGACCAATTTTTATATGTATTATCAATTATTAAAATGTTTGACACTTTACCTAATTCTCTATTTAACGTTTCTTAAATAATCGGTTATAAGAATTTAAAACAAAGTACAGAAGCCTTGTATAAACCAATTTTAAAGCACATATAATATAACAAAAAATATACCATGTACCAACTACTAGAAAAGGTTTACCTGCTTTCGGTTAATTTCATTACTACTATGGGAACTTCCACTAATAAGCGGTTTCTTCTTTTTAAACTTTTCTCTGAAACTTGGACAACTAAAATAAATAAAAATATGTTTTAATAAACCTCCAAATATTATTATCATTACTTTAATACCAGAGTTTGAACAAAAATGTTTAGTGGCAAAAGATTATTGTAAACGCATAAAGGCAATAAAAATTAAAATCACCAAGGAGTTACCGCCACTCAATTCACTAGTAATGTTCCTTAGTAAATATTATAAATTAAATAAACTTATTCAACAAATTAGCAATAAAAGAGGCAATAAGTAAATATGTTAAAAGTAAAATTTGTAGGAGTTACTCCAATCTGACTCCAACATAATGTAAATAATCGCTCTATAAAATGTTCTACGCATTGAAACTGTTATTCTTTCAGGTTTGGCATTAGCTTTATAGTAAGTTTTGACATTGAGGCTATCAAGTCTCTACAAAGACGAGTTTTGCTATGATTGGTCCGGGTAGGACCCCATGGTATTACAAAAGATCTGGGTGCAGTTTTCAACTTTCATTTTATTTATTTTTAAATAATCATGGTCTTAAAAAAAGACATTGTTAAATGAAATGTTGTATACATCTTTTATTCAAATAAAAATATATATTTTTTGGATTTTAAATATATCAGACAAGATAACATTTGGCCACACAATATTGGTGACAGTTTAGAGACATTGCTAGCAAAATATTATACTAAATTGAGTCTAATATTTCTTTACTATGATAAAGGGAAACTATTAATTAAAGAGCATGATCTAACCGATGCACTTTATATTTAATAATTAGTGTCGCGTCACCAAAACTACCCGTCTCAGCAACACGTCGGTTCGGTTGAAATAAAAGGCAGCTTTTCTAAACACAATCCTTTAATTTCTTAAACTGACCAAATTAGAAAAACAAGTAACGTTGAAAAGTATATACAACAAAAAAGATAGATAATAATTAATGGTAAGTTAAATATTCAGCAAGCAAAGCCTCGAAATTCGAAAAAGAACCCGTCGAGAAAAATATTGGCTTTCGATGCCTGCCGAAACCGTAACGATACTAAAAGTTGGAATTCAGTTTTCTCAAAAGCAAAACACATTTATCTAACCCAATACGTGCTTCAAAGGCCATTTAACTGAGCCCCTGTGAAACACGTGTCTTCGGTCATAAATTAATAGACAAGGGATCACAAGACCGTCCGTTATACCCTCAATAAAATCATAAACTTGCACCTTTGAAGAGGATTGGGAAAAACATGTGCATTGCATCTTAAACTGAAATTTCTCTTATTCTATGAAATGTCACACAAATTGTTTCCTAAAACTATTTACTGGCTCTAACAATTAGTGTTAAAGCTTACTACTTCTGGTGGGGCCATTTGATACGAAAAGCTTAAGGCCTCTCCTTGAATTGGGCATGAATGAATTTGGAGTAAAACAATTTTCACTCACATAGAATTTCAAATAGCATTGTTTATTAGTAAAATTTAATGGCAAACCATAGAATACCACACTGAACTGCACATCTGAAAACAATTTTAAGCGAAACTTGAGAAGAAATCATTTTTGTTAAGATTTTCCGCAAAATTTGAATATTGAAAGTAACTTTTTCGGCCGAAGTAAAAAGAAAGCGTCTTCAAGCCATAGTACCGTTGATTGAATATTTGGGTATCCCATATTCTCAATCAACGATAGTACTATAAAAAATGGCTCCATTTCAGATGATATATCAGATGCTTGACAGTACGTGTAATCTCGAGGCCGTCATTTACATATCGAAGAGTAGAAGCGTTGATTGAATAATAGCAAAGTAATACTACTACGAAGTAGTATTATCTTTGATAATAGGAAGATACGGAACTATATGGGCTAAATCGTGCCCGCAAAAGTGTCCAGCGGAAAGATGGCGCACTGCTTAGAGTACCTGAATATAATTTTACCAGCCGTTTATCACATTATTAACTAAAGAGTGTCTTGTGAAGGAGTTTTTGCGTGATTAAATAAATTTTTGTGTGAATACTATAGATAATTTTTTTTCTCGAATATAAAATTGAGACAATGGTAAATTTAAGTAAAGTAAGTGAGTGTGCTTATCATGGATGCAATAGTAAAAGAAAAAATAAAAACAATGTAATAACTTTCTTTAAATTTCCAATTTTGAAACTAGTGATACTTAATCAATCGTTAGAAAATATTGGAAATCTTGAAACATACCTCACGAAATGCTATTAAAAAATAGAGTTGTTTGTGAGAAACAGTTTGATAAAAAATATATCGTTAATAGTAATAAAAGAAAAATACTTTTAAAATCAGCTGTTTCATGGAAAGGTAAAAAAAGTTATATTCTTTTAATTTAATATATTTATGCCGGGTTTATATTGAAACTTATTCTTATTGTATAATTTTTAACTCATAAAAAGTGATTTAGGCATTATTAGCTGTAAGCATTATAATTAAAGTTTACATTATTGCAATTTGTATAAACCTGACATTAAATTTTTGTTCTTTATACTTTTAAATATTATCATCTATTAATTTAAATTTTAGAACCAGCTATAAATTTATTGCCTACTAACTCAAATAGCGGCCCTAACCGTTTGGGAATTCCGATTTGGAACGTGCCATCTGAAATTCGACCATATGGTAAGTAATATTTATATTTATTTTAACTAGCTTTTTATTTTCATTCTATATTATATTTTGAATTAATGGCAAAATAACATAATTTAAACCACAAAACCTTAAAATTTTATTTTAAAACCTAATTCTATATTTTTCTTAATTTTTGGAGTATAAAGAGAATGTTTAAGGCACAATGCATCTTGTAATAAAACATTATTTTTAAAGTGAATGACAAAAAATTATTTGAATAAACAGGAAAAGTTCTATAAAAATGAAACTAGGGAATAGCCATATATTCTACCTATGTTTTTATGAAATAAAATCACAAATTAATATCTGTCTTTTTTTCAGCACACGCTATAAAGACTTATTTAAGAAAAAGAAACCCAGTACTCCACGATGATGCCAATGATAACAATGACGATATAAATTTATTCAATTATAGTCCCAAGCGCTTATGCTCCGAATCCGTAATGAAAATAAAATGTGAAATAAGAAGTCCAACAAGACAAGGAAGAGAAGTATTGAGTGAAATAACAACCCCGTCAACAACCACATCGTCTAATAAAAACAAGCTGCGTAAAATAAATTTAAAAGTAGATTTAAAAGAAAATTAGGGCTAAAAGGATACAAAATTTTCGACTTAATGAAAAAATCATAGATAAAAGTCTTTTAGATAATATATTTAAGTCCTAGTTTAAAAACGTTTATTAATATGTAGCTACCAATACGAAAAAGGAATTTGTGAAAAATAAGTGAAAAACATTAAGCTCTTCTTTATTCCATTTATTATAAATCTCTTAGCTGCTACAAATTTAAAAAAAATAATTTACTGTTTTCCCTCCTGTCAGTGCTCGCCATTGAGTCATGGATGAAAGTAAATAATTTAAAAGCAGGTCTCGAGAATGCATTAACAAAAAAAGTTTTTATAAAAGTAAAGACAATGAGTAAAACAGAAGGCGTGTGTGCAGTATTGTTTGATGAAATTGTATTAAAGGCTAAATTAGAGTATAATAAATTTTAAAAAATTAGAGTAAAATATGCTGTTCAAATCTTTTCGCATTCCGTTGCTGCAGCTATAAGGTCAGCAGCCCAATTAAATGCTTTTGATAGTTTTATTGCGCGACATACCGCAGATTTTTTAGAAAATTTTAATAGCATTTTCGATGCGTTAAATAGTAAAATTTTATTTGATACAAATCCAAATAAGCGTCCCAAATAATATTTATTGTTTAAATGGAATTATCTGGACACTGATATCGATACTGGGTCTATGGAAGTCATGTCAGATGCAGGATTACATGACCTAAACCCTACTTACAGCTTAGAAAGTACCAGTACTAAAGAACTACTACTAACTTTACTAACTACTAACCTTAGAAATTTGCTCTAATGTATATGTAGCTAAATATTTTGCACATAAAATTATAAAAAAAATTAAATGTGAAAACAATTGTGAGGAATTTTTGATACAGGAATCTAACCTTAACGATGAGAAAGAAATATTTTTGGTTAATAAAGATTATGCCAGACTACGTTTATAGTTTAAGAACCCCATCAAATGAATTTTCAAAAATTAACGCATATATTAATGGGAAAATTTAATTCGCATTTTGAAAGCTTGAAATTATATAATAATGTATTTAAATCTGTTTATAAATTGTTGTTAAACGAGATTAATATTAACGTTTTTAATTTATGTCCAGAACATATTTTATTAATATAGATTGTTTTTTTTAAAATTAACTCACAAGGCTCTTTTATGGAGTTTCAAATTTAATTTTTATCATTTAAATTAAATACAGAATAAAAGGAAATATTATTACATTTCCTTTAAATCTCTATTTCTAATTTGCAATATAATTGCAACAAAAACGTTAAAATACTTTTACATTTTTGTTAACAACTTTTTTAAATAACAATTAACTTTAAGTAATTAGAGAAAAATGTCTTTCTTCCTGATTTTATTATCTTTATGTGAATAAAAATATGCGTTGCTTCAAATTGGTGTTTTAATTACTAAGTATAATTTTGTTTTTCTATGTTAAACCAGAGTGCATCTGTATAATAAATTTGATTGTTATAAGTATTTATAATAATACTATTACGTTTTTATTAGAACTATAAATACATATCAGAATAGAACATCGCAAAAATTCCCCAGTTACAAAATATATTTCTGGTAAACGGTAGAATATATTAACATTATAAAAGCGACGCGACCGATTTTAAAGCGCGCTGCGAGGTGGCACCACAAACCAGTGGTTGAGACGTAAGGGGATGGAAAAATAAGGTGGTACTATTCTTAGCATGGGGTTTGCGAATCTGCCCATATTCTCAATCAATGGTAGAAGCTTTTTCAGTGCTCTGTCAATCACTCAATCCTTCAAGGCCCTGTACACTCGAAGCCACCGTAATATAGAAAGCCAGAACCCTCGAGTTGTGACGTCACGTCGAACGTCTGAGCGTTGATTGAATATTTGGGAAGATACGCAATCCTGTGTTAAAAAGTGTACCCGGTCGACTATCGGATTGCCGTTCAGTTTCGTGCACCGTGTGGTGCTGCCGCGAAGCGTCATATCTAGGAACGATTTATTTTAGCTGTGTGAACTTGGCTTTTGGCTTCTTTGAGTCAGGTTTTCAACGACGCTGGAATCTCCGGTTACGCGGCCGTGTTGGATATTTTTTTAAGATATGGGATGATGCTGCCAATTATGTTTTTATTATTTTTTTTGAACATACAACACGGTGTCATTTATGTGGTGGTCAAGTGATAAGTGATATACTTAAGGGTGGAGGCATATTGAAATTTCTTAAAAGTTAAATTTTATAAACAAATAATTACTTACCAAAATATGTTTTTGAGACAAAAATTAATACAAAAATATATATAAAAAGCTATTTTTACAAAATTACCAACAAAGTTTAATACAAGTTATAATTCCAACAAACATTGTTTCCTTCATTTTGTGTTCAAGAGGGTCAAGTTTTTAAATAAAAAGCCCGTTGCACTTAATTAACTAAAAACTAATATACAAAAAATATGTGGAACAAATTTTAAGATATAAGTAGGTTTCACGTAAATATTATAAAGAATAATTGAAATAATTCATAAGACTTAATACCGATCATAATATAACTTCTTGATCAATAATTTTTTGTAAAAAGTAACCCATTTTGTCATGTGATTCCATATCTGAAAAATGTGCAGCGTAGTGACATCTGTAAAGTAAGGGGTTGTGAGTGAGGATGTTAATAGAAATTGAAAATAGGCCAAATTTTAAGGTTTAAGCGACACAGGAAAATTCTCAATTACCAGTTGCTATTACAACTATACTTAAAACTATAAAAAGATACCTAGTAACAAAAAAAAAACATTTTGTTTAAAGACCCCGCATCACGGTTATACAGGACGTCAATAGAGGTGAAATAATTAGAGGAAAGTTGAGCAATATAGTGTCCTTTTATAATAAAATCTAAATACTTCCTAAATTTTGCAAAAAACTGAAATTTGGCAAAACCATTTTATTTTTTTCTGGCGTTATTTCAAAATATATGACAAAAGTATTTATTAAATGAATAAATTATTGTGACCACTTTTTCTCGCCTATACGATGACACCTTTAAAATTTAAAATACGACGTTCTGTCTTTAAAGAGCCATCATCAACTTTGTTTTTCTTTGTCGGCGCTATATTGACCATTTGCAGTTTAACGACGCGGGAATCTTTGGCCGCCCGGCCGTTTTGTTATTTTTTTAAGACAAGGGCGATGATGATAACAGCGCTTTTATTTATTTTGTTATTGCCGATATTTAAATGCGCTGTGATCTCGCATAAATAACTATAAAGATAGTTATAGATAAATGTGGTGGTTAAGTAATGTATGAATGTTTGAATAAGGGTTGAAATGTTTTGAATAAGGGTGTAGCAGCACTATAAAATATCGAAAATAGGCCACACTTTAATTTGCAATACAGGGAAACACTTAATTACTAATTCTTAAAACTAGAAAAAGTTAATAAGAAAAAAAAACAAATATTTTGTTTAACAGTATGAAGGGTCTCATCGCGGTTATACAGGATGTCCAAAATAAGGATGAGCAATAAATGGTTTAATTAGGCGAAAGTTGCGCAATATAAATGCAATGATTGAATAAATGCAATCTAAAAATTGGAAAAATGCCAAATACTTCCTAATATTCAGGAAAAAGGTGAAATTTGGCAAAATGGTTTTTTTATTTTTTTCTGGCATTATTTGAAAATATAAAATAAAATCATTTATACATTGTTGTAAACGCTTTCTCTCATTTACAAGTTAACATCTTTAACTTTTAAATACGACGTTTAATAACTCTTAAATCCTTCTTTAGAGAGTCATAATCAACTTTTTTTCTTCTTGTCGACTCCATGTTGGCCACTTGCAGTTTTGAATAACCCTTTTACAACAAGAATTACTTTTTCAACGAGGTAATTTCTAGTGAGTAGTTGGAATCATCCCTATTAAATATTATATACCTCTCTCTCTTTTAAATACAATTTCGAATTTCAAAAAATTCAAAACATACTTTATTCATAAATACATGGTACCTACTTGTTGACATGGTACTTCTATGATATAAAATAGGCACATTAATCGACATATTACTAACACATAATTTAAAAACAATACACAATAGTGGGTTCAACATACTAGTATAAACACAAAATGTATTTTCAATTTCAAAGCAAGACGACTTAAAATTTTTTAGAGTAACATCACAAATTCTAACCTTTACATCTTTACTAAAAACTAATTATATACGATTGGCCTGTTCCTAACTATCTTAAAAAAATTCTAATGCTATAAAAATACTTGCTTTTAAGAAGTTTCGTTAAGAACTTTTTAAAGCGAGGAGAACTTCTAGAGACTTTTATGACATTTGGAAAATGATTAAAAATTTTTATGCTCAAGTAAATAAGAGAATTCTTAGTTCACTTTTCGGGATGGGCATTGGAATATTGTATTCTTTTCTGATATTATAACGTTTTAAGGAGCCATTATTTTGAAGATACAATTTATATTTTTTATATATTAGGCAAGCAGACTCAACAATAAACAAGCAACACAAGGAAAGTATCTTTAAATAGGGGTCTGCATGTCCTGTGGAGATTTATGACACATATATTTAATGGCTCGTTTTTTAAAAACAAACATCGAGTCAAAAAGCCGTTTACTAATGCAACTCCAAAATGTTATTCTATACTGTAGGTATTTTTGTATGAAAGTAAGTTCCAACTTTCGACAAAAAAAAAATAGACCGTTTTTGCAGATATCAATCTCAGTTCATTTAAAACCACTCTAACAGCATAACATCGTCTAGCCAGTTTTTGCCTCCTGACATATCTCCATAAAACTTACGTTTATGATCGATAACAATTCGAAGAAATCTGTTAAAATTATTCACTTCCAATTCTTTCTTGTGAATCATGAACTGCTCTGAACATAAAAACTTAACAATTTAGTCTTATCTATGTTTAAAGACAACAAATTAGTATCAAATCACTGTTTAATCATTAATAAATCTTTAGAAATTGTTTTTGTTAATGTGCTTTTATTATTGTCTGCCCATAAGATAGTGGTGTCATCTGCAAAAATAGTGAAGAATCCTCTTATCTGGAGAAACGCCAGGTCATTTATATACAATAGAAATAAAATAGGACCGAGAAACGAACCCTGCTTACTACACAAAGTTCAGACAAACTGCCATTTGGCCAAACAAACTTTTTTCTGTCTAACAAAACAAAATTTTAACCATTCTAGAGCAACTCCCCTAAACCCATATCTAGAAAGCTTATCGAGCAATTTCCATGGTTGACACAGTCAAAGTCTTTAGAGAAGTCGCAGAATACCGCTGCAGCAAAGTGACCTTCTTCAAGCTCAAATATAATCTCTCCAGGAATGAAAACATTACTCGACATTCATTTAATATGTAATTTTTTTTATTAGGAAAGCTACCATTCGTACTATAACCAGTTTCTCAATAACTTTAAAGGCTTTTTAGGCTTTATTTTTATCTTTTTCATGAATGAATTTCATCATGAAAACAATTATTGAAAATACTTAAAACACTAAAGACCATAAACATAATAAAGTAAAAGTAAAAAAAAGAAAAAGAGAAAATGGCTCTCATAGACATGAAGAGACAGTATTTTTAAGAGTTCGGATTGATTTTTGTAGATAAAATAGATAATTTTCTGTGAGGTTTATAATTAGATTTTTTTAAAGATTTTCTAATAAGATTTTGAGATTCCCATATTAGGTTGTTATAAATCAAAGTCTTAATTAATATACGCACACTGATTAATTTTGCCTAAAGGAGCCATCGTCTCACAAACTAAACACATTTACATATATCTATCTATTTGTGATTATGATATCCAAGAAAAATTTTTAACAACTACCAAATTGCAATACGGCAAACACGAACCTGTGCAAAAACTCTCCCACACGACTCGGATGATCGGCCGATTACTAATGAGAAGCGACGGACGAAATTATTTTCGCGCATACTGGAGAGAATCGCCATCTATTTTTCACGCATATTTGCGGTCACGCTTTAGCCCATAAGGTTGCGTATCTTCCCAAATATTCAATCAACGGTCTGAGTATCCCGTGTCGTTCGTATGTTATAGCCGTATTTATTCAATACTACCGCTGTTAAAATCATAATATTATCATTATGTATCGTTTAAATGATAATATTGTTTAATAAAATTAATAGTGTGTTAGTAGAAAGAAGTACAAATAATAAAAACATATTCTTTATTAAAACAAAAATGATATAAAAATCAACAAATTCTTTAATGAGTTATAAATATAAGGCAAATAAGGCCTATATGATACAATAGTTTTTAATAACTACTGAAACATATATATATTTATAAATATTAATTAAAACAAATACAAAACTCTTAAAAAATAATAAATATAGCCACTGTAAGATGGTTTAAAACAAATTTTATAAAATACTAAATAATTATTTAATAAAATGGATAGATAGTTGGTAGTAGTACAAAAGAAATAAAATAATATTTTTTATTAAAACAAAACAACATAAAAAAAATCTAAAATACTTTAACAAGCTATAAATATAAGACAAATAACCCATACAAGTTTTTAATAGCTACCAAAGTATATTATATGTATGCACATATTATAGAATAGAATAAATTGAAACATAAATACAAAACTCTTAGGAAAATAATAAATATAATATAATGTAAGATTGTTTACAACAATTTTAATAAAATACTAAATAATTGTTTAAAATTGATAGTGTGCTGGTAGTAGTACAAAATACATAAAATCATATTTTTTTATTGAAATAACCCATACAAGCTTTTAATACCTCCCAAAATTTATATTTATAATAAATTAAAACATAAATACAAAACTCTTAAAAAAAATAAATATAATTATAATGAAATAATAAATATAATAATATGAAAATTGGTTTAACACAAATTTAATAAAACACCAACAGAAATAAAACTCAAATAGCTAGATAAAAAAAACTCGATAAAAACAGCATAAAAAATTTAATAAATTAATTTTATGAACTGGAAAGTTTTTTATATTTTCTGGTCTTTGGTTCTGGTTTTCATCTTTTGATTTGGACACATTTTGTTTTTCTTTTCTCTCTATAATTCTTTTTAGTTTGGCGGCATGGATTGTATTATTTTGGACTTTTCGGTAATTATTTAATAAAATTTTTGAAAACTGAAATACCGCATTTTTTACAAGATTTGACATAAGAATTCCACAGTCACATGTTATTTCAGGATTGATATCTGAATTGTCGAAAATAATTCCAACAGCAAGCTTGATGAGGACGGCTCTCTAAGACGAGCATTTTAAATAATTTTCTTCATATCTGTCCGATATTAGAGATTTAAAGATGTTAAAAGTTATTATTAATACTTCCTATTCGCCTTCCTACCGAGCGCATACCTGCCGCATACAATGCCGGGCCGGGCGAGGAAGTCAAGTCGTTCGGGCAATAGACGTTCGACGTGACGTAGTTGCTGGAGAGTGGGATGATGTTTCTGGCTTTCTATATTAGAAGATAGTTAGATTCTACGGTGGCTTCGGTACACTGCTAGCTACCGACCATCGACTGCTCGGCGTGGTGTGCTCGGAACTATTTTTATTTTAGTGCGGGTCAAATGACGTGACTATCGAACGACCGTTTGGCGGTTTCTTGTAAGTAGCTGAGCGCTTTTACATGACAAACGGTGCCGTTTTTAACTGATGTGATTAACGAATCTTAATTTAGGCAAAAAAAATATTATAGATTAAACTAGCTACGCAATAGATAAATACTCAAATAGCAAAGTTTCGCCCCTGTGAATTCTGCCGAGGCGGCAGCATTAGCGCTCCGGTAATTATTTTGGCAAAAATGCGGCGCGCCGTTGTCATATTTAAAATTAAATCCCTTGTTAAAAGTCATTATAATATTATAAGGAAATTTATATATATTTTTAAATATAAGGTATGTACATAAAATTACAGATTTAGAATGTGATAAAAAATGATACCTGAAAATGTTAAATTATTCGGCAATTAATTAATTTTAATATAATACTTATGTATATACCTAATGTGAACTCAAAAAAATATAAAAATACATAAGTATATGCGCTAATATAAATTTTCTAATGATCTATATTTACATAATAATATGTGTGTAGTTGCAACTTAAAAGTTGGTTAACTTAACTATGATTTTTACCACAAAATTTTGATGTTTTTTTTTTTAATTTTTCTTTGAATCAGATCTAAACATTTTAAAGCTGCTCTACGAATTATTCCCGCAAAAAATTATTTGCAGTTAAATTCCTGGCACTGTTCGGCGGAATTTTTTGGGATTCACAAAATCGGTGACGGACACTACATATTAACATTTTAGTTAATTAAGTTATGTTCTCTTATTAAATCTTTTTCCTATATAATCTCTCAGATTATTTTGATAAGTTTAGAGCAAATATTTTTAATTTTTAAGGAGCTGAAAGATTTATTTCGAAAATTTTTTGGAGAACAACTCTGAATTCATGAAAACTACGTTTAATTATTCGATGAAAAATAAGTAACTTAACCCGGCCTCATTATAACAACATGAGCTACATCTGACTAACACGAGAGACTAGAGTTAGTAGTAGTCGATAATACTACCGTCAATGTTCTTAGGCAATGCGAGTCTGTAACTGAAATAAATTCGATAATAAATAAATGGGGGCGTGTTTAGAAAAACGCTCGGACATTTCAATTGAAATTGTAAGTTGCGCATTTTTTACAACAAAAAGCTTTTATACAGAGTGTGCCATGCAGGCGGGGCTAATACCAACTTTCTTATTTTAAATAGGACACCCTATGTATTTTTCACAAAATTCGAAACATTTTGATGTATCACATGCTATACCTTTATTCCATTGTTTTTAAGATACAGGGCGTTAAAGAAAACGTATTTCATTAACTTAAAGAGGGTTCTTTTAAATCTTTTTCTTTAATAAGTGTTCAAAATGTAAACCCTTTACTATTTAGCAATGCCCTAAACGTACTACAAATTCATTATGAACGTTTCTTATGCATTCTGGAGAAACGTTTCGACACTCTTGCCTTATTCTAGCAATATTTGCCGGCTTGGCACATAAACTTTGAATTTCAAATATAAGAAAAAATCCAGCGGAGACAAATCGGGCGATCTTGGTGGCCATTCAAAAGGTCCTCTCCTACGAATCCATCTCCCTGGAAAAATAGTATCTAGATAGTTTCGAGCAGGTCTTGCAAAATAGGGAAGCGCACCATCTTGCTGAAACCAGATGTTTCTATTCGGCATATCAGCTTCTTTTGGATCAGGGAATAGAACAGCTAGATTTGGAATTAGTTCTTCTTGTAAAAACTGTAAGTACCTTGCTCCATTTAAATTTTCTTTGAAGAAAATTGGGCCTATCTTGCTGTCCTAGAATTCGTGCCCAAACATTTATTTTTTCTGGGTGTTAAGTGTGGTCTTACCTCATCCAACATGGATTTTCTTGTGCCCAATAACGGCAATTTTGACGATTTACTTCTCCGTTCAGCATAAATGTCGACTCATCGGAAAAGAGAACGTTTTCTGTAATAAGATTATTATTCTGCATTAATTCCATACATTATTGACAAAATTCAATTCTTCTATCTTCATCTTCCTTATTAAGTTCCTGGAGAATTGTTTGTTTATAGGGATGACATTTTTCTGCTTCAAGAACCCCTACTACAGAAGACTGGCTCACTTGCGCGCTACCTGCCTAGTGGGAATATTAGGATTTTCTTCAATGGCTACCAACACATTTATTTTGGTGTCTTTATTAAGCGCAGATCGACGAGAACTAGTTATTATTCTTACGTGACCATTTTTCCGAAACTCTTTTTCAATCTTGCTTATAGTACTTTAAGATATGAGTGGTAAATCAGGATACTTCTGTCTGAATAAATGCAAAACTTCATTTTGCATTCTTGTTCTATCTCCGTATCCAATCATCATTAAGATTTCAATCTTGTGCTTTTTCCTAAAGTAGCCCATTTCGTAAGGTACCCCATGTCAAAATTATGAAAATGCAACATTCTTATAGGACATTTATAAAATACATTACAAAAAAAACTATTTACTAAAACGCATATTTTTTGAATTATGAATGAAAAATGAAGCATGAAAAAATGAATAACATATAGGGTGTCCCATTTAAAATAAGAAAGTTCGTATTAGCACGTCACGGTGTTAGGGTCTACATGGCACACCCTGTATAAAAACTTTTTATTGTAAAAAATGCGCAGCTTACAATTTCAATTGATATGCCTCTCAATTGATGTGTCTCTCATGTCATTTATTTATTATCGAATTTATGCCAAGTTACAGATTCATACTGTATTAATAATATTATTATCCTAATAATAACATATTATACATCTCCCCTCATCAGATAAGTTTTTCTGGTTTTTTAACAATTCGTCCAGATCGAATGGTTTGAATTTTTATATTACTTTCATGTGACAACTGTTTTTTGGGTATTGGTAAGGGGCTATGCATTTCTGGTGTGATTTGTCTTTTATCAGGAACTTCTGAATATTTATGCCTATATATCAATCAAAGAAGGGACAACACCACTATCAGTAGAAACCTCGTTTGAATAATTAAACGAGTTATCAGTTACCTTAAACAGGGTTTCTGATGGTTTAATATCAATGCGGTTTCTTCTGATAATGTTGCCTCTGCAATCCTGCAATACATATGATCTTCGACTTTTTGTAAATCTTCAATTCCAGCTGGTTGCGAAATTTTATTTTTTTGATTTAATACATTTGAGCCTTTATTAGGAGGCTTTAAGGTTTTAGCATTTTTATTATAATATTATTTATTGAATTTGCGTTTAGCAATAATTTTGCCTTTTACATTTAAACATAGCTTAGGCTGCAGTAAATCACACACAATTGGAACTTTAGTCTTACAGTTTCTATTATTTAATATGATGGAGAATAGCTCATCCTTTTTGAGCTAGAATTTCTATAATTTAACAAGGCACAACTTAAATCTCCTTTTCACTCCTCTAATGATTTTTTAATCTTTTCAATTGCTAGGATTAGCAATTCCAATTGCTAAGGATATTCTGAGCTCCATTTTATAATATTTTGATCTGGCCAATCGTCCATCATAAACTTTGCTAAACTAAGAGTCTAATTGTTCCAAGAGTAAATTATTCAATTCGATTGGTAGATAGAGGTAAGGATTTAATTATCGAATAAACTGCAAAGTCTATTTCATTTTTAGTGTTGTTCTTTAAAAAAGTTGTAGTAAATAAATAAAAATTTTAGTAGGTATACCATAAATAAAATAGTGAAATTTATTCACTACAAACAGATTAGTCAATGTTTTTTTCAATTTGAGCATAGGCTTGCTCAGTTTTGGTTAAACTACGTGATGCAAGGCTTGCCTTTTTGCAAAAGACATCCTCCTCGCCCATCTTAAGATGTATTTGTTTCTATCTCTATTAATTTTTTGGAATTAAAATATGTTAAAATAAGATAATTAGTTAACAATTGTAACAGCTATTAAAAGAATCTTTACATCTATCCATTTAAATTCAACATCATTCCTTGTTAAATTTCTTAAAAGAGCAGTTATTTTGGAAAGATTTGGTATAAATTATCCTATATACTTGACCAGACCCAAAAATCTTAAAACATCTGCCTTACACTCTGGAACAAGCATTTTTAAAATGACTTCAATTTATTTTTTATTAGTTTCAACCCCTTTGTGTAAAAAAATTTATCCCATAAACTTAACACTCTCTTTTTTAATCTGAATTTTCTTTTCTTTAAACTTTATAATATAGTGTTTGGCAGCTTTTTCTAATACACTTTTAAGGTTTTGGTTCAGCCTCAGTGGTGCCTGTTACAATGAGATCATCAAAATAGAGTCCTACACCTGGAATGGCACCAAAAGTTTAATTTTGTATTTCTGAAATACCTCAGGGGCTGAACAAATACCAAAAGCTAATCTTTTGAACTTAAAACGACCAAATAAAGAACCAAAAATTTAATATTAAAACAATTATTCTATAAAAAATTAGTAACTTAACCCGATCTCATTACAACAACATGACTAACACGAGCGACTAGGATAGTAGTCAATAATACTACATACTGTCAATAATTTTAGGTAACACACATAACAAAATGTGTTTTGTGGGTCACATAACCACATATAATAATATTATTATTATTCTAATATATTGTTGGTCGTTTCTGAAAACAAAAATTGTGACAACTCAAAATATCTGATTCTGCATAAATCTGCTGTTTTAAATGCAAGGATAGAACATCATTTATAAGGTCATTAAATTATTATTTAAAATATGGCACCCGTAAGAAAAAATAAAGTTAATGACGGTCGCCAGAAGACGAAACGTAGCAAAAAATCTAAGAATATTATCATGTGGCATGGAAAAAGTAGCAATGCAAAAGTGCAAAGTTATTTTAAAATAGGAAAAAAATATGCTCAGAAAAAAACTAAATGCATTTTTTAAAATTTTGGGTTTTTAAAATGTTTTTTCGAACGGTTTAAAATGTTAGTTTCTTAATGCATCTTCATAAGTAAAATATGCAACTTTGCCAAATTTAAACTTCCAGTCTATCTTTTACAGTTTCCGAGATTTCCATGGTTTTCCTGAATTTCTAACCATTAAATTATTTATTTTTCTTAAATTTCAAAAAAGAGTGCCATAAATAGTTTAAAATGTTAGTTTTACATTAAGAGGGCGTAGAAAACTATCTTTGGTTTTTCACAGCTTTTCTATATGATGAATCTAAAAGTTGCAAAATCATATTTTTAGCTCTAGCTGCTTTTTTTTTAAATGGAACCAGAGTATTTCATTAGCATAGTTTTAAAGTATTTTTCTTAAATAATTTGTTGCCAGAAATAAGATTTTGCAAATTTTAGTCCCATCTACAATTTACAACCATCATATTATTATGAAAATGTAAATACGTTAATTTTTCTGCTAGTTTTTGTACAATTTTATTAGTATTCTGTGGTTAAAGTTGATTCGTAGGGTTTCTTTAGGGTTCTACTTACGTTTGGTTTATTATTTTCATCTATAGTGTTTAGTTTTTAGGTAGTTAATCTTGTTTGAGAGCCCCATTTTGGCCCCAATTTAGGTTATTTAGGTTATATTATTGTAAATCCCTGTAGTTCTAATTTTCTAGAATTTGTATACTTGCTTGCTTTGACTGTCAGTATTCTCCTAAAATTATTGGTCTCTTTGGGCAAAAACAATGAAGATAATTCTAAATATTTCGAAACTGTTCCATCGGGTTTTAAAAAGGACGCGCTTCGTGACAAATCATTCAGTTTTAATTGTTTAGTCAGTTTGTACCTTGGAAACAATTAAACGACAGTCAAAGCGAGTTAGGTTAGTGTTTTTGACGTTGACAATAAAAGTGTGTTCCCGAATTTCATTGCAATTGGTGTCAGAAGTAAAGGATATTTGGAAGCTCATTTTAGTGGATGCCTTTAACAAGAAGTCAGGCCAAAATGGAGACCGAGAAATTGATGGAGCTGCTATTAAGGAAGTTTGAAGAGCAAAAAACGAACAAGAAGAACGAGATCGTAAACAGAAGGAAGAACAAGAAGAACGAGACCGCAAACAAGACGAGCGAGACAAGAAACAGGAAGATTTACTAAAGACAATTAACTCTGACCTGAAGAAGGAAAATGAAGACCTGATAAGGACCATGAAAGATGACCTAAAGAAAGAAAATGAAGACCTGATTCGAACCATGAAAGATGACTTACTTAATTTAAAAAATAATCTTAAAAAGGAGCAGGAGGAACGAGACAGAAAACAAGAGAAACGAGTTTTACAACTTAAAGAAGATCTGGAGAAGAATCAGAAACAATTAATGACTAACTTTGAAGCAACAGTAGAAGAAGAATTGGGGCAAGTACAAAAAAAGATCCCAGAACTAGAGATGAAAGTAAAACGGACTCCTCTTCATCCCGATCCTGGAATTCAAACAATGATGAAAGTAAAGCCACCAAAATTCGACGGCAAAGAAGCTTGGAGTATGTATGCTGGAATAACGAAGAAAAGGCAATCAATCTTAAGCTAAGCCTTAGAGGAGAAGCTACAGAAATATTAAGAATGGTGCCATCTGAGGATCAGCTCAATTTCGACGTACTGGTGCGTACCTTAGAGATGAGATACGGTGAAGCCCATCTACAACAAGTATACCAGGTTCAATTGAAATCTAGAAGACAACAACTTGAGGAAGAACTCCAACAGTTTGAGGCCGATGTTGCTCGATTGGTAAATCTGGCTTACTCTTCAGCCCCAACAGAGTTCCGAGAACAAATTTCTATAAATTGTTTTATTGACGGAGTTCGAGATCCAGATACTAACCACGCTCTAAGGATGGCTCATCATAAAAGTATATCAGAAGCTTTGGCCCATGGACTAGAGTATGAGGCAGCTTTTCAAGCAACTAGAAGGCAGACACGAATAAGACAAATCAGAACTTCGGAAAGTGATCTCGAAGACCGCCTAAAGAAGATTGAATCATTATTAGCGAGGAAACCTAAAAGACCATTGCAATGCTGGAATTGCAATGAGGAGGGGCACCTTAAACGTCAATGCCCCAAGCCTTTAAGAGATCCAAGGAACCAGGAAAACTTCAACAAGCTGGCTGGGTGCTACCAAGCCCCACGTATAAGACTAAACCAGCTGCCACATCCTGGAGAGAGCTTGGTAGTACCGG
Organism: Anthonomus grandis grandis; assembly: GCF_022605725.1. Lineage (NCBI taxonomy): Eukaryota > Metazoa > Arthropoda > Insecta > Coleoptera > Curculionidae > Anthonomus > Anthonomus grandis. The sequence continues at coordinate 26,248,680 of NC_065546.1, forward strand.
GGAAAATATGCGGCCGTGAATGTGAGATGGTAGTGGATACAGGATCAAGTCATACTATCGTGAAGCCGAACATCGTAGCACACTGTAGGCTCTCAGCACCACCCAATTTAATTCTGGAGTCTGCAAATGGAAAAAGGATCCCGGTTTCTTGGATTGCATGAAGCTACAGTTACAATTGGCTTAACAATATTCCAACAGCCAGTACTAGTGGCAGAAATCATGGATGATGTCATATTAGGATTAGATGTTATGAATGCTCAGCAGTTTAAAATGGATGTATATAACCGGATATTGACGACGAGAAATGAAGAGATTTTTATGCACCACCTATATGAAGATAAAGTAAATACCAGAGTCGTTAAGTTATTCAAGGATGTTACTATACCAGGAAATGCAGAGGTGGTGGTTTATGCTACAACTGGAGGAAAAGAGGGAGAAACTGTTTTGATTGAGCCCATGGAAAACTGCAAACTATATGGTCAAGGAATTTTTCCAGCCAAGACGTTATCTACACAGAAGAAATCTACTATTTTGGTTCGAATGGTAAATTTAAAAGGATATGATCAACACCTGAAACAAGGAGAGAACATTGGCGTATGCTCTGAAGTAGTGGCAGTCATGAAAAATGCTGATAGAAGTCGTTATTCAAACAGACCTTTTCCTGTATGTTTACAAAACCTATTTGAAGAATCTTCTGCCAATTTAACCATGGACCAGTGTAGTAAATTGCGACGTCTTCTTGAAGAAAATCAAGATGTGTTTTCCTTGCACGATAAAGACCTGGGAAGAACTGATTTGGTGCAGCATCGAATTAACACTGGAGACAATGCTCCGATTAAACAAGCACCTCGAAGAATTCCGATAGCTAAACAAGGAGAAGTTTCCTCAATGCTTCAAGAAATGAGGACACAAGGAGTGATAGAACCTTCTCAGAGTCCTTGGACATCTCCAGTTGTGCTAGTGAAGAAAAAGGATGGATCCACTAGATTTTGTGTAGACTATCGGCGATTAAATGACATTACCAAGAAAGACAGTTATCCCCTACCAAAAATTGACGACACCCTGGACACGCTATCAGGTTCACAATGGTTCTCAACACTCGATCTAAAGAGTGGATACTGGCAGGTAAAGATGCACCCAGAAGATAAGGAAAAGACCGCATTATCGACTGGAACAGGACTTTGGTAGTTTACAGTAATGTCCTTTGAACTCTGCAATGCTCCAGCTACCTTTGAGAGACTTATGGACACAGTTTTACGTGGAATGACTTGGGACTCATGTTTAGTTTATCTGGATGACGTTATCATACTGGGGAAAACATTTGAAGATCATTTGAAGAATATTCAAAAGGTATTTGTTAAACTGCGAGAGGCCAACCTGAAGCTAAGTCCTAAAAAATGTTGCTTATTTCAAAAAGAAGTTCGATACCTTGGCCATGTAATATCAGAAAAAGGTGTCAAGACTGATCCAGATAAAGTAGAGGCGATCGAAAAATGGCCACGACCCACTGACAAACACCAGTTAAGAATCTTTCTGGGCCTTTGTACCTATTACAGAAGATTTGTAAGAAATTTCGCTAATCTTGCAAAGCCTCTACATAAGCTCACGGAGGACAAAGTGGTATTTAGTTGGTCAACAGACTGTGAAGAAGCATTTCAACGGTTAAAAAGAGCACTATACACATCCCCAATTTTGACATATCCGATTCCTGGACAACCTTTTATTTTAGATACCGATGCGAGTAATGTTGGAATTGGGGCCGTTCTATCACAAAAATATGAAGATGGCGAGCAAGTGATAGCTTATTTTAGTAAAACGTTATCAAAACCAGAAAGAAACTATTGTGTCACCAGACGAGAGCTTTTGTCAGCAGTAAAAGCTATTGAACATTTCCATAAATATTTGTATGGTCAACGATTTATCCTTAGAACCGACCATGCTTCGTTGAAATGGTCGTTTCAGTTTAAAAACCCCGAAGGACAAATAGCAAGGTGGCTTCAACGATTGCAAGAGTATGACTTTACAATAGAACATAGGAAAGGCGCATATCACCAAAATGCCGATGCTTTATCGAGAAGACCCTGTATTGAAACATGTCAACATTGTTTTAAAAAGGAATCAAAACAGCATTCAGAGATATTTACTTGTAATCATATTGGCCTTCACAGTTCTAAAGAGTGGAATGTAGCTAGTTTAATCCAAGATCAGTGTGATGACCCAGTATTTGGTCTTATTTACGAACTGAAATCTCGAGAAATTTCAAAACCAGAATGGAAAGACATTTCTGACAAATATCCAGAACTTAAAGCTTATTGGTCTCAATGGAATTCATTGGTTATAAAAGATGGATTATTAAAAAGAGTCTGGGAGAGCGCAGATGGAAAAGAAAAGACATATCTGACAGTCCTTCTTCGAAAACGTATTCCGGAAGTCCTTGAAGCTGTTCATGGCGGTGTCGGCGGAGGACATTTTGGAGTTAGTAAGACCTTGGCAAAAGTGAGAGAACGGTTTTACTGGCTGAACAGTCATCAAGATGTTGAACGCTGGTGCCGACAGTGTGAGCAGTGTTCGTCAAGCAAGGGCCCAAAAACCCGGACAAGAGGAAAGATGATGCAGTATCTTGTTGGTGCACCCTTTGAGCGAATTGCCATAGACGTAGCAGGACCCTTTCCTACTAGTAGCTCCGGAAACCGATATGCTCTTGTTGCTATGGATTACTTTAGTAAGTGGCCCGAGGTTTATCCGATTCCAAACCAAGAAGCAACGACAGTAGCTGAAGTGCTGTTCCAGAACTGGATTTGTCGATTTGGTGTACCCAGAGAGATACATTCAGACCAAGGAAGGAACTTTGAGTCACAAATATTCCAACAAGTATGCCAGTTGCTGGGAATCAATAAGACCCGTACAACCCCACTACACCCTCAGTCTGATGAAATGGTTGAAAGATTTAACCGCACATTTGAAACCTATTTAAGGATGGTAGTAAACTCTAAGCAAACCGACTGGAATACCTGTATACAACCATTCCTATTGGCATATCGTTCATCTATCTACAAGTCAACTGGAAAAAGCCCGGCAAAAGTTGTCTACGGTGATGAACTTCGTTTACCTTTGGACATTATTACTGGAAGATCCCATAAGTCTGAAACCCTTGAGGAGTATGTCGACCATTTACAAGAGCGTTTACAAATTGTTCACGAACAAGCACGGGATAAACTTCATCTAGAAAGTAACAGAATGAAATCACGTTATGACATAAAGGCAAATTCTACCGGTTTTAAGCCTGGGGATAAAGTCTGGTTATACATTCCACGGAGGACGAAGGGCAAGTCACCAAAGCTCCAGAAGGATTGGGAAGGTCCATTCAAGGTGGTCACCAGAATCAACGACGTGGTGTACCGTATCCAGCGACATCCGACAGCGAAGATGAAAATTGTAAACATCGTCCGGCTAGCGCCCTATTATGACTCAGGTGGTCCCATGTTTGATCGGGACGATCAAACTTGAGAGGGGAGCAGTATTATGAAAATGTAAATACGTTAATTATTCTGCTAGTTTTTGTACAATTTTATTAGTATTCTGTGGTTAAAGTTGATTCGTAGGGTTTCTTTAGGGTTCTACTTACGTTTGGTTTATTATTTTCATCTATAGTGTTTAGTTTTTAGGTAGTTCATCTTGTTTGAGAGCCCCATTTTGGCCCCAATTTAGGTTATTTAGGTTATATTATTGTAAATCCCTGTAGTTCTAATTTTCTAGAATTTGTATACTTGCTTGCTTTGACTGTCAGTATTCTCCTAAAATTATTGGTCTCTTTGGGCAAAAACAATGAAGATAATTCTAAATATTTCGAAACTGTTCCATCGGGTTTTAAAAAGGACGCGCTTCGTGACAAATCATTCAGTTTTAATTGTTTAGTCAGTTTTTACCTTGGAAACAATTAAACGACAGTCAAAGCGAGTTAGGTTAGTGTTTTTGACGTTGACAATAAAAGTGTGTTCCCGAATTTCGTTACAATATGAAAGCTGTAAAAAACAAAAAGCGGAATTATATATTTCTAGGTCTACTTAATGTAAAATTATAGATTTTAAACTATATTCATAGCACTAAATTTATTTTTTTTTAAAACTTAATAATTTAAAGTTAATAATGAAAACTTGACATATCACTTGTAATTTTTAAGGAAGTCGTATTTTAGAACAGCATTTTGCTAGGCATTAAATTACGCAACTTTTTATTAGTTTAACCGACTTTGTATATACGACTGTTTTCGAGATTCCTAAGCTGGTCATCCATATCTTAGGACTATTATACACTAAATTTGGTAAACATTGATTTTTTGAAAATAAGTGTATACCTGTTCAATATTTTTGTTTTACAAAAAAGTAGAAACATCTCAAAAATAACGCGGCTACTCCATAATTACAATAAAATCTGGACACCCAGTACAGAGCCAGCGAGATGTCGTTTGTTACATGTCAACCTTAAAAACCCTGTAAAAGTCAGCCGCATCATAATAAGCTAATTTATTTTTTTTTAATAAAAAAGTGACCACCATGTGTGCAGTATTTAGAAAATCACGCTGTAAAATAAAAACATCTGTTATTTTTTTCTTAACGGCAAGTAAGTTTCATAAGAAACTATTATGCCAACTATTACGAAAACTATCCAAAAATAAATTATTGCTTATAATTTATTCGAAATATTACTTATCACAATTTATTATCCATTGATCACAAATGTTCTTAATTTTAATAGGAAACATAAACATTCTAACTGTAAGTTTCTTCGTGAATTTCCACAATTAAAATATCCATTTTTGGTACCACTCGGGCGTTTTTTAGTATTATTATTCATTATTAGTATTATTATTTAGTATTATTATTAAAATAGCATAGCTAATAATAAGAACTGCGACACATACTACGCCGTGAAAATTCAGCAATGCAAGGCGGCAGTTGTTATAATTAATTTTTTGTTTCCGTCGAATGGTCAATACAACCCGGTGGGTGAAGGCGGTTGAATTTCTAAAACGTGGCAACGAGGGAGATGTTATACGTCGATGGTCCCCTGCTTAAACGGACGATTTGGGATTTTACCGATTTTACTATTGGAGTAGGTGTCTGTTGCGTGGCTAGTTTGATCTGTGATTTAATTAATCATTAAATTATAGCTTTGTTCGCGGTGAGAGTCTTGGACAAGTTCAGAATTACTTCGCATGCCCATTGTTAAAAAGAGCGTTCGCGGTGACCAGTCTTGAACTTCTAGTTCAAAATCCTGCTGTTTGCGGATATTTTGTTACTTGTTTGTGATCAATTTGTAACTAGTTCAATCAATCTTTGGACTCATTAGCATCTCAACTCAATTCTGAGCTCTGGACTTGCGCAGTTTTAGGGATTCTTGTTTAATTAAATCGATTTGGTTTTAGATTACTTGTCCATGATAAAATTACCATGTCTGATCATTGGTTCCAGTAATGAGGACTTGGAGAAACTCTCAGAAGTTACCGATGTTCCCAAAAATGTTAGATATTTTGATTGTCCCACAATCTGATGATAACCTATATTTTTAACATTTTCGAATGAACTCAGCACTGACGAATGAACTGTAAACTGGTAGACGATTTGCTGCTTCTCCATATTATAAAGAACAGAAAGGAGGGTCAGAAAAAATACCTCCATTAAAATTTATTACAGTATTTCTTAGTCATTTCTCTAACGCGGCCTAGCCAGCTTAGAGGACTGCCCTTTCAACTGGCGAAAAATCTCGATGGATGTAGTGGTGCCAGGTGGCACCTGTGGTAGGACTCTGCTGCAACCATCGGGGGGATACAGTTACGGCTGCCGGATCCTCCTGAAAGGAAAAGTCTTGACCACATCGACTCGTGGTTGAGCCGACTCTTAAGCTTTTCTTCAGTTCCTCATATACATCACCCTAACACAACACTTATACACATAAGCACGCGCACTAAGTTTAAAACATGACAACAAACATCACCAAATTAAAAAAGGAATTACGGACACAGGAAAGGGACGTCGGAGAAAAAGAGTCCATAAATAAGACAGAATAAAGACGAATGCCCACCAGGCCCAGACCCGCAGCCGTAACCTCCAAGCCACCAGAAGGGAAGCCTTGGCCAGGTAAGACGGCTACCCCTACACCCACGGATGTCCCCCATGGCGTAATTAAGGGTAAGTCAAATCAATCTCCAACATAGTCAAAATGCAACTGCCGAATTGGCGAGCATCATGACTGGTAAGGCTGGAGAGAGTGTATTAATACAAGAACCTTACTTTTTTAGGGAACAAATAAGAGCACTAGGGGCCACCGGCTTCAAACTTATAGCCGGTGTTGAAGGAGACCAGAGGCCCAGAACGTGTATCTTAGTATCCAGGGAGCTTCAAATAACACCTTTAACACAAGTAAGTTCCAAGGATGCTACGGCAGCTCTGCTGGACTACATGGTAAGTGGCACAAAATATAAGTTAATAATATGCAGTTTATATCTTCCGTATGATAATGGACAACTTCTCCCGACGGAAGAACTAAAAAGGTTGATAAAATACGGTTGGGATAGTGTTCCAAGTACGGATACCAACGCGAGGAATACGGCATTATTAGAATATGTAGTATCGCAAAACCTTGAGGTAACAAACGTAAATGCGGAACCGACTTTTGTCAATAGAGTTAGACAAGAGGTTATTGTTATAACGCTGGCAACACTGTTATTTGCGGATAGGGTTGAAAACTGGATGGTATCACAGGACGTAACAATGTCCGACCATAGAATGATCCGATTCGAAATCGGTTCGTATAAGGAGGAATAGTTCCTTAAGAGAAACCCGAGGGCTACCGACTAGACCAAATTTAAAGAGGGCCTTGTTCAGTCTATGAGTACTCTAGGTGGAGCCATATCCTCCAAAGAGGCTAAACAGTATACTCATCAGTTCTTACGAGGCTACATGTCCTCCCAGGAGAGTTGGCAATAAGAGATTGCCCTGGTGGAATGACACTTTGGACCGTCTCAAAAAAGACGTAAAAAGATCGCACCACCGCGCTCTCAAGGGTGGAACTCAAGTGAACTGGGATGTATACCTAACAGCTAGAAGGAGATCCAAAAACAAAGTCCGATGATGCAAAAGAGACTGCTGGTGCAAGTTCTGTGAAGAGATGGAATGTCTCTCAGACACAGCCCGTCTTCTGAAGCTTCTGGGCTCTGACAGGAAAACCGAGATAGAATGCCTTAAGAAAGGTGAACTATGGATCTCAAACAAAGAAAAGACCATCGAGCTTCTCCTTAAAACTCACTTTCCTGAAGAAGAAAACGCTTCACCTTGGGGTGAGGAACGGGCAGATCCGGAGCCGGACTGGAACCTCGCCAAAAATATAGTAACAGACGAAGCCATAGCTTGGGCAGTGGATGAGTTTAGTCCATCATCTTGTCAGGTGGGTCGAAACGGCGCTGGAAGACCGGATGATCAGTGCTACACTGGAAGACTGACGTGTCGAGGCCAGGGTAAAGGGCGGCTGCCTGCAAGGCAGTTGCCTTTCGCCACACCTTTGGTGCCTGGTGATGGACAGTCTCCTGAGGAAGCTAGAATTTAAAGGATTCTATGCACAGGCATACGCGGACGACGGACTAGTGATGATCACGGGTAAATTGGTGAACATAGGTACAAGATGGGGTCTAAAACCCCACGTTCTCCAGTGGCTTTATACCGCAGTTATACGACCGATGATCTCGTACGCATCCGTGGTATGGTGGATAGCCGTATTGAAGATCATCAACGCCCAAACGCTGACCCGACTGCAAATACTGGTTTGCTTGGGAATTACTGAAGCTATGAGAACAACACCTGCGGCACCACTAAATATTCTTCTTGGGCTACCGGACCTCCCAGTCTGGATTGAGAGGGCGGCGTATAAAAGGATGAAGGATAGCGGAGGGTGGCGCAATGTTCACTTAGGACAAGGCTATATGACGATTGCTCTCAGGATGTGTAAGAACATACCAATTCTGACATCCAGATGCACTACAGAAAGTGAAAAACTAAGGTTAAAGAAGGGGTTTCAAGTCGATATCCCGACAAGAGAAGAATGGTCAGCAAACCAAATTAAAGAGCCAAGTGGTTTTCAGGCCTGGTACACAAATGTATCGTGGATGAAAAGCACCAATTCAGCCGGAGCTGGAGTGTACAGGATTGAAACAAACACAGGGGAATCCTTCACGCTAGGGAAACAACACAGTTTTCCAAGCGGAGGTGTTTACTATACACGAAGTAGCAAACAAACGAGAGGCATTGGAAGGTAACAGGGGATTTGCATCTACTCTGATAGTCAAGCTGCCCTCAAGGCGATTCAGAAACCCAGGGCTAGCTCAGCGCTAGTCCAGGAATGCAGAGATACATTTGAAAGGCTTGCAGCACACAGAGAAGTGAGACTGTGGTGGGTCCCAGGACACCAAGGTGTCGAGGGCAATGAGCGGGCCGACGAACTGACAAGACAGGGTTCCGTTAACTCCTTCGTAGGCCCTGAACCTTGTCTCGGTCTTAGTAAAAAACAAATCTCCCAGGCACTTAATAATTGGGGCTGGGAAAAAACAGGGAAGAATTGGAGGAGAAAACGAAAGAAGGATGTAGACAGGCCAAGGAAATGATACCAGACCATGACGACTCTAAAGCAAGGTGACTGCTAAGTCACCCGACAAAGTATCAAAGACTTGGTGGGAATCCTCACCGGGCAGAACAGTCTAAACAGGTATCTACACCTTCTTGGTATAAGAGAAAGCCCGCTCTGTCCGAATTGCGGTACAGGAGAGGAAACTTCATACCACATACTAGGTATCTGTGATAGATGGAGTCGCCTGAGAAGGAAAATTTTCAGAGTAACGACACTCTAACGGGAAGATCTTAAAGATCTGGACTGGGACAAGGTGCAAGCCTTTATTAAACTCAGACTCAGACTCAGATTCAGTGAAGTCCACGCATTGGGAGTGGAGGCATAGGGGTGGGTTGATCTGGGGTTGGTGAAAAGGGACTGTTCAGGCCTACTTGCCGAGCCCTAGCTCCCCCACCCTTACTACTACTACCACTATAGTTCAGTTCAGAGATCTATTAGAATCTTTGATGCGCCGCGAATAGTCCTGATGCCGGTGTTGCCGGTTTCGTAAACATGCATGTCCTATGACATGCATGTTTAAATTGCAAAATTTTCTGTGGAAAGAGTCAAAGTAATATTCTAAGCGATATTTAATCATTCCATTAAATAAATAAATGTTTTAAGCATTTTTTTAAGAATTTATACATTTGATTTGTAAAATTTGACTACATGCGCCCACGTACTATTTTGTTGGACGTCTGACCTCAGTCACAGCCACTCAAGCGTGAGAAGTTGCACAGGTCCGGCCTTAAAATTTATTTGTATTTAAAACTTTATTATTCGGGATTTTTGGGTTTAGTTTTATTAAATTTAAAATTCAGGATAGTTGATAGCAAGATAATATTTAATTTAGGTATAAAATTTAAGTACGTAAAATGAGTTTAACCAAAAATTTTAATTTAATAAGTTTAGTTTTTAACGCCATCAGTGGGGTGTTTATAACAAGTGACGAGAGAATAGGTGGTATGAATTACTTAGGCCCATTTATTCTGTGGATAAGGGCATTGAAGATTTACTTTTTGAACAAAAGGGTAAAATGTTTTGGTTTGTCTTCAAATTTTATATATTTCTTTTTTCTTGATTATTGAGATTTAATTTTACTTGGTGGTGATTATTAACGGGGATTTTGGCTGCCATATTAAATATCCTTTATTATTGTTTTTTTTTAAATTATTACATATTATGATATATTATTATAATAATATACTCATGAAAATCCCCATCTCTATATTTAGTACAAACTTCTTTGATAAAAAGTAATTATGTAGTCAGAAAAGCGGAAGAATATTTTTAAAAATAAACTTTTATATTAAAAATCATCTACCTGTCTTTATCTTACGCGTGTAAAAGACAAAAGTTTTACTTATTAAAAAAAACACACTTTACATCCTAAATGTAATATTTATTAATTTGTTTGCCTCATATTTAGTTATTGTGCATATTAGGAGAGATTAGATGAAAATAAACAAAAATAAATGCTTATACTAAAAACTAAAAATCTTATACAAAACACTACATTTGAAGTATACTGGATCCTAAACCTACAGTAAGGAAACTAAATACTTTTATAAATTTAACCACTCTTTTGAATCTGGCCTAAAGAGCTAATACAATTTTCTAAATTCTGTTTTTCTGCCTTTGTTTTTTAGCAGTTTCTTCCGTTAAAGAAGGAAACAGTTTCTCTGTTGTCGCTATGGATTCCAACTTCATCTCGCACATCAGCATATGGATACTAGAGCATTACATTATATATACTTTATTGTGTTGCTGAAGGACAAACAGGGGCAGTAAGCTGAAAAAAACAAAACTTTAAACTTGTTTAATTAATAAAAATAGGGTTTTCTTACTATGGCAAAAAAGGGACTTTTTTCCAGATAATCGAAATCATACATCAATCATAAATGTATCATACCATGTTTCGGCTAAACAATATATGGATCTTTCTTCCTTCCAAAATTTTTTAATTTTGTTCAAATATTCTATACATCACCTGACAATTCCATTACAGCAGGTCTTTTGTTAACCATCCTAAGCTTAAATCCAAGCTTTATCAGGTATCTCCGCAAGGTTGAGACTAAGAAATGTTTGTCGCTTGCCGATAAGGTACTTAACCATTACTATGGTCAGAATCTCATTGTTTTTGTATTTAGAATACACACTTTTCCTTAGCAATTTGGCAATATCCGTGTCAAGTCCCTTTAATTGTCCTGCATCTTTCCTTTTTATTATGTCTTTAATTCCTTTTTTTACAGGCATATTGTACTATAGGGAACCCCTGTTAAAAATGCTGTTTTTTGCAAAGCACTACAATCATTTGTGAACTGAGCATCATTCCTTAGATTGTTATAGACATTTAGATACATTTGTTTGGCGTCTGCACTTAAACAATTACGTTTTATAACTGCTTGGTTTTCTCCTGTAGCTTCTCCTTTCCTTGCTTTCTCAACACTAGAAAATGAACTATCAGAACTATGTAAGTCTAAATCACTGTCCAGATCACTCTTATTGTTTTCGTCACAAATGTTATTGTCTTTCTTGTGCACCCACGGTCTCCATAAGCCCGCACAAACACTTTCCTCTTCATTTGCCAAACTTTCCTGCCTATTTTCCCAGGATCGACACATTTTAAGGTCTTTAGGTATAATACCAAAACAAATCCACAAACACAAATTAAAAAAAACACACTTGCTCACAGTAAAAACTGCAAAAAATTTAGACAAATACAGGCCAAATTCTAAATTCTCCACATTCATAAACGTGTAAAAAGCAAAACAGGCAAAACCCATCAAATATTAATAACCTTAATAATTAAAGGTGATAGACCCATCCAACAACTATTTTAAAGGGGATAGACCCATTCTTAAAGATTTCTTTAAAAACACGTCCAAAGTAATACAAAAACAGCCCTAAAATTTATTTGGGTACTGCCCCGTAATTCTCAAAATCAGTGGGATAGAAAGAGATAGACAATCACTTTCACAACCTAAAGTAGAAATCGCCAGAACGCAGGTGTTTTATCTTTGTTCAATAGACTGGCTAAAAAGAGGTGACAAGTCTGTGAGTGCTGGAAATGTTTAAAATATTATTTTTTGTGATATTATTTTCTTTTTAATCATGGACATTTTCGAAAGAAAAATAAAAAATAGTATAAAACATGGAGTTTTACGTATATTTAAAATGATTTCATAGATAAACAATATAAAATTTTGCCATTTAAACATGTATATCATGCGACAATATAATCGACATAGGCGCACGGACTAGTTAATGCGGCATCTGCGTCACATCAAAGATTCTAATAGATCTCTGAACTGGACTTTACTAGTCATTTCTCTGCTTTAAATCCTTACTGTTAAAAGAAGTCCTTCCTAAACGAAACAATCGCAAAACATAACCTGTACTAACCCAAACAAATTTAGATGTTGACAGTCGCGGTTGAAATAAATTCTGAACTGATTATGAAAAACGCATGCGCATATCCTTAAAGGATGAATGGTTCCTGACTGGTCCGGGATGAGTTCAGAACTGTCACTGCAAACAAAGCTATTATAATGCTGTAACAATATTGTAATACTCTAAAAAATTAAGTAATTAATTAAATATCCACACTCATCCGTTATGGTGATTGGTTCCCTACCTATCAGTGTACCAACCGTTTTTTTCTCCCGACGTCCTAATAGTAACTGATAACAAATGTGTTCTATAATACGTTGTATTTATATAACATTCTAATACCGTCATTCCAGATTGCGCACTAATTGATACAAAATCATTATATCCACCAAAAGAACAATTTGAACAGAGTCTTGATGTTTTTTCTGCTTTTTTATTTAGTACTAAACATTACTTATCATAATAACTTACCACTTAGGTTTTTCCTTAAGGCTTTCATCGATAATATTTGAATTTAACTGAGATTTAACGATGGTTGGTTCATGTTCAACAACAACTACTGATGATTGCTCTTCTAACTTTTTTCTCATAATATCTCCAAAAACAGAACCATGTCTAATTGCTGCTGGTGTTTGCCTAAATTTATCTGCTTCAGCGGTTGCTCTAGAAATTACCTATAAAGAAATATTTTAAAATTATAATTACTAATTAATATAAAAGAAAGGTAAAAAATTATAAAATATATAAACGCTGATTTGTTACGAAAGTTAACTATATTATAACAAAAAAATTAAAAAATCCCTGTAAAGTCGGGAATGTAAAAAAATATAATTTTTCTTCTTAAGTGCCTCTCGAAGAAATCTCTCAGATTCAAGTAGAAAATAAAAAATAATATAGACTTTTCTATAAAAAAATTTCCTATAGGACCTCTATAGGAAATTCCCTACCCTCCCCTTCCTATACTGACCAAATTAAACTGACCTTGAATCTCAATCGCTGTGGCTGTGCTGTGTACGGAGGATCGTCAATGAAAACAAATTCAGGAGCGGTTGATTATTTTATCCACGGGAGTATTCTTTACTATTTTAATTTATAAAATAGGTTTATGTTACAACATTAATACAAATTTTTTATCTTATAAATTTTGAAGCACTAAGTATAAATTAATAAATATTTTACGTAATCAACACTACTAAGGACCTCTTAAAATGGAGTCCTTAAAAACAATTACCTTGTTTATTTTATCAGAGGCGGACTAGGTTGTACATTAAAATGCTCAAAGTTTTAGCACCCTGTATGGTAAAGACTCTGAAATAATAAATATGGATAGCTTGAACCTTAAACTAATGAAAAGAGCACTCTTGTTTTATTTTAATTAAAAAGGGCCATGATATGTTCATTTTTATAGTAAAACTTCTTTACGCACGCTTGAGTTGGGGAATAGGCTGCGATGCTGTAATGCGTTACGAAAGAGTTACGAAAAGTGTGATTGGGCACGGCGAATGGCAGTTGAGAAGGAAATATGAGTGGAGATAGAAAGAGAGAGACTTACGGTACATATTACTGTAGGAGCAAGAGAGAGCCGTGCGCGCGCACATTTTCATTCTCTCTTCCTCTCACAGCCAGTGCATGGAATATATATAGGGTGCCTCCGATTAAGTCGGCACTATTGGTATCTTTGTTAATATTTAAGATACAGGGTCGGTTAAATTAGCAAACTAGTAGGATTTTTTCTGTTGATTAAAATGGTGAAAACAGAAAAAAAATTGAACATCGCGTTTTCGTGAAAAATGTACTTTTGTTAAATAGAATTCCCTGTATATTATTACATAAATCAAAAGATAATTTTTTTAATAAAAAAGTTTATTTAAACTAATAGCCTAAACCTAAAAATAACAAAGTTATAGCGATATTAATAATTTTGTCAAATTTAGGCAAGTTGGCCTTGAACTTTTTGAGAGCAAAACAAATAAATCATTGTTTGAATAATAAAATGACAGTAGCCGTAGAGATTTTATGAAATAAATGAATACTGACAGTTACATGTTAGTAAAATTTGTGATTTGTGTAAAATCTAAATTAGTAAAATGCCTTTTACGCATATTGAAAAATGTGATATGTTAGAATCTTACCTTGTATGTCGAAAAAATAGTTACGTAGATACGTTTTCACCATTTTGACCAACAGAAAAAATCCTACTAGTTTGCTAATTTAACCGACCCTGTATCTTAAATATTAACAAAGATACCAATAGTGCCGACTTAATCGGAGGCACCCTGTATACAGTTCATCCGTAAAGTAGAGGATAAATTTAATAAAAATGAAATCGACCGTTTCTGAAAAAAAAATTATTATTTGGTTTGGGGTTTTCTACGTGGGAATTAAATATACAGGGTGACTCAAAAAAAAAGATATGACGTCATCAATATGTTTTTTAAATGTAAACCACCATTTTTTAATCTAGAATCAGAAAGAACGCATTTTTTTACAAAGAATATGATACAAATAAATAGTAGTTACACAAGCAATTTTCAACGAAAAATAATGATAAAATGTAAAATTAATTCCATTTGTAACCATCTTAATTGCTTATGTACCAACTACTCATTTGTACCATATCCTTTGTAGAAACATGCGTTCCTTCTGATTCTGCAATAAAAAACTACTCTAGCTACCGAACGGTTTGGAAAAACGTTATTCAGGTGGTTCCTTACAGAAATGAGGTGAGGCTCCATCAGGCATAAAATACATGTTTCGGCGTATGGCAAGTGACAAATGCTTTTATCCAGAAGATTATTTTGAAGGAACTTCAAATAAAGTTCTCATTCAGTTGTGGCGGTAATACGAATGGTCCAATTAAAAAATTGCCAATGATTCTTGTCCAGATATAAATTGATTGGCACTAATTTTAATGATGAGAAACAACAACGGCATGAGGATTTTCATCAGCTCATACATAAGAGTTATGTAAATTCACAATACTATTTTTTGAAACCCTGCTTTACCGGTAAAAAGAATGATACTATTGAAGTAATGATACTATTAGATTAGTTCGCTGTTGATCTAGCTAGTTCGCGAACTGTATTATATATATATCCGAGAAAAATCAGGAGTTAGTTCATGCACTTTTTGTAGATGATATGGGTATGACAGCTGTTCTTGGAGTACTTTATGTATTATTGTTTTCGGTGTATTAAGCTGAGCGGCTAATTTTTAAGTGCTCGTTGAAGGAGTATCAGCTACAGCATCCAAACTATTTTCCTTCAATATTTTCCTCCTTCTCTGACTAGCCTCAGTACTTTTTCCCCAAAACTTCCTAAAATTACAATAAGGAAAATCAATAATATCACCTTACAACAGGGCACCCACTGAATCGGCACGGCCCGTACGGCACGACCGGCTCCGCCACCGAATGCGAAGTCTCAAAGAGGCAAAAACTGCCGGTAGGCCGATGATCTGCTAATATTTAAGTACCTGTTTAGCAATCGTGGATGACTAACTATTGGTTAGTTAGATTAGCCTGTTTGCGTTTGTTTATATGATGACTAACGAGATTTTGATTGAAAAAGACAGAGTATATGCATTTTGATATGATCCGAAAGATCGTAACATAAGTTTTAAGAATATCTTTTTTAAATAATAAGATATCTATAGCAGCAGTTTCTCCTACATCTTAGTTTAGATAATTTATATCTAAAATAAAGGGTCATTGCCTTAAATGGGCTACTAGTTTGCAAGTGATTTGTATTTATTTTTTAAGTCGCTAAAAATTCTCCGCAAACTTATATGTGACATATGTCATAACGTATATATAACGTATATACATTAACTTATTATAATGTGTACATTAACAGGCTTCATTATTTTATCAATTTATAAAAATTATTCAAACGATAAAGCCCTATTTTATATAATTGTAAATATAGCTATTTATAACCATGCATGAAAAAATTTTTGGGCTCACTTAACTTTTAGATACGAAATGTTTAAAAGTTCATGAAACTTGGCAGTAGACATTCTAAAATACTTACCTCCTTCTCACCTCATCTTTTTGTTCAGCAGAGGCTGCAGCCAATACGAGAATTTCTTCTTCCGACGAACTACTCATATTCCGAATACTTTAAAGATTAACTTTTTTTTAAATTAGTGCGTCCTTCTACTTGAAAGGTCCAATTCCTCATAAAAGCCTACGCGTATCTGTAATGCGGATTCAATGGGCAGTGGTTACCGGCTACCGGCTGGCTGGCCGGTGCTGAGCGTTCCGGGCGGGCTGTGCCGATTTAGTGGGTGCCCTGCTAAATAAGTGCAGTCGCGTACCAGTTTCCCGTAGAAGTTGGTCAATTCGTTGAAATATTTTTTGATTTAGAATAGTGTGATTAGAGAATCTTTCTTGATACAACCTTTTTGCTTCAAATGCATTGCAAGACTCAAGGCCATATATAAGATGCATATCTGCATACTAAATAAATGTGAATTCTATATTCAAATTAAATTCATCGAGAAATCCAAAAATCAATAAATTATTTTTAAAATAAAGGATCAAAGTATTAACAACGTAAAAGATAGCAAGTTTTGAGAGATAGTTATTTGTTTATTGTGTACCATAGAAACTTTTGTAAGAATTGTGCGTTTATAAAAACAAAAAATGCCGAGAAAAGCACCTTAACGAAATTGTTTAAAAAAATATAAGTCTGTGTTTTTCTTAAAACGATAAAACACCGTGAAAAAAGAATATAATAAGTAAAGGACCTAATAATTCGAAATAATTAATTAAAAGCTTTATAAGTATGTTTAACTTGGGCTCCGTGACGTCTGACACACTCGCAGGTACGACGAATCGTGGACTGCTGCACTCGCCATAACAACTCTGCATTGTTCTTTATCATGTCATAATGAATCCTGATTCTCTGTAAAAGTTCCTCCCCCGTATCGACAGGAGTTGAATACACCAAAGTTTTAACCTCATAGGTGAAAATCCAATGGCGTTAGATCGGAAGACTGAGAGTCCAGACAATGTATCCTCCTCTACCTACCTACATACTAAATAAATGTGAATTCCATATTCAAATTAAATTCACCGAGAATTTCAAAAATCAATTAATTATTTTTGAAATAAAGGATCAAAGTATTAACAACGTAAAAGAAAGCAAGTTTTGAGAGATAGTTATTTGTTTATTTTTTTTTTTCAATTTTTTTGCAGGTTGTTTCTTTTAACAGCCACACTCCATTTTTTAAAACATATACTTTTTTAGATTCAACAACTTAAAATGGAACTTTGCTGTTATTTGAATACCTGTCGCATTGCTGAAAAAAAGAACATATCATGTTTTTTTAAATTAAAATAAAACAGTAATTCCTTTTTTTTCCAAAACGGTCTATTTATCGATAATAATTATTTCAGCGTCTTTATCATACAGGGTGTTCAAAATTTAAGCATTAAAATGTGATCCGCCCGTAAAATGGCCCGGTAAAATAAACAAAGAAATAAAAAATAAAAAAAAATAAAATAAAAAATAAACAAGAGCTCTTTAAACTCCGTTTTAAGAGCTCCTTAAAAGTGTCGAACACGTAAAATTTTTATTAAATTATGCCAGGTAATTTAGAAAATATTTAAGAAAAACCGATTTCAAGCGCTGTCTTTAAGTGGTCGTATCTTCGTAGGAAGAGCCATTAGGACATATTTTTATTGGAAAGTTCTGTAATATTTTTTTCTTTTCTACCTCAATCAATTCTACATTTTCCGGGACACTCTGTATCATTTGATAGGCATATTTTTTAATAACAAACTTCGTAATAAAAAATTATCATATCTTATAAAAGCTCCCTGTGGCGATTCTACAATTCAGTTACTATCTCTCTCTCTAAATTGGTTTTTGTGCCGTTAAAAACGTGCCATTTTTTAGACTCATTGCCATTTTATCTTAGGATTGCATGCACATAAATTCGTAAGTATTGATACTGTGTTATCGAACATTATGAGCTGATGTTTCCGATATTAGAATTTATATTATTTAACAGTTTATTCATTATTACGTTTTATTTAATACGTGGAATTAAGTCAGAAAAAACAACGATTCATTTTTGTTTGGATAAAAAAAATATTATACAAACAAAAATATCAAATAGCATATTATCCAATTTTATTTATATAGTTATATAGTTATTTATATAGTTATATAGTTATATTAAGTCCTTGTAATTTAAATTTTCCAGAATTTGTAGAGTTGCTTTGACTGTTAGTATTCGCTTGAAACTATTTGGTAGAAAATATATTGGTCTCCATCGACAAAAATAATCTAGAAAATTCTAAGAATTTCCAAATTGTTTCATGAATTTTTAAAAGACCAAGTTTCTTTTAAACGTCAGTTAACGCGAGCAGAGAATTCCCGACATAAAAGTGTATTACAGGAGTCAGTTTGTTCTAGAAAGGAGTATCTTTCAGTGAAATTTTGAGTTTTGCAGTGAAAAGATGGTTGCGATTAGATGATGATACGCCATTGTGATAAATATTTTCTAGGAACAAATATTAATTTATATTCAAGATATAAGATGTTAGTGTTTATTGCCATTTGAGCATAGAAAAATCTTAATAATAAAAATCTATTGTAGTCGTAATTTGCCACATTTAAAGTGAAAGTTAAAAGAGGCTCATGAGTTTTTAAACAAAAAATACACACCAAGATCGATTGCGGCTAAGCTTTGAAACCGAAAAAAACTTTAATAAGGGGAATGTTAATTGAGTTAGAAGTACTATTTTTCAAAATTAGTTTGGTTGATACAGGGTGTCCGAAAAAAGCGTGGTTTTATTAATTTAATTTTTTTTAAATGGAACCACTTATATTTGTTTTTCGAGTCTTATTAGAGGGAGTCATCCACTTTAACCCTAAAACAGTTTTTCCTAAATGAGACGTTGCCTAGTTATTAACAATTTGAACAAATTGTCACGAAAGTCTTGAAATTGAAATTGTCGAAACAGTGGGCTGCCAAGGCAGTTGTGCATATAGGTCTCCTGATGAACCCGTCATGCCCCACCGGGGGTTACCACAGCCCAACGGCCCTAGAGAAATCGATAAGGCTCTCTGGTCTGAAGGACTTAAAGTAACTCGGTGCACTGAAAGTGTTACCCAAGTATTTGAACCTGGCGCGCGTGAATGCTGGGCACTCCCCGACTACATGGTCAACGGTTTCATCCTCCTCACAGCACCACCGGCATTCCGGGTTGTCTGCAATACCGATGGTATGGAGATGGATTCTTAAGTGCCAGTGACCGGTTAAAAGACCTGTCACTAGCCGAATTTCGCGTCTTTTTAGGCGTAGTAGATTTTTGGTGAGACAGGCAGAGGGCCCACCTATGTGCGCTTTGGCCTGTCTCATACCAGGGGACTCCGTCCATCTTCGGTAGGTCCACTTGTCCAGCAGACCCTTCATTGATGCGACCGCTATGCATTTGGTGATACCAATTATGGGTTCCGGCCCCATCGGCACATTCGCGGATCCCAGTCTGGCAAGAGAGTCCGCTTCCTCATTGCCTGCATGGCCTGCGGTGGCCTTCTTCATTATGGTGTTTGCATAATCGTACCAGAAGAGTTTGGGATCTAACTTGATTCCCAGAAATCGAATGTCCTGAAGCTCTGCTTTTTTGGGGTTAATCCTGAGGCCCCTCGAAAGGTACCATATGTCACAGGACTATCATCATAGGGCCCCGCATTGAGACGGCGTCTTTCTCCGGGCAAAGGATTACCAGATCATCAGCGTAGGCCTATGTGTATAGGCCAGCATTGTTTAAAAGATTTATCAGGCTGTCGACCACAAAGCACCACAAGGTAGGAGAAAATACTCCTTCCTGCGGGCAGCCCCTAGCCGTCAACGCTTTGAAAATCTCGTTGTTAAGCTGGGCAGATACATGATGTTTCGAGAGCATGGCATCTGTCCAGCTATCCAAACAGGGTTCTGAGCCGCGGCTCTCGAGTGCTTGGCAGATTAATGCGAAGGAGGTGTTGTCGAAAGCCCCTTTAATGTCTAGAAACGCACCCAGGCTGGCCTTGCCACTACCCAGAGCACCTCTACCTTCCTCACGAGGTGGTGTAGTGCCAGATCCATGGATTTGCCGCCTGATAGGCGTATTGGTGCACATGCAGTAGTTTTTTGACCAGGATGCTTTCCTTAAAGTAGCGATCAATCAGCCTCTCCATCGCCTTCAGCATAAAGCTGATAATGATAGGTCGGTACGATTTGGGATCTGTAAAATCGCTTTTTCCGGGTTTCGGAATGAAGACGACTTTCACTTGACGCCATAACTTTGGGACATAGCCCTAAGCAAGGGAGGTCTTGAATAGTCTGACTATATGTGGGGTTAGTACTTCTAACCCGTTTTGCAAAAGGCATGGATATAATCCATTCTAACAGTCTCGTACTCTAAGCGAATCGGAGCCCGAGAACAGCTAGGAGGATCACGAGATGAGTTGGAGTCTGGGAAGTGAGTGCGCAGCCTGACCTCCAGGGACTCCCGCTCACGAAAATCTTTATATTCACTTAAATAATAATATTTACCACCGACGTTTTTTATCTTTGAAAAATGTGTCAATAGCCCTTGGCTAAGTTTATTTTATTTTTCGAGATTTCAATTTTTTTTTTATACGGGGTGTTTAAAATTAATACTCAAATAATGATACTTTTAATTAAATTTTACATTCCCTTTTAATGGGACACCCTGTATCTAGGTATGGCGTTTTAAGAGAGTATTCCTTAATCTTCAATTTAATAAGTTTGCCTTTATCGCTAACCGTTTCCTTAAAATTTGTGCTTAAAGGAAGAGCGAAACATATTTTTAGGCATTACGACACTTACGACAGAAAACAATTAATAGATATTTTATGGAATCAGAGTAACAAGCACTTTGTCACTCTGTTCAATTCTATTTCGAACACTTTTTAGTAAGAAAAAAAGTCAATAGTCGTAATAACCATAATAAAATAATAGTAGTAGAGACAAGTAATATTAATCCCTGATGCTTATCTTATTTAAAAATAAGACTTTTTTTTTCAGTAAAAAATTGGCCATAATTCATTTATTCTTTATTGTGTGACGTATGCCAATTATAATATTTACTTATCATTTATGTTAAGTAAATTTGTCTCAAAACAAATCATCCTCAGCGAGAATTAGTAAATATGATGTACGTTATCGATGAATGCTTGGGAACTTTTTGAAAGAAGAACTGGTTTTTTTTTTTTGTTTCAAGGGTTTACTAGGAATAACCGACATCTTGATAATAGAGTATTGAGGAAATTAAAAGAACGACTCGAGCGTACAAAAAGCAAACTAGAACGAAGACAGTTTTAAATGAAGAAAACCAACAGGCAATCACTATGTCGGTTGTTGCAACACTGGAAAGTAGTGTAAGCCAAATAAGTAAGAAGTTAGAAATATCGAAATCGTCCGCGGAAAAATGTTCCAAGAAAAACAAATATGATCCCTATCATGCGCAGTTACATCAAGAACTTGCCGAAAATTATGTTGAAAAAATAATATTTTTTTTATCAATGAGCACAAAATCAAGCAGCAGAAAATAAGATTTTTTTAAAATGTGCCTTTCATTGTTGCTAATCAATTTAAATATAATTTAAATGAAAGAAAATTTGTCAAGATTTTACTTAGTGCTTTTTCATTCATTTCATTTCTTTTGTACTCGCTACCTACTGTTTTTGATATAGGGTTACACTACTATTATTTGTGTTTGAGATAGCTTATATATAATCCACATAAAGGGTTTATTTTTAACATGGTAATATTGTGGGTACAAAAACAATAAGTGTATTTACTGAGCGACTTTAGCTTAGACTAAGTTTTGTTTTGTTTATTTTTTCATTATAGATTTTCTTTTTTTTGTCATTTCTTGTTGGCGAACTTTATAAATGTTGAAGGTTGAACATTTAAATGCTAAATCCTTCCTGGGCTCTTTCGATAATTTAAAAAATCACATACACTATCGGACAAAAGTAGAGAAACTTCTAAAAATTCTTTGATTTACGGAAACCATGTATTTAAATTAAATATTTACTACAAATATTGTAGTTCTCAACAACTGCGTTTTTTTACCGCATTTTACATGCCTCTTATCAGTTGTTTATTTACAATAAAAGAATTCAAATATTTTCGGATGGACATAAGTAGAGAAACCTAAATATCAATCGTCCAAATTTAGTATTTAGTTCGCTTTACGTGAGTTCTGTTGATAGTTTTGCATAGTTTTTTTAATCAACATGCCTCGCGGAAGATATTTGTCTGAAGACCTTCGTAGAAAAATAGTTGATGCACACAAGAGTGGTATACGACAAGTGAACATTAGTAAAACGCTTAATTTGCATAAGTCCGTTGTTAGCAAGACAATTTCTAATTTTAAAACACGAAATTCAACAAAAAGCATTAAAAAAAGTGGCCGCCCAAGAAAAACAACCAAACACATGGAAATGATGATAAAAAGAATTGCCCAGTCTGATCCTCACAAATCAGCAAATAAAATTTTAAGTGAATTACCTGGTGTTAATGTTAGTTCTAAGACCATACAAAGACGACTGAGGGAAGGAGGATTATTTAGTAGAAGAGCCGCTAAAAAGCCGTTTATTAGCAAGAAGAATCAGAAGGCCCGACTCAACTTTGCACAAAAATATTTGCATTGGACAACCAACGACTGGAAAAAAGTTCTTTTTACTGATGAAAGTAAGTTCAATTTGTTTGGGTCCGATGGAATCTCATGGGTACATCGACCACAAGGCAAAAGATTCGATCCAAGATATACACAGCCTACGGTAAAGCATGGTGGTGGCTCCTGCATGGTATGGGGTTGCTTCTCTGGGTTCGGTACAGGACCATTACACATCATTGAGGGTATCATGGATCGATTTGTGTATTTAGACATCCTACAAAATGTAATGCTACCCTTTGCTGAGGATAATTTACCTTTGACTTGGATATTCCTACAAGATAACGACCCCAAACATAAATCAAAGGTTGTCAAAGATTGGTTTTTATCGGAAAATATTAGGGTTATGGACTTTCCTGCGCAAAGTCCCGATCTTAACCCGATTGAAAACCTCTGGGAGGAACTAGACCGGCGTGTAAGGCAACATCAGATCAGTAATAAAAATGATCTTATAAAAGTTTTACAAGATTCCTGGAATTCTATTGGAGAGGAAACCATTATGAAACTGTTGGAATCCATGCCAAATCGATGCCGCGAGGTGATTGCCAATAAGGGATACTCTACTTACTATTAATTATTCTAAGATAGAAATAAGAAATAACTTGTACTTTTGGAATAAAATTTAGTTTCTCTACTTTTGTCTCATAAATATTTTGTTTAATTAAATTAAATCTTAGGATTTTCTTCTACAATTTCTTTTACTTTATACAAATTAAGTCTTAACAATTATTGTTGATTTTCATTATGTGTAGAACTGCATTAGTTTTGAAGTATTCAAATAAAACGCAAATTTAAAAAGTTTCTCTACTTTTGTCCGATAGTGTATATGATTACAATTATGATACTTTTGCTATTACGGAAACTTGGCTGTCTGATAATTTGATAAATATTGCTGGTTTTCAATTAATTAGGCAAGACAGGCCTACACATGGGGGAAGAGTTGCTGTCAATATTCAGAGTTACATAAAATTTAACCCTTGTTTAAATCAAATTCTAGAATATCTGGAAAACATTTGGATCAGGGTGCTTGTTAATGTTTCGCGTCTTCTGATTGGGATAATATATAGGCCACCCAATACTAATCCTAGTAATTTCTTTTTATGCTTTGAGGACACAATTTTGTAGTTATTTCTGATTGCTGATAAAATATTGTGCTTGGGTGATTTTAACATAAATTTTTTGGATTATGATTCTACTAATACCAGTACGTTAAATAATACCCTAGAAACTTTAAATCTTAGTTTTTAAACCAACTAGATTGGCTAAAAAACTCGAAGCATTATTGATTTAATTTGTCTTGATAGGGATATTAAAATTTATGTTGAAGTAAGTTATTATTTCAGATCATTTCATTGAAGAATAAGGTTTCTGCAATTCTTTATTTAACATGCGCTGCGTTTAAGAAGGCTTTAACAGGGGGCTTAGAAGAGAAAATAGATGAAATAATATTTCACCTTCAAGATCTTAGAAATGAACACAATCCGAAGTTTAGTGACCGCAACCCTTATAACAAATATAGCAAACCAAATATAGAGAAATATAGAAACGAACAAAATTAAAGGATAACGGTTGGTAATCATTACCCAATATCAAAAAGTAACTGTGGGAAAATACAGGCAAACAACTTGTTTTTTGTGTGTATAAATACAGGGTGTTTTGTTGATCATTAACTTCTAGGGTAGATAGAAAACGTCAAAAAAAAAAGAAAATTTTATGTGAACATGGATCCGGAAATTCTTTCTCAGGAAACTAGATCTCTTTGAAGATAACCTTTAAAAAATATAGCTCTCGTTTTATAGCTTCGAAACTAATTTAGCTACCGCAACCAATTTTAGGACATAAATTATTGTTAGTACGTTTAACCAGGGAGAACCATGGGAGTATTTGTTGAAGCTATTTTCTGACTTTGTTCCAAGAAGTCATATTATATACATATAAAAACCAAAACTTGGGTTTTTTAGACTTTTTTCAAATAACTGAAGTTATTTTTAAATATTTTATAGGCTATTGAAGCAACTTGTTTTTTTCTTCAAAAGAAAACTTACCTTAGCGGTTTTAGGGTCCATGTGAAGAAAAATCCCGAAAAATTTCGTCTAAGGATCACTGGATTTTATAGGAGAAACTGCTGAAGGCTTTTTTAAATTTTTTATTTTTTATTGCCTATTATATTATGAAAGAAGATTAGATTATTGTCATTGGATGAAAAACAGGTTGGCCAAAGATGATAATTTAATCAACGGGATTTTATAAATAGATGAAGCCACCTTTAAAAGTGACAAGGATTTAATAGGTATAATATGTCCTATTGGTCTGAGAGCAACCCTCGTTGGATAAGGCAAGGGAAAAATTTGGAAAAGTCCAGCATCAGTGAAGATGGATTGTAACTGTATGGTGCGAAATCATAGGATCTCATATATGATTATAAATAAATAATATATAGGCCTTTATGATTTTGATGAGAGCCTTACTGGGGAAAGTTTAATACTTTTAGTTTTTAAGATACAGGGCATTTTTGAAAATTTTGCATTTTGGGACCCCCATCGTATCTCCGTTATCGAAGTTTTTGTAAAAGTAAAAACTCATGCTTATAGATTTTTTTTCCGTAGAATCCAACGGTGTAGATATTTTTTTTTTGATTAATAGTTTTTGAGTTATAACCCGAACTTATGTTTATTTAAACGGAACACCCTGTATATTTATAGTTCATAATACTAGATTTTTCTTTACCTTTTTTAAAAATATCTAACAGTATGGACTTATTTTCAGAAATACGCAGATAAATAACAATTTTCTAAATTTAAATGATCAAATTCATAATTTAAAGGGAAGCCATGGCTATTTATAACAAGAAACAAAAAAATTACAAATAAATAAATAAATGTCAACTATCTTCGGGTTTTGATTGACATTTCTCTGTTTTTGATTGAGTTTATGCTCTAAAACCATTTAAATTCATTATTTGTGAACTTTGCCGAAAAAATGGCAGCAATAAAAATGCTGAAGAAGCTTCGGAACTATATTTTCATAGGTAAGTTAGTAGCCGTTATATGACTTCCTACCAATTTTTTTGGTATATTTGCTCGTTTAAAGGACAATTTACTTGAGTACGGATCTTTTGTTCAGCCGCGTTCTCAAGCATACAATAAAGAACATAGGAAAGAAAAAGAAATAGATGTTTTAGGTTATATAGAAACGCAATTTATTTCGCATATCAAATTCTGAGAAAGAGACAAATTATTAATTTGAATTCTATTCAAAGGGTAACAAATATGTGCCAATTTTGTATCAGAGAAGATGGTGGTCATTTCGAACATCTCTTGTAAAAATGTTGTTTTGTTACATTGTTGTTTTGTTATACTTATAGTTGTTTTCTTGTTGTGTTTATTAAATTTATATATTTGTTTTTTATGTTCTTTTATTACTAACAAGATT
The DNA here is from genome assembly GCF_022605725.1 of Anthonomus grandis grandis. Taxonomy (NCBI): domain Eukaryota; kingdom Metazoa; phylum Arthropoda; class Insecta; order Coleoptera; family Curculionidae; genus Anthonomus; species Anthonomus grandis. The sequence continues at coordinate 26,274,862 of NC_065546.1, forward strand.
AACATGATCTTTCAAAATATCCGGCTTTTGTCGTACAGATACACAGTTTCTTGATCAACGAAACCCTAATCGATGGATTAGAAGAAGCAGCCCCTTTTTTTGGCCTGCAAGCTTTTACTATATTTCTTAGACAATACAAATTATTAGATGCTTATGCAGTATAAATTTGCAGATTGCCTAATTTAACCTTCCTTCACTTTTATTGGTAGGTCGAATTAAAGGAAATGTGTTTTTCTTAGTTCCTATAACTAGGGATAATAGGATGCAGCAAATAAGGGATGCCATTTGCCCAGATGCGCAGTTTGCCAGATGTGAAAATAGAAGCAGATGTGGAATCAACTATTTTTAGAGTTTTATTTCCTGCATTTAATAGTGTAAAAAGATATATAGGGTTTAATATCGCGGTGCTAAATCTTGCGGAATACTAAAGATTGCGGCTAAATCTTGAAACGGAAAAAACCTTTAATAAAATGCAAGCATTATTCTAATCAAAATAAAATATAAATAAACTCGATAAAAATAGACAAATTTAAAAACTATATATTTATAAATGATAACCGTAACTTAAGATTACCTCCAAATGAAATATCACTTAGGGACAAATCTGAAGATCTACGAGGCTATTTAATATTGCTAGTCTTATTAGTAAGACGGTTAGGAAAAGTAAAAGTTTTACGTACATTTTTTCAAAATTTAAGTACCATCAATAAAAAATGGTTCTGTAATATGATAGTCCAAAATACCAATCCAAGCATTTAATTTTTAAGGATACTGAGTACGAAATTACGGAATTGAAAATGTCTGTGGTCAGTTTACTCAGACCAATGTCAGACAACAGGCAGAGTTGTATTTTCCATGTAATGGAAGAGAAGAATCACCTGAAAATAGAATATTGTATCGAAAATTTAATTTGTTTTTTCCATCATGATTTCACAAAATTCGAATCTTCGCCACTGGTCTTCGGGAAATATTTCCTAAGTTTGAATATTTAAGATATTTGTACTCATGTTTTCCAAATACTGATAGCAGTTTTATGATCCATACCCAGTTCTCTCGAAAACTCAGACAAAAGGATGAAGAATATTTGAAACTACATATAAAATTATTTATTCGCAAGGACTCGTCTATTTTCAAATGTAATTAAAAGCATTTGCCTCTATAAAACCATTTAATAATTTGAACTCTTTCGAAAGTAGTTTAAATAGCCATAATTAGTGGAGAAAAAAATAAAAGCATCCTGATAGTATTATTTATATTCCGTAAAGAATAAAAATGATCAATACCTATCAGACAGTCAGAGGCATCCGCTCATCGACGATCGAAAACGGCAACAAAAAATGTTTTATAACAATAAAAATCAATCACATTCACATCAGTGACAATCGTTTTTAAAAGAAATTAAGTTAGGCTCTTACTTCTTCTTGACTTTTAGAATGCACTGCAGCTATATCGGTTGGTTCAATCCAGCTCACTGTACTAGTTCTTCGTCTAGCCCCTTCGAAATTAATAATTTCTGATAAATCTTGATCCATCGGATTTACGATCTGAAAAAAATACAGAGTGATAATTGTTTGTTTGCTTGCAACATCTTTGATGCAATAGTGCCGAATGCTTTTGTAGAAATGAAAAAAAAACACTTTATAATATCACAAAATTTTGTCACTTATGTATTTTGACAGGCACAAAACAATACTACTACTTATGTTTCTCTTTAATAGATTATCAAACATTTTTTAAAATAAAATATCATAATATACTTTATAAAAGAGTCAATATTCAAAGTTAATTGAATGTAGATAACATACAGGGTGTTTCAAAATTCACTACATATATTTTAAGGGCGCATTCCTGAAGTCAAAATAAGACTTTTTTCCTATAAACATGAGTCCTAAAATGCACCCCCTTCAAGCTACAGCCATCGCAAGAAGTGTAAAAAAATCGATTTTTTAAAACTGTGTCTACAGTTTTGCATCAAATTTAACGAAATTTGGAATACCCCCGTTATTTTAGGCGGTCTATTTACTCTTTATCTTCGAAAAGGCGTAAAACTAATTTTAAGGGGTAAACTGAGGGGGTGCACACTTTTGACGGCCAAAATTTTATATACGCATAAATTTTTTTTTTAAATTAAGCTACACCAGAATATGGGCCACACAAAAATCTAAATTTTATGTCTCTTGCATTTTTTTCATACGACTATTAGTTTTTGAGAAAATCGCCGGTGAATAAAAAGATAGTAATATCGTAAATTAAAAATCAAAGAAAAAATTTAGGAATTAGGCTGTGTTTCGCAATTGTTGACATTTTTATTTTTGAGGTTTTAGTAGTAGGCTGTGAGTATTTGTTTTAGATGTTATTTAACTTGCTTGACATTGGGTGTAAAAAATTTACTGTCATTGTTGACTTTGTTTAATTCCAGTAGTTTACTTCCCGTTTTAGATTTAAAGTGTAGTTTTTATTCCCATGTTATATTTCTAAACGCTAACATTGCTAAAATGGAAAATGAACGTTATTCATTCGAACATCTTGCAGACATCCATTTTGTTTATGGTCTTGCTGATGGTAACGCGTATGAAGCTCAAAGATTGTATCAGTTAAGGTTTCCTAATCGCAGACTCCCGAATGTACGAGCATTTTTAGAGTCACATCGGCATCTTAGGGAATACGGTAGTTTTCGGACCCCCTGGAACAATGCAGGCAGACCGCAAAAAGCACGAAACCCAGTGACAGGGGAGCAAATTTTGAATGCCATCGGCGACGATCCTGGCCTAAGCACCCGACAAATAGCTCGGAATTTGGATGTTTCTTATGCAACTGTCTGGCGAGTTTTGCACGAAAATATCTTGTATCCATACCATATTCAAAGAGTTCAAGCTTTGCTACCTCAAGATTTTCCAAGGTGGTTACTTCAGAGATGCGCGGGAGATAATAATTTTTTATCAAGTATTCTATTCACAGATGAAGCTCATTTTTCGCGGGAAGGGGTGGTGAATTTTCACAATGTGCATGTTTGGGCACCAGAGAATCCGCACGAAATTAGGCAATCCCACCACCAGGAGCACTTTAGCCTTAATGTATGGGCAGGTTTAGTGGGAGATGAGTTAATTGGTCCTTTCTTTTTTCCTAGAATTTTCGTTGGTGACACTTATTTAGACTTTCTACAGCACCATTTAAATGGTTAACTAGACAATGTACCTTTAAATGTGCGAGCGAACATGTGGTTTATGCATGACGGTGCCCCCCTTATTTCCGTATAACAGTGCGTGACTATTTGGACTTTGTGTTTCCTGAGAGATGGATTGGTAGAGCAGGCCCAATACCATGGCCTCCACGCTCCCCGGACTGCAATCCTCTGGATCTTTTTCTGGGGATATGTAAAAAGCCTCGTCTATAATCCTGGTCAAGTGCCTTCGCTCGAGGTCCTAAGGCAAAGAATTATTGATGCCTTTGAAACAATAAGAAATACTCCCGGAATTTTAGAGCGAGTAAGACAATCTATGAGAAGACGAATGGAGGCTTGTATTGCAGGGGGGAATGCGCATTTCGAGCACTTTTTATTAAAAAAAATATGTTTCTCAGAAACTTATTGTTTAATAATTAATTATTATGTTAATAAATGTTAAATAATTTTTTAATCAATTTTTGTATTTTTATAAACCGTCATTCTTTAATGTAAATAATTGTTCATCAATTTATTAAAAAAACCTCAATAACAAAGTTTCAACAATAGCAAAACCAGTCTACCTATTTATTGTTAAATGTCGTGCCGCTTAAAAAATGTCCTAAAACAAATAGCCACAGCCTACTACTTAATATTATCTGTTTAAATTTTAATTATTACGTTATTGGTAGCCTTTTATTAATCGGTGATTTTCTAAAAAACTATTCGTATTATCAAAAAACACCCTGTATATTAGAGAAAAGGGCAACAACATCGCAACGCCGCTCAATCGGCGGGAAACAGTAGGAATGCCGACATCTTCATCGACATCAATCATCTGCCGACACAAGGAAAAGTTAAAAATATTTATTAATAATAGATTATGCTTTAAATATAAATAATATTACTGTTTCTGAACCGGTGTATTTCCGTTCGTAAATAAAACACGTAACCGTTTTATTTTAACGGTTACGCGTTTTATTTAATGTGCTTCGTTAGAGTAAAGGGGCATACTTATCTTATAAAAAGCATTTTATGTAAATTATATATTTTATTATTATTATAGATTTTTTAATAATTCATATTTTAAGATACAAATATCCATTTCAATATGCACTTTTCTGCAAACAACAAAAAAACATAAAATCAGTCCTGTTCATGGACCATGGACCAAATGCATGGACAAAACTTGAGGTCTTCATTCTTTATAGCCTATTCATGGAAAAGAATTTTAAAAAAATATTTCAATTTAAAAATATAAAAATACTTGTATTTTATACATCACAATAATGTTTTAATTTAGGTTTATTTTTACAATCCTCCATTATACGTTTATGATGAAGGTTCTTTTTTAATATGATGTTATGATAGTATAGGTATTTACCTGTAAAAATTTCAACTTGATTCGCCTTTTTTCTATGATGCGGCTCAAACGACAACTTTTTTCTAACGTAACAAAAATAAATAAAATTCACAAAAATACTCTTATGAAAGTTTTTTCTTTGTCAACCAAAAATTAAAGAAAACACACCGAATATCACAAATTCTGAGTATAAGCACAAAGCCGTTTGATAAGATGATATTTTACGCATCACGGAGCTTTTGCTTGCGGTGTTGCATTTGAATTTTTTTAGATGTTATATTTGCATTTCTAATCCAAAATCCAACACAAATAAGTTGAATTAACATTATTATACAAGGTGTTTCTAATTGTATATTAACATATTAACACATACAGGGTGTTTCGGGAGGAAAGGGAAATATTTTGGGAACATATTCAAAAGGTCAAAATAAAATAAATTAATTCATATGTCTTAATCCGATTCTTAACCGTTTCTGAAATAATCGGCTCTAAAGTTTTTTTTTGTAAATTTTGGGAATAATTACGTTCTCTGTATATGTAATACCTGACCGTTTCAATTTGAAAAGAGCAAAGTTTCCGTTACGTAATTCCTCACAGATTCATCCATAGGGAGTATGCTGACATGATATTCGTGTATGGTTTTTGTAATGGTAGCGCATTTCGTGCTGTTGAAAGTTGATTGATGAATACCGACGTCGTTTTCAAATTAAAGAATTCCTAATCGAAAAGTTTTTCAGACAGTTTTTGATGATTAGTTGATTCCTGATTGGCCGACCACATTTTAAATTAATGGAATTTTGTTTTTTTACTAATATTTGTTTGTGTTACTTTTAAAATAAAAAAATCTTTCAAAAAAACTTCAGAATCGATTATTTAAAAAACGGTTGGGAATCGGATTAAAACATATTGGTTAATTTATCTTATTTTCATATTCCCAAAATGTTTCCCTTTTTTCCCGAAACACACTGTATAACTGAAAACTGCGGTTTTTGAAAATGTATGTAAGCTTGAAAACAGAGAATCGGTAAATATTTTTATAAAAAAATACCCCTTTGCCCCTAAGCACATGTTGAACTCAAACAAAGTTGTTGTTTACTGATTCTAGTCTTTCAATGTTCTAAGGTTTTCCAAATATTTTTATTAAAGCATTATATTCATATAGTCTGTGCACGTTAAGATCTTATGATGTAACGTTTGGTTCGGCGATATAAATATTTAGCTTGATGAGGCTGTATAGCTTTTAGCGTTAGATTAGAGGAATGTATTGATCGCTGTATGCCTGAAGTTGTGTTACCAGGGTGTAGGTAAAAAAAGATCAGGAATGGGCACCACATACGATTAAAAAAGTGAAAGCCCACTAAAACTCTAGCAACATACCTCCATATGAGGGAATAGTGAGAAAATAAAAAAGTTTTAATTTACAAAGTGTTCAATTTATTTGGTACCTTTTGTTATTCTTTGGCAATCTAGAAAAAAATTTTGGAGCAACAATTTTCAGCCAGGTATTAAAAATAGTTTAAAGTTGCACCAATAGCAGATAAAATAATAGGAATAGTTTAACAAGTAGCTAAAATAATAACAGAATTTAAATAATAACAGGTTAAAATAATAACAGTATGTGTTAGTTTAAATTAGCCATGTCATCTTTTCGGCATATGCGATGCTTGTTCTGCTTTCATTAGGCAAAATATCGCAGGTTAAAAAGATGCTGAACGGGGGATTTGCAAGTTTTGTTTAAGCTCGTAGTCGTTTTATGTTTAGGATCCATGGTTAGCAATAGATAGCCCAAGTTTATGCATTTTCCATGGAATTCGTATTTTTATAAATCATATATAAATCACCCTGTGAAATATCGAACCTTTATTAAATAACACCCTTTATAGGGGATTAAATGATACTTGGAGGGGTGGTCGGGCCTATTAAAGCAAATATTTCTTTTTGGTTTGCGCTGTATCAAGTCAAAGGTTAGACTTGTTAAAAGAGTCGTTTAAGCTGTATTGCAAAAAACTATTTGGTACTTACTACTAAAATTTGTTATTACTTAAATCATTTATTAATTTAATCAGTCTCTAGATATTTATGATTTTGTTTTATTGACAAATATATTATTATTGCTCAAAATTGATAATTTACTTTAATATAAAAACTGCACCATTAGACAATATTATGACTCATGGGAGCAATAAAAAAATGAATGTTTTTATTTACATAATAATAATAATAATAATAATAATAATTGAAGCTCTTAACCCATATTTCTTAATTTTAGGTAAAAGTAGGTTACGATCTATCATGTCACAGGCAAATAAAAAAATGAGAATTATCAATACCTTTATCAATGGTATTGATAAAGTTTATTGTATTGCTTAAAAAATAATATAGTGCATGTACCTGCGACCTTTTAGGTAAACAAAAACGGTTTGGAGAAAAAAAAATTTGTTTTGCTAAAAGTGAAGAAACTTATTATATATTCTTTCTATGATTTTTGAGAACACTGATAAAGAGAAACTGGTTTATAATTATTGCAGTCTTGCTTACAACTTTTGTTTTTATATACCGGGAAAATCTTGGCTTTTTTCAACGCATCAAAAAACACCTCTGCTCTAAACATGAATTAAAGATTTAAGCCAATAGATTACATATTATGTTATTCATTCACCTAAAACTATTTTTATTGTAAAAGCCGATACCTTATCAATGCCTGTTAATTATTTTCATATATTTTAAAATCTCGGAACCTATTCCTTTATGAGTATTTACTCATCTTGAAAGTGAGGCAATAAATTTTCTTGTAGAACGCATGTACTGCTTTTTCAATAGAAAACTAAAATGTACCAAAATATTGAAAGAAAATCCATCATACGCCTCACTGGCATCCTGATACTCATTAACCTTTAACCTGATTTAACCAATATTCTGAAAGGAACTATTCCGAAATATTCTTAAATTGATGTCATCAAATCTTTTTCTACTGTCATAATACCGTGATGAATACCGAGTGAGAGAAGTCACACTCTCTTAGATCCGTGCAAATTTGGCTATTATCATATTTAGAACAAATCATTTAATGTCGGTTTTACACGCTTATTACTCTCTTTAGTACATACATACTGAATCGTGTGAGATAATATACGACAAAAATATATTTTTTGGTTCTTGATACTTTGTTGAGCAAAAATCAATGTTAAAATCACCGCAAACAATTTTTTTTTAGAGTTCCGGAAGAAGCTTGTATATTTTATCGAAAAAAATATTCTCCAGCACATGGTTATCTATAGATACTAATAAATTTTTAACTCATACCCTGCCAATGACATTTCAGCACTGGAAAATTCACAGTGCCCTTAACACTATTTATGGTTGAAGTAAAAAATAGATTTAGCTCGCAAATCATGATCAACATAAATTTCAAAAACCTTTCAATTCTGTTCTACAAGAAAAAACTACAATTAAATTAAAATTATGCAAGGATCATGCACTAGTTTTTTTCCTGCAACAACCACGATTCATTTAAACGCACAACTTTGGGTAATAGTTCATTCAAGAATGCATGTAACGAATTTATTTTATTTCTTATACAGCGTTAGCATCTTTGGGATAAGTTTAAAACAGCTTTCATCATTCTCGAAAAAAAATAAAGAGTTTTAGTTACTGGTAAAACTGTTTTATGATTTGAGTGTCACATCAGAGGCTCGAACCATAGGACTATTATCAGTAAGATTATTTTTAGATATACCAGAAGGTGGAACGATGTTGGTGCAAATTTCAATAAAATGGTATTATTATTACTACTACTTTTATTTAAACCTATGGCCATTTCGTCTTTATTAACATGTTCTAGATCATCCACACTATTGTTTATTTCGCTATTGTTTATTGCTTCAAGACATTCACTTAAAATTGTTTTAATATTGGTAAACTTAACTTTTAAACTTTTAAACGTTTTTATAAAAAACACATCTTTTGCCTTTTAAACTTAATCTTATAGTATTAGTGATTGTCTTTGCATTCTTTAAGCTATTTATTTTAAAATCTCTTGCCACATTAATGTCAAGATAAGTTACAAATCCCGTAATATATTTATGCACGTTATAAACAAATTCTTCCAATTTAAGATCAAACCAACAATTTTTTTTGAAATAAGATTATTAAAGTTGTTTGCGAAAACAGAAGTAAATATAAAATTAATATCTTTACATCAATTAATAAAACTGTTTTTAAACTATGGGTATTAATTATACCGCTATAATTACAACAAAGTAATATTCAGTAAAATCTGTTTTTGTTTATTTACTTAGTTAAAACACCACCTGGTTTTATTAAGCCCTATAAGACTATTCAGATTCGAGAGACACATAGATTTGCCTACTTATTTCATACCGATTTTATCACAAAGAATATAAACTCTACGACGTCTTTTGTTCTTTTTGAATAGTTTTAGCAGAGATAGAGAGATCAAAGAGAGAAGAAAGAAGAAAGATCAGCCTCTCTATTGCAGGAACTGATTCTTAGTTGGCTGCAAATTGTTTCGGTAAGTCGTCCTAAGCGTCCAGGTCTCTGGTTGTCTACCTCTAATTCTGTTCTTCTCTACGGTAAGGAATTTTATGTTTTCTTGCAAAAGTCTTTTAACTATTTCAATATATTTTACTTTAGGTTTGAATTCCTGAATAACTTACCTTACTAACTAATCTTAAATAAATGATGTATATTTCAGGGATTTATTATAAGCACTTTTAACATTCCTTTTTTGTATGAAAAAAGTAGGCTAGATAACAGAATTCCTGTAAAACTTTTACAAAAATTCATCAACGAGGACGTTGAAAACTCTAAGGGTGAAGAACTGATATTTACAAACCATAAGAGTAATGCCGAATAATCATATTAATAGAATAAATAGACATATGAAATAACTGCGACTTATAACTTTAACTTAGAATGCGACTATTCGGAAACTCTAAACAAAAAACAACAAAATACAATAGTATGTGCTACTTGACTCCTCTCTCTATTTAAAATTCAAGGGGTTCTACCTCTTCTAGGGGGTTAAAACAAGAAGGCCAAAATTTCTCATTTCAAGTGTGCTCCTTACAAATAAAATTAACATATTATTATGAAAATGTAAATACGCTAATTATTCTCCTAATTTTTGTACAATTTTATTAGTATTCTGTAGTTAAAGTTGATTCGTAGGGTTCCTTTAGGGTTCTACTTAAGTTTGGTTTATTATTTTTATCTATAGTGTTTAGTTTTTTTAAGTAGTTCATCTTGTTCGAGAGCCCCATTTTGGCCCCAATTTAGGTTATTTAGGTTATATTTTTGTAAATCCCTGTAGTTCTAATTTTCTAGAATTTGTATACTTGCTTGCTTTGACTGTCAGTATTCTCCTAAAATTATTGGTCTCTTTGAGCAAAAACAATGACGATAATTCTAAATATTTCGAAACTGTTCCATCGGGTTTTAAAAAGGATGCGCTTCGTGACAATTCATTCAGTTTTAATTGTTTAGTCAGTTTTTACCTTGGAAACTATTAAACGATAGTCAAGGCGAGTTAGTTTAAGTGTTTTTGACGTTGACAATAAAAGTGTGTTCCCGAATTTTGTTACAATATCTTTGCAATTTTTCATGTTTTTAACAGCAAGAAAAATATTAAAGGTGGAAAGTTTTCAAATAGACGCCGTCTATCATCATCAATCATTTATTTTAAGTATCATAGATTTAGCCTAGCTTCAACATTAATTAAATCATATATTAATCATAGATATCAGCAACTAAAACTATGTAAACTAACACACCACCAATCAACAAAAAAAATTCAGAGGAGTGGAAGGTGCTATTAATACGAATTTAAAACGGCATAGTAACATGTTTTTTTAAATTTTTTAAAAGAAACAATTTCGAAAACTGGCACAACTGATTAAACAAAAATAAGGTAATTTTCGGTTTTCTGTTAAGATTAACAAAAATGGAAATGCAATGCTGCATATTCCTAGGACTGAATCTGTAGTAAAAAAAGTGTGGGTTTATCTAAGTAGTGTGAGAACTGATATAATAATAAAAGGATACTAGCAATTTTTGCATGCAACATATACCGGGTGGCGCGTCGCCGAGCGGAACATAGGAAAACCGATGTAAATTTTAGGAGGGTCAATTATTTGCTTCCCTGTACATTTTATAGAAAAAATGTAAGATAACTTTTTGAAGAGATTAATCTGGCAAACCCTTGTGCAAAGTTTCAAAAAATGTTAATGAGCGAATCTTGAATTATTCAATTAAATGTAATTGCAAAATTAGCAAATTTTCGGTTTAGGGTAAAACCAAACGAGCACCAGTAAAATGAATATTGTCACTGACGTGAGGAAAAGTGTCAATAAATCAGTGACAGTCGATATTTAAAAACAAGTATGAATTATTTAATCGACAAAAAAATAGCCATAATTAAGTGGCATTATGCAGGAAACAGTTTCTATCTGAAATATTTTCATTTTATTTCCCCACCAAGCCCATCCGGTCCATTTCAACTATTAAACGTATTGTCAATAAGTTCGAGTCCAGAGGTACCGTAATAAATAATTATAAATGTTCAACTCAGGATATCGAAAATAGAGCCGAAGAAAGAGAGAACAGAGATCTTAATATTCTACTGAGTGTGGAGGAAAATAAGATGGTTAGTACGGGGGTTCTTGGGCAAGAGGTAAATAAACATCATACAACGGTATTGCGCACTTTAAAAAAACACAAATAATATTCATATAAATTCGAGAAACATCAAGAGCTGCAGGAAGGATATGAAGAGCGAAGAATGGCATGAAAAGATGAAGAGCGAAGAATGTTTTGAAATGATGGAAAGAGCAAATAATGATAGGACTTTTTTAATAAATATTTGTTTTACCGATAAATGTACATTTACCTTCAACAATGAACCAAATGTTCAGAATTGCCGGTATTGGAGCCAAGAAAATGAACATCGCCAGACACAAAATCCCCAAAAAACAAATGTATTCGTGGGAATTATCGGACACCATATCATTGGACCCTTTTTTATAGACTATAACCTAACAGCTGAAACCTATTTGGACTTATTTCAAAATCAAATTGGACCCGCCTTGGAAGAAGTTGTTCAGGAAGATCAAATGATCTGGTACCAAATGGATGGTTGCCCGGCCCATAATTCCCGTATGGTTAGAGAGTGCTTGGAAAATGCTTTTAACGGCAATATAATTGGTCCATGGTACCGTATACTTTGTCCAGCCAGGTCACTTGATCTTTCACCGAGTGACTTTTTGTAATATCATTTAAAAAGTGTCATTTATAAAAGTGTAAAGTTTGAGAATCTAAACCAGTTACAAAACGCTATGTCGTTAGAATGTAATAAAATTTCCCAATATCAACTTAGTAACGTTAGAAATGAATTTTATGATCGGTTAGGATATTGTTTAGCTGTTATTGGGGGGTTGTTTAAACATTTGATTAATTGATGTTTTTATGTAATTCTCTATTTATTTAAAAAAATTATTGTATTTTATTTTATTTTATTTTTCCACACTTAGTAAAATATTAAGAGTTCTGTTCTCTCTTTTTTCCGATCTATTTTCGATCTTCTGAGTTAAACATTTACAATTATTTATTGCAATGTCTTTGGACTCGAATTTACTAACAATAGGTTTAATAGTTGAAATGGACCAGATAGGTTTAATGGGAAAATAAATTGAAAATATTTCAAAAACTGCTATTGGTTTAATTAATTTCTAAGTATGATAAAATTGTTTTTTTAATAATCGATAATAATAATTGTTATTGGTTTAACTTCCTCGTTATATTAAATAAAAGTTTAGATAAAAAAGTAATCTTAACGTGTCTAACTTTGAATGTATAGTTTGTGAGATTGATAAAACGAAAAAAAAACTTCTTTTATTTCGCTGTACGTCAGATTTGACAAAGCCTTATAACAAATTGTTTGCTGGTGGCTGGTGTCTGGTTTTACCTGAACCGAAAATGTGGTAATTTTGCAATTACATTTAATTGAATAATTCAAGATTCGCTTATTAAAATTTTTTGAAACTTTGCACGAGGGTTTGCCAGATTGGTCTTTTCAATAAGTTATCTTACATTTTTTCTGTAAAATGTGCAGGGAAGCCAATAATTGACCCCCTCAAAATTTATATGGGATTTCCTATATTCCGCTCGGCGACGCACCACCCGGTATAATGCGAATGTTTTAAGATTCCTTAAAATTAGTAATCATCCCGCCTTTAATGTTTTACTCTTATTTTGTAGTTGTTTAAGTTGATTAGTTAAGTTTAGTATTTTCATCTATAGTGTCCGATTTTAGTAGTTCTGCATCTTGTTTAAAAGCGTCATTTGAACCTCAAAATTGTGATAGTTTATATTTTCTAGAATTTGTATGCTAGCTTGCTTTGACTGTCAATATTTTCCTTAAATTATTACCTCCATCGGAAATAATAATGTATAAACTTCTAAGCATTTTCAAACTGTTCCATGGGTCTTTATTCGAAACAAACTTTATTCCTGGAATAAGTCTGTTCTAGAAAGCATTATTTTCCTGAGTTCCAATGCAATTAGTGTCAGAACTAAAGGATATATTGAAGCCAGAGTTAGTAGATGCCTTTAACAAAAAGTCAGGCCTAGATGAAGTCCGAGAAATTAATTGAGATGCTATTGAAGAAGTTTAACGAGTAGAGAGTAGAACAAGAAGTACGGGACCGTAAATAAAGAAAATAAGAAATAAAGAGAAGAATAATAAGAAACATAGAGAAGCAGAAGAGGAACGAAACAAGAAACATCAACTCTTGAAGAAAAAAAATAAAGATAGAGATAGAAAATAAGAAAACCTCATGAAGGTCATGAAAGAAGATTTCAAAATGCTTCACCGGGACCGTTAGAATAAAACTAGTACGTCATTACCAAATATCTGCCGCGCGTGCCTCTTGCAAAAAGATTTGAATACAGTTGCATGGTACTGCCGCGGTCAGTACTGCCACTATCACCGACCAGCGACGACTCAGCTCTAGTTCGACCGCCGACCGTTGAAGGCCAATACCTGTCCAGGCTTTAAAGTTATGCGGTAAGAAAAGAGGTATTTTTTCTTTTCCCCATGAAGCCTATGGAGCAACGATATCACGAGCTGGCTTACCGTATAGGATGACATTGTTGTTTTTGTAAGGGATAAAAGAGTTCCACGAGCTGGCTTACCATACAGGGTAGTTCTCTTGTTCCGTCATTCTCTCGGACACCATACCTTAATATCGATGGGAGCAACGGGGAACGTGAGTTACAAAATGGCTCCCGAGCAGAAACCATCGCGCATGAGCGAGAAAAAAAGAAATCATCTGAGAATGAGAATTCACGATTGGAATCACTGTGTTCACCTCCAAAAATGATCTTACCGGAGCAGATGGCTGGAGATTTGTTAAAAGAATACCGTACCGCGATAGGACCGTTAGTTTGGTCTCCGGCGCCGACTGACTAGAACGAGCACTTTTGGACTTCGTAACGTGTAATATATCAGAACTGTGTAAACTGGTGAAAGTTTTGTTGTACTTTAAAGTACATTAAACCACTGTGTCTTTTCGATCTAGTCCAATGATACTTGCCGAGCGCATAATACACCGAGCGCTACAAGAATATGTATGCGTAGGCCTGAATAACAATGACAAAGCGTACTGTTTTTGAAGCAAACCGTACCAAAAATTATATGCTGAGAGAACATTCGCATGCCTAAGCCTTGAAACTGCCACTGCCATAGGTATTTTTATAGACAGCACCGTCGAAATTTAACAGAATCAGTATTCATAAGAACGTCCATAATAATCCGAGACCATAATAGAAAGAGGAGTTGTATATAGACTGCCGAAGAGGCAAGACCGGCTGCAGTTCCAAATGTAGTTATGAATTGTCAAAATCGATACGACGGCAACCAAAGAGGTAATGCACAAACAAATCTTATAAATTCTTCCTGCTGCGATTTCGATGTCTTGTTTGTTTACTCTCTTTAACTCGATAGTAAGTATCCATACAGTGTTATAATGACACACTAAACATGATACATATTATAATATAATACATATTCGATACTTGAATTTGTATTATTTAACACTTTGTTTATTTATGACCATGGCCATGTTTTATTTAATACATGGGAATGATCTGCAAAAGACAAAGCAATACATTTTTTTATCCCGTACTTTTTATCCCCTATTTACCTCATTTTCATAAATGTATGTTGAAATAAAAATGATTGATACTTGTGAGTTTGTAAATAAAATATGTACAAGATGATCTACTTAAGGAAGTTAGATTCTTCATAATCTAAAAACTAGTTGGTAAGTAGTATGAGTACCTAATATCATTTTTTAAAGAGTTTTGTTGTTTATATTAATAAAAAGATATTTTATTCCATAAATATATTTAAAAAAAATATTGAGAATTTGTAAGGGATTTAAATAATTGCATAAAAAAGTCAAGTCTCTGTCATGTATAATGAAGATATAGATGTTTTGCACCTAACGGACTACAGGCCTAAGGCCTTTGAGTTTACAATAAATATAGAGTGTTATTATTCTGATTTCATGATAAACGGCAATCGCACTCCCACCTGGGGAGGGAGAAACATTCACTTATCCTAGATATCAGAAGAATGAAGCTCTGATGGAGTCCTGTGCATGTTATCGGACTCAGTTTTTTACTTTTATTTACACATAATACACTTTAACTAAAATTACATGTTTCTTTAACTAGTGAACGTTATCTGCGTTTCCAATGAACTTTCTGACGATTTGAGATATAGATAATAGCGCCGACTTATCCATTAGCTTAAAGATGCTTTCCTTAGGATTAAGCAGTTTTATGTTTTCGATCAGGCTCGTTGGAATTACTCTTGTTGATGATTCAATAATTAAAACTGTCCGCACTTCTCTCATTTCCCATTGTCTTTGTATCTGGTGTTTTAAATCTCTGTACTCAATAATCTTTTCAATATGTTTCGCTCTTAGGTTGTTATTGTTGGGAATAGCTACATCAGTAAGGGTTGTCTTCCTAGAAATTTTATCGATTAGTATTAGGTCAGACCTATTGTTACTTCCTCATTTGTTCGTAAGTACAGTGTGATCCCATTATGTCGCTCATTTTCAAGAACTGGTTTCAATTTATAGTTATAATATGATAATATATAATAGAATACCGATTTTCGTGGTCAATAATAGAACGATAGCCTTGCTGATATTTTGTGTTTTCTCGTCAACGCCATGTACGAGTAATGTGTTGTTGTTGACAGACATCTTAGACCTGAAGACCTCGGTCTTAATTAATTCAACTTCTTGTTTAATAACTCGCAGCGCTTCCGCGAAAAGATAGGCTTTTCGAATGCGGAAAATCTGTCTTCTAAATTAGATAATTCTCCTACCTTGGTTGTTAAGGACTTTAAGTTAGATTTACCACCATTTTTATCACCCAGCTCCTTTTTGAAATGTGACAGCTCTGACTTGAATTTGGCTGCCATACGTGCACTAAGCGATTGAAAATCTATGCCTGGAGTTCCCTCAGGCTTTTAAGGTGTCGCACCAGACTTGCAGCCCTTTCTGGACATTATTAACAATCAGGAAATTATAATATAGTTATTAAATAAGCTGATAATAAGGAACAAATTTACAAAACTATGGACGCGATACGAACGTGGTGTTTACTCGTCACTGTACATGCGAACCTACCTCCCGAACTTTTTTCTGATATATTAGAGATCCTTTCCATTATTTTAAGCATCTCTTCTAATTGATTTCGTGTTGGCGCAAAATTTTTTAAATAATCCATATAAACTAGATGGTTTACTGTTGTTAGTTCTCTATTATTCTTTTTAAGGCCAAATCCGTATCTAGTTGAATTAAGTTGGCTAGAGAGTGGGTTTATGGCAAGGCAGAACCAAAGTGGACTTAACAATCTTCCTGGAATATACCCCTTCGAATAAGGATTATAATAATTCCAACGCAGTTACCGTTAGGCACCTGAAGTTTTACTGGTGTTCCCCAAGATGCCATAGTGGATTCTAAAAAGGAGGAAATTATGTGGTTATCTATTTTGTACAATTTAAGTACAGGGTCATATGGGTATGGGTATGGGTGTACATTTTGGGTACTTTTGCGAGATATCTTTGTTATTTTTAGAGATAGAGAGTTGCGGTTTTTGCGACACTGTGCTACTTTTTCGTAAAACTAATGATGCTATTAAAAAAAATTTCATAGCCCTTTTATTTTTTAAGATATAGAGAATTTTAAAATTTTTGCATTTTGAGACCCCCGTCGTATCTCCGTTATTTTTAAAGTTTTTGTAAAAGTAAAAACTCATTATTATAGAGTTTTTTCCGTAGAATCTTGTAGTATAGATATATATTTTTTTTGATTAATAGTTTTTGATTTATAAGCCAAACTTATGTTTTTTTAAAGGAACACCCTATATATTTATAGTTTATAAAATTGACCTTTTTTTACCTTTGCAAAAGTATATAACAGTGTGGACTTATTTTCAAAAATACGCAAATAACTAACAATTTTCTAAATTAAATGCATAATTTAATAGTAGGCCATGAATTACAATATGGCCATGACAAATAAAACGTTACGAATTAATAACGACGAATGGGGAATTGCATCATTTTTATTTTTTTTGTAATAAAAGAACATGAAAAACATATATATAAATTTAATAAACACTATAAGAAAACAACCATATAAGAAAACAACAATGTAACAAGACAACATTTTTACAACAGATGTTCAAAATGACCACCATCTTCTCTGATACAAAATTGGCACATCTTTGTAACCCTTTGAATAGCATTCAAAATAATAATTTATCTCATGCTGAGATTTTAAAATGCTAAATGAATTGCGTCTTGAAGTTCTATTGCATTGTCTTTTATACACTTGATCTTGTATATACCCCCAAAAAAAATCTAAAATTGAGGGATCGGGGGACCGTTGAGGCCATCTAACAGGTCCGTTGGTACCTATCCATCTTTGAGCAAAGTTATTTTCAAGAAATGCCTTTACTAGCCCAGAGTTATGACTTCCACCATCTTGTTGTAGGTAGACAGTGTTATATTGGGCTAGAGGAATATTTTCCGGAAGTTCTGAGATAACTTTCTCAAGTATGTCTAGGTACCTACGTGCTGTAAGACCCCCTTCAAAAATTCGGTATACTATTTGTTTTCCCAGAATAAAACAAGACACAGCAACTCCAAAGCAACTCCAAAGATGTGCCTTTTCAAATATAAAATGTTTATTTTCTGCATACCAGTTTCGAGTATTATGTCGGTTAAAAATGTCCGTACTTGAAAAAACGCATTTATCAGACCAGATAACGAGTCTATTAAATAAGTTGTTGGCATCAATTTGCTGCAAATACCATTGGCAAAATAGTGTCCGGCGCTCGGCATCGCCAGGATGTAAATGTTAAATTATGTTAAATTTGTATGGATAATACTTATATTTTTTTAAGATCCGTTGTGCATCAGTTTTCGGCACGCCAATTTCTTTTTCGATTTTTCTGCCTGAGCTCGAGGGTGCTTTTATATAACCTAAAACATTTCTTTTTCTTCTCTATTTTATTTATTGTATGCTTTAGGACGCGGCTGAACAAAAGATCCGTGTTCAAGTAATTTATCCTTTAAACGAGCAAATATACCAAAAAACATCCTGGTTGCCTTCTCTGTGGATATCTAACAAGCATAAAACAACATTAGGAATTGGTAGGTAGTCATATAACGGCTTCAAACTTACCTATGGAAATATCGTTCAGAAGCTTCTTCACCATTTTCATTGAATTGTATAACACATCCAAGCATATCATGTTTTTCAAATGCTGCATTTTTTTTTGGCAAAATTCACAAATAACAAAAATAAATAGGTTTTGGAGCATAAACTCATTCAAAAACTGAGAAATGTCAATCAAAACCCGAAGATAGTTGATATTAATTTATTTATTTATTTATTTATTAACGGTATCCAACAATTTTACAAAAATAAAATAATACTAAAGTTACTAATATTAATTCAACTTAAGCTTGATAACAGTAAGACCTAAATCAATCTTACAAATTAATTTAAAGAAACATGTTAATTTAATAAAAAACAATTTATTTGTAATTTTTTTGTTTCTTGTTATAAATAGCCATGGCCTCCCATTAAATTATGAATTTGATCATTTAATTAATTATTTGATCATTTAAAATTGTTATTTATTTGCGTATTTTTGAAAAAAAGTCCATACTGTTATATATTTTTAAAAAGGTAAAAAAAATGCCAATATTATGAACTATAAATATACAGGGTGTTCCATTTAAAAAAACATAAGTTTGGATAATAATTTAGAAACTATTAATCAAAAAAAAAACTACGGAAACTTTACGGAAAAGTAGCACAGTCTCGCGAAAACCGCAACTCTCTATCTCTCAAAATAACGAAGATATCCCGCAAAAGTACCCAAAATGAGACACCTTCTACATTGATAAGTCATTTATGTAAAACTGCATCAAAAGCTTTTCGGTAGTCAACCGTATGCTGGGAAACAGTTTCTCTTGTTGCCTGATTGTAAACTACGGAGTCGATAATAGCTAGAAATAAGTTAACCATGCCGGTTCATAGGAGTGCTATGTTTCAGCGATCGTTTTTTTACAATGCTGTTCAGTGCTACAATAAAATTCCTGCAGAATTTGTTGACCTTCGTGCAGATAAATTTAGGAGGAAATATAAAATTGTTCTTATGAATATTATTATTATTATTATTATTATTATTATTATTATTATTATTATTATTATTATTATTATTATTATTATTATTATTATAAGCTGTTCTTTATACCTCATGGGACCTCTAGTATAGCCTATCTGTTGAGCCGCTAAAATGCTATTCTGGTCACAATGTCTGTAAATAGGTTCTGTAATGCAATATGTAATTAGTTTATACTTTATAGAGTGTGAGCATATATAATTGGGCATATTCTGAGGATTCGTAAGTACGTCATTCAGAAGGTCGGTCAGTTGTTGATGTGTTGACTATTTGATTATATGTTTGACACTTTTCTCGTTCTTTATCCAGCCATGCAGTGTTGAGGTTGCATTCACTAGGTGTTGTTTATTGATTTCCTTAGAACTTCTCGATGTTTTCTTTTGTGGGGTAAATGCTAAAGGCAGTATTTGTTGGAGCAGTGTCAATAAGCTTTTGATAAAATTGCTTCTCCGAGCATTCAAAAAGTAAATTGTCTTCTTTTTTTTGTTACTAGACTTATACTATTATTATTATTATTATTATTATTATTATTATTATTATTATTATTATTATTATTATTATTATTATTATAATTATTATTATTTAATGAATACAATTAAGTAAATTGTATTTTAGGAATTGTGCTCTTGATAAATAATCGAATATGTTTCGAATTTTATTAATAATGAATGTAATTATTTGGGTTTTATCAAAAAGACCATTGGTATTGTATAAAGTTTTTCTGTTATTTTTAGATAAGAACACTGGTTTGCGTTGGGGACGGAGGGGAATAAATATAAATTGAATTTTTTAAATTATTTATGTTATTAAGAGAATTCTCGTAAGAGAATTACGTTACGTTGTTTGTACTTGGAATTATTACTCCAAATATTTTTTAATAGAAATAATTTTTTTAGATGTCTGCAAGCAAATCCTTAATTGAAGATGGGCCTTAAAAGTCAGTTGAAGATGTCATTTATTTGGCTAAAGCATGGATAATGGCCAACTCTTATCTATACCTTTATCATACTATAATTTATTATGCAAAGATTTACCTAATTCACTGTTTTTACTATTTATTTGTAAGCTGAGTATTCTGATTTAATTAATCACCGATATTGATGTTTTTTTCTTTTGATTTCTTAAGAAGACATACTAAATAAGGTATTTGTTACACAGTCGTTTGTTTCTCAACTCCTTTGTAAATGTTGTCAATTTAAACGGTAGATTCAGTCGGAAATTGGCCACGACGCACTGACAAATACCATTTAAGAAGCTTTCTGGACCTTTGTACATATTACAGAGGGTTTGTAATGTTTTTGTGAAAATGTTTCTTCATCTCAAAGTGAAAACTTCGCAAAACGTCTTCACAAGCTTACGGAGGACAAAATGGTATTTAGATGTTCAGCAGACTGTGAAGAAGCGTTTTAAGAACTAAAAAGAGCACTGCACACATCTCCAATTTTAGCGTAGCCGATTTTGAAATGAAGAAATAAAACCCTATTAACGCCAAAAACAGTTTCTTTTTTTATGTAACTATAACAGAGGTATTAGCAGCAGTAAAAGCTATTTAACATTTCCATAAAGATTTGTATGACTTGTATGGTCAACGATTCATTCTTGGGATGCCATGCTTCTTTGAAATAGCTGTTAGACTTCACACCCTAAAGAAAGCACCTTTAGGGTGACAAACACTTAATTGGTGTTTGTTAGTGTGTGGCGACCAACTTTCAATTACTTCTACTTTATCTGGAACCATTCACACCATTTTCTAATATTACATATCGAACAAGTTTTTTTAGGACTTATTTTGAGGTTAGCCTCTTACAAATTTCTCTTGAACGAGCTTAGCCCTTAACAGACTGTTGTGGAGTCCCAGGGACTCTCAGAACTATATTAACACGTATTCATCTCTAGCCTTTTATCCCAGCGCGGCGCGCTTTTTAGTACCTTCCTACTATGGCCTCAGCAACATCATGCTAGCGCGAAAAAATAGTCAGTCACTCTTGAACCTGCGAACCGAGTGCGTGGTAGTCCCTGGGACCTCACAACGTAGTTTTCGTGACTTTTTTAAGGCTTGGCAACTCGTCGGAAAGTAGTGCAATCGGGTGATCCCGAGTTTAAAGAGACTGTTCAGGCATGATATGATGAATTGGGCAGTGATTGTTTTGATCTGGAAGGAGCTAGTATCGAAGAAGGGTGAATATGTTGTCAGTGCACATGAATCCGAAAGTGAAATGTCCGAGGAAGAAATCGATACATCTGTAGGAGTCGATAATGTTGTGGACGAAATGGAAGAGGAGATGGAGGAGAACTTAGATCAGGAGAGTGATAAACATGTAAGAAAAAATTATTATGGGAAAAATCGTTATAAGTAGTCATTGGTTCATCCTACACGAAACGTGATACACATAATAATTATATACATATACATATATATATTGTAAATATATTGTAAAGGTAGCAACACTTCAGAGGACTTCACTAATAAAGAGAAGAAGCGGGCTATTCCTACGCAAGCTCTTGTTCGCCTTTGAAAACCAATATTTGGGACCAACAGGAATGTCACGGACAACAACTGGTACAGTTCATTTGAACTAGTGGATATTTTAATTAAAAACAAACTCTAACCTACATTAAAAAAATAAGCGTCAAGTACCTCCTGAATTCCTTCCTTCCAGAATAAAAGAAGTAGGGTCATGTCTCTATGGCTTTACCAAATCAATAACTTTATTATCGATCGTACCGAAGAAGGGCAAAGCTGTTGTCCTCCTTTTATCTATGCACCATACTAAAAATGTTGACCAGATACAGGATTGCTGGAGATAAATTAATTTTACAACAACATGAAATCAGGTGTGGATGCTGTGAAAAATATGTCAAGTATTCATGTAACAGACGTCTAAGACGATGGCCAATGGCAATATGCTATAGAATTGTCGATATGAGTGGATTGAATGCATATATAATTCATCAATCTCATAAAAACAGGCAAGTGTTATCAAGACTTGAATTTCTAAAACTGCTGGCTACACAACTATATGTTCCTCTTCCTGATCAAAGAGCCATTTGAGAGAGAGTATCAAAAAAGTACTAGAAATTACAGCTGAACCACAGAACGACAAAGAGCCAGAAGTTTTACCTAGAAACGCAAGAAAATACTGCTCCCCTTGCAACTCAAGATTACGGAGGAAGACTTCTTATTTATGAACAAAATGCAAACAGCTAATGTGCCTGTAATATTGTAGGAAAATGTACCAAAACTGACTCGTTGATTTCGATAAAAGTGGATAAATGAAAAAAAAATCACGGTAAATAATCCTTGCAGATTTTTGTATAAATATCTTTTGAATAACCAGGTATTTTTTTATATATACTACAAAGAAAAAGCTACAGTAGTTCGTTACCGAACATTTTCATGGAGTAAGGTTGTCTACACATTTACGAAAAAATTTTGTTTTTTTTATGGAAAGCCCTTTTACCCTAAAATAACAAAAAATATAAAAGAGTGTTGCTAACTGCCATAATTTCTTGTCAAAAAATTGTTCCAGGGAGAAATTGTTGGCAATTCTTAGAACCCAGGGACCCCACAACGTGGTTTGTGTCCCAAAATGTCACCACGTCAGTTAAGGGTTAACAAATACCTCTTGAACGTTTTTCAAATAATCTTTAATATCGGACGTCCGGCTTGGAATAACTGTCATAGAGTTTCGAAAAACTAGAACCACCATATTTTTATCGAGATGAGCCATCCCTAAGCGCGTCCCTTTTAATTTGAGGAAGTTCCACAAATTAAAATGGAATTTAAATGGAACCACCCTCTTTTGTTATAACTTAAATTAAGGATCTTAAAGTAGTATACATTTCTACAAGAAAAATTTCCAAATTTACTACTCAATAAGACCTTTAATTGAAGGTTTGACAAGGAGGGTTATAATAAATTTCTGGTAACTTCATAGGTATACGTATATTACTTCATAGTTATACGTATATATAGTTATACCATATATCTATTTAAAAGTTTTTCCAAACTGTATTTTTTCAACTTAAATATTTCCTGAATTGAAACTTGTTTCAAAAACAAATTGACACCTTGGATGTATTGGCTATTATAAACCATTACCATGCCTCCATTTAATTTTTTTTTTAATTTATAGATACTCAATTTCTTATTTTTTTCTAAAGTTCAATCCCAAGTTCGCGTCAGATTCCTTTGCAATAAAAATTTAAAAAATACCATGTAGAGCAAAAAAGAAATGAAATGTTATTGATAATGAGAAATAAACTACTGTGTTATACCATGTTTATTATTTATTCTCAAAAGTTTTTAAAGTGTCATTAAATTAAAGAGAATAACAAAATAAATACCCTAAATACAACTTTAAATAAACATTGATCTTGAGAACTTATAAAAAAGTATATAATTAATTTTACAGCTAAAACAAAAATATTTAAAACTTGTATTAAACTTACAAATTATTAATATAAGTTTTAATACAAGATTGTCAACTATAAATTTTTTTACTAAATATATAGTCTTACTCACCGCTAATCTATCTGTCTACTTTCTACTCCCAGGTCTTATCTCCAGAATGTTATTTTATTAAAATAATATTTTTTTTTTATTTATGAGCTATTTATTCTTATCTAATTATACGAAAAGATCCATGGGTGGTTGAGTTTAATTAGCCCTAAAATAGAATTGACCTGCTTACAGATAATATTATTATTATTATTATTACTATTAATTTTATATAACCCCTTAGCAGTTTTTTTCGCAGGCCATATGACTAATACTTAGATATAACCAAGAACCATTTTTAGTGGGATACACGATATATAGTATAAATTATTGATTCTATCACTTCTCGAGTGTATTATTCTCTGGCTTAACCTTTAAGGTAATATATAGATACATACGAATATTTAGGCATACCTCTTTAATATTTTCGGTTGAAACCTGCTTCACTTCTATTTTTTCTTCCTTGTCTTGTTCTTCAAGGCAATAATCAGTAGTAACTGTTAAAGGAATTGAGTCTCTAACAGATTCGATCAAATAAGATAGATCCGGATTGTTTTCATTAGGTTTTTCTTGGTTTGTTATTTGGGCATCATTGATACCAATGTCAGAAGCCAAGTAATGGTACCTTAAAGTAATTAATTATATTAGAGTTGTTGTAACTCTTTTATATTAACAAAGCAATTTTCCAGGACTAAAAAATCTTTATGCGTTGGTTTAAATTTTGTTACCATGGCATTTCTTTAATAATATTTTATACTAAAATATATGAAAGACCTTACTCAATTTTATTTATACCAGCTATTAGTTCTCAGTTCTTACAATAATTAAAAATATTACAATAGAAACAATAATCCATTCCTTTATTTTCCTTTGATGTTTTTTTAAATGGAAATTATTTTTTAATTAAAAAAATATGGTGCTTAGTGAAACACAATGTTATACTTCTATACCTTAGTATTTGGCAAAACATCTGAATATACAGGGTGTAAATGAATAGATGCGAAGAAATTCAGGGGCTGATTCTTGAGTAATTTAAAAAAAAACTTTATGTGAACGTATGTCCTAAAAGGAGTAATTTTTAAAAAATTGAAGGATGGTAAAGATTGAAAAAAAAATTTATGTATTTTTCTAGTACCTGTAAAGCATCTGTAGATATTTAAAAAAAATTTGGTATGCATTTTCTATGCATCAAAAGACATTTTCTGAGGCTCACTAATTTTTTTAATTTGTACCAGTGACGTTCGTATAAGGTCTGAACTAAATATTTTTGATGAAAAATATGATACGTCACTTTTTGTTGTTTTTTTTTATTTTTGAAATTGTCATTAAGCAAATTTGATTTCTTGACTTTCTTTTGTCCGAGGTTGCGTATTCGATTAAAAAAATAAAGTCCATCTACCTAAGTGTATTACGTGATTATTACTAATGTTTAGATGTAATTCTAAGTTTTATTTTAAACCAAATAAAACAAAAAGAAATTAAATTGTTATATAAAATGTTGAAAATCACAACCTTTTGCTATTATGCAAGAGTCTATACGTCGCATTTGTTGATCCGATAAACAATCCGGGAGAATTTTGAATTACGGCACATGAATTTATATTTCGATTTCTCAAGTTATCAATATCCAGTATCGGAATCTTGTACACCAAAGTTTTTAAATGACTCTATTTGGTAAAATCTAGCGGATTCATATCTGGTGACCGAGGTGGCCAAAACTAAGGACCGCCTCGGCCTATCCAACGATTTGGGTATGTTTCGTCTAAATAACGACGTGCTTATAAACTAAAATAGGCAGGAGCCCTATCATGCATAAACCACATTACTCTTCTAACATCTAGGGGTACCGCCTCAAGAAGTCCTGGAAGTAGGTCTTGGAGAAAATGAGTATATGTTTCCCCATTTAATCTCTGTGGTAGAAAATGTGGGCCAATAAGATTGTCTCCAATAATGCCAACCCATACATTTAAAGAAAATTGTTATTGGCGATGAGCTTCAACTATGGTATGGGGATTTTCATCTGCCCAAATGTAGTTATTATGGTAGTTAATGATGGCCTCTCTGGAAGAATTAGCTTTGTCGGTATACAGAATCTGCCTTAAAAACTGAGGGACAGTTAAAAACAAGACGTCTAGGAAAATCTCGTGGTAATAGGGCCTACACTTGTTGTACATGATATAGATATAATAACTGATCTTTTAAAATAGTCCATACAGTCATATGATTGATATCTAGCTGCAGTCCAATTTTTCTAGTACTAGTGTCAAGCTGTTCATCAATTAAATTAAGTACTGTCTTTTCCAATACCGGTGTTCTAATATCGCGTTGGCGACCACAATTATATTTTTTTGATTGAAAAGTTCCAGTTTCTCAGACTTTGCAAATTGCCGTGAACGTTAGGATGCTCTATTACTATCTTAAAATAATTAAATCTATATCTTTAACTGCTCTTACTTTACAACTTAGTTAAAAAAAGAGTGCATCCTTATTTCTCTTTTTATAATTTAAACTTCCATTTTTTCAAATTTTATCATTTATCTAATACCTTGTTACTTGCCAATAGGAGTTCTGTCTATATAAATCTGACAACGACGCATCTACTAGTTGCCACCTGATGAAACGAGAGGTTAGGTTCTTTATATTTATGTTCTGTGGTTGCCGGTATTTCTGACAATTCTGACGAGATCCGCAGTAAACATTAGCTCATTTTTGTGTTTTTTTCTAAAATCGGAACTGTTTATTTCCGCGAAACGTGTATGTTATATTTATGTAAACTCTTCGCGTATTTTTAAATCGCATAACCGTATTTTCAGACTAGAAAAATCCTCGGAAAAACCGGTTCTCCGGCGCGCCGCGGTTTTATTTGTTTATATCAGACTTTAATACTTTAGTTCGTGTTTAATTTAATATTTTTCTCCGGGTCCGTTAAAGTTAAAGGGACGTCTAAAAAACGATTTTTTTTTTGAAAATTTTTACATAGAATGTTGAGTTTGAACATTTTATTGATAAAAAAGTGAGGATGAAGTAAAAAAATACAAAATTTTAAAAATTATAAAGGATTTTCTACTTACGTATGATTCACAATTACACCCGGCTTAACTACACTCTATTTGCGACTAAGCATCACGTTGACCATTATATATGCTATTAATTTAAATTTAAAACCTTAAGTAACAAAATTCTGCAACTTAGAAGGATTTACATCACTTCTTTAGGTGATAAACACAAATTTCCATTCACAGGCAAATCAGGAATGTCAAATATGTAAATACGGATTTATTCATAAATAAAAAAACTGTCAAAATGTCACATATTTATTGGGAGTGGCTACTGTACTAGTACGATTATCGTAATTTTCTGTCCTGTCTCATTATAGGTAAGTATTTGTTTATATTTAATATAATCATAAAATATGCACACGGGGCGGTAGCCCCGTGTGCGCATACAAGGTGGGCGCACATGGGGCGGCAGCCCCGTGTGCGCACATGGGACTGTGTGGTTGGCGCACATGTGGAGTTGGGATTGCAAAAAGGGATTGGAACCTTGGGTTGGCGCTAAATAGTGGGTTGGGTAGTCGTTTGAGCCCTACTTAGTGAATGGGATAATAATTAGAAAATGGGAATTATAGGCACAAATACGCGGAAGCCCCGCGTGTTTGTGCCTATAATTCCTATGCCTTATTCCTATTCCTAATGCCTATAATGAATTTAAAGATATTTATTGTTTTGACTACAAGTTAAAATACATTAAACCTCATTGTTATTATTTACCTATAAATAATTAAATATCTTAAATTATGTTTATTTTTTCAAAATGTATATTTATTATATATAAAATTACAAAAATATCAAATAATTTAAATAAATAATACCTATTTTTTAACACCTGATAAATGTGTTTTGTTCATGTAATGTAAAATCTAACTAGGTATATTATGCCTTTATTATCTAAAATTGAGTCCACAGCCAACCCATCCAACTAAAAAGTGTTCCCGGCAAAACAAAAAAATACTACTGGGGACGTAGTGAAGCCACTGCCATTTTTGTCAAGAAGGTTGTTGTTTTATTTTTCTTGTGTGTAAATTACAAAATATGTAATTAAAAGGGGTCCAAAGCGATAAAAAATTATATAAATTTACAATAATAACCCCCAAAAAGTTCCAAAATTGCCCCAATATGTATATTTTTTAACTATAGCAAAATCAAGAGCTAAAAAACCTTGTGCAAGTTGGCAATAATTACGTATTTAATGTATGTAGAAAAACCTTCATAATTTCCAAAATTTTGTATTTTTTCCAATTATCCTCACTTTTTTATCAATATTTTGACCACACTCAACATTCTATTTAAAAATTTTCAAAAAAAAATCGGTGTTTAGAGGTCCCTCTAACTTTACCGGACCCTTTTTCTCCTAGTTCGGCTTGTAGTTAATACCAGAGTGTAAATATGCCTCAAAAGTGTTGTGTTCCGGGTTGTAATGGAAACTATAAAAATGGACCCAAAGTGCATGTCTTCGGTTTTCCTAAGGATATAAATCTAAGGCGAAAATGGGTAAAAGCCATACACAGAGATGACTTTGAGCCCACAAACAACACCAAAGTATGTGAAGCTCATTTTTCTGAAGGTAGTATAATAAAGAGTGGGGCCTACTCAAGTTCAAGATTCCAACACAGATAAAATTTTTACAATAGGATTACTAAAACCACGGCTAAAAGAAGAGTGTACCCCATCTATTTTTTTAAATTGCCCTAGTTATTAATTTGTCAAAAACTATAAAAATACGGCCAAGTAAAGATGAAAGGTTTAAAAATATTGACGAGTTGAATTAAGCAAAATTGACTTTGGCGAGCATGAGAAACAAAATAATTTGGACAGTTTTGAAGAGTTTATTGAAAAATTTTCTGCTTTTAAACTACCGAACAATTGGTTTACTGCTCACAGTGAGTCTCAAGACAGCAAAACGCTAACAATTTTTAAAATTGAATACACACCTGGTCCATGCATTAATTGAGCAATTGTTTTTAATTTAAATGTTGAAACTTTTTTATATAGCGAGCCAGTTTGTGTTTTAACATCAAAATTTAAAACTGCATATACTTCCCATAGATTTATATGCAATACTTGAAGCAATAGACCTTACTATTATTACCTTGCCTTTGGAGGAAAATGTTACCAATAACGACAACTCCGACTGTGACTTAAATCCAAATATTATGAATCCCTAACTTTACCACATCCTCAAACTATAATGGGTATTTGTAACAAACACATGACCGATCCCCACATAGATAAAAAAAATGTTTTTAACTTATGCCCCAAATGTGTTTAGTTTACTAAAGAATCATGAGAGATTTGTGACACTACTTTTTGATGAAATTCATATTGACCCTTACATGGACTATAAAGGCGGTAATATCACTGGAACATCAGTCAATAATAAGTCTCTAGCTTCGTCGGCATTTACTTTTATGATTACAAGTGTGTGTTCTAGCTTTAAGGAAGTAGTTCACATAGCTCCCATCTTCAAAATTACATCAGACATACTTCATAATTTTATTAGGACAATTGTTGAATATTTAGAGGAGATTGGGTACATAGTTTTTTGTGTTATAAGTGATAATAATGCCATTAACGGGAAAGCCATGAGCCATTTTTCAACTGCAGACCAACTTAGCATTGTTTATCCTCATCACATAGATAATCAGAGACCATTATTTTACCTATTCGACACAGTTCACTTACTTAAATGTGTATTTAATAATTGGCTTAACTCTAAACCAGACCAAAAATTTTATTTTCCTGATTTTGACACTTCGAAGAAAAAATGTGCTTCTTTTTCTGCAATTAAAAAATTACATGAACTGGAGTATGATAAGCTTTTTAAGCTTTTAAAGTCAATATATGTATTTATGTGTATATAAAAAAATTTTTTACTACTTGATGGTATAAAAAAATTATTATAAATACCTAAATACATATGTTGAATTTTGGCGCAGATGTAGGGGAGTTGGGAGTCTACATTTAATATTACACCATAATATTTAACCTGACATTCAACCAGAACTAAAACATACCTTTGAATGTTTCCTGAACTCTATTCTATTCCTAGCATTTTTTAAAATAAGCCAAATATTGAGATATTAGCATATGAAATCCCTTGGTTTTTAAAAATCGGTGGCCCACAGCGATGACGTCACGCGCCAAGCACTAAGGCCTTGTCTTTGAGTGGGTGTTGCAAGAACACAATATTTTGAAGCATTTAAGTTTAAATTATGTTGAGATGCAAATTGGTTCATTTTATTTAAATCCGAGTTGAAATTTAATTGAGATTCTTGTAAATTATTTTTAGTCAACGATACATACAACTGGGAGTCATCAGCGTTTTGTGAAGACTAGCACAAGTAACATTACATAACATTTGGCATATCTGCTTCATACAGAGAAAACAAAAATGACCCTAAAATTGATCCCTAAGGCACACCCGCTTTCTTTGGCAAATACTCCGATTTGTCTTAAGTCAAACAATTTTTTATCGAAGAGCAAAGTGAGCGTATTGATTAAAAAATTCTCCATAAATCTAATTCAATAATTTGATAGCTCAAAGTAGCTAAGCTTAGACAGTAGCAATTTATGATTAAGGGTATTAAACGGTTTGTTAAAATTTAATAAACACAAATAGGTGACCTCCCCTCATTTGCTCCTATATCGTTCGTTATATTAATTAAGCAAGTTGTTGTGCTAAAATCTTTACGAAAGCCCGATTGAGAATTCGGAATTATATGTATTTGTAACAGAAATTATTTGTAGATGTCTCTCTCGATTATTTTTGACCTTACTGGCAATATGTTAATAAATCTAAGGTATTTGTGTTCATTAGGATTACAAATTTTAGGCAAAGGTTTTATTACTGCTTTTTTCCAATTTAAAATATTATTTAGATGTTATTACTAAAATTATGTTTACCTTATTAGAACAATAAGGTAAACATAATTTTAGGTCTCCAACTGATATACCATCTTCCCCGATTGCGTTTTTGCTTATTGTGCTTATTATTTTATCAACTGTCTCTGTATCCATTAATTGAAAATTTAACTCGGTATTTACGCAAGGAAATTTATTAAAATTATAAAAGTTCATTCTGTCATCAGAAGTTGTCGTAAACTAATGAAGCGTTCGCTACATCCGATGGCACATCATACACTACGTTTTTAGAAGATACATTTAGCCTATTTACAGTTGAATTACTTACCCCTTGTAGTAGATAATAAGTTAAAATATGCTAACTTTTTCTCGAATAATGGCATGTTTTGTAAAATTTCGCAAATCTTTGTAATAATTCCAGTGAGCTTATGTTTTAGATTTTAAATATCTTCGATGTGCTTTGTCTCCGAGATTTATTAATAGTTTAATGATTGTGGTTATCCATGGCATAAATGGTTTTTGTTTAATTTTTGTTCGTTTAAGAGAAGCATGTTTGTTAACTAGATTTAAAATGTTCTTATTTGCTGTTTATATTGGGTGTGCAAAATATATTTTTCAAATTTAATTGGTTTGCATCCTGTTCAAGACTATGAAAGTTACCATTACTATAACAACGAGATTCTATGATTTTAAAATCTTTTGTTTCTTATTTCTAGGTTGACAATTGAATAAATTAAAGCATGATCGGAAATTAGTAACACGTTGCTGCAACCGCAATTTATATTTTTGTTTGTTATAATAATATTAATTAAACTTGAAGTATTTGAAGCCATATCAATGCGAGTTAGAGTAAAAATGTGTTGGCTAATTATCTTATTTTTTTTCTTTTAGAAAATCTATATTTAAATAACCAACAAATATTACAGTATTAAAAAATTGTACGGTAAATGCCATGACGTCTTCTAAAAAGTCAATAAAATTGTTAACGTTAATGCCAGTTTTATACTAAATAATGCACAATCGATAGCAGTAGCATTAAACTCAAATAACTAAAATGGTAAATGTTTATTTATATAAATTCCCACCCCACCTCTACCATCTCTATCTTTATGAGTAAATGTATATTTATTTATATTAAATTGACAGTTATCATAATTAGCCTAAAGATTTAAAAATTATGAGGGCTAAGATAATAAGTAAACTCATCAAAACCGGTATTAACCGATCGCACATTTACATGTGCTATATATAGGTTTTTATTATTTTCAATTTCGTGTTTGTGACCCAATATCTTCAATATTGCGGAGGGTTGTTGGGTGGAGTCAGAAATAAAACAGAAACCTGTTTACCTAAATGTCGACGTTTCGACTTATATTAAGTCATCCTCAGGACACTGAAATGGATTCAAGTAATTACAGAGATAAAACAAAGTAATTTCAAGTACATAAAAAAACACTATTAAAATAAATGTTCTTTAAGTTACAAAAATTAAAACAACAAAAAACAAAAACCACCGCGCAGTTAAAATTACATTCAGGTACAATCCGTTAAAAAAAAAATTTTATAAAAAAAACAGTATAAAATTAATTTTTTTTTTTTTTTTTTTTTTTTTTTTTATACATTACACCTCTTACCTAAGTCTAGGTTTCTTAAGTTATAATTAAAACACATTTTTAATAGGAGCGTAGAATTATTTTTAACATGGGTTAAATTGTAGGTGTTATTGTGGGCAAACTAGAATCAACAATAAGCCAAGAAACAAATGTTTTTATTCTTCCGAGCGT
Source organism: Anthonomus grandis grandis (assembly GCF_022605725.1). NCBI lineage: Eukaryota > Metazoa > Arthropoda > Insecta > Coleoptera > Curculionidae > Anthonomus > Anthonomus grandis. The sequence goes on from NC_065546.1 coordinate 26,307,386, forward strand.
TTCTTATTCGTTTTTATTATTGGTTGATTTTTCAGTAACCCTCCGTTGTATTAGAATATTGTTAGCCATTATCGTAGAAAAGCCCACCCTAGGCACATCACTGCGGATACATCGTACACCCCAAAGTCACGCCCAGCACCCTCCTGAAGAAAAAATAGAAAGAAAAATAGAAAGCCTTGTTACTCCGACAAACCCAAATGCATCCTCATCATAGACAAAAACATGACCATACAATAAAGTTTATTACATAAGGTGCAACTTCGATCTTTATATTATAATGTCACACGATATTAATAACCCGTAGGTATTAACGTAACTGAATTAATGTTAGTTAAGAGATTGTACCTTAAATAGAAAAAAAAATTATAACAAAAAAACACAAAACTTATATAACTTCACATATAAATTCTACATAAAAACCAACATCCAGACCGATCCGTCGCTACTACCACTCTGACGGGTTCGCATAACATTCATTTTAAAGTGAGGTTGACTATAGGTTAACCTACTTTAACATAGTATTTCTCGCCATCTAAGAACTATAATAAAATGTAAACAAAACGCGAAGGATACTAACGTGCACCACTTTTTAAATACTGTTCGTCCTGTTTAGTGTTCTGTTTAGTCTTAAGTGTTTTTAAATGTACTGTCGTCCTTAGAATACTTTTGATACTAACAAAAGTGTTCACACTATGGAAAACTTAGTGACAAGTGAGTACATTCCATTTATGCACCTTTAGCTAAATGCTTTTTTTTACGAATAAAACACCCAACTTATTTTCAGTTAGCACTGATGATGGCTCATACGCCGAAAACACTTTTCTTAGCCAACCTGTATTTGGAACAGCATGGCTCCTATGCCTATATTGCTAGCGTCGGTGTTCAGTACAAATTTTCTTCCAGGTAAAGGATAGCTCACGATAGGTGTGGTTGTCAGAGCCTCTTAGGTGATTAAAAGCTTCCTGACAATCTTGTCAGAGTCAGACCAATAGAGTTTCCGTTCTCCTTCAGCCTGCTAGCCAATCCCTTCACATTTTCACATAGCATCAGTAGTAGGTATCATCCCAAAAAGCTGCGTAGCTCATAGCTATGTTTCGGAATTGGCTAGCTAATCTTTGAGAGTCAGAACCTTTAACTTGTCAACTGCATTTTATTGACTGGAAACGACTGGGCACAGATCGAGATAGATAGTGCACAGCCCTTTAAAATTGATAACATTTCTTTGTGCTTGTAGCTCTCGGACATTTCTTCTAGATTTTCCATGTGGTGCTCAAATGATTTTGCTTCCACAATATTGTCATCACGGTAAACCAAACAAGTCTTCTGGGATAATCTTCTTCAAATCGTGTCTATCATCAGCCGTTCAAAAGTGGCAAAATCATTACACAGTCGAAAAGGTATCAAGTCAAATTACCATAATCCAGCACTTGCCGTAAAAGCCGTTTTTTTCCCGATCTTCAAGGGCCAACTCAGCTTGCCAGTATCAACTTTTCAGGTCTAGCATGGAAAAGATCTTCGATATAGCCAGAGTGTCAAGCGATTATGTCCAGTGTTATCAATGGGAAAAAAGGATACCTATACTTTTACTAACGTCAACATTCGCAGATAATATACGTATAATCTGGTTGAGCCGTCTTCCTTATTTATCAGTACCACCATTAAAAACCATTGCCTAATAGATAGTTCTATGTTGTCTTCCTTTGTCTTAACAATGTAATCACTGGTGGGCTTCCAGCTATCTGCCAGATGATTTAAGTATTTCTTGTATTGATTTTGTGCTGCACTATGTTGGTTCTTCTTTTCTTTCCGGTATCAAAAACATAACGACACCTGTGAACCAAATGCTTCAGCCTCCTTTTTTGGTCTAGCCTTAGACGCATTCATCGCGTCCTGGTTGATTTCCAGATCCACAACTTGTCGAAGAATTGCTAAAACTATAGAGCGTGTCCCCATTTTATGCCCTTCTTTTATTGATTGCCATTGATTCGTCTTAGAGGAATACTTCTTCTGTTGACTGTTATCCCTGTTCTGTACACTGCTATCCCTCGACCAACACCCTTGTCATGCATTGCAGTTTCGAACTTGACATCTGTAATCTTTTTCCCGTTTTCCTGTCACTGTTAGACACCATTCTTATTAATGAACCAAATTTTAGCTGCAGATATTAATATGTCGGGCTTTGTGTTTGTTTTTATCACATCTGCATCTAGCAGCACAGTGCGGATGGTTTTATCCACACACGCGTTGACGAAAACACTCTGGTATAGTGCTGCAGCGAGAAGACATGGGCAATATTTACTGAATACAGATGTTCGCCCCTTCGAAGTAACAATATCGCCTTCTAGGTAACATCTTTTATGTGACCTGCTTTACCATAATTATTTCCAATCCTCCAGCTTCCAGTCCTGGAGGCTACATTTTTCAACCGCCTCCCTAATCATTCGCTTGACCGATTCTTCATTATTTATATTTATTTATGAATGATTAAACTGCCAAACGTTCCATGGCCCTTTCCTGAATATCTAGATATGCATGTCAAACTAAACGTACAATTAGCCTCAAATTCTTGGAAACTCTCCTGACTTTTGGCACCGATTTTTCAACTGCATCTGGTCGACATATCCAGATGCCTCATCAGATAGTCCTAGAACTTCTTCGGGGGATATTTTTTGCATGATGTCCGCAGCATCACCTCTCAAGGCCAATGTAAGGGCTGTCGCTTTCTTCCTGGGTGACCAACCGTTTGCTTTTGCAGTCGCTTTAAATTATTGCAGCTAAACATTCCATGTTATAGTACTACCTAATTGGGGTGGTTTAAGCCGCTCTAGCCCAACATATTCCATATTGGCACAAACTTCGTTCTTGTGGTCCACTGCTGAAGGTCCATAGGGCAGTTGCCTTTACAGTGAAATTTACCAGAATTTCTTTCCTAATTCTTTTTTCAGAGAACAAAAGAACTTTGGACAATTAAATTTTTGTTTATTCCAAGTAACATAAAAAAATATGGTTACTATTTAACTCGAAATTATGACCTATTGCATAGTCAATAATATTGTTTAAATCTTCATTAAAGTTATAATGAATTTGTCCTATATTATGTAAAGAAAATGATATATATATCGACAACAGTAAATGAAAATAAAAGAGAGTGGAGAAAAACAAAGAATTGAAGAACAAAAGAAGCATAAACTAGTGTGTTAAATGCCTTTCCAAAATCCTGAAGCCCCAAGCATGTAACATTATGATTTTGCTGATTCAATCTAATGTCGCTTAATCAATTTGATTCGACATATAGTGGTACTAAATTTTCTCGAGAACAACAGGCATTTAGCAAGAATGATGCTACAAACCCATTTCACAGATTAGTTTTTCGGTGTTAAAAACATTTGGTAATATGTTTATACCAGAAATCTATAACCTCTTTCGAACCGGTTCCATCAGCAGCTGTATTGCAAAAATCATATTATTTATATTTGTTAAGTCAGCCATCTCCGGTGGCATTTCAAATTTAGACTTATAAACCAGAATTTCTTGTTTTCAGCATCTTTTTTAAGCCGTATTAGATCTGAATCATTTCTTGTGACCCCTAAAACTAAAATTCAACATAGTTTCTAAAGCTTCCAAAATTAAAAACTAAAAGGTCATAATAGATAACATTGGAAAGATTTTATTAAAACGAAAAACTGCATATACACTTACACATATATTGTAGATCCTCCTCGTTACTCCATCTATATATTGTATCCTTTTGGTTTTTAAATTTGGAAGGATTAAAATCTGTGTTCAGTCTAAGTTTTTGTTTTAATTTTAGTTAAGTCTTATAACTAATTTTTAAAAATAATTTATCATATTCAATATGATTTTAATTGTATAAAATTGGTTTAATCCAAAATACCAAATGGAACCAAATCCGAGCAATATCAAAAAATTTACTATAGCCACCTTACCTTCAAACGTAATATATTTATTATAATTATTTTTTAAAGAAGCCCCAAATACCAAATTTAAAAAATTTATTGGAGTCTTATAATCTTAAAACAGAATATGTCAAATATTTATCAAAAAAAACCCAAACTGTATCCCAAAATACAAAATTTAAATAGTCACGTGACCATTAAACGTAATATGTGAAGTATTTCTTAAATTTCTTTCATCTAATCCTAAATAAAATCTAAATACCAAAGTTTAACCAGAGCAAAAAAGTTCTTAGTCACGTGTTTTTAAGACTGAATGTCAAATATTTGTCAGACTATGTTAATTGTATCCTTGGACCGTAATGGTATGGTTCTATGGGTGCTGAATCAAGGACTAGAGAATTTATTTAATAACTTGCGTTTATTATGCACAGTTGCAATTTGAAAACGGCGAAACAATATAGACTCTCTCTTACAGCCTCTGTAACACACTACTAACAGCAGCGGCTTGTGCAGCAGTAGTACACACTCCGAAAGCGCAGGGCCGCATTTAACTAATTTAAAAATTGACATATTTTAAAAGATAATTATTTTTGTATTATTTTAACTATATTATGAAATGTATGGAACACTCCTAAATATACGGAAAATATGCAAATTCATTTATTCCTGCTAATATACATTAATTTTGGCGACAAAATTAAAAAAGAAGAAAAGGATGTAACGTAACATTACAATTAAATTAAAATAATACTAATTATACTGAATTTCAGGATAGATATAGTTTGAATAAACATTCTCAAAAATTTTTTAAAAAATATAAAAAAATATAGGGAATTAAAACATCAAGGTAAGAGGTCAAGCGTAATAGAGTTAGTTACCAAATTAATGGACAATGAAATGCCTCTAATGATATTTTTGAACCTCTGATTTTTGAATTTTCAGACCTGATATATGAAAGCACTATTATACTTCAAGAGCCGGCAATAGATTGTCTTGGAATTAAGTTATATTTGTATCTGGTACTGCGCTTGTGAACATCACTATGTATTGCAGATCTTTTAGAGAAATAAGGCAGTCAAAGATTTACTCCGAGGATAGTACTCCAGTATTATCAGTGCTCAGATCAGTACTCCTAATTCCAAGTCTACTAGCCCTATAGTTCATAGCCTTCCAAAGACCCAAGAAGCTTGCGCCGCGTTCCCTTTTACTATTAAGACATATGATAGAATGGAATGGAAGAGGGTAGGCTGTTGTTAATACTGACAAGCTGACATAATCTATGTGACCTTTAACCCTATTTAATTCGTAAGTCAATATAAATGCCCAAAGACCTAGCAGAGTTAGTTTTCACATTTGTGGCGCCCAGATCAGGTATAGAGAAGACCATTATTTGGGTTTTATCCTCATTAAGCAGCAGTTGATTTGCGTCACACTAGAGTGCACCATTAAGGAAGTCACCTTTAGCAGAAGGGGTAGTATCGTCTACAAATAAAGTAGAAGCAGCTTCGTTTAAGTCAGGTCATTGATAAATAAAATAAACAATACAGGATCCAAAACTGAACCTTGCGGGACTCCTTCATGCACTTCAGTAGTAAGGGATTTTGTGTTCATATTACTTAATTCGCAAAATTCAGCTAAGGAAAATCGCCGTAACTAGGAAATAAAATAATATAGAAAAAAAAACATCTCAATAGTATGCAGCACCCTAATGTAACTCTAAGTTTTCAAATTTCTCAAAAAATCCAAATCTAAGGACTCTAGAATAGGACTATCTTTGTCTCCTTCTTATTCCTTACCGATACTCTTAACTCTTTACACTAATGATATAAACGATTCAAGATCAGCAGGACTATTTTGTTATACATGTAAGGTAAACAGGAATGAAAGGGGAAGGGAGGAAAAGGAAATTAAAACATGTGCTCAAGGAATTAACTTTAAAGGAAAGCCGAATAGCACAGTGAGAGAGTGTTGTGGGTAGTAAAAACAGAACTAAAAGTAAGGGAGCGCCACCTGTTTTATCCCTGATGGAAAAGAAGATCCCGGTGTACTTACCTAAAATAGGAAATCTCTAACTGAAGACAATGTAAAAAACCTGAAATAAAATCTCTTTATTTTTTTCGAAGGTATTAAAGTTTTCAATTACATGCCATGTAATATAATACACTTAAATACTTCATACATAGGCTCAAAATGTATCTGACAGAAAAGACCCACTATAACTTGAAGAGTTTTATTCTTTATATTTTATGAAGCCAAGAGTGTATGTTTTTGAATGTATATATAGCTTTTGATCTTCCTCCTTTTTTGTACTCATTTCTCGTACACATACGCGACGGCGACGCGAAGGTGATACGAGTTTGCCTGGACACATTCAGACGACATGCAGTTGCCCCACCAAAGATATGCGTTTCGTGTTTCCTACGTTTAGTTGTTCAGTTTAGTTCAAAATGTCATCGAGTGAAGACGAGGATGTGGTTGCAATGTATTGGTATTTGCGGAATAGAAAAAAAAAATAAAAAGGCAAAAAAAAGAAAATGGTAGATGCATCCTTTTATTGAGAAAAATACCTGAATTACCTGCGCTGTTTACTTCCTTGGCTACTGCTGCCCAAGCTTTTTCACTCAAATCTTTTCGCGAATATTCTGATAGCTTATAATTATATAAACAAGCATGTTTTTCTACAGCATCTACTAATTTTGAATTAAAATCCAGTTCAGCATTTTGTTGTGCCATAATAAACAAAAAAACAAAACTTAGAAATAAATGAAAAAAAAACGCCAACACACACAGTTTGAATGTTGCTTCGCAACTGACACGTCCAGTCTCCCGGCAACACGAAGGCGACACGCATTTGGATGTGTCTTCGGCGCAGCGTTGGTGGGGACAAAATGATTTTAAAACATGGGTTCGACACGAAAGATATACGCTGGCGACATCGCGGAGATGTGGCGTCGCTGTCGTGTATCTTTGGTGGGACGACGGACTAAAGCTTATTTTGATTTGATTTCCCCCCTCTTCCTCTGTCCTATCTCAACTACCTGTGACTTATGAGGTAGGTTTTTAAACTTTAGGTAACTATGATGACTACATCAGAGAAGTCAGATTCAATGATCTTAACTAGCGAGCTCCCAGATGAAAAATTCAAAAAAACATTGTCCAGACAGGAATGCAATCCCCTTGTCCCCTTGAATTTACTTACGAATTCAAAGCGTTGCAGAAAAAAAATCAAAGTGCCCCACCTTGGCTCCCTCTCCTTCGTTCCAAAAATGGATATTGATATACCCAACCATCGCCATATTTCTATTGCTACCTCATTTCCTCCAAAAAAGTATCAAAGTACCCCCATGAGGATCTATAAATAGTTAGAATATATACATTAAACATTAACAAATAAACACAAGATATTTCGATATGTTTTTTATTATTTCAAAAATTGCTGTGCTTCCTCCTTTGTATTGCTGCCTACATAAATTGTGGACATGGTCTTCTAAGGTCGTGTTCTGGATCTGATATCACTGCAGGCAATGTTCTGTGAGACAGACTATCCCTATACCCTTATCCATCAAGAAAGCATCAGCAAGGTCAGTCTTGTTTCATTATTTATATTACAATATTTAGATGAAGTAATACTAATAGAACCTCATGAAAATTAATAATTTTTTAATACACTAATGCTAAATCAAAGAATGAATATAGGTTGGAACCGTTAGATGGTTTGTTGTTTTACTGATTATGGAATAATTAGGTGTTACAAGCAAATATGGGCATCAATAAAAAGAGTGTAAAGAAAAAAATGTTTGTGCTAAATGTGGTGGCGAGCATGATGTTAAAATTTAGATAGTAATGTGAGTAAATGCAACAACTGTGTATTGTCTAATGGCAAATATGGAATGAAACTAAATATTGATTTCACTGCATGGAACGTAAATAATTGAAACGTATAAAAAAAGAGAATAAATACAGCGTAACAGATTTTTAAAATATCAACAGCGGTTTATTTTAATTGTCAGGGTTTTATAATTGATAAAGAAAATAGTCTCTGTCAAGATAGATCGTGCTGAAATAAACATTGATGGTTATCAGTTGGAGCAGTGTACCACAACAAACAAGAGAAATGGTAGGGTGATGGCTCTTGTACGAAACGATATCAAAAAAAAGTTTGGTTAAAACTATTAAAACTCTAATATGTAATATTTTACTAAATCTTAAAGATTAATTTGTATGTTAAAATAAATAACTGACTGACACAATAGTTGATTTATAAGCAATTGCACAATATATTGCGCGGATTTCTTTGATGTTAACCATAAAATCTCAGAATAATAAAAAAACATATTTTAGTTACACGTGTTAGTTGAATACATATTACAATAAAAAATAGTTATCCAAAAATGCAAAGTTGGATAACTTATTAACGTCAATATTACCGCTTCATAGAAAATGCATATCGTCGTGATGTTTTTAATTATTTTATAATAGCCCAAAAAGCATTGCATACAGGGTGTTCATTTGGCAAACCCTAACGGGCAACATTTTGAACACTTATTGAAATAAAAACGGATATTTTCATGTTTTTGTTTTCTATCTGAACAAATTAAGATAAACAAAGATTTTTCTAATTTTCTCGAAAACGAATCGCCGATTTAAAAAAATCAAACGTCAAAATAAAAGACTTCGAAAGACCTTTTAAACAAGCTATTACTCGATACCCCTTGCCATTTAAAAATTTTGAGGGGATGACCCTGGGGGACAGAGGGTGAAAGAAGGTGAAGTAATTTTAGGTCAGAAAGCTGTCCCCCTTGACAAACCTTTTGACGTATTTCGGCGTTTTTTTTTTGCAACAGTGGTTTTCGATAAATTCGTGGTTTTCAAATAAACACCCTGTATATGTAGGTATTTTTAACTAGGGATGTCTAGGGATATTGTTAAGTGAGAGTCCAGGTAAGTATTTGAATAGATATAATACATAAATATAGAAAATAAATAAAATAAAAAGAGAATAGATAAATATACGGATATGATGGTGAAAATGGTGATCTAATCAAATTAATGAATGGACTACAACTGGGCCATAAACAATATTGCAGTTCACGACAACACAACTTCTTATAAAACTTTACAGCTTTATCGTTTAAAATCTTAGACCAATAACTTTAGGTTCTTAACAACTTGACAACAAACTTGACTAATTCGCATTCACGTCTTTTAGATAAACAACACGGCTAATTCTTCATCAATAAACAGTGATTTATTTGTCTTAAATCACACCTTTAATTTGTTACGTCTTATTGTTAGCAGAGCGTTTTACTCAACTTAACTAAATATTATGTGTCGTTCGTCATTTACAATTAAAACAAAAACCCCCCCGATGACGTCAAGGCTTTCAATGACCACGCCGCGCTCAAAGCCCGTCGATCACCTTTGGATGCATCATCGAGCCGCTTATACGGTTTTTCGCAGGACTGCTTTACAGTATTGCCTACATTCGGCCGTTCTCACCTATAAATCCGACTCGGATTCACTGTAATTATCCATCCATGGTTTCAAATATTCTGCACACCTGGAAATATTCACTCGACCCTGGTTTTACTTTAGTAATCTCATAAGAACCTAAAAATTTTATCTTTAACTTCAATCCCGGACCAACCTGAGTCCTTTATTAATTATTTTATGACAATAAGTATATAATTAGGGTTACAAAATAATTAAAATTATGCAAAAAAAATAAACTTAAAAAACAAACCAAAACAAAAACTTATGAAGTAACAAACCGAAAATAAACTAAACTAGTACATACATACATATAAAGATTTTTGTAAGAAATAATATGTAAATATTTTGGAACACATGTACAAATTAAGATCATGGTTTATGTTTAAAATATGCTAATAAAGACGTTTGTCGATTTTTTTTGCTGAGCAAAGTATCTTGGAAATGATCAAGCTTAGATAGTAAATCTAGAGCTGATAGGTCACCCCTAGCCTGAGTGAAGCGTTTTAACTGTTGCGTCATATTAAAAGCGTGTTGATAGGTAGTCAATTCCTCTTCTTCCTCAACGTGTTCCTCTTCTGACTCATCGGATGATACCACTACTTCCTCTTGATTCGAAACCTCCAGAGGAAGGTCATCAATTTGCTCCAATATTAAATCATTGTCTACATTAAAAAATTCGTTGATATCATTATTGTTTATCATTTCAAAATTATCCTTATTCCTCAACATTTGAGCTAAAAGTGACAATGGAATGTCGTCTTCATTTTCCCAGATTTCCAGGTTTTCTGTTCTATTTTCTGAACTATTAGAGTGTGTAATGCCAGACTTAATAAAGCAATTTTAAACCGTTTTCTTTGTCACTTGGTCCCATGCAATGTTTATAAAGTAAATTGCATCTAGGACGTGTATTTTTCTGGTTAATTCTTAGGCTGATTCAACAGTATTTATGGCTAATAAAAGTTTTTAATAATGATTCTCCTATAAAATGTTTTAAAACTCTTAATAATGCCCTGATCTAAAGGCTGTACAATAAAAGTGCAGTTTGGAGGCAAAAAAATCAATTTAATATTTTTCAATCTTATATCCTTTGGGTGACAACATGCATTGTCGAGAAATAATAAAATTTCTCGTTTTTCACGCATCATTTTTTCATCAAATTGATTTAACCATTCGGCCATTAGTTCACCGGTCATCCAAGGTTTTTTATTCCACCTATAAGTAACTGGCAATTTTTTCACATAATATTTTTAAATGCTCTTGGTTTGGCCGTTTTTCCGATTACTAGAGGTTTTTCTTTTTGTCCCATTTTACACAAAAAAGTATAGTCAGTCTCTCTTTTGAAAATTTACCTCCAATACATCTTTCTCGCTTCAAATGTAGAGTCCTGTTTGGCACTGCTCGGAAAAATAGCCCAGTCTCATCAGCATTATAGATACTTTTGGAAGCATAGTTCTTAATTATAGATGGTAGTTTCTCCCAAAATGTCGTGACATCGGCAGAGTTCACACTTGCGGCCTCCCCACTGATAGTTCTAAAAGCAATGTTGTGCCGGGTACGAAACTTTTGCAGCCAACCTTCTGATGCACTGAAAGTTCTATACCCCAAACCATCAGCAATTTCTTTGGCTTTCGTTTTAACAATTGTACCTAAAAAGATAATAGGCACATGTAAAATATACAGTAATATGTGTAATAATTAAAGTATGTTACTTGATAATGGAATATTTTTGCTTCGAGCTCTAATGAACCACTCATAGCACTGTCTGTGAATATTTCTGCCCTCTTCTCTTAGGAAGCTTCTTTTTTCATTCACATTTATATTTGAGTGGAACTTAATTAATAAAACATCCTTATTTTTAATAATCTCAGCTGCCTGTGTTTTTCCTATTCCAAACCGTTTTGCTAAGTCGCGTACGCTTATTTTGTCTTTATTAAAAATCAACTTTTTCTTTAAGCGTTAGCACTTTACGTTTCGACGACATATCGGTTGTTACGCTAATAACGCTAAAAGATACGACAATAAACTAAAGCCAAATGCATTAACAAAACAGTCAGAACACAAAAACATCCCGACAAACCGGCGCCATGCGAGGAGTACCGTCGTATCGGGGAAAACCCAGGCTCTGGCGCCAATGCAACCCCCGATTGCGTGTTTAAATTTTTTCTGTGTTCGCTCAAGAGAAGGTTTAGCGGTTCTTCGGATCACTTTTAGGTGTCCGCGTCCGCCCGAGAGAGTATGCGTTAAAGCATATGGGAATTTAGTGTATTTTCAATGGGACTAAAAAAAAATGTCCGCTCAAGGGAGTTGCCGTCTATTGGAGGTGTCCGTATCGGGAGGTTTCACTGTATATCTATGTACCTCGGACTATGAACATACTGCTCAACTTGAATATCAAAACCTTAATTATCTAAAATGGCATCTATCAAAGCTCTAGATGCTTTAGAAAAATCCAAATTTTTGAGCATTATTTGTTTTCATTATCAATTTTTTGAAAATCATTATCTGCTACTAAATTCGGAAAATTTATCATTAAAGGTATATTTGATGGATTTCCATGTGCCTTCAAAAATACATTAAGGGTTTATTAATGACACATTTTTAAATACTATGTCATCAAAATTATATCATAGTTATAATATCTAATAATTAAAAAAAAAAAAAATATTTTTTTGACAGTTTACGTTATCCATTTTTAGCTCTGTTATAAACTCACTAAAAACTTAACCTACAAAACCTTAACATATATTTAAAAAGACAAACAGTTTGTCTATCTATCTATTGACTATTGTCATGTGCGAAGACGATTTTTTTAAGACATGGGGAATTACCAAAACGCAGTAACTAATATTTTTTAACTCTACTCTATTTTTTTGTAAATCCATCTGGTGCCGTCGGTTACTCAACAGAAAATAAACACTTGAATATCGCAAAAAGTATGTAGTATTCTCAGAATGGTAATATATGGACTGGTATTTTAGGAAACCAAATTATAAGACCCTTTTTTATTGATGGCAATCTAAATGCCGAAAAATACCTTAACCTTCTGAGGGACGAAATTATTCCTACACTTCGCAGGCTGAATATTAATCTTAATTTGCCAGAGCGGTTTGCGAGTTTTTGCAAGAAACTTTTCCAGACAAAGTACGCAAGGGTTTATTCTATGGCCTCCTAGATCTCCAGATTTATCCCTTAATGATTTTTTCCTTTGGGGATGCCTCAAAGAGACCATCTATCGATATAAACATGAACGTGCTAATACTTTGGAAGAGCTTTGTGAAAAAATCTTTAGGCCTTTTTAAGTACCTTTTAAAATAGAAAACTTTTGCCGACATTTTTATTTATTTTATTTTTTCATTATTAAATTCTAAAAAAAATCAAATACTTGGTGCATAATGTTTTATGTTCATTTTATGGATTGGAATACCAGCTTTATTGCCGCAAAAAAGATAGGAAAGTAAATTGAGTATTTGACATAGGCTAGCATATCGTAATTATTCTCCGGTTAAGAAAGCATCGAACTCCACTCCCTCGTTGGTAGCGAGCGATTAAACTAAAGCAAAGCACCAATGCAAAAAATTTTAAAATGAACGTCCGCTCTGCCGTCAGGTTTGTGGAGAAGAATTAACAACTTCCCCTCGATGCGGTTCCCCTCGATCATTCCCCACCACTAATACTTCCATTTATTTAACACGGTATTGAATGGCCAGACCGGTATAATATATACACTGTTTCTGCAAAAGGTTGGAAAAACTCAAAGCCGGAGATACTACAAACTAAAATAGGTGAATTGACCCAAAAATACCATAGTCTGAAAGTTGATCCAGATTTCGAGATACCGGGTGTTAAAAGTTATAATTTTTTCTATTTTTCGTATTATAGGAAGGTATAGTAGTGTTTTTATTTTTTTTGGTTGCTTTTATAACGTAATAATTTAATATTATATGAAAATAGTATTTATCGCAACATCTGTAAGTATAAAGTGGGTTAATGAACTTGTAAAAAAAAAGAGCTTCTAGATAATTTCGTTTTAAATATTTAAGTAATATATTGGAGTCAGGTTGTTTTTTCTCTCTCTGTCTAATGTGATTTTTCTATCTGTCTGTCTTTTGTCGTTGGTGACATATACCATACCCAAGGATCAATTTTTTAGTATTAGCATTTTCGATACCATGCTGTTGTTGCCATTGTTTTTCCTGTAATTTAAATACTTTGCTTTTGGAATTAGATTGATTTCCGTACTTGCTGCAACAAATCTAAGCGGGGGAACGTTGTATGGTCAATTCTTCGAAAACTGAGTCTGCGTGAAATTATCCATCGAAGAGATACCCATAAATTGCGTTTTGGCGTTTTTTCTCCAAATTGTGTGGTCTTCAGGTTAACAAGTTTAATTTCTCGAGGTTAAGATCCGACCTCATGGTTACATCATAGCAACACTACCCTTTAATTGTGGAAAACTACTTTAATATACATTATAAAAGACACTCCAACATCTTGAGGTAAGCTTGATTTTTATTCTTTATAAAACGTTTTCTCATGGTTTTTAAAGCCGTATTTTTTGTAAGCTTAGCGTATTAATTTTAGGGTCTTATGCAGAATCTTAGGTATTAAGCCAGGTCTTAAGCCACATCTTAAGCGAAGTATTAAGTCTTAAGGGCCATTCCGAGCTATATCAGATGCTGTTTATATATGCCTTTTGAAAAAGCCGACGTGTTTTAAAAAACTATAATTTTTTTACTAAGATAAAAGAAGAGTCCAAATTCGGTATATACGACAATTAGAGGGTAAAAACACACCGTTGCTACGGGTAAAAAATTCAGATTTTTTTAAGAAAGATAATACAGTATCTAGAGATACTTACTATGTATATCTTTTGAAAAAGCCGAGGTATTTTAAAAAACTACCATTTTTTTACTATGTTAGAAGAAAAGATCAAATTCGGTATATTCGACAATTGGAGGGTAAAAAAACACCGTTGCTAGGGGTGGAAAAATATATTTTTTTAAGGGATGATAGTAAAATGTCTCAGAAATGCTCTTCAGAACGATCAAGATTTGGCTCTACCGGAATTATACTAAGACAAAGACATCCCCCCGCTATAGGCAGAACACATACGTATATGCGCCACACCGCAATCTTTTGTCATCTCTAAGGTACACCTTAAACATCTTCAGAAGATCACCTGATGAACATAACGGACAACTACAAGGCTCAACTTTTGAACCACTGACTTCACTCAAGCACTCCTAGATAATCTGTATTTGATCGGGCTACTAGATTTATTAAGAGAATGTACTAGTCTATTATAAATAAATGTTTGTTTTAAAGTAACCAGAGGCAAAAATGTTTTTTTACCTCTTAATTGTCGAACATACCGAATTTTGTCTCTTCTATTATCATAGTAAAAAAATTATAGTTTTTTTAAATTCGTCGGCTTTCTGAAACGGTGTATCCAGTATATTGAGTTATTATCCCTAAAAACGATCTTCAAATTTCGACCATAACAACGCTGCTTTTTTTTACTTATTAAATATTAAACGTGTTATATCGATTATAAAATAATTTTTTTTCCGATCAAATGTTACATAATTTTTTAATTTTGCCGACATAGCAAAATCAGAAAAAGGAATTTTTGCGTTGAGAAAATGCATCTAATGGATGTTATAATACACGTAAATTTTTGCATGTGTTGAGTAAATTATCAATTTAATAAGCACCGCTTCGACACCGCGCGCGTCCTCGTGAGCCATCAACCGCCCTTGCTAGTATTCCGTTGCTAACATTACTCCGGTTTCCCATTTCCCATCATAAATTAAAACGTATTTAATGGCTCCCTAATTTATTAATTATTGTCTAGTGATTAAAGCTCTTTCCTAGCAATTTATAATGTAATATAATTTGTATATCTACCTAAATAATAATTTTCTCAATACCTTTTCTTCCACTAGCCTGATTTTCATACAGTATTATATGTAAGCCACCGCACTGAAAGGTATAGGTTATACAGTATACTCTGCGGTAGGTTACCGACTTTGTCCAAAGGGCATTTACGTATTAGTGGGTTATTAATTTTGTTTAAGTTAAGTTTAAAAGGTTAAACAACAAACATTGACCATTATTTGCATATTTCTTATAATAGAATGTTTTTAATAATCTTATTTTGTGTTTTTCTATGTGTTATATTTCTTTACATTCTTTTTGTTAATGTATGAACCAATTTGCCAGTTAAGGGTTCTTACAACTCCACTTTAAATAAACACATCAAACTGTATGGCGCCCATAATTTAAAAGGTAAGCATCTTCAGAATAATTCATGCCAACTCAACACCAATAATCAGTGCTCTTGAGGTAAGCTGCCATTAGCAATGTGTCATTCTATTGAAGACTTTAAACATCAGTATATTTCTATAAAAAACAGAAATTTAATAAAAAGTGGTTACAAAAAATGACGCCCATGGCGTGGGGCTTGAGTGCTGCTTACATTTTCTAAAAATTTTTAGTAAAACATCAAAGAAAGTTTCTAATTACCTTTGGTATTTTGCCTGTTTTTCTATTTGTTTATTTTAGATGCAGCTATAGTGTTTGGTTTTGCCATGATATTGGACTGTTTTAGTTTCCTGATTTTTATTTCAGAAACCTACACTGTGTCTCTTCTTTTTCAAGGTTTTTACTAAAACACATTATTTCATTTGATACATTATTTGATCCCTGATTTTGACCGGACCATTAAATACTATTTCTTTAATAGCTAAACATTATTGCTTTGTAAATTTTATTTTGATTTGCGTTTTAATAGCTATTTGTCATCATGGTTATATCCGAAGATAAATATTTGGTTAACCGTGAACTTGATTATGATTTGAAGATTCGCTGTGTATACACTGATCGGTCAGTGGCAGATGTTTTAAAATTTGTTCGCAAGTGTTTAGTGTCTGGTGCACAAAAAATGTAAAATTTACCTAAGATAGGTAAAATGGCAAAAGAAAAAGAAGTTAACTTGCCAGTACAGATTATTGCTCTAGATTTTATTGGTCCTTTTCCTCGCTCAAAGAAAGTCAACAAGTGGTTTTTAGTGGTGGCTAACTGGTTTTCTAAATACAGACTGTCAAATGTCTTACTAAAGTAAACATAAGTTTCTTAATTGTTTTTGTTCTTCATAGTGTCTGATATCATTCATAAGATTTACAAGACAAGTGGTTATACTAAATGGTTTCCTAAACCCGGATTGACATTCGGGTATAATTTTATGGGAATTTAAGAATGAAATAATTTCATATCATATAAATCATACATATGTCTCTCTCTAGCACCTTAGACAAGACAGGTAGAAAGAAGAAAGGAACAACAAAACCACAACTACTGCTATTAGATATTATATCGATTGGGATTTGCATATTTCTGAAATACAACAAGCCACTTAAACTGCTGTTTAGAAAGTTACAGGTTTTTCCAAGTTATCTTATGTTGGACCGCCACATTCCGTTCTCTGGCGAATATTATTATTATTATTATTATTATTATTATTATTATTATTATTATTATTATTATTATTATTATTATTATTATTATTATTATTATTATTATTATTATTATTATTATTATTATTATTATTATTATTATTATTATTATTATTATTATTATTATTATTATTATTATTATTACTATTATTATTATTATTATGATATCTCAGCCAATAGGCTGGATAAAATTCAGCCACCCCCGGATGCAAGTATCAGATTACCTGCATTTAATTCGGATTGTAAGAACGTTACCCGTTGTGTATATTGGTCCTTAATCCTGGTTTTAGCTTGTTTATCTTCGAGCAGTCTGGCTTGTTGGAATCCCAAGTATTTGTAAGTCTCGCCATTCTTCATAGCCTGAATTATGAATATGTCACCATTTGGGAGCTTAACTTCTCCATTCACAATGACACCCTTCTCGATGTTTAAGGTTTTGCACTTATTAAGACCAAATTCCTTATGCAGAATTTTTGCGTAATGTCCAGCTGCAGCTGTCGCATTTGCTGTTGCTTTGCTGCGTAAAGCTTTATATCATATATGTAGAGGAGATGCGAGACAACACAATTGGTGTTACTATTGGCGGTGATTTTAAAACCATATTTGGTGTCATTTAACATGGTAGATAGTGGATTTATTGCGAGGCAAAACCATAATGGACTTAGAGAGTCGCCCTGGTAAATTCCCCTGCGAATAGATATTTTGTCCGTTGTTAAATACTTACCTTTTAAGTTGAGGTGTAGGTTTATCCGCCAAGTTTTCATTATGGTGAAAGGAAATGTAATTATGGTGGGGTGAATTTTATAGATCTCTAAAACTTTAATAAGCCAAGAATGCGGCACTCTGTCGAGGGCTTTTTTATAATATACGAAGGCAGTGCATATATTTTTTTGGTTGTTCTGAGCATGCCAGAAATGTATGTATGCTGGTAAATTTTTTGTACCAGAAGTTCTGGATACTATCAACTCCTGGCGCTTTCCAATTGTTGATAAATTTAATTACCTCTGAAATTTCTTCGGCTGCTAGTGCCTCAAAGAGCATCGCTGGGGTATTTACCTTGTCTTTTCCGATATAATGCATAGAGCATTTTTATGTTCTTTTGGGTTTGACTACAATGATGACCAATAGCTCGAAAGATTCTCTCTACTTGGCATGGCTTGACTGTTGTTGTTAGTCTGAGATCCTAATTTCCTGTAGAACACTTTTTGATTATTATTAAATAGGACGCTTAGTTGTTTTCTTTTGGTGCATTTTACGTATCTGGATAACCGCTTAGCTTTAGCTTTTAGTTTTTGCTTAAGCACATCAATATACTCACACACATGCTGTTGATCTTCTGGATGCTTCGTATGAGTATCGATTTTTTAAAAGATTTTTCTAACTCGGTTTCTAAGGCGCCTAGATGGTTTTGGGTTTTTATGGAACTCGGTGAGTCGACTTAGTTCTCCCCGAATATTATCAATCGCGTCCTCGAGTCGTCGCTGCCATAAAGGTTTTAAACTTTTGTTATTATTAATACTACTACACTTATTCCTAGATGGGTAAACTGGTTGATTATTAATGCGAAGCACTGCCACTGCTCCGCAGTACACAAGTGAATGGAGTCATTCTAGATTGTGACAGTCCCTGGTGTTATCCCGTAAGAGAGCATTTACAGCCATAATAATATCATTAGTATCCTTACTTGTTCTGAGTTTTGGTAGTATCGGGCATATCGGTTTGAGTGTTATTGTCTCTAATCGGGTTGATGTCATATTCGAATTTGTTTTCCTGTACGCAAGTGTGGTCTTCATCGAGTTTATTTACTGTTGGGGGAAGTTCTTTCTCGTTCTGGAGTTCAAAAAGCACTTCCGCTCGAATCTGCTGCGCTTCCTAGGCAGTCCAGCTTTTGTGGTCAACGGCAAATTAACTTCGCTGCAGAAACATCAAAAGCTAGTGGAGGAGAATCGTTGCTGTATTGCTCTGGAGTGGGTTCGCAGTAGCACTACTTGGCGTCACGCTGCGTCTGCCGCTAGCCGAAGTGGACGGTAGCTCATTATTCGGACAAGTCCCGCTGTCAGAAGCCTGAACGCGACAAGAGGTTTTGGTCGCCTTTTACGTATTCTATGCCCCGCACCCCAGACGGGATTTATTATTATTATTATTATTATTATTATTATTATTATTATTATTATTATTATTATTATTATTATTATTATTATTATTATTCTTTTTTAGCTCGCTTGTCATTTTCACCAGCCTGAAGGCAAGAAAAATTTTGCTATGGTAGATTTAGGAACTTTCGAACAATGTTGCATGTATTCAGTATAACAGATTTCTGTATAGCGACAGTCGTCCTGGAAGAAAGACTTTTCTTTTGGGCTTTGTTTATTAAGATTATATCTGGTCTGTTTGAAGTCAGCGTCCTATCGGTCAAAACAGTTCTGTCCTAGTAGAGGCGAAAGTCATCATTTTCAAGTACAGTTTCTGGTTTGTACTGGTAATAGGAGCAAGTTTCGCCAATTAGATAAACGAAAAACAAATATCTGTTCAACCTTTATACACATCTAACAATAGATTTTTTTTGTTGCAGCAATACGAGAAAATAAGATTTGTCGGTTGTTGCATACAAGATACCACAAAAAAGTTTTGATAAGTTATTTACCGAAATTATGCTGTTAGTGGTCCCTCTGTAAGTTTAGTCATAAGAAAAAACGGACTCTTGTTTCTTATATAGAAACGTATCATCCATTTTTTCTCTGAGAGACCAAACGAAAACAAAACAAAGGTAAAAACACAAAATCACGGTCTCATCAAATCCATATAATTTTTTGTTAGTTGTAATGTGATCGGTGTAGGTCTAGGCCTGATGATGCTCCGATAGGAGCGAAACACGTGTAGCATTTAAAAAATTATATGGATTTGATGAGACCGTGACTTTGTGTTTTTACCTTTGTTTTGTCTTGTTTCTTATACTAGAAAACGTTCCTATACCGAGTTATATGGCAAAATCTTAAGTGCTTTTCAAGCAATAAGGAAAAATAGAATTGCAACTTTGACACGCTGTCGCAAAGTATCAACTTTTGGACTGTGATACATCTGAGTCAATTCACATATTTTGGTTTGTAGTATCTTTAGTTTCAAGATTTCCGAACCATTTAGAGGCACCCGGTTTATAATAGCTCAATTTATTATTTTAAGGAATATATAACTACAAAAAATAAAAGAATAAAATACTCACTTTTGTTCTCCATCTAGTTCGACATCTAGATCTGCATTTACTAGAGGTTCATAAATGTCACAGATTTTAGCTGCTAGTTGACATCCCCTAGTATTGCAGCATATTTTAGTAGCTAGTAAAAACTTATAGGTACTCGTAGTAGGATCGTTAATAGGACAAAGTCCATTCTCACAGCAAAACCTTCGTTTTTTTAGGCCAAATGCCTTTGCAAATTTGTCACACGTTGTAATATCACAAGTGTCCTTTAATATTCTAAAATAAAAGTAATTTTATATTACAAACTAAACGTTAATTATCTATGAAATTCCTAAATTTTTATGTGTATAAATATCAAACCTAGACAGTGAAATCTATATCTATATGTAAAATCTATATCTGTAAGGCTCATATAAGATATTGACGAGCTCCTTGTGCTCTGTAAAAATACCCTTTTTTGAAATTTTTTTATAATTAAGTTATTTTATTGCCATTTTATCTTTTGTACACTAGAACCACATTTTTTTTTATTATTACATCTTGTTTATTTATAAACTTTAACTTGGATTATTTTTACCTTTTTAAACTGATACAGTAGAATTCATTTATTTTTAAAACTAAGTTAAAAAATTCAGTTTGTAATGTAGAATTTAAATAGTAAGTCATGTAACTCCAAAGGATACCACTAAAAACAGAATTAAGTGCTTTTTAAAACAATGTTGACCCTTATTTCCATTTAGGATTCTAAAAGTGACTACCCCTTCTAGGGAGTTGAAACAAAAAGTAAAATTGAAATTGAAATAATAAAATTGAAAAATTGTAATTCTATATATATATATATATATATATATATATATATATATATATATATATATATATATTATATTATTATTATTATTATTATTATTATTATATTCTATATATATATATATATATATATATATATATATATATATATATATATATATATAGAATTAGATAGAATATAGATATACAAATCAAGGAATCAACACCAGAGATGTTGATTCCTTGATTGTAATGACTAGTTTTTTCAGTTTTTTTGTAGGAAATTGTGTTTTGTTGGAAAATATTAATATTAAAATAAAAACGGATTTTGATGGATTATAGCCAGGATTATAGCTTTAAGTATCTGAAGAAAAAAATAATTTTCGTAGGTGGCTGAGCTATGCCAGAATTAAGCGTAGTCAACAGCAGTCAGCAGTTAGTCAAAGCAGTGCAGAGTAAACACTACTCAACGTAGAAAATTGTAGATTATGTGAAGAAATAGATTTTTATAAAGTTATTAAAATGCTAAGCTTCAAACTTCTTAGAGCCACCAATGAAAATTAATTAAGAAAAATCTGAAAAAGTTGCTCAAAATGGGTTTTATCTTTTTAAGCGCAGCGCAGACAGTACGGATTTCATAAACGGCAGAGTTTAGGATCGGCAAAATTCGACGTAATTTAAGTATGCTAAGGGTTGTTTTGGAACATAACGCTATCATCGATCTTTATTGGGGAAGGACAATTTAAATGCACTTGCGTTGTAGACAGTAGTCAGATTAATTTTTATCAACAGATCGTAAAAAAATTATCCATGATTTTGCAGCTGAAAAATCAAGACTGAAAGAACTGAAAGATCTGAAAAATCAAAAACCTTTGAATATGAATGTTGAATAAAGGGCTTCTGACGGACATAATAGACACCAAGGGCTTCGAGTTAAGCTTAAAGTGAGTCCTGAAGATAGATGATGAGAAAGTTCATTTAAATAATAAAAGGAATTACACTGTTTGATAACGGAACAAAGCGATCGTTTTAGAGGGCTGCGTTGTTTGTAAGACCATGGATGGTGAAAGAGTCATGGTAGAACCTGCAATGCATGACGAGGCTGCTGATCGACGAATAGCAATCAAAAAAACCCTTGTATGTGCTAAAATAAAAGTCTGTGTTGCTAAAACAATCAAGCAACGGAATCATAGCACGGAATTAGAAAACCGTTCTATAGTTTCTGCAATACCTCGACAAGTTGTGTATGTGGATATTAACCGGAAAGCCATTCCGAAAGGATTAGGAAAGTTAAGATTGTCGTCAGGTCTAGGTCTAAGGCAAGAACAAAGAAGTAGGCTTGAGGCATTTGGTCCACAGATATTGAGATGTTTTTGATATTATGAGGAAAGGGTAGACCAACATAGTCCAGCATAGAATTAGTACAGAAAATGCTTGTCCCGTTCAGCAGGCAGCATAAACACTACCAAGAGAGGCTTAGGCCGAAGGCTTATAACATTGGTGCATCATAGAATTATCTAGCACTCGGAAAGAAATACGACTCGACCAGATTCTGCGTAGATTACCAGCAGCTTAATAACGTAATTAAAAGGGATCTAAACAGCTATCTTCTTTCTCGCACCCTGGCTGGATCGAGGATCTTTTTTACACTAGCCCTCAAAAGTTGATACTGACAATATGAGTTGGCCCTTAAATATCGGGAAAAGACAACTCTCAGGGGAAATGCTGGATAAGGCCAATTTAACCCCATTTGAAAACTGTAATCCTTTCTACTTTAAAAACCCCATAAAAACTACAAGCGATAAATCTACAGGATGTTACCATACTTAGTACTTTTTTTTACATACTACCATACTAGAGTACAATCAAATTATTGAAAAATAAAAATCCTCAGATTGCTCAAATCAGGCAAAAAAATAGTAAAACTGCGACCGCTTGCATTCTTAATAATGTCCTAGTGTCAAAAATTGGCTACCTTAAAGCAGAAGCCGTTAAATATATTAAAATAATGAATTTACTTGAATCAGACATCAACGTGAATTCAAACATAAACATGGAAGCGTACTAACGTCCTCCCTTTTTAAATATTGTACGTCCTTCTTCATTTCATGTGTGTTGTATGTAATCTTAAATATTTTAAAAAATCATTTTAATTTGCGACATTGTTTTTCCCCCTACTACATTCCCATGCGTAAGTAGTAACCTAAAGTCTATACGGAATTTCTCCTTTAAGGGTATTCTTTTTGTTTTTTTTTGGAATCATTTAAATAACGTGGCATCACGGCAGGCGGACAGACCAGCATATTGCATATATGAAATTAATAGATTGTAATCTATTAATTTCATATATAGAAAGAGATAGACTTTGTCTAGCTAAGGAAAGGTACAGCACGTGTTGTTCGACTCGGTTGCGCGGTAAATTTGTTTACGCCGCTGCCAAAGCAACGGTATCGATCACCCCGATTTGCATATAAACAGTGCCGTTGCGTTAATTCTTATATTTGTGTTCTGCCTTTAAATTAAATTAAATTAAAAAAGGCGCGCTACTGTCGCTAATCGCGTGTTATTAGGGGACAAAACTTGGCGCAACTTTGAAACAGATGGAGTACTTTTCCTTAGCTAGACAAACTCTAAACAAATTATTTTTCTCTCAGTAAAAGACAGGCTGTTCGAGATATTGTTGATGAACTAATTTCCCGCAACATTATTGGAGAAAGTAATTCGCGTTTCAGATAGATAAAACAGAATGTGCCTAGACTATCTTCAGCTAAATGCTTACACAATTAAAAATAGATTTCCATTACCGCTCATAGATGTCCAGCTCGATCGGCTTGATTCGGAATGCGTTTTTACGTCACTAGATGTTTTCGGGTTTTCACTAAATACCTGTAGAGGACGACTCCATCGAAAAAACGGCCTTTGTTGCAACCGACGGCCATTTTAAATATGTTTAGATGCCATTTGGATTAGCTAATGCTCTAGTCGTTTTTCAACGAGCAATAAATAAAGCATTAGGAACTTTGAAAAGCAGTAGCCCTAGTATACTTAATGATTGATATATTAATACCGTCCAAGAATAATAAAGATTCAATGGTATCACTTGAGTTGGTTTTTGAAGCAAATAAAAAAACTGAATTTTTCTTGAATCTTCAAAAGTGCTACTTTTTCAAGAAAAAATAGATTACTTAGAAAGAGAAATATAAGTTGACGGCATTCGCCTTAACTTGAGTAAAGTTAAGGATCTATTAAATTTCGTACTGTGTGAAATTCGTAGGCAAATTTGCGACAAAGCGGCTATAACAAAATTAATCCGCACCAATGAACCATTTATTTGGTCCAAAGAACAAGAATGTGAACATGAACTGCTTGACTTCAAGACCGCTTTTATCAATTTTTGACCATTCCTTGGGTACTATGCCGCACACTGGTGCCAGCTCCATTGGATATGGAGCAATATTGGCACAAAAGAAAGAAGGAAATATCAAAGTTGTCGGGTATTTTAGTAAAAAGACGATTAAATATGAAGAAAACTCTCACTCTTACGAGTTGAAAATGCTCGCCGTAGTGAACCAACACCTCCTTAAGAACTAAGGCCTCTGAGCACAAATAAAAATTGTCGTGACGTCATCAAATGTAGGCTGGTGAGAAATGCCATTAGCGATCTGAAGAAAGTATTTAGCAATAATTTAGTACGTCGCGGCGAGACGCACGTCAACTCGTTCGTGTTCGGTTCCTTTCCTTTTGCATTCGTGTCTCGACTGTATCACAGAAGTGAAAAAATTACGAAATACACTACAGTTAGTACAGTCAATGAATGTTGAGATTGCTGCTTTAAATTCCAGAATCGCGACGATCGAATCTAATATAGATACCAAAAAAATAAGTGATGTTAGCAAAAAGCTAACGTCTCTGGAGCAAGTAAATAAAGATAGTAAATCCCAGATGAAATTAAAACTGGATACCTCAGACTTTGAAATAAAAGTCAATGGCATTCAGCAGAAACTAGATAGTCTAAAATTCAATCATCCTACGAATTACTTGGCTCAGGATAATGTAAGGTGTGAACTTGAGGCTCATTTAAATACCCACAGTGAGCAGATGACAGCAAAGTTGGACTCGGTTGTTCGAGTCATAAAGGAAACCAACACTGAACTTGTGCAACTACTTGTTTCCAATCTAGAGTCTAAAGAGTTAATAAGTAAAGTAGATGCAGACCAGTTCTAAAGCTTCGGAACGTAATATATATAAAACAACTCCTGGTAATATTTTACCCTCCACCAAGGATATAGTTGTGGGTTGTGCTGAGCCTGATAATATTGTTAATGTTAATTCTTTGCTCACTGCGGCAAAACCAACAACTGCTCTTCATATATCCAACCTAAATTACACTGTATCAGATGATATTTTAAAATCACATTTTAAAGATATAGTGCCTGGAGCAGAAGATGCCTTTATCACAGTTGTTAAGCTCAGAACAAGTGGAACATCGAATTCCTTTATGATCGTGGTACCTAACGAATATCTCAGCGTAATTACTAAAGCTGAGAATTGGCCTAAGGAAGTATATGTGAAAAAGTGGAGGTATATGCAACATCCATCTCGTCGCTTCTCAAACACAATTCAACAAAAAGATAAAAATTTTCGCCTAACAAGGGGTTCCAGAAACCACTCGTAGATTCATCTGAACAGCTACACCTGATTTCCCATCCCGACACGATGTACACCGATGTGACCGAAGTCTAGACAGAACTGGATTGTCGAAGGGTGGAGGTGTATTGTTAGCTGCTAAACGCGAGTTTAAAATGTTACCTCTAAATTTATCTGATTTGCTTCAAATTGTATATTCTATCGAGATTGTAGGTGCGCAATTCTCCTTTGACCATTTTACGTGATTTGTATTTATTGTCTATATACCTCCTGCTAGTAGCAAATGGGTTTATGATATGGTGTACGATTACTTTGAAACAATGCAATATTTGTGTGACAAGAAAATAGTTATAATAGGTGATTTTATTATCCCCAATTTTCTTAGTCACCAGCATGACTCTATTGTGAGATCAACTTTGGCTTTTATGAATATAATGGAATTCGTACAATGTAACGACGTCCTTAATGTCAATGGAAGAATTCTGGATTTAGTGATAACCAATTTGTCTGAGTGTGAAGTTCATTTGAGTAGTTTTTCTTTTGTTGAATGTGATTCTTATCATCCCTCATTAATTATGAATTTTAAGGGTAAATTACCTCAGACTAATAATTTCACCCACAATTTACTGGTACAGAATTGTTTCAATTTTAGACGTGCTCAATATCCCATGTTATGTAGTTCTTAATTGAAGCTGCTGACTGGCAGGAGGTGTTTGCCTCTTTTGATCCTAATGTATCTTGCGATAGCTTTTACAATACACTTAATGAAATATTTCATAGAGCAGTTCCGCTTAAAATCGTTTAAAAATATAAATTTCCAGTCTGGTTTAATTCTGATATTATAAAAAATATCAAACTAAAGAATTTAATTCGAAAAAAACTCAAGAAATACAAAACTCATTATTATGAAAGTCAGTTTAAAATAGTTCGAAGCAATATTAAAGAACAAATTAGGATTGCTTTTTTAGAATTTTCTCGAACAGCTGAAAATCGAATTATATATTATATATTGAGTCGGACCCATCTAGTATTAATGTTGGTATTGAATCGAGCCAGACTATTAACAACTCTCTAAATTGCTCTTATAATTTTTCGGAAGATGAAATTGTCACCGCCTTTAATAAACTAAAAAGTAAGTTGACCTCCGGTACCGATGGAGTACCAAGTCTTGTCGTTAAGGATTGTATTCGCGCTTTATCAGGGCCTATTGCCCACATATTTAATCTTATCTTGTTATCAACAGTTTTTCCCGATAAATTTCCCGGGAAGAATATCCCCGATACTCAAAAAGGGACCGAAGAACGACATTCAAAATTACAGAGCTATATCGATCTTATGTAATTTCTCCAAACTTTTTGAAATAGTTCTTTATAATAGAATATATGCCCATGTCAAATTAGACATAGCACCTAATCAATTTGGTTTACTGTCTTGTCAGAGTTTACTGTTTGCGGATGATATAAAATTGTTCACAAAAATAGATACTGAAGACGATTGCGAATTCCTTCAGGTAAATCTTAACAAAGTAGAGAATTGGTGCAATGTCAATAGACTATATTTAAATGTTAATAAATGCTCTATTCTCTCATTTTCTAGAAAACTGTTGCCAATCAATTTTGACTATAGATCAAATAATGTTGCGTTGGCCAGAGTGGATGAGGCCATTTATCTGGGAATTACTTATGATGCAAAATTAAGTTTCGCTAAGCATATAGCAAAAATAGTTTCTGACTCTGCCAAATTGTTGGGTTTTGTTTATCAAAACTGTCGGCACTTTGAAAATATTAATACTTTAAAACTACTTTTTTTCACTTACATACGCTCAAAAATAGAATACGGATCTCTAATTTGGTACCCAATTTATAGCTACCTGATAGATGATATTGAGCATTCAGCGCAAGTTTATGAAGTATCTCTGGTTTAGAGAGGAAGGTGTGTGTGAAGGTTTTTAGTCAATTATACTTAGATAAATTTAATATTATACCCTTAGCAAAAAGAAGAGAAATTCATTCCATAAAATTCTTATATAACCTTATTCATAACAAGATTGACTGTCCCAGCCTTTTGGCTGGATTAAATTTACGGGTAGGCACTTTAGATGATTTTATTTAAATCCCGCTAGGACTAATATTTTGTTTAAATCCCCTATTAATATAATGTGTCAGAATTATATTAATAATAATTTACATGAACGGTTCGATATTTTTGTTGACAGTTTAATGTCCATTTTAGAAGGTATTAGATAAATAGATGATGCAGAGTATTTCTAGTATGTATATAGATAGTCTGTTTAAGTGCATAGAATGTTAAGCATTTTGATTTTTCATTTTTATACTTATTTTGGTAAATATGTTTTTTTTTAATTTTTTTTCCTTTTTTTCCGGTTTAAAAATAAAGAAAATACCCGTTTTCAAGTTTCGATCGTTTATGTGTGATCGTGTTGTTGTAAAGGAACCCCGTTAATATGACGCTTAAGTGTTGTGCACCAGGATGCCGCCGAAATTACGATAACGGACCAAAAGTTTATGTTTTTAGTTTCCACAAAAACGCTGAGTTAAAACAAAAATAGTTTCAAGCCATTCCGCGAGATGATTTAGTACCTAATAAAAACACCAAAGTTTGGACATTACATTTGGCTCCTGGGTGCGTACGGATAAATTCCGAGGATTTTGTTACAGGTAGGATTATTTCAGTCACTTTGAAAAAAACCTCACTTGAAGGAAAATGTTAAACTGTTAAAAAAATCTATTATTTCGTAGAAGTAGAGATGAAGAATCTAAGCAACTAGAGGAGCAACAATATCTTAAAGCATTAGAGGAAAGTAAGGAAGATTGCCTTGCTTTTAAAAAGGCCTGTTGTTTTGACACTTTTAAAGAATGTTTAAAACTATTCAATTTTTTATATTAAAAAAGGATGATTTTCAATAAAGGCTCGTCCCAAAAATTAAAATAAACTATTGAAAATTTGACATTGTTTAAGCTATAATATACGGTATGGCCCAAATTGGGTGTACATGTATGGGTATCCTGAAAACTATAAGAGATAGAAAATTGGTTAAATGGGTAAATATGTAGGGCATTTAGTTACAAATTCAGTGCTGCTTTTAGAACGATTTTATCTTTTTCCGATCTTAAAATATTTGGAAAAAATCAAAAAGTTGCATTTTTGAAAAGAAAAAAGTTGCATTTTTTTGCTTAATGAAAAAGCTCTTTTTTTCCCTTTAAAATGATGTATCACTTTTTATGACATTCTTTTCTGCTGAAATTAAGAAATACTTAATTTCAGCAGAAAAATTATTTGGACCAACGAGACGTTTTTTAGCAACTGCGGAGTATTCAACAGGCATAATCGTCATTTTTCGGTTACTGAAAATCCTCATGAAGTGGCTGATCGTAGGCTACAAGTAAGATTTGGATTTAATATGGTGTGGTATGTAGGGTAAGTTAATTTAACATGTTAAGGCAATCATTTAACAATAAACCTATTGCGAACCGCGGTGCTGTAAATTGGCCAGCTAGGTCTCCAGATATTACACCCCTGGATTTTTATCTTTGGGGATATGTTAAAAATAAAGTTTACGAGTTTGAACCTCCTACGACTCTCGAACAACTATAGAATAGGGTTCGGAATGTCTTAAATAATTTTAAATAGAAACACCCATTTAACTTTTTGACGTAAACATAAAAGAATTTGATAAAGTGCTATACATCATTTTAAAGTACAAAAAATATCTTTTTAATTCAGCAAAAAAACAAAATGGCCGCCATAAGAAAAAAAAAGGAGTTGAGAATGGAATCTCAGAACCGAAACTTCGAAAACAAAAACTGAATTCAGGTATGCGTTGTCCTTAAAAAGTTGTCCCAATAATGTTTTTACAGATTTTAAAAATACGTTCAAATAAAAAAAAATACAGACCTTTTTCAAAAATGCAACTTTTTGATTTTTTCCAAATATTTCAAAATCGAAAAAAGCTAAAATCGTTCTAAAAGCGGCACTAAATTGATAACTAAATGTCCTAAATTTTTCCTCATTTAAACAATTTTCTATCTCTTATAGTTTCCAAGATACCCATACATGTATAGCCAATTTGGGTCACACTGTATATATACACCTTTTAATAACATGCGTAATTGTTATAGATTCACTTTTAAAGCTAGAGTCATTTTTCTATGGCCAATATGTTTATATATCAATTTATAATTCAAAAGCATCATTTAAAATAAATTCTTTGAGTCAACTAGAAACCATCATAGATATTATATAGACACAATGGATAATACATTATATATTTGTGTTCTGTAAATAATATAATATATGTTATTCCCTTTGGGCTTACTTAATAATCTGGCCATTGAGTTTCCAACAACTAGTACTAGTAACTGAAGATGAGATATTGTTTTCCCAGCCTGATTCAAATCAACTTAAAAAACAAAAAAACTAATAAAATGTTAATATTTGTTACTGATATTCTTTTAAATCTTAAAGGCTAGTTGAATTTTCAGATAGTCTAAAATTTGTTTCAGAACAATTGACTTTGCTTAATGCTTCAAAAGAGAGGTTTAGGTACTCACTCAGTACAATTGTCTTATGCTCCATTTTATTTACTATTAGCCCTCAGTTATATAAATCAATCAATTTCAATCAATCAATCCAAGCAATCAATCAATTTCAAAGTTTGCCTAAAAACCTAAATAAAGACCTTCAATCCATCGGAAGTATGTGACCGTAAAAGAATAAGCGACCACCTTAATCAATCTAAAAATGCTTCGATCAGTGCTAACCAAAAACCTTGTAATAATATTGAGTTTGCCAACGAAGAATTTATATTGATGCACTTGAGATGATAACATGCATCTCGGAAAAATAAAGTACGAATTTCAAGACCCATTTGAAGTCATGGATTCTACTGCTGAGGGCCTCTAAGAGATAAAACGTGTTGGAAAGACCACCATTACAAAAAAAGCTGCTAAGGAGCAATTAAGAAAAAGGCCGACTGATTGGTCCCTCTTCGTGAATATGACTGATTTGCTGGATATTCTAGACAACGATGAAGAGAAAGATAGATACAAAGTTGGTAAAATACTCTGTACAATGTAACGTTTATGGCAGGTCTTAGAAATGTAAATGTTGTATGGAAATATTGAAAATATTGATTTGAATAATACTTTTCAGTATTATTAGTGTGAATTAAATTAATACTAAAGTGTTAAAAGCAGGGACGCTTTACACTGTTGTTAATATATAAGTGTTGAAGGCATGGACACTTTACATTGATGTTAATGTATAAGTGTATATGTATGTGTATAACGATTAAAGGTTAAAAATATGTTATTATTGTATTTACATTTTTTTTTCTTCTTTTTTTTTACAGCATCGATGTCACATTACTGAATGTTTTGTAAGCAAATTCATAAAGGTGGGCTTCGAGAGCGAAGTCTGTGTCAGAATGGGCCAAGTTAGAAACCGATATATAATTTCTTTTATTTTCAATAAATTTTAATATTCGATGCTTGATTCACTTATTTCAAATAAGAATTCGTTAAAAAAATATTAAAAATGCGAACCGCAAGCCCGGTCGTATGAAGATCTTCCCACTCCTTCGATACGCCTCCTATTAAACGCCGTCTGTGTTTATCAAATTTACGCTTACTTCGATAAATGATATATTTAGCTTTAAGTATTTTAGTGATTTAAGTTTCGAAAATATAATATAGAGTTAGTTTCTTTCTTTTTCATTTTGTCTTACACTATGATTTCTTATTAGTTATAATGAATAATAATCCTAAAAAATGCTCGGTACCAAGTGTAAAATATTTTAACTGTGAAAATTTACTAAGAAACTCTACAGTTAGAATGTTTAGGTTTCCTATTAACATCAAGGATATTTATGATCAATGGATAATAAATTGTAATTGTAAGTATTACTTCGAGTAAAGTGTAAGCAATAATTTCTTTAATGATAGTTTTCGTAATATTTTTATGATTAATAATAGTTGGCTACTTTCTTATGAAATTTAATAAAAACTTGCCGTTAAGAAAAAAATAACAGTTGTTTTTGTATTAAAATTAATTGAATTTGCACTACTTGTATTGTAGTTTTATTAGCTGTATATGATGAGGCTAACTTTAACAGGGTTTTTAAGGTTCATATAACATACGACATCTCGCCATGTACGGAGTGTTCTGATGTTGTAATTATGAAGTAACCGCGTTATTTTTGACGTTTCCACCTTTTTGTGAAACAAAAAAATATATATATATAAAATTTTCTAAATTTAAGTCCTAAAATATGCAATTTTTCAATTTTTTATAGTTACAGTATGTCTATAATATGGATGACCAGCATGGGAATCTCAAAAACTCTCGGAAATACAACATCGGTTAAATTGAAGAAAGTTGTGTAATTTAATGCCTAACAAAATGCTGGTCGATAATTTTAAGAAATCCGAATACTTTCGAAGAAAGTGGAGAAAAAAACATACATATACTGGGTGTCTTAGGAACGTGGTTCGCCCTTAAAAAATAAAATCGATTTTTCAAAACTTTGGTTTTTTTTGATTATCTTTGAAATTATTTGGAATTATCTAACTTTTTAAATGGCATGTTGTTGGGCTCAAAAATGTGCAGCTTTGCGAAACTTAAAAAAAAATCTATGTTTTACCTTTTCCGACATTCCCATGGTTGCCCTTGAATTTGGAGCCTGAATATTATATATTGTTTATATTTATATTTATATGTATATTTATATTTATATTTATATTTATATTTATATTTATATTTATATTTATATTTATATTTATATTTATATTTATATTTATATTTTTTTTATTATTTAATTTTTTTTTAGAATATTAGTTATTTAGCTTTTGTAATGTATTAAAGATTTTCCAAAATCAATCATACCCAAGTAATGACAATCGTAAATCATTTTGTTTTTTTTTGCGTTACCAGGATTACCCACAAAATAAATATGGACTATGCAGTATTTCTGATAGCTCTTGACAAGCGGATATAGATTTTAAATAAATATCTAGGGTTGGTGGTTAGTGGATCGGTGTTCTCTTAACAAAACTATTATTTATATTAGTATCACAAAAATTATTACTTCTAAAGGAAATATGAATTCGCCATGTGTCAAAAACTCTACAAATATCAGTTTTTTTTTACAGTATTGCTAAAACAACCGCCAAAGTACCAGGCATGTTTCGAGATATTGCAAAATACGTCAGAAGTTGTACAGTATGCCAAAGCGATAAGTCATCACAACAAATGCCGGCTGGTAAAATGCGACCGTCAAAGAATGACCAAACGTGGGCTATTGTTGCCGATTTAGTTGGACCGTTGCCTCGATCTTCGAATGGGAATAACTACATGGTCGTCTTTTAAGACCATTTTACCAAAGGTAGGATACAATGTCGCGCTATACGTAAAGCTACTTCTAGAGCCGTTAGTCAAGCTTATACGAGGAGGTTATTACCCAGTTTGGTTGTCCGCGGACTATTATATTCGATAATGAAACGCAATTTACCGGTCAACCATTTCGATAACTTTTAAAGGATATGGGCAACACACATAGGCTTACACCCCTATATATATCGCACGCCAATAAAGCGAGCCAAATAAAACCATAAAGATCATGGTTGCTCAGTTTTGTGAGACCGATCACAGACGATGGGATGTTTGATTATCTGACCTAGTATTTGCAATAAACAGCTCTAAATATGATACAACGGGATTTTCTCCTACGAGGAGTCGATATGATCCCTATACTGTTGGGCCATATTTCCGCTCATAGTTACCGTTATTATTATTCTATAATCTTATATAAATTTACGCATTATGGTACCAGTACCCAATTCATTGTGGTTTGATGCGATTCCTTATTAGGGAGACTATCCGCAGTCTCCGACCATCTCCATTTAACCCAACCAGTAGGATCCAAAGTGTACCGGTGGTAGCTGAAAGAATAGTAAAGTGAGTGACGTAAGTAAGTGGTTTGATAACCGAGGAAGTGCCATAAGTAATAATTCCGTTTTTCCAGGCTCCGCTTCTCAAGCCTTCAGGGTGTGGCTCTATGACTATTAATCATCAGAATAGTCACCCCGCCGCGCCGATTATTCATCCCCAAACCTGCTGGTTGCTGGAGGGGTGATCGTTCGTGGGTTTGATAGATGGTATATGGCATTTAATAAAAATGTAAGAGTAAGACCGTTTTTCTATTCTCACTGCACGATTTCTGAGACCTTCAGGGTATGGCTCCATGATTGTTAGTCGTCGGAAGAGTCACCCCGCCACACCAATTACTTATCCCCAAAGCTGCTGGTCGCTGGAAGGGATAATTTATTGGAAGTTTGGTGGGCGGCATAGGTTCTTATTTCGCTGAACTGTTATTGACTGCCATTATTATTGCAATATTTAATTTAAAAATAAAGAATTTATTTATCTATATAAATTGGCACCACGTCAGTGACCATCCAAAACTCTTCATGATGATTTAAAATGTTTAATTAGAACAAACATCTCAATAGCAAAATAGAGAGCATTGTAAAAAATATCAATGCATTATGTATTTATAAATATTATTCTGATTAAAAGCAGTATCCCAATTCATGCTACCAAGGTAATTATTAATAGTAACAAAATCACAGTTTACAAAATCATCATAAAAGACATCATACTTAAAATTTAAATCGCAATTAATAGGAATACTTATTTTATAATCAGGATGGTGGTTTGATTCCGGTGATAAATTTTCAGTGGCATATATGACTTCAACATTTGACAAACTTGAGAAAAACAGATCAAGAAATGTACCAAACAAATTTGGCAAGCCACTCATCTGCTTAAGATTTAGATAGTTACGACAACTACATAGCACATTTGCAGATGATATATACTCAGCCGTCTCAACATGCAGCCCGTTCACAGAGTTCCTCCATACCGTATGTGGCAGATTAAAACCACCATACAATAGAATATCACTCAACTAGTATGAATACTCACAAGATCCATGGATGTAGAGGCAAATTCCTCATAAATTGATAAAGGAGAAGCAGGAGGGATATAGACACCACTAAAAATTATATTCTTGTCACTGCATGATACAAGCACAAAGAGATGTTCCAGGGTTAAATCACTGGTCTGTAATAACCTGGCTTTAAAACATTTACATAAGCAAACAGTGCCATCACCCCTTTGCCTCCCCGTATTTGTGTAACTTCGATCCTGACAAAAAATATGGTCAGTGAACTTTAACTCCGAGTCCAAAAAATATTCATTAAGTTAAGACTCCACCAAAATTACAACAACATCATATATGCAACTCTTGACAGTATTTCGCAGATCAGCTAATTCAGTTCGAAAACCACCCGTATTATGAAAGTATACATTTAGTTTTTTGGAGTTTGCTTAATAACATTATTCCTCTTTTGTTGAACCACCTTAGGAATGCCATTAAAATATTGTATGTATAAATTCTGTTCTGTACGTGAGCGCAAAGTAAGTTCTTCATAAGCATTTTTTTGCTTACGTTGAATAGAGGTTAGGTCAGCTTTTTTTTTAATTTGAAAATTATCAAGTCTTAATTTGTTTTTGTTCAATTTGCCTAGACCTAGACGATAATCTTTAAACCTTGGACAGGTAATATTTAGTCTTAGGAAGCACTCAATTACATACTTCTTGTCGTGATCTAAACGAACTTTGGATTCTTCGGCATTACTCTCAGGAAAATCATACAAAATAACATTCTTGAATCTGGAAGCTCTATCGTGAATTTCCTCGTAAATCTCTGGAGGGGTCTACTCAGCAGCCATGTTAGTTTTACTTACCCTCTGAGATTTTAATTGATCCAACGCATACTTGAGATCTTGGATCTCAGATCTAAGCTCAGATACCACTGAGCAAAGATCGCCTGTCTGAATACCCTTAATTTCATCCAACAGACATGTCAACTTAGTGTTCGGATCGTTAAGAGTCCTGACTACCTACCACCATATTGCAAAAATAGAAAATGAAATTGTGGCAAAAGTATTCCATGAAAATTGAAAAGTTGGTAATTGTTTAAAGAAGTTGGTAAGGAAGGGGGCAATGTCATTTTTTGCTTAAATTAAAAAAAAAATTGCACCTTTTAGCATAAGATTACAAATAATATTTGTAAATATACTTTTATTTATTTTTGCAATGTATACTAGGAACACGATTTTTATTAAAATCATATTATTCCGTCGGCTTGTCCCATTTGAAATTACACATCATGTTTCTTCTCTATGAATACCTTTCTCTATCTCTCTTACTCTCATTTCACGTCGTAGTTCTCCCACTTTACCGTACGTGTCACTGCCCTGTCGCGACAAACCACCGGCGGCAAAGCGGGATCATCCTCAGTACGCGTTTGTTTTCAGACCTAGAATGCGCTTCCTCCCAACGCGGCGTTTGGTTTGCGTAATTTTTTCGGCGTCTCCAGACACGGAATGATTTTAATTAAGGGCAAATGAATTTTAATTATGCGTGTTAGTCGAGCATTCCTACAATCTCGGTATTCTTCATGCTATACCATATTTTGTCTATGGCTCTGCCTTAATCTGCCGACAGGCCCAGCTCTGGGAGCCGACAGGCCCAAAATTGGGAGCCGGCAGGTTCAGATTTGTGACCCGATAGGCCTGCTTTTGGGAGCCGACAGGCTCAAAATGGGAGCCGACAGGCCCAGATTTACGGTGCCGTCTCAAATTTGGAAGCGGATTTTAATACTGCTTATTAAGTATATGTTATGAAACATGATTAGTGTTTTGCATATTTACATTAAGTATTTACATATTCAATATTATCTTCTTTAAAAACGATCATTTTAGTTGCAGAGCATGGCTCAAACGAAGACACTCGCAGATTTGGAACAAATCGCTCCAAAGAATCCAAATGATGCTCCCATTTTGGAAGAAATAAAGAAATTGGCCTCCGAATGCTTATCAGAAGGTTGGAGAGACTGGAAGGTGTTAAATTATGATAAAGCTGGGTTATTTGGAGAGGATGTTGACCTGCAAATTTTAAAAAAAATTCGATTTGCTCTTCCGACTGTAGCCTTGGCGTTAGCTTTAGCACCCGGAGTCATCATCACTCTCTGAAAAGACATTCAAGGAGATGAAAATGAAAATGCTCGACTGGCCGTTTTGTGTGGGCTTAATAATTGGTCCCGCAAATTTGGCAGCAAGAATAAGAGCTTTCAGCTCATTTTCATGAGCTTATTTACGCAGCAGTGGCGAATTTAAAACCTCTATTGATCTCTGGAGAAAAGGCTTCTCGTCAGTTATCAGATGACGGTTCTGATGGTGAGAGTATTTAGTCCTCAAAAAAAATGGGTCCTTCGGGCTCTAGATCTCGTATAGAGAATCTAGAGAAAACTACGGAAGAGCTAAAGACAATATTTCAGTCTTTCATTGGAAATTTTTCGGATGAACGACAGTCCCATTCAAGATTACACTCAACTGATCTTCCGGATTTTGAGCCTGATCAAAATCTATATGTTCCGTACAAATATGACCTGTATTTATTATCCTTATACTCTTTAGTTTATTTATGTTTGTTTTATTGTTGCAATAGTTTGGGAAATAATTGTATGTATGCGATCGCGTCAATCTATTTATAATATATTATTTGCCTATTCTTATTGCGCCTGGGTCAACCAGGCTTTCATGGTATGCAGTACCATTTGGCGCTCCCCACCAACAAAAATATATGTGGAACGGAGAGCGGATATAGTCGCCCGAATTTTTGGCGACAGAGAACACCAATTAAGGTAAATTTCGCACCTTTTTGTAACAATTTTGGTTTTACGGTCTTTCGAAGTTGGAAATACATATTCCTACGCGATAATTAAACCTCGCCGGATAAGCGTAAAAACATTGATCCTCTCATTAACCTTTCATTTCATATCGATATCCCCTCAAAAGTTGGGCAATTCTCAAAACGACTTATTTTGTCCGAAGTGGCAAAGATTTTTGATCCCCTTGGTCTCTTAAGTCCAGTTGTCATTAAAGCAAAAATACTTCTACAGATTTTATGGACACTAAAACTTTCATGGGACGAATCAGTTTCAGTTGACATAGCCAAGAAGTAGTTACATTTCAGATCGCAACTCTTTAATTTAAATAAATTACAAATTTCAAGATGTATTTCAGTAAAAAATCCAGTCACTGTTCAACTCCATGGATTTTCGGATGCATCAAATAGTGCATATGGAGCATGTATCTATGTTCGAATTCTGGACGAATATAATAAAGTTCATGTCGAACTTCTTACATCCAAAACTAGGGTAGCGCCACTCAAGTTTTAAGCATCCCAAGATTGGAATTATGTGGCACTTTACTTTTGGCACAATTGTATATCAAGGTCAAATCTTCTTTAACTTTACAATTCAGTGAAGTCTATTTTTGGTGTGACTCGACTGTAGCCCTTGCGTGGTTAAGATGTTCACCCAACACTCTACAGGTTTTTGTGGGAAATCGCGTTTCCACTATAAAACAAATTACTCCAATTGACTCATGGAGATATGTCTCCACGGATCAGAACCCTGCAGACATTCTATCAAGAGGAATGCTACCCAACGATATTATTAATTCAGACATGTGGTTTCATGGTCCATTGTGGCTTCGTGAGCCATCTATCAATTGGCCCTTAGATATTCACATGCACAAACCAATAGCTGTTACAGAATTGCCAGATCTTCGCAAAACAACCCAAACATTTGTGGAAATCGAAAATCAAAATTTATTTCCTTTCCACAAATTTTCAACTTTCACTCGTAATACTCGAATTATGGCATTCTGCCTTAGGTTCATTTTTAATTGCCGAATTAAAAAATTCGATAGGCATTTTAGCCATTTGACAATATCTGAACTTCGCAATGCTAAAGACATGTTAGTCAAACTATCACAGCGTGAGTCATTTTTTGATGACTATCAGCTGTTAAAATTTGGGGTAGTGTCAAATAAAAGTAGGCTACTCAGTCTCACTCCTTTTATTAAAGAAGGAATTATCCGAGTTGGTGGGAGACTAAAAAATTCTTCGTACTCATTTCATAAGAAACATCCAGCAGTGTTGTGTCCCAAGCATCACCTAACCAAATTGATTCTTCAGCATGAACACAAAGTGCTTATACATTGCGGCTTTCAGTTATTGCTTGCACACATCAGAGATAATTACTGGCCTATATGTTGTCTACATGATGTTGGCATTGACTGTGCTGGACCTTTCAAATAAAGGATCGAAAGGGACGTGGTTGCAAGATAAGCAAATGTTATTTAGCACTCTTCATTTGTTTAACAACGAAAGTGATCCATTTGGAGCTGGTCACTGAGTTAAGCATGTGGGCCTTTCTTGAAGCTTAGCAGAGATTTATTTCAAGACGTGGTAAACCATTGAATATTTATTCTGACAATGGTACTAATTTTGTAGCCGCATGCAACTATTTGAAGGAACTAGGTACCTTCCTAAAAGGCAATTCACCAACACTTAAGGAAAATTTAGCATCATCTTTTGAAGTTTCATGGCATTTTATTGCAGCATATATATTAAATAAGAGAATTACAGATAATTTAGTAACTTCGTTACAGCATCTATTTTTTTTTCAAAATCGTGACTCAATCTCACAAATGAGTAAAATATATTGTTATATCTAATTTTGAAACGGATTTCATTTATCGCTCATAGCAAAGCTTCGTTTAAACATGTGTGAGACGCTCGTAATAAAGCTGACTGGAGTAAATCTACCCATTACAGTTATTCGCTCGAGAGAGGAATCTAAAGGGATATTGTCGACGTCGCGTCGCATTTATTTAGCAATGTTTATAATATACCGGGTGCGTCGCCGAGCGGAACATAGGAAAACCCATGTAAATTTTAAGGGGGTCAATTATTTTAATTTTCCCTGTACATTTTACAGAAAAAATGTAAGATAACTTTTGAAGAGACCAATCTGGCAAACCCTCGTGCAAAGTTTCAAAAAATTTTAATAAGCGAATCATGAATTATTCAATTAAATGTAATTGCAAAATTAGCAAATTTTCGGTTCAGGTAAAACCAGACACCAGCCACCACCTGGTATATTTTTTATGCGGGTTTTTGGGAATGTAATGTTGGGGAATTTGCATAAAAAACGTTCCCTGTAAGCCAGTCACAGAATTTTTTTTATCCCTTTAACACTTTTACGTTATAATAAGTTTTTTTTTTAATGATAAAGTAGTTTATAATAAATTGAAGTTTATTATTTCACATTAGAAGTGGGATATAATAGTTTTAAGTGTTAGTGAACCCTTATTTGCCGTTGTTTGTTTGATTTTTTTGTGACAATATGGGTAAAAGAAGATATCGTCATCGTGCAAGACACATTAGCTCGAGTTAATCAAGAGATAGTGACACAAAATGTGTTAAAAGAAACTCTAAACGTTCTTATATTCCAGAAAGTTTTCCTCCAAGCTAATCTTAAGTGGACACAGGTTTAATAGATTTAGTTAGGATGATAAGTACCGAAAAACGTATAGCAATGTCAGTAAAAGATGTTGATATTAGCGAGTTTATTCCTATCGTTAGTGACAATAATGAGTGGTTAGTGAAAACTGATGAACTATCGAATATTTATGGTTGGTCTAACATAAATGTATGTCATTTAGCAATAAATAAATTAAAAGGACCAGCGGAAGGTTGGTACAGAAGTTTACACACTATCCCAAAATCGTGGGCCGACTGGAAGAAACTGTTAGTTGATACTTTTCCGTCGACTCGTGATTTGCATTCACTAATGATTAAAAATGCTTGCGTTTAAGCCTAAAAATAATCAAGGTTTGTATGAATATTGCTTTAAAAAGTTGTCACTTATTCGCAAAATTAATTTAAATTTAACGGTCAGTGATGAGATTAATTTAATTGTAGGTAGTTTAGATAACCAAGATGTCAAATTTGCAGTTAAAGCCGCCAATATAACAGACCCTTCGAAGTTAGCAGTATATCTACAAGCTTCTTAATCAGGAACGTTTTCTTTTGATACAAAAATCCTTAATTCCGGAACTTGAACTTAAACTACGGAAGGAATACCTGGTGAAGGTCCTGGTAGTTAAATCGGTGTAGAGAACAAGATGATTAGTTCGACGATTTCTTTACTGTAAGTACAGCTTATGGCGTTAACTTTACAGTGTTACTGTTTTCCCAAGAGTTTGCAGACGGTAGCTCAGAATTATTGGAGGCTTGGGATTGTTCGAAGGTTCACTTATGACTGGCTATTAAAGAATATAATCTTGATTATAACTATTAAATATGAGGGCGCCACTTAGTTTTTTTTTTTATAAATGAAAAAAAACTAAGAAAAAAGATTTAGTATATAGGTTTCAATTAACAATTAAATGACCCTGGATGAAGTAGATTTAAAGAGGCAAAAA
Organism: Anthonomus grandis grandis; assembly: GCF_022605725.1. NCBI lineage: Eukaryota > Metazoa > Arthropoda > Insecta > Coleoptera > Curculionidae > Anthonomus > Anthonomus grandis. The sequence continues at coordinate 26,348,361 of NC_065546.1, forward strand.
AAAATTTCTTAACAATACAACCAAATTATATTTACATCAAAGATAATATACACCTCATGTTCTAATCTGTTAAATGTTAATAATTTATTATGAATTAAAATATGAATAATGTTGATATGATTAAATAAAATAGGTTTGTCAAAAGTAACATTTAAATTATGATTAAGCTGCTAGGTAGATTTCAGCACTTGAAAAATAAATTGCAATTATTAAAGTTTTTAGTAAATATTTGTATTACGCAGGGGAAAGTTCATGAACCTTTTTACCTAAGGCACATCGGCCTTAACCGAGTTATGTCTACTTAACCACCAAAAAAGGTACTGAAAAATACTGAACAAAAAATAACTAAAATTATAGATAAGAAATTGACGTATTAAATTATGATATTGATTAAATATTTGTAGCAATAAATTGTAATTAAAAGTATATTAATAAAAATTTAAATATGTGAGACAAATCTATGGTTAATAATATTTAAATAAATGGAATAAACTGGCCTGCATATTCCTCCAAGAAATGAACGGTTAGCCTTCAAAATCAAGGCTGTAAATGTGTGCCATTGGTAGCTTAGCTATCTGGACTGGGAATCTCTAATACTAGCTCTAACTCTGGCTCCAGCTCCACCGCTTTCAGCAATTCCCCGGGGAAATCAACAGCCTGTAGCCATCAACGATTGAAGAAGAATAAAGAGGAAAACGGAAAAGTAAAACGGAAAAGTAAAACCCTAAAACAACGGTTGCCATTGTATTCACTGTCGATAAAAATGAATGGCGTTCAAAATGTGACACACTCACCTTGCTAAGTTTCATTATCCATCCATCAAAATCTCGGGCATCCTGCACCAGAATTACGAAATAAACAGTTCCCTAAAGGAACAAGATTAAGGACTATAAATTATAAACCATATTGGCCATTTCCTGCTTCACAAATTTCGGAAATAAAAAACTGGCCTTTTACGTGCGCTTCTACCTGCGACACGGGAACAAGTCCTCGAAAAAAGACGCCACTAAAAAGCACCCGATTCCCGCCGGTGATCGTGTATGTTCGGAGAAAAATTCGGTCGTTTGACGTGAATGACAAGAATAACGACACTAATGTTCCCGCTTTTTTTGTGTTTGTTGGTTGTTTACTTTCGTAAAAAAGCTCCAACTAATTTGATCAATTATTGCGATTATACTGAACTTGTTTCTTTGTGAAATATTGACCATATTGTTGCTTATAGTGTTTTAAAATAATACCTGAAAAGCTGTATTAATTCCAATCCAGCGATTTTAACTGCAAAGATGGACGGCCCTACGCAAAACCATCAGAATCAGGACCAAACTATCAACAAAAATATGTGCCACTCATGCAGTAAAATGTTTTCTTCTATTTCAGCTAAGAACAAACATATTAAAGTTATTCATAAGCGGCAGCTCCCAGATAACTCAAAGTCACACTTTCATTTCTTGTCCCTTATGCAAAGAGACTAAGTATTCTTGTAAGACTTCAAAAACTTGAAGCTCATTTACAGGTAAGTCAGGATATCAAAATAGAGTCCTCAACTTTCCATTTTTCCAGGGAAGAAAGATTTGAGGAATGGTTAAGAGAGCATAAAATAAGCACAAACTATGCATTTGTTCGCACAAGGAAAATTGAAGACAAGATTGAAAAAGTATATTGTTGCAATTGAAGCAATTTTAGAGGTAATTTGTAGCAATTTCAATTGTTCATTATGGTGTGTGAGCAAAGGAAGGGAACAGATTCTGTTTTAGGTGAACTCCTTGGGGAATGTTCTTTCAATAATATTGAAGCTAGCCATAGCCTAGAAATTGAAACATTTGTTAATGAGAAGACAACTGAAAATCAACAAGTAGCAGTACAATGATTGAACAAACAATCAACAAGAGAAATTGAAATTGAAAGTGTATCAAACTTTTTAAGATCTTTAAATGATGAAGCTTATGATATGTAAGTTATCTTTTTATAAAATTATATAAGCTATATTAACATATACCTGTAAATGTCTAAGTGCATGAGACAACTGACATCAATGATGGAACAGATAAATAAGACAAATACAAGTAAACGAAAAGTGGACAAACAAGTTTATTTTCCATCAAAGAAGAAGAAGGAGCAGTAAATAAAAATAATAAATTGTATATTTTTTTCTATTTATCAGTATTTTTTTTATGTTATTGTAGGTATATTTTTATAGGTTTTAATATATATGTATGTATATGTGTATTATAATTTTTTATGTAAGTTTTAGGCAAATATTTGAAAACACTTTACCTATCTCATAAGTTTCTTGCAGTTTCTTCTTATGAGTATTAATCAAAACTGCAAATTGTAAATTAGTACTTTAGCATAAAATAATTAAGTTTCTTTTCAAATCAGTCATATACATGTGTTTGCAGCATTTATAAAATAAAACTTAATATACGATACATTTATATAACAGTATAACTAATTAAATCCATTGTGTTTTCACTTACCAAAAATTACCTCTCTACCTAGGTATAAAAGTTATTTAAAAAAATAGGTACTTATTTCAAAAAGGTTAATAACATTTATATATTTAAGATTAAAATTAAAGTACAATATTTTATAAATTTTGTTTTTCATTTATTTATTTTTTCTAAATATACAATATCCTATTGTTTAAGTTGGGCTTTTGCTTTTGATACGTCCACATATAGAGAACTTAAAAAAATAATAGTTATTTGTATAACAAAAGGGAGCAAAGTGCATAATTTCCTTAAGTGGATGAAGTTTGATCCAGCAAAAGCATCCACACTGAGGAAATGACAGTGCTCCTACAGTACTTCATATTCTACTTTCATTCTTATTAATAAGCACAATTTAATGTAAAAAATTAATTTTATAAAAAATAATAAGCAAGATAAAAATAATAAGCAAGTCAAATAAAAAAATTCAATTATGCAGAAAAATAAAATTAAAAATTTTCTTATAAGGTAGTAGAAAAATAAATTTTTCAAATCACACTTTCTCAAAAATAAACTATAGTAATTTTAAATAATATCCAAAATCAAATAAATCCATGTCCGCCCAAAAAAATTTTAAAAAATATTTATTCAAAAAAAATAATTTAAGTTCCATTCCATTGGATCATTCAACTAAACTGCATTTTTTTGATACTTACATTAGGGTATTATGTATAAAATTAATAATTCAATTTTCTTGTTTGCATCCTTTATTTATATTTAATTTATTTAAAGAATCAATAGTTAAAAATTCCAGAAACGCTATTTTTTATTTTAATTAAATTATTATTTACATTAATTATTCTTATTGCCAGAAACCGTTGCTTCTAGCAGCAAACATTGCTCTTTTGTTGGTTGCCCGCCATTCACATAATATTTAAATATCCGAATGGGACAGTCGGAGATAGCCGAATGGTGACGGGAATCGGGTGCTTTTTAGTGGCGTCTCTCGAAAAATGGATGCAGTACCGACTAAATAAGCTACGACCCCACCTCTCGCCTGAGCTGTCAATGTCAATCCAATGAGAGAAAACATCAATCAAGACCAACCAGAAGAGTGACGGACCGTCAACAGAAAGCATGAATAATAAAACCAGGAGAGTAATGCGCTACAGTAGTAATGTGTCATTGACAGTGATGACAATTTAAAGAAATATCGATAAAAGAAGTTGACTGAAATTATTAATATAATTATTGAAATTAATGAAATATCAATGGAGCGTTAGTGAAAATAAGAATAGAAAAATAAAACGCTACAAGCTTTGAACCATCGCGTTATTAATAATAACGTGATGGTTCACGTTTTAATAATTTTATTGATATATTAATCAACGGTAGAAATTCCGTTCGAATATTTATTATTTTTCATTATTAGCAGAATAATCGGAAAACTAAACTATATTTCTTGTTATCTTTCAGCATTATTATTATTACAGAAATAACAAATAATAGTTTTACAATTATTTTTAAAGAAATAAACTATTGATTATCCGTTAATAAATAAATATTTTTATGTTCTGTAGTAGTGTTGTGTTTTGAACAAATTCTTTGTGTCCATACTTCAACTATACATTTACCATTTGCAACAAACATTACTGCACATAATGATGCAGAAGTAGAACCATATGAATTATCAGAAATCTTTTTAATAATCTCTGAGTTTGAAAATGATCAAATTTTTCTTCAAACATTTCTTAACGCTTGTGAGAGTGCTTATAACATGTTCACTAGAAATCAGAAACATCTATTAGTAATTCACATAAAAAATAAATTACGCGAAAGAGCAGCGCAGCTAATAAGCTCTAGAAATCCTTTGTCATATTTAGCAATAAAACAACAACGTAACTTATTTTGGCGATACTAGAGACCTATCCTCACTTATTCAGGACTTGCAACGCGCTAAACAATTAGCAAACGAATCTCCTTTAACATTCCTAAACCGTGTCTAAACCTTAAAGGCAAAAATGCATGCAAATATCCAGAAAACTAACATGTCCATTCATGAAAGACAGGCACAATTAACTCTAATTGAATCACCACTCACCACTTTACTAACAGTATTAGAACCAAAAGTTAGTCATATCATTTGAGCAAGTAATCCGAGAGATCTTTTAGAAGCCCAGGTTTGCATAAAACGTGAACTTCAACTGTCTTACTTTGAGATTTAAAAAGCAATAAAATCGAACCTTCCTAAACAAATTTCTAATAAGAAGACCCAATTTTTTTAGCACCCAAATGGCATTCATGTGGGCGCCATAGTCAATTTTTGGAAATTAGCAAGAAAAAATGTTGGTGAGGATTATTTGGTATAAAATAATAATACATGATTGCAACAGCTTTTGTACGATAACTTAATAAAAATTAACAACCAAATAATAAAAAATTAAAAAAAATCTCCACAGGGTGTTTTAAAAAATAAAGCTAAAAATAAAGTGCTTAAGTTTCTAATTTTCACAAAATTAGTTTTTTAGTTTCAAATTAATTTGAAAAACCTATAATTAAAATAATTAACCTAAAGTCATATTCACAAGTACATAATATGTATATGTATAGAGGGCGATTCGTTATTTCATACAATGGCTAACATTTTTATTGAAAAATATAGATTCCTTATGAAAGAAAGAAAGAAAGAAAGAAAATGTGCTATATTACGTAAGAATAATCTTGTGTACAAGCATCCTACAAGCTAAAAAAACAAAACACAAATACAATTTCAAAAATTGACAAAACAATGAACAAAATTAAACACAAGAAGACAAAACTTTTTGAACATACTTAAATTAAAGATAACTAAATAAAACAATCAATTACTAAATAAAGGTAAACTTGTTGACAAAACTAGAGAAGAAAAAAGGAAAAAAAGAAAACTTTCCAACATGTCCAAGGTTAAAACCTATCATTAAAAAAGTCATCCAGGTTATAATATGCCTTAGCCAATAAAAGCGACTTTAATTCTCTTTTAAATTTTTTAACATCCGATATATGTCTAACACACAGAGGAACATGATTGTAAATTTTTCTACTTATGTAAATTAATGAGTTTTTGGTAAGGGAAGACGTAGGAATAGGTAGGGGAACATCATTTACACGACGAGTCAAATGGCCAGTGTCAGAGGGTAGTTTGGGAATTTTGTGAATAAGAGCAGCTGTTTCTAAGATAAAGAGTGAAAAAAGAGTTAGGATTTTTTCAGAAATGAAGAGGGGTTTGCAAGAATCTCTTAACTTAGCAGAACACAGGTATCTAACTGCTTTTTTTTGAATAACAAAGATAATGTTAAGTAGCCCCTTATTGGTTAAACCCCAAAAAGGCAAGCCATACCGAATATGAGATTCAATAAGTGAAAAGTACACTGAACGTGCAACCACCCCTCCCAGCTCTTGTTTTGCCATTCTTACTGCGAAACATCCAGAAGATAATTTCCCAGCTAAATGTAAAATATGATCTTCAAACCGAAGGCGACCATCAATGGTAATTCCTAGGAACTTGCAGCACTCTTTATTCTGCAAAAGGGAATTTTCGTCAAACATTAGACCCTGAACGTCGCACTTAAACCCCATAATAGACGTCTTTCTTACATTAAACACGAGCCTGTTGGAAGCACACCACCCTGATAAGATCTGAAGGTCTTCAAGGATACAAGTCTTAATATAGTCAGAATTTTTATGGCTCCATAGTATGGTGGTATCATCAGCAAACTGAACCACCTTGCCCTGCAGTTTCAATGAACTCAAGTCATCCACATACAGTAAAAATAACAGTGGTCCCAACACTGAACCCTGGGGAACGCCGCATTTTAGGGATCTAGAAGCAGACAAACGCCCAGACACTGAAACCTTCTGAGTACGATTTGATAGATAGGACTCAACCCATCGCAACGCTACGCCTCTAAAACCATATTTATCGAGCTTAGATAACAGTATTCCATGATCCACACAGTCAAATGCTTTGGATAGATCACAAAACACTGCCGCCGATGACTCTCCAGAATTCAAGGACACATAGACGCTCTCCAAAAAGCTAAAAACAGCATCATGAGTCCCTTTACCGGCTTGAAATCCAAACTGATTTGCAGACAAAATGCCATTATGATGTAAAAAGGACAAAATTCTGCTTTTTGCAAGTTTTTCAATTATCTTAGAGAGGGTAGACAAAATAGAAATGGGACGGAAATTACAAGGCTGATCCAAATCTCCACCCTTATAAAGAGGGATAACCACTGCTTCTTTTAAACATGAAGGAAAAATGCCATTATGTAAAGAATTGTTTATGGCAGAAACTAAAGTATTTAAGGCTGAATCAGGCAAAAAGAGTAACAACCTCGAAGATATCCCATCAGCTCCAGATGATTTATGGTTTTTTAGGCGTTTGATTTCATTTTTTACTTCGGTAAGTTCGACAGGATGAAAGAAAAATGAATGCTCAACCGACACTTGTTGAAGATAGTGTAAGGGATTAATGTTACTACGAATGCTCTTGAGCAAGATATTAGGTATATCACAATAATAGTCGTTTAAAATGTCAGGTCTTAACTTCGGTTCCGATACTTTTCTATGGCAATGTCTAAAATCATTAATAATCGACCAACACTCTCTTTGCCTATTTGATGACATATTTAAGCGATCCCTATAATAATTAGATTTTGCTGCTTTAATTGTCTTTCTGTACAGACTACGGTATTTCTGATGATACACACGGATATTTTCATTTGTGGTATATTTGCACAATTTAGTCAAAAAACGGAGGTTTTTAGCAGAAATTCTAAGACCTCTTGTAACCCATGGTTTTCGTTTCTTAGTTTTAAGCCTCATTTTAGAAAAGCACTGATTGATCTTATCACACAGAACTTGAAAAAATAAAGTAAGTGGATCAGAAGCCGTTTCAAGTGCATTCCAATTTACCGAAGCTGTAGCAGCAGAAAAAGCATTGAAATTTCTCCTGCTGAAAATTCTTCCCATATAATGAGATGAAGATGATACAGTATTATATGGCATTTTAGCAAGAATAGCTTCATGGTCGGAAATACCAGATGGGAGTACTGTGCATAAAACGTCATCAAAATTTGTACAGAAATAGTCAATTGTAGTTGCAGATGAAGAAGTTATTCGTGTGGGAGAAAGAACGTGCATTTTCAAGTCGTAAGAATTTAAAATACTTAAAAGAGAAGTACGTGGCAAGGTTTCATCAGTGTAGTTGATATTAAAGTCACCAGCCAATATAACCTTAGAGTGTAGGGACAACTGGGATAAAATAGAATCAAGTTTGTCCAGAAACATAGACATATCTCCTGTAGGTGGCCTATAAACACAAAGAATATATAAATTAGAACGCTTACAAAAAGAAAGAGAGAATTCAAAAACATTCTCTAACAGAAGATGATCATACTTATCAATATTACAAAAAATCGTTTCAATTGTTTGCCTAGCCAAGATCATGGTTCCTCCATGTATAGATTGTTGACGACAAAAATTTGATATAGGAAGATAATCAGATATTAAAAAACATTCACTAGGCCTCAACCAGTGCTCAGTCAGAAGTACAATATCAGGAAAATTACATGTGTCCAGCAAAAGATGAAGCTCATCCATCTTGTTTCTTAGGGATTGTATATTAAGAATAAAGATACTTAAGTTTTTCGAAGAGCTAATTTCAATTTTACTAGTAGAATATGAACATGAATGAGATTCTTCGTCAAACATTTCGAGACAAGACATTTCGAGAACTTTCGTGGACACGTCTATAAAAAAGAAGAATCCAATTCACGATCAGTAACTAGTTCAGACTCATTAATTTGATGATTCAAAGACAATTTATTCGATGAAATATTAATTTTAAAATATTTGGAAATATGTGCATGTAGTAATGATGCCAAGTCTGAACCAAAGTTACTGGCGTGATTAGACTCCAAAACCCCACACAGATTAATATTATTCTTATGAAAAGCACGATAAAGGGCCTTATTACTATTAGAGATAACATTATGGTTTAAATAAGTATAAGGGCTTGTCATCACTAAAGTATTTGTATCAACATGATTTTGAATTAAATTTTTTAAAACATCAGATGAAGAACAAATTCCATTTAACATTACTATTAAAAAATCTTTTTTCGTAAAGTCCTTAACTAAATTTGATGCTGTCCTAATCACCTCACTGCTTGAACTGCCCGGCTTCAGGAAACACTGGACATTGTAGTAAGCTTCAAACTTTAAACGTAAATGTTTTAGGAACACTCTGCTACAATTTTCACCAACAAAGAGAAGCCGAGGTCGACTATCGTCAGGTGTATTTGGCCTAGTTGGTAGCTGTGTTGGAGAATTAATAACAACAGATTTGGATATCTGTAACTGTTCCTTCAATGCACAAATGTCGGAATAACAGGTATCTTTTTCAACCTCCAACACCTTTACGGAGTCTAACATCTTCTTATTTAAATTAGTTAAGTCGTTTACGTCTTTTTGTAGCAAGTTTATTTCAGTCTTATAGGTTGAAGACTCATTTTCTAATGTTTTTATCGTTACTATTAAATTTTTATTTAGGATATTTAGCTCGCTTATTTGTGAATTGAACTTAAGACTTGCCCTTTCGCTCACTTCCAGTAATGCCAACAATTCACCTTCTTTAATTTTTAAGTTTTCCAATTCAACTTTAAGCTCTTCATTCCGTTTATGCAGATTTTCCAGGGATGAGGAAAACTTCTTTTCGGCCTCCGACACTTCATCTTCAAAAACCATGCTGTTTCTTCTCATTCTCTCTATATGTCTATCCTTCTCTTTCAATTCTGTCAACAAATCATAAATCTTTTGCTCATTAATTTTTCCTTCCTGATCTCTTTCATTAAAATCCTCTTGGCATCTTTGTGAGCATAAAATCCTATAGCGTCCCAGTTTTATGGCATCAGAATTTCTTTCCAGACAACTTGGGTGGAATATTGAAATACAAGAGATGCAGCAATAATTTGGAAAATTCCTCTTCTGACAACATTTGAAACTGCGGTTCATTTTAGATTATAAGGCAATGTTATTAAATTGAAATAAATATTAAAACAGGAACTGCAAGTAAACAGTAACTTGAACTTAAACCCAAAGCAGGAAACAAACGTACAACAAAACACACAATTGCACGTCCTACGGTTAATGTTCAATTATTTCAAGTTAAGGTCAATGGTAGCCAAATAATTTAAATTTAGTCAAAACAGGAACTGATTATAAAACAAAACATTTACTGACGCAGGAACTTAATTAGTTTTTTTGGAAACACTGGTACCGCGAAAATATAGCACGTTAATGTAAACATGCAACACTAGATCAAAACAATTTAAATTAAATCAAAACAAATTAAAACAAAACAAAACTGAGCACCGGCGCCTCCTACGAGTATAGACGTCTACTCTGTACGACTGCTAAACCGATGCTATTAAAGAATCTAATAGCAAAAAATCAATTGAACGACGCGGTTTCAAGTAATTCCTTTTCCTTTCCTTTTGTAATTCCTCTTTTGCTATTATTCTGCATTTTGATATAGTTTCATACAACGTTGCATTGCATTATTTACAACAATACAACGTTGATACAGTTATCAACTGAAATATATTTTAAAGTAAAACCTGGTAAAACTTTTTTTGCTTTTAAAGAAAATTAAATTATATATAGTTTAAACAATTTTTTTCGGTTTTTTATAATAGATAACTCTGTAAAAACAAAAAGTAAATATTTTTAAATACTTATGTAGAACTGCTCCTTCCATTGTGAAAAGATTTAAAAATTCAGTACACTTTAATAGATTAAATTTATAATTTAAAATTCTATGATAATATCTGCAACTAAACATGAAAAATTGAATAAACGTTCGTCTAAATTTTAGTTTGAAGTCACATACTTCAAAACTGACAAATAGTTTTAACATGTTTGTATCATAAATATCGATAGCATCGATTTCAAAGCCTACTACAACTTTTTTCTCGTCGCTTAAATATTCGAGATTTTGTCCTATTTTTTTTGCTAATGAATGAATTGATCACAGTGGAGCGCATCGGTCACTATGCCAAGGAATGTCGTCCACAGCAACAATCAAATTATTTCCGAAATGGTAACAACAATTTCCAAAGACCTCTTCTTAAAAACATCAACCTAATCCTAATCAACAAAATAGGCTCAATGAACCAAGCTCTCATTTTTCATCTGCTAACCCACAACCAAATAACTTTCAGTCACGTCCATTAATAATTCAAAGAAATCCAAATGCAAATCCAGACATGTTTAGAGTAATCAAAAGGAACAGACCCCAATTTTTAAAGTTGTTACCCTTATGATTAATATGACTATTCCTCAAAATGTGATCAAACAATAAATCAAATCAATGTCCAAAATTATCAGGATTTTCTATCCCTATCCAGTCAAAACTACCCACCGGATATCACGTCCAATATGACGCGAGAATTGAAAAATCAGCTGGAAATGGCAGTGATTCAAAGCCGAATTCAGATAATGAATCTAGACGATTTCGACCCATGCCTGAATTTCCCGGAACAGAATTTTGTATAAATCCGCTCTTAATAGTTAACCCTAAAAATTTAAATTACATTGCAGACGTTACAAATACTTTAAGACTATTAATTGACATAGATGCAGGTATGTTCATATATTCAAAAAAAATGCCGTGAAAAATTTTAAATAACGTTTTCCAGAAACAATTTCAATTCAAGGTATTACCGTTAAAAACTCTTTATTACAGAATTAACCCTTATACCTTTTAAAGTTGGAGATCCACATAAAGTCTATATTTATAATTTAGACATCGACTTGATGGAATCCTAGGCCTTGATTTTTTGGAATATTATGAATGTACTATTGATTTAAGTAACAAACAATTAATAACTTATTTCAAAACTTTGCCACTTCACAAAATTGGAAAAAATGACAGAATTTTAAAATAAGCCCTCCATAGAAAAAAAATTAAACAAAATTAATATTCCCGCTAGAACAAAACAAATATTTAAACTTTTCTATCTAGAAAGGAAATCGAAAAAGTCCACATCTCTAATGCTTTGGTTCACATAAACAAAAATGGTGAATTTCATACGTCAATAGTCAATGCTAATGCCATCCCCAAAAGCATAGAATTTTCCGATATTCAAACTGAACCCTTTGTTTGACATAATCTATTAAATTACAATACTTTTGAATATCAATTCAATTTTTTCACCAATCGAATTGAGAATATCAAAAACCAACTTCGCACAGAACATCTAAATGAAGAAAAAACTGAGCTCATTACCGATCTTTATCTTGAATATAAAGACATATTTTATCTGGAAGACGACAAACTTTCATTCACTAATGAAATCAAGCATGAAATCGAATCAAATAATGATCGGCCAATTTTCACTAAATCCTATAGCTACCCATCACATCTATAAAGAGGAAGTAAAAAACCAAGTCAATAAAATATTAGATCAAGGAATTATTAGGCGCTCTGTTTGTCCATGGTCCTGCCGTGTTTGGGTTGTTCCCAAAAAAAATGGATTCTTCCAGAAAACAGAAGTGGAGAGTAGTCATTCACTACAAAAAACTCAATGAGACTACTGTCGATGACAAATACCCACTACCCAACATCTCCGATTTACTTGATCAGCTTGGAAAGTATCATCACTTCACCATACTTGACCTTGCATCTGGTCTCCACCAAATAGAAATCGACGGCAAAGACATTCCAAAAACAGCATTTTCCGTTGGTCTCAAAAATAGCCACTACCTTCCAGCGCGTTATGGGCAACATTCTCTTGGGCATTTTAAATGAACTCTATCTTGTCTACATGGACGATATAATAATTTACTCTTCCACAATTCACGATCATATTAATCGACTAACTGATGTTTCCAAATGCCTAAGAAAATCTAATCTTAAGATACAACGAGACAAGTGCGAATTTCTCAGAAAGGAAGTAGCTTACCTTGCGCACTTGATAACACAAGATGGAGATAACTAATACCCAATCCTAAAAAAATTAAATTCATTGAAAATTTCATTTATTCATTAAGTGCATTCCTCCAAAAGAGATTAAATCCTTCCTTGGACTCACTGGTTACTATCGGTGGTTTATCCCAAACTTTGCCAAAATTTCCAAACCACTAACGAGATTAATCCAAAAAGATGTACCTTTTGACTTTAATGCAGATTGTAGACATAACATAACTTTAAAATTTTGCATAAACCTGGTATTCGCATCTGTCATGTATATGCGTTAAGCTAAAGTCCTGTGCTTGATTCTAGTAAAGGTATTTACGCTACAGCTATTACAGAGAACGATTGGTTACTTTCGTGTCACGAAAGCGACATCAATATAAATAGCAACTAACTAGATCGCAAAAAACTATTTTGCGATCTAGTGAACGGCATAAAAACAAGAAAGTTTTCAATTACTATAAATTACGTAGGGGCTTAGTATATAGAAAAACAGATCATGAAAGTCGAGTAATCGTTCCAAAAACTTGTAGGTGGCCAGATTTTAAAGTTAAATCATGACAATATAGGATATTTTGCATTTGACAAAACATTTGAACAATTATCCGCTAGTTTTTGGTTTCCAAAAATGCGCAAATTTATTTATAAGCTTATTCATTCTTGTATAAATTGTATGTTTCAAAAGACTCCCTTAGGTAAACGGCCTGGTTATTTGCATTCAGATTGCCAGATTGCCAGATTTCATACAGTCCACATTGACCACCTCGGTCCGTTTTGTAAAAGTAAAGAAGGCAATAGTTATTTAATTGTTATTGTTGATGCGTTCACTAAGTTTTGTTTTATAAAAGCTGTTAAAAATACTAAAGCTAATTATGTTGTCCAGGAAGTATCTGAAATTATAAAAATATTCCGGGTACCAAGAAGAATAATTACCGATAGAGTTAGGGCTTATTTACTTCTAAGACGTTCAAAAATTTTATGATGAAAGACAAGTCCAATTAAACTTTAATGAGGTTGGAATGCCTCGTGGTAATCGTCAGGTTGAGCGATATAATAAGACCGTTCTTGACTCGTTAGCCACAGTGGGAGCAGACAAAGATGATGAATGAGACGAAAACATTATCAATATCCAAGTGAGCCTTAATAACACCCTCTAAGGCCATTGTAATTCCGTCCAAAGCATTATTGGGCTACCGACCTGGTCCACAAAAACTAGCCTTTGTACAACCTGAAGATCCTGTTGATATTTTGGGATTACGCAAGTCAATGGTAAATAAAATAGAGACCAGTCAAGAATGACAGAAGGCCAGTTTTAATAAGCATCGCGCCGGACCAAAGTCCTTTAGCCCAGGCGACTTGGTGCACGTAAAAATTTCTTCTATTGTTAGCACCGGCAACAGTTGGAAATTGGTGCCCAAATGGAAAGGTCCATTTAATATTAAAATGCCTTTGAAATGATAGGTTTGAGGTGATTGACCTTTCTGACCAGACAAGGTCGAGGATCCCTTATACCGAAGTCTATGCTTTCGAGCAAACGTGTGTGTGAGGAATGTGTCATTTTTGATGACGTTGAATGACGACGTTGAGGACAGTCGAAATGTGTGATCATTTCTTTGTATTATATTTAAGCCGTTGAGATAACTTTTGGGCCGCTTAAGAAGCCGTCAGAACTAGGAATCTCTGAGCTGTAAATAGATATAAGCCATTGCGAAGTAATGTCCCTGAACTTGAATGAATTTTCATACCGTTTGGTGAGCTTCGAGCTCGAAATTTGGTGAGCTTCTCTGGGTTTTCAGCTGTCGAGAAAAGTCTTCTTGAGTAAAGTGCATCCCTGAGATGTGGCTGTCGGGAACTATACCTCCTGGAGTCTAAATGCTGTCGGGATTACTTAGTTAAATCGAATTTAATGGACTTTTGTTTATTTCCATTCTTCTTATTCCAGATATAAGTGATCAACAGTAGACAATCGACCACTCTACGAGAGCGGAATCTAAAGGGATATTGGCGACGTTGCGTCGCAGTTACTCCTATTTACCAGTGTTTATAATATATAATTCTTATGCGGGTTTCTGGGAATGTAATGTAAACGTTCGCTGTGAGTCAGTCAGAGAATTGTCTTCTTCCTGTTAAGATTTGTACGTTATATTAAGTTTTTTTTTAATGATAAAGTAGTTTATAATAAATTGAAGTTTATTATTTCAGACATGTTTGTACCTACCAATACTATATATTCCAAATTCTTTTATTTATTTACATTTCATTTTTGATATCAGTACCACAACACAAATTAATTTTTTTTGCCGTTTTCGACTAAACAAGACTCTCGTTTTGCCTATGTCTGCTATCAAATGATAAGTAGGTACTTGTTCTTTATTTTTTGACTCCTAGTGTTTAATACTTATTTCATGTTCTTCTAGAATTAGTAAAAAAATCTTTGAAAGTTATTTTCATAAGTAATTTTTTTTTATAGTTTTCAATTATTAGTGGCGTTTCCTAAAATGGTTTACACACATAGATTTTCATTTATAGAGTTTAAAATCGTTACTTTGCAAGAACGGCGGCCATATGCAACGAAAGACATCGTGAAATAAATGATGGACACAAGTACATCCGTAAAACAGGATCTAGTCAATCTGGTCAATCAAGACACAAAGTCCAAACTGATGAGCATACTAACACAATTAAAGCCAAAAATAAGGAGGATTCCATCGAGACAGGGAAGATGTCAAGTTATTGTTCTATGGAGAATATTAATGAAACTCATTAAAATTGTATATATTAACAAGCAGGTTCAAAAGCAAAAACCCGGAGAAATTGTGAAATATTTACGAAAATAAAATATGTGGATTCTGATGGAGATGACTTTCGTTAATGTGCTAAGGAACAAAGATGCTATTATTTTTTTGCAACGTTTTCCACAAGGCAATGGCGAAGAAAAGTATGACTGAAATGTGCGGTTTTTGAGGATCTGAATGTATCAAACTGCTATAGGTGCCAAGAATTTTCCAAAATGTGAATGGTCGTCTGTGTGTCTGTGAACTGTAGTGGAGAACATGATGTCTCAGAGTTTTTTAGAAATTTTAAAAAATGCCGAAACTCTAATAATGCCAACAATTTTTTTTTATATAAGTGTATTACATTAATCATGCAGCCAATGATATTAATTGTCTTACATACAAATATAATCTACACCATCTACGAGATAAAATTAATTATTGTTCATAATTACTCATTTTGATCAAGAAGACATACTAAACAAACTTGAACATTTAGCTGAAGATATACCGGGGCAGCAAATAGAACCGGAACCACTGCATGAAAACGTAAGCAAGGCACAGAGGTTATTTAATATGCATTTAAATAAAGGAAGTGGAATAAAGGAAATATTCGATCAAAGTTAACATATTGTGACATTTATTTTGCTTGAATGTTTTAAATTAAATTCTTATAATTTTCACACGATCCCTGGTTATAATAAATTTTATAATCAATGCGATTTTAATCGAAATCACGGGATTTTTATATTGATTAGGTTAACACTAAACTCTTAAACAGTTACTTATTCTAAATTACAGAAAAAAAAAATAGTTAGTAGAATCACCCTTGACATACATGATATCTCTTTCAGAATTACAGCTAATTTTTATTTAAGTTTCCTTAAGGCTCCGCTTCTTAGGCTTACGAAAGTTGCTTTTTAGAGGTTTTGTATATATCGTTGCATTTGGACACCATTGCATTTTTTGGCTTATTTTTTGTTATATGTCAGATAAAGAATTGATGATACATGATACATGCCTAAAGCTATATGAGAAAGGTAGTAAAAATTAAGAAATATATGAATTTTTCAATTAAATATTGGCATACTTCGAGGCAATTTAAAATATATTAGTAGACTTCACACCATGTTTTAAAGTAGTTTTAGCCATCGAGCAAACCATTTTCTGTAAGTTAGTACAAAAAATAATTAAAAAAAGAAAATCACATTCACAGAAAGAAACGATGTATCCTAAGCATTTCCATGTGCATTTTTAACCGCCGCGACGTGGCGTCCTCTACGGATTATTCAACTAGTTCGTTTTTAACTTACGCGTTTTAGCGTTATTTTTAGTTTCAGGTTTTCAGGTTTTCAGGTTTATATTATATTTTATTCAAATGATGCATTTTTAAATAATATTACGATGACGAGGGCAAATAATTTCAATTTAAATATAAACAATTTCTTAAACAGAAATAATTATTTTTATGAATATATGAGCTGAGTGATTCCTGGCCAACAATCGAAAACTGGTACGCCATTGCGAGTAGCCAGTAGGAAGAATTGACATAGCTAGCTTCCAAGGCAGGTGGTGCCTTCGCTACAGTATAGCTGTTGTTGCTGAGACATCATTTGATACAGATCAAAAACTAGAAACTTTTTACTGTACTATACAGAATTGTTTCTGTTAGTTGGAAAACCTGTTAATTAAGGAAATATTTTGAAAATTTTATAATTTATTTTTAAAATTTAATTTTTTCTTTTTGAAGTTTAGTATGAACTCTAATGAAAAAATTACCAACAGAGTTAGTAGCATAACTTACCCTAGAGTAAAAAGTTCAGAGGTTACTTTAAACAGTAATTCTTCTTTAGATTTTGGCTTAAATGAGCTTTATTCCGAAATAGCAAATAATACTTTATCATCCCTTAATTTAGACAATAATAGTTTGGGTATAAATTTAAGTTTAGATGATAGTAATTTAGTAAACACTAATACAATGGCTGATGCATTAAAATCAACCGTTGCACTTCTTAAAAGCTTTGATGCTCAACCATCCAGATTAGAGACATTTTTAAACCAGATTGATACCTTTTATGCAATATATTTTAATGCAGACCCATTGCAACAAGAATATGTAATTTTAGCTATTAAATCAAAAATCATAGGAGAGGCTGGAAACTTTTTGTTAACAAGATCTGACCTAAACTCTTGGGCAGAAATAAAAATTGCATAACAACAGAAATTTAATGATTTAATTACTAGGGCTAATTTACAGCAACAATTAATTTTCTTAAGCAGAAAAAACAAATCTAATAATGATTATATTCAACGCTTAAAGTCATTATTTAATAAGATTAATAATAAGATTTATTCCGAAATTAATAATATCAAAGCCAAAACAATTCTCATTAATCAAAATGAACAGCCACACAACATCTTTTGGCGAATGTCCCTAATGAACTTAAAACATTATTAATTGTGCAAAATCCGAAAACCTTAGATCAAGCTATTGATATTATTACAAACTATGATATTTTAACAAGTCAAAACCAATTAAAAAATAACTACCTTCATAATCAAAATGCTGCAAGACAAACTTCACACAAACCACCAACCCAACCACAAATAAATCAACAGAGACAGATTAGCAATAATCAATTAAGACCGCAAAATCAATTTAATCAACATAAACAAAATCAATTTAATCAATACAGACAAAACCAATCAAATCAATTTAGGCAAAATGAACCAAATCAATCTAGACCATATAACCAACTATTCAATAAACTACAAAACCAGCAGTTTACACAAAGAAACCAACAACAAACACCTCAATATCCCCAATCAATGTCCAGAATACAATACACTAACACAAAACCCCAATATTCTCAACCCATGTTTGGAGTAAGTTTACAACCTAAAAGAGAAATGCTTCTTCATACACAACCTAAACATGAGCTGACACACTTAGAAAATCTAAACGATGTCCCATATTTTGATAGCTATACCAAAAACGTCCCACATTCTGACAACTATGATGAACCCTATTATGACGAACATCATTTTCCAAATTTTAATCCTGAATATTATTCTGAAGATTTAGTAGTAGAACAACTAGAAAATTTTCATTTAGAAGCCTCAGAGAAAACAAACCCTGTTTAAGTTTAAATAGTTTCCAAGTTAATCAACTACCCCTCATACACATTCCTATTTTAAATATTCGATTACTCATAGATACAGGTTCGCACGCATCACTTCTTAGACTCTCATTAACTGAAGCTTATTTTCCTGAATTAATTCAACCATTATTACAACATTTACATTAGTACTCTACAGACTTGTACTGGCTCAAAAAAAGCCATAAGTAGAGTTTCTATTCCCTTGTTCTTAAATTTTGGTATAACAAAATCAAAAGAGCTAATTTTATTCTCACTTCATGAATATTTTGATGGTATTTTAGGAATCAAAGATTTATGCAAACTTGGCTTAAGCATTGACTTAGAAAATCAAAATTTGGTAAATCAATATTTAACAATCCTTTCCACTATAGAAAAAATTTCGAAGCATTCGTAATCGAAATACCCCCAGAAACTGTTCAAAAATATATAATAAAAACAGATCTACCCAACAATATAACTTGGTTAGTCCCCTATTTTCATGATGAAGAAAAATTAACAATTCATCCTACAGTAGTAACGATAAAAAATAATTCCTATGTAATAGATATTCTTAATCTTTCTAAAAGATCAATTGCGTTAGAAGGTCAAATATTCATTGGATTACCCTTCGAACCCATTGAACTAAATAATTATGAAATATTAGATAAAATCCTTTCTTGTTACAACTTTAAAACAACACATTTTAGTAAAAACATTTCGACGTTGTAACGACTTAAACTTAGAATCCCTGATTAGAGATGAACATTTAAAGAAGAGGAACGCAGAGAACTTTTTAAGCTAATAAGAAAATTTGAAAAAGTCTTACACAAACCCGGAGATTAAATAACGTTTTCAAATCAAGTAAAACATAAAATAAACACTACTGATGAAATCTCAGTCTATACTAAAAGCTATACATATCCGCATATCCTTAAACATGAAGTCGACAACCAAATTGAACAGATGCTAGATGATGAAATTATTAGACCTTCAAATTCCCCATGGAGTGCACCTGTATGGATAGTCCCGAAGAAAGCCAATGTGACAAGAAAAAAGAAAATGGAGAATCGTCATTGATTATAAGAAATTGAACGAAAAAACCATAGACGATAGATACCCAATACCTAACAACATGGACATATTGGATAAACTAGGCCGATGTAACTATTTTACAACCATAGACCTCACTAGCGGATCTCACCAGATAGAAATGGATCTAGAAAGAATATCACAGATAGCATTTAATGTAGAACATGGTCATTAAAAGTACGTACGCATGCCATTTTGACTCAAGAATGAACTTGCGATATTTCAGATAGCAATGAGTAATGTGTTATGAGATTTGCTAGGCAAAATCTGTTTAGTCTACATGTACGACATTAATATATTTTCAACAAGCTTGCAAGAACATCTTAATAATCTGAAATTAGTCTTCGAACGACTTATTTCCTTTAACATGAAAATACAGTCAGAAAAATGTAAATTTTTGAAAAAAAACGTAGAATTACTAGGACATATCATAACAGCTGAAAGAGTTAAACCAAACCCATGGAAAATCGAAGAATAAAATTTTTTTAAATTCCGAATACCCCTAAAGAAATTAAATCCTTTTTAGGCCTCGTCGGATAGTATAGAAAATTCATCAAAGACTTCGCAAAGTTCACCTCTTACTAATTGTATTAAGAAAAATGTTAAAATTATTCATGATAAAGCTTTCTGTACAGCATTTAATCTCTGTAAAAACATTTTAACTAACGATCCGATTTTACAATACCCTGATTTTCATAAACCCTTTGTACTAACAACAGACTTATCAGAATACGCGATTGCAGCTATAGTATCTCAAGGACCCATCGGGTCTGATTTACCCATTTCATATGCTAGTCGTTCGTCTTGAACATTGAAAGGCCTTTCAATGTTCTAAGCTAGTCGTTCATTAAATTCCACTGAATGTAACTACTCTGCAATTGAAAAGGAATTTTTGGCAATAGTATGGGCTCCAAAATATTTTCGTCCCTCTCTTTTTGGCCAAAAATTTACAATTTTAACGGATCATAAACAACTTCAGTGGTTATTTTTGATTAAAGAACTTAACTTATAATTAGTAAGATGGCGACTCAAACATCAAGAGTATGAATATACAATTCAATATAAGAAAGGTATTCATAATAGCAACGCCGATGCACTTTCATGACTACCAAGAAAAATACACCCTATGGAAATCAAGAAACCTCCTTCTACTCGCATGTCAGCAACATGCGATAACAATGAGGCCAGATGACCAATATTTCGGGCACGAAAAAATCAAGCATTTCTTTAATAACTTTTAAGATTAACCGAATATTTTTCAAAAACCACAGAAAAAGGAAGAAACGAAAAAGATTAATATTATTTTTCAAATAATAATACCTCCACCAAGTTTGAAGAAAATCAAGGAACCCGAACCAATTAAATTAGAATCACCAAAATCTTCTACAAGCCATGAAAACGGCATCATTTTACTAGAAATTCCAGAAAAAGATAGATCGAAGACAGACACAGCTAGTATCTATAAAAAAATTATCCCTAGAACCTCAAGAGATTAAAATAACAAAAAAAAAAAACTTTGATACAGAAACAGTACACACATCAAATGAAGGCCCTATATTAGGTGTCACGTATGTCAATAAATCTCCAAATATATTCAAAAATCAGATTATATTTAAATGGACAGTAAAAGAAAAACCCTATGTGCCCAAAATTACCCTATTCGAAACAAAAAAAAGATTAATCTATTTTATAAATAAAGACTCTTTAACCTTTGATATACAATCACTCTTTAAAGATTATCTACCACCATATACATATTGCTTGTATTGCCAAAATAAAGAATTAGAACCCCTAATTTTAAGAATTTTCCAGAAAACGTTTAAAAATAACGCATACAAACTTGTTATTTCAAACACACTCCTTGAAGACGTTTTAAACATAGACGAAAGAAAAGAAATTATAGAAATATATGAAAACATCGCACAGAGGAATGACGGAAAACATAAAAAATATTAAACAACGTTATTACTGGACAAGCTTGGAAAGAGGCGTTATGGATTATATAAATACTTGTGAAACATGTCAAAAAACAAAGTATGATCAACACCCATACAAAGTTCAAGACTCCCAACCCCAACTGGATCAAGATCCCTTAAACATTTATATATGGACATATATTCAATATCAGGTCAAAAGTATTTAACCTTGATAGACAATTGCACAAAATTTGCTAGTGCCTGCCCTGTCCATAAAACCTCAATAGCCATAAAACCTCAATAGAAATCTGTCAGAATTTAATTAAATTATTTTCTCATCACGGTACCCCTTTTAAGATTCCCACAAAAATGCTAAATCTTTTAAAAGTAATTTAGTACAAGACTTCTGTAAAACCTATCAAATAGAATTACATTTTATAACCCCATACAACCCAAATTCAAAGTCTTCAATAGAAAAATTTCATTCAACTCTTCAAGAAAGCCTTATTGCCCTTAGAAACGATAATCTTAGTAAAACTGTTCAAGGATTAATATACATAGCTATTTTAAACTATAATAACATCATTCATTCCTCACACGAATATACCCCATTTTAAAGTTTAAAAGAAAATCTAAATTACCAATTAAATTTTGAAAAAAATCTAAACCAAATGCAAACTGACTATGTTTATGAACTAGCACAAATATTTGACGCAAAAAAAGGCAAATATTTTAGCAAAGCTAAATAAAAAACGGAAAAATAATCCCGAAATACCTGAAGCTACTACGCAATTTATAAGTACACCCGCGAAAACTAAGCCTCAAAACTAGAACCTAAATATAGGGAAACTAAGTTTATGAATCAGTGACATCCCAAGAATATTAAAAGACGATCATAATTTTCAGAAACAAAACCATGAAGCTAATCATTATTCTACTTCCGCTAATGGTCAATGCCCAGTATAAGATTGAAGAATTAACAAATTCTTTGCTACCGGTGTACCAAGGAATTAGTTATATCGTAGCAAATTAGCATAATACATATTATCATGTAAACTTAACCAACATATAAAATTATTTAAACATTACAAAAACAACCCTTTTACAACCTAATATCACCCTCGGAAAAACTAACGTCACCCCCTACATTCCCTTATATAAGCTATTGATAACATTGATAACAAGAATTCATAATCTATTTGAATAAGTAAAATCAATAGAATATTTTATTGAACATTATTCTACCCATCAAAATAGAGTTAGAAGCGGATTATTTAACTTAAGACGACAGGTCTTAAGAACGTTATGGCACGTATATAAAGACATTGCAAGATAACCAAAATACCTTGCATTACGACCTTTCCCTAATCCAGACAATCGTTAAAAACTTGACGAGAGATATAGACACGCAATTAAGCAATATTAAAACTAACCAAGAAGTATTATTGACCCAGGTCACTGAGTTAAAACAAATGACCCAGTCTATAACCATAACTTCTTATATTATTTTGCTACTTGACAATTTAGAGAATAACCTTCGTGTGCTACATGAAATCTATACGAATGTGCAAACCGCAATTAATTTCGGTGAGATAAATATTCATCACAGCATTTTTAAATATCAAGAACTTTAAATGGTTATCTTAAATATTGACTAAATTGACGAAATATTATGAAATTGCACATGCAGACGTAACAATTCAAGATAATTTAATCATATTCTACGTAGCCATTCCACTAATATTGGAAAAACCTTACGGCTTACATGCTTTATCACATATATTATAAAGCATGTAAGTTTTCAGTTCCCGTAAATAATCAATTAATCACCATTAATAACCCCTATTTGTTTCAATCTAATAATAATTTCTATAATTTAAGAAAAAACCTGCTTTAAAATAAAAGACTTGTTTTTATGTCCTAATAATTTGTTCAATCAAAACGAACCTTGCATTGTTCAAACTATTAATCTAACCAATCATTGTCCTATGATACCTATAAAATATAAAGAGACGTCTGCTACACAGTTAAATGATAATTCAATCATAGAAATTCCGAGTTCTGAGAAGAACATCTATTTTGAATGTTCCAGTCAATACAGTATCGAAACTATTAGTAAACCAACCCTACTTATACCCTTAGATTGTAAAGTAAAAATAGATGATAAAATTTTTGACTCACAGAGACCAGCGAAAATCAATCTAAAATTAAAACTTTCTTCGACTAAATCGATGAGCGGTTAGTTCAAAAGATCGAACCTCTAAACTTAAAAGAAATAATTCTTGAAAACATTAAAGAAGATTTGGACAACACTCAAAAATTGGTACTTCATCCTTTACAGCACTTCGATAGTATAAACTCCGGATTATCGATTAGTCTGTTAATTATCATTGTTATTATCCTTGTATTAGTCATAAATATGCATTTCTTTAAAAAATACAAAACAGACAATGTAAAAGTGGACATAAAGTTAAATCCTCTCGAAAATCAACCCCAATTTTCTCAGACTTAAGGAAGGGACGAATTATATGGCCACTTATGCTTAACATAAGTTTAGTTAGAGATTATTCTTCTTCCTCAAATACAATGGACTCGCGTCATTTCGACGGCCGCCCAATCTTGTTGTTTATTTTGGACCTACAGTTTAACGTGGGTTCCGATCCACGAGAGTTTTTTCATTCCTGTCCCATGCCCCTGCCAGGATTCGAGAACCTGAGACCACACGATCGCATCGTGAACGCTTGCCCACGGTGCTACCGGGGTCGGCTTTTAGTTAGAGATAATAATTTAGTTAAGATAAGTTTAGTTAATTGTCACAGCTTATTAAGCATTTATAAGTATATATATAGAGGATGTGAAAGAAGAGCAATTAGTCATCTTCGCGTAGTCATAAGTAAGCTTTGCAACATTGCAACTTAAATTGTATTCTTGTGCTTAATAAATTGTTTTTAAAAATACGAGTTCTGATTTATTAAATAAAATTGTATCATTGAAGTCATGCATGAAATTTATTTAGCAGGCAAATAGGTAAAGTGTGAAGTGACATAGCGGCCTTTACATATTATTTAATTTCTAATAAAGGGAAAGTTTTCGGGCCAGTATTTTATTTAATGTACCTAATTAAATAATGCATTTTTTAAATGTCTGCAAAAACAAATGATACTTTCGATTTTATAGAAAAATTTTAAGAATTAACTTAATATTTAACAGAAAAGCGTGTTCAACAAATGAAGTTCATATATTAAAGTTAGCATCTTCATTAATATGGATTAAAATATTTTTACAGAATTCCATCGTTTTCAAAGCCTGCACTTTCGTAAACTTGTATGAATGCATTTTAGGATTGACTAATATTTTTTTAATTGAATAATAAAACAAACATAAATCATCCTTAGCACATCTAATTGAACTTTACTATGATATGCAGTAAAATATGCCAATACATTCATAATATTATCATCTTCATTGGTAACTAGCTTTGTTTTATTTAATTCAAATAAACAAAACTCATAATAAACAAAATTACTTTGTAACCTTACAAACTTACGATTTATTGATGGTAGATCATTTGATCACATTATCCATGAAAAATAGACAGTCTCATTAAAACCTCATTTGAGTAGTTAATATCTTCTATTTGCGACTATTTGAAACATAATGTTAGTATTTTAATTTAATATGCCACTCTCATTTAATAAACCATTGTGCCATTTTCATGGTTAGAATTTACAAAATAAAAATGTTTAAAAAAATTATCGAATTTTATGAATATTAGTATTTATTCTAAAACGCAACTACTTAGCTATAGGAATATGATATATTAAATTTAAAGGTATTTTAAAAATCCATTAGAATATAAAATAACTATAGTTAGTAAATGAAAGATATTTGTTATGACTTGATTTTTAACAAAAAACACACCAAATTATTTTGTTTCTAGAAAACCGCTAGATATAAATATAGGGAAGTATGATTAAAAATTCTTCACAGTATACATTTATTTTAATGTGATGTTTCTAATATCCATACTTCTAGATTTTCCAGAATCCACAAGTTCGAGCACCAAATAATTCATAAAATGTCGATAAAACGTCGTTAATCAATTTTTACACCGAACGGAGTCTAAACCCAAGACGGCAATATGCTCTTCCAGTTACGTATAACTGACTTGTACTTGGTAAAATCATTCGTAGTTTTCTTCTCTTTCTTAGGATTGAGGTTTCTGGCACTAAATGGACCTTTTATGCACACTTTTTCCTTAAGAAGGCATCTGCTGTCAAATGTGGAAAGCTTTAATTAATATACAGACTACAAGGTGATCGGAGTCATGTTCTTCCCTGGTACATTTTTATATTTTAATTTCTTCTTTAGTTTTTAAGTCCCTTTAAAAATTTTTAACTTGAGTCAAGTGCTATATTTTCTTTTCCGCTATTAAGTTTTAAGTATTTTGCACTATGTACAGCGTTTGATCATTGATGAGCTTTTATTTCACCTAAGTTTTCATTAATCAAACGTCATAAGTTGTTTTTTCTTGAAAACGGCTACAGATACAAGGCCATAATTAAAAAACAGACTGTCAGGAACGTCACAATTCTAAAAATATTGTAGATGATAAAGGGTATTAAGCCACGATAAAAACCTAATTTTCAGGTCGTGTTTTTGTTTCTTTTCTATAATAATTATCCATATTTAACATCGCTTTAAAACAACCATTACTATTAGATCATTAACTATTAGCGTGAATAGTAAGCATGTCGATTTTTGTATCCCTACCTACCTCATACACTGCCGCCGCGATGTCGCAAAGTCAAAAACCGTAATTTTATTACAATCCGGCCCTGGAAAATAACGTTTGCCGTTTCAAGAATGTGTCTGCTATAGGTACCGGCCGCCGCAAATTTTTTTTTTCTCGCCTCTCACCGCGGCCCCCAGCAACTACTCGAAATGATAGGTAGCGGAGCCTTCGACTTGGACTTGCTAGTTTACTGGCTCTGCTAATCTGCCAGCACGATTTGAAGATTCGGGAAAGCCGTCGGGTATGTACCCTGTTCCCCGAATCGATAATTTTCACAATTGTTAATACTGAAATGCACTCTGACGCTTTCCCCACGATGCTAGATAATTCTTAAAGTCACGTTATATCCAACGGAAAGGGGTAGGAAAGGGTTTAGGAAAGGAATCCGAAGGATAGGAAAGGAAAAGAACGACCACGTGTTGACTGGGTGGAGGATAATGCGGAAGTCGGGAGCGGAGCCTTAAGCTTATGGTAACCTCTTTATGGCTGATTTGTTTGAATACTTTTTAGTCCATAAAAGCAAGACTTTTAAAATTTTACAAGTGACCTTAACAATAATTTAAAAGATACAAATGATCCAATTGTACATGAGTATCTCTGTCTCCTAGAAACATTTGGCTACATGCCATTTATCGAGAATAGTACAAGATATGATACAGAAACATGCATGGATCATTTTTTATTATTAACAAAACTCTTTTCATTTTATAAATATTAATGTAACGCATGCTTGACAAACCAGAACTTCTTAGAAATTCTTTTTAAGGCATAGCAATCTGATGACACCCTACAGCACACTTTAATTATGTGTTCCCGAAATTTGAGTCTGCAATCAATTGTCAATCCTTAAAACTTGATACACTGTTGAGTTAAAATCGGCTCTTTATTAATTGTAACAGAATTCATTAAACATTCGAAACAAATTTATTTTCGACGTAATAAAATAGTGAATAGGTGGATTTGCTTTGCGCCATTCCTTAATCACAAGCAAGTAACGAAAAATATTTTCTTTTGGTCAATGTGTTTTTCGTGCCAAATGATGATGGTGTCATCTGCAAACATAGTAACTCTGTCCTTTATGGGGAGCAAAGGTAGGTCCTTAACATAAAGATACGATAATAACGACCACAAGATAGAACCTTCAGGAACCCTTATAGTAGTCTGTAGTTCTTCAGAACAATTACCATCAAAATTAACTCTTTGAACAAGACGCAGTGTCCCATCTTATGAATAGAGAACAATAATAATAATGAACAATAATAATATAATTGCTTGTTTAAGGTAATCGGGAAATATATTTAAAGTGAAAGATTCATTTAATCTAGCCACAAAATTTTGTCATTGTACATTAAAATACAGTATCTATTTAATCTTTGGCGATAGATAATCGATATTATGCGGTATAAAACAAGATAAAACGGATGTCAATGCATTTTTAATTTGGTTCTTACTTCGGAATCAGTGGAGTTATTTTATATTTTGTGTACATATTTCATTGGGATTTTTTATAATAAACCTGATTGCAACCTAATATAAAAGTGTTCAAAAACACCTTTTCAGTACTGATGAACAGTTAAATAGTAAGTTAATGTTTCTCAATTCAAGTGGCTTCGCGCAAATAAAAGGTATTGTAATTTAAATTGAGTGGCGCCTAACTTAGTTTTGATTTATGGCAATGTAGTAAGTATTTATCAACCTACTAATATAGAGCTGCCATTTGCTGTGTAGCAATATTTATTTTTCTATGACATCGCTTTATAAAAAAAAACGCTACAGCATAATTAATAAAGTAATATAAAACAAAACTTACTTGTTTTTGGATTCCGGTATACTTTCTCTTGTACATTCCAAAGAGGAGCTCTTATCATCATTAATTTCTTTGGTATAACTTTTAAACTGCAACTGAGATATTAGTGGATGTTCTAAAGGATTGGAGCTGATAATATCACGTGTAGATATATCCTCGATAACTTTGGATGCAGAAATTTCACAGCATGAGGGATAAACCCGTGCGGTACTTAGTATATAACTACTTGCTTGCGGTATTTGTATGGCTTTGTTTTTATCGTTGTCCAATTCTGGTTTCGAGAGATAATCGAAATTGGTTACTACTGTTTCCAGATTAGTTATTGATTTTTTTTTCAAAATCTTAGATTTTTCAGATCTAGGAGTGTCCCAATTTTCAGATTTTTTTAATATATTTTTGTCAATTGATTCTTGATGTTCTGGTGCTTCTGACTGTGTCATATTAAGTACTTCAGTAGCGCCTTCATACAATTGCTTAAGCATGCTTTGCCTTACATTTTCAGTACTTGCTTGTGGTTTATTTTCATGAGATGGTTTTGGTTTATAGCTACTAAAATCTCTCAATTTATTAATTTTGGTTTCGTCATTATCAGGTCCATAAGAACTTAAAATTTTTTGCACATCTTTATCTGGATTATCTATTACTTGAGGAATAATTACAGATCCTAAGCAATCGCCTAAAATTGGAGGAAAGTCATCCAATGTGGTAAGCATTTGTTTTCCTTTCTTGTCAAATCTAATTTCCGATTGATTCCTTAAATTGTCACTAGCAGTTTTTGATACATTTTTTAGATATATGTCATAAGGTTTATATTTGGTTTTAGAAAAACTTTCTAGATATTTTAAATCTTTATAATTTACTGCAGGAAAATCATCTATAAAAAATGGATTTTCATTTTCATTCTTTACACCTGCTGTGTTATATTTTTGTGTCAAGTATGGAGATGTCCATGGTTGAACCCTACTTTCAGTTGTAGAATCACTAGTGGCCGATACACGATTTGACAGAAGTTTTGCCTTAAGTTTTTTAATAGAAATAAGCTGCCTACTACCACTTTCCATTGTATTAAATTCAGATCTGATGCTGGAAGAAGGTGTTATTTTCTTCTGAGGCTTTGGTTTTAAAAACTTTTCTTGGCTATTATCTTGATTTACATCAAATGACGACATGATGAATGATCAGGAACAAAATAGTCGCGTATCTTATAAAACATTATATTGCCAATTTATATAATATCACATTTTTTAAACAGTTATGATGGTGATCAATGACTTATTTTTGACATAGGTGATTTCTATTTTATTTATAGGTTATTATAATAAAATAAAAAGCGTTCAGCGAAAAGCGTAAATCGAGAACTGCTGGTATTTACGGCGTTATCAAGATCGTTATACTATCTACTCTACTCCCTAAGCTCATTTTGCCCCGAAATGATTCCGAAGATGGTGAAGGTCGATATCGGCAGAAGAATAAGTCCCCTCTTGCAACTGGACCTGTTGTAGAAATATCAATTAATGATTTCCTCCAGAGAACGGTGTTGGGATATCTAACAGCACACCATAACTAGCACGCTTGTAGATTTAAGACCACTTTTGATATGCTGCGAATCATTCTCCAGTCCAGGTTATGCGGATTTTATGAAGTTCAAGGCTTTTTTTGCGAACCTTCTATAGAAAGCATCAATTTCTTCAGACTTTGTAAATTATTAGGTACACAAAGTGACAAAGTTTCGTTGACAAACCCTTCCATCTCTTAGTGTCATAAAGCCAAACCAAGTCACTATTGTTATATCTCTGGTCTTTAGCATTAACATCACATGCCTCCTTCATTCGATCGCTGGAAGCTGGATTAGAAATGCGTACTCGATTCTGAATACGTTTCTATTGTTCACGAGTGCCCTAACGGTAGAAAGTTGGATCTCTTGGAGAAAATGGAAATCACCAAATCCAAAAAGAGCCCAATTTTTACATGCGTTAATGATGTTTTTACCTTTGAGCCAGGACTTATCTTTAATAATTTTATCTAATCTTCTACTTCTGATCATCATACGTGTACATGCCTTTGACTCTCACATTTATAACCGGGGCTAACCGAGTTGTTATTGTCTGGTATTTCACCGAGCTTTACTTTAGAGCGTGGGTTCAAATCCTACACTAGTCACGTTTTTCCTTTTTATACCTTTTGTTAAATCTCTGTGCCATGTTATATTTTCCGAATTTAAATTTTATTTGTCAGTACTAAACAGGTCATCTGGTGAGCGTTGAAATTGAAATTGTCGAAACAGTGGGCTGCCAGAGGCAGTTGTGCATATAGGTCTCCTGATGGACATGTCATGCCCCACCGGGGGTTACCAGAGCCCAAAGGCCTTAGAAAAACCGATAAGACTCTCTGGTCTGAAGGGCTTAAAGTCACTCAGTGTACTGAAGGTGTTATCCAAGTATTTGAAACTGGCGCGCGTGAGTGCTGGGCTCTCCCCGACCATATGGTCAACGGTTTCATCCTCCTCCCAGCA
This sequence comes from Anthonomus grandis grandis, assembly GCF_022605725.1. Taxonomy (NCBI): domain Eukaryota; kingdom Metazoa; phylum Arthropoda; class Insecta; order Coleoptera; family Curculionidae; genus Anthonomus; species Anthonomus grandis. The sequence goes on from NC_065546.1 coordinate 26,378,840, forward strand.
CCACCGGCATTCCGGGTTGTCCGCAATACCGATAGTATAAAGATGGCTTCTTAAGTGCCAGTGTCTGGTTAAAAGACCTGTCACTAGCCTGGACCCTGCAGCCAACCTGCACCAGTTTTTCCAGGACTTTTATGTACTTTAGTACAAGCTTAGAGCTTACCTTTACGGCCGTGATAGCCTTAATGGCAGCCCTGCTGTCCAAGTATATTAAAACGACTGTATTGCGGTGTCCGCAGCTTAGGATTTTATGTCCGCATTTTAATACAGCAAATACTTTGGCCTGGAAGATAGTGGCGTGCTCCCCCAGCAAGTATGCGTTACTGGTATGTGGGATCCCACCACAAAGCCCTGATCCAGTGCTGTCATTCATTCTGGAGTCATCTGTTTACCAGATGGTCCTCCTATTTAGCAATGCAGGACTGTTGGAATGCTGCCACTCTTCTTTGCCTGCAATGTGCGTCACGAATTCCTCGCAGTTCACTATCACTGGAGCCATACAGTCACTGCCCATTAGAAGGAGAGGACATTCCTGTATGACCCGTGACCGGTTTTTCCAGCATGTAGTTCGCCGAGGACGTATAGTCTGTACGCAGTCCTCATTGCCTCGAATTGCACAACAAAAAATACAAAATGTAAAAAATAAAACAATAATTATGATATAATATCTTCGTTGCTTAATTTCTATATACAAATTAATGAAACTAAATATATCATTTAGAGCAATTTAGTTTTAGCTAATTAAAAATGAGTTGGGTGTTAAAAACATTATATGCGTAAAAGACATTATAGTTAAAGCTGAACGAATGGAATGTACTCACTTGTTAGTTAAGCCCAGTCGGTATATTGAAATTCTAAACTATATAAGTCTAAAAAATTAAAATTATTAATTGTTTCTATTTCTAGTGTGAAAGAGATCTTAGAATATATTTAATTTAGTTTGTTTAAGAGTAACTGAGCTCCAATTCACAATTCAAGAAACAGAGACAATCGTCAACATATCTGTACCAATTTTCAATTGGTTAAAGGATAACAATTTCCTTATCTGACTTTTTGTACAAAATAATAAGTATTTTTGTACGTGACGGTATGTATTTGAAAGTTATTTCGGACAAGAACACAATGATTTTCTTCATTCAAATAAAAAAAAAAAATTAAATAGTCCCAGATTTGTATAATATCTTTTAAGGTAAGTATTTCCAAATCTAGTGTTTTTAAATGTGCAAATGAGATCATACGAAATAATTTCTCTAGTTAGTCATTTAAGTTAGAAAGCTATTTAAACTGATTTTGTAATAATAGAATAAATTTATATCGTTTTCTAAAAATAATATAATATCGTATCAATAATATCGTTTTCTAAATTATAAAATTCAGTATGAATGCGATTGGAGTTTTCATTAACAATATTTACTTTTCCTTCGAATGGTCTCAAATCTCAAAAAGAAAAATTAATATATAATCGCCTAGTATTAATGCATTTTACACCTATAACTTATAAGTAACTCCTTACCCTGATGATGTCAGGCATAACATTAATGCAATTTTAAATACTTCAGAAAGTGTCAAAGAATAATCCAAAGCTTATTGTATAACCAAAATCTTGACATGTAAATTGACTCCAGTCTTCGATCTGATTCAACCTAAAAGTCTACCGTCATTCTTAACCTCATATTGGAGAAAAACAAACTAAAAATATTCTGCTGCATCTGAGATTTATAAATTCTAATAGGGATAATTTAAATAGCCTTTTGCGAAAGAAAGTCCTGGTATTGTTTTGATAAATGAGTCATGGCTAAAAACTAATGACACCTTTAATACAAATGTATAGGTTACAAGCAGGGCAGAGATGACGGTTATGGTGGCATGGTCATCTGTATTAGAAAAAATCCTATTTTTAAAGAAATTTAAACAAAACTTTTCTTCAGATCATACACAATATATAATAGTAGAACGTACACAACATCGTAGTGTAGATCATACACAATATATATAGTCGACGGATTGGGAAACCTATCATGATAAACTCCTACTATACCTCCTGGATCTAAATTATAATCCTGATTATGACCAATGAATGTCTATCATTTTTGTCTAAATAAGTAATTCCAGTAGAATTGGTTGGAACACCTATGTAGAGGGGTAATCCATGGTAGGACGATCAATGTACATCTTGCGTTACGTTTAAGTTTCACATGTTTTATCTACAGAAAACTATTAATGCTAAATAGATCACTGAAATAAGTAAAAAAAATCTAAAAAAAAAAAAAAAAAAATTAACTTTTTGTGGGACTTTGAAGGCACACATAATTCCAGTATCACATATGCTTAAAACAAAATAAAAAGATTAAGAACAAGTCTAAAATAAGTAGATTAAATCACCTAACTTCAGAGAATTTTAAGCAATCCATTCTAGATAATATGTCAGTTATAAATATAGATATCAGTTTCATACTTGGCCAGAACAAGATAAATAGAGATAACAATTTCTTGTATTTTTCCTTAAATGAGTTAAACCTGACCTTAAATTAAAAATCATCTGCACCAGATATAAATGATGCGTCCGATCAAATGTTTAAATTTTTGCCCTTTGAAGCGAAACAAATTCTTTTAAATATCTGCAGTTATTTTTTACACATCTTATATAAATAATGCATTTCTATCCTCTGAATCAGTTATAGCTGTCTTAGTAGGTATAAAAGCCGACTTTAATAATGTCGAAATCTATAAAATATATAATAAGCTACAAAACATGAAAGTGCTTGGGCAGATGTGTAATATAATTTATAGCACTTTAGAGCTCAAGTGGCCACCACACATTTCAAACTTTAAAAATAAAGCTAAAAAGCTACTGAATGTTCAAGCGGCTGTGTAGAATATGGTGGAGTGCAGATCCAAACACTAATTTGGCTGCCTTTTTTTGCTTGGGTACAGTCTCATTTAGATTTTGAACCCATATTTTTTAAACCATGTGCAAGAATGGTAAGTAATAGATTGAACGTTGGGTATACAAGGGCTTTCGCATATATATAGGATGTATGCTCTCTACTCCCAGGGTGGTAGCGGAAGAATCTATGATAGACCTAGAACACATGCGAAAACGACTAGCCCTCAAACCAATTTCTAAATTTTTATTAATTACAAATCATTCTGTTATTCAAATAATCAATAATATTTGATCGAAAATAATACATATACCTGAGTTTTAAATAACAATAACACTCCATATTTAGTCTGCGTGTCTGCGTTTCAAAGATATACATACATAAACCTACTTTATAGAGTAAAATTTTCGTATTATGAAATCAATTTAAACATTTTGAGTGAGTTTTTAAAAATTATAAAATGTAGTCTAAAAAGGGATGTATCTTGACGGGAAAGAAATTGATGGATGCTACCAAGAACTTAAGAACCCGTTATACATTTATTTATTCTGTATTTATATATCAACAATTCAAGAGAGCGATAAAATTTTCAAAAGGAACGATTACAAAGCTCAGTGGTTCTTGTTTTATAGCAAATTCTAAACATTGGATTCTTATTAAAAAAATATGAATTGCCATAACTAACAATAATAGTTTCCAATAACTTGGATTTCAGGTCATTGCCAGGGTATACCAGACAAATAGAAACGTATCATCAATTTTTTTCTCTAAGAGACGAAACGAAAACAAAACAAAGGTAAAAGACCTACACAGATCACAGGGTGTAATGTGATCTGTGTAGGTCTAGGCCTGATGATGCTCCAATAGGAGCGAAACACGTGTAGCATTTAAAAAATTATATGGATTTGATGAGACCGTGACTTTGTGTTTTTACCTTTGTTTTGTATACCAGACAATACTAAAGCAGATATCTTGGTCAAAGCAGAAACAAATTTAAACAATCTAAAAGAATGCTCTATGATATTCAGGATATATTTTAAATCAAGAAATATTCAACATATTTAGCGATAAGTGAAAAAATTTATTATTAAACAACCATCGTAGATATGCTAGGATACAATCTATATTTACTAACAAAAATGATGTACTAACTTGAACTATAAAGACAGAAAACATATCACAACAATTATTAGAATGCGTATAGAACATTGCCTAACTAACACTAACCTTTACCAAATTAACAAGAAAGATAGCTTTTTGTGTGATTGTGGTTCATTTGATAACCTGGATCATATTTTCTTTAAGTGCTTAATTAATCACATCTTAAATTTTGACTTATAAAAGAACTTTGTGTCAAAAAGAAAAATATCACTATTATCTATGACAGAAACTCTCTGTGCTCTGGATAATGACACAATAAAGATAATCTTGCCAGTCATAAATATTAGGCAAATTAAAATCTAAAGCTCAAGTTACCAATAACCTTATCAATGTCCTATAATCCTGCCTTAGTTGCCTGTTTTAGTGCATTGGTGTGTTCATATATTCCATTTGTTGTATCACTAACCTTCCTTATGTATCACAGCCATAGATAGAAAACACAATACGCCTAGAACTCCGGTAATAAGTTATACTTACATCTAAAAGAGTTACAGTGTAGCAATGTGTTCTGAGCCTTACATGATCTCTTACATGATCCAGAGCCAGATACAGTAGGATCGCATACAAATCGGTCTGGCAAATGCCTTCCAACAAAGCCATCAAGGCAAAAAGACAAGACAAGATAATTATGGTGTTTTAATAATTATTCTCGGTTTTAAGTTTTATGGAAAATATTAAATATTTGAAAATATTTGTGATACTGGCCTAAGTTCAGGAACCATAGTATTGTCAAACCCATTAGCGTCGATGATGGTGCGAATGACGAAGCTTCTTGGTTGATGATGGTAATTTGCTCGGTCTTTCTGCCTAAAACTTCCATCAGCTTCTGATACTTAAATGAATAGTCACACGTCTCTTTTAAAATTAGCCACGTACTGTGGGATTATATCCAAGCGTACGCAAGTCAAGTATACAACATGCGTGCGTCTTGTGATCGCATACCAAAATGGTTTACAAAACGCATGCAAATTGAAGATTTTAAAATGTCGTCGTCCGATGAAGATGATTTATTTACAGTTTTGTATTTAAATAATATAAACCAGGCTATTTTTCAACAAAAACGAAGGCGGTTTTAGGTGCATCCCTTTTGGCAAGAACTAAGACAACATAATGTTTTTAAGGAAGTAACCCTGTATCCAGATAAATTCAGGTTATTCTACAGGATGAGTCAAGAGACTTTCCAACTTTTAAATAAGAAAGGGTGGACTTTTTTCAAAAAAAGGATACGAACTACAGGCAACGTGTGTCCACAAAAAAATGTCTGCTTATTACTTTGAGGTCAGTATAAATATGTTTTATAATATTTTAAAGCATTATATATTTTTTTTACAAATAATAACAGAAGTAAGTAGGCTGTTATTTAATTTAAAGTTGGCTAAGTAAAAAAATCTGCTGTTAAACTTTTTTTTATTTGTCTAATTAACACTGGCTTGTTAGAATTGTGATATCCATTATTTGCGTTACAACAAGATTCAGCTTGTTCTACCTGCTAAGGGTGGTTCCAAAGTAGATTAGTATCTTTTTGGGATGCTGGTTGAAGTACTGTAAATTGAGCAACACCAGTATTTTGAGATTGTTCTGAGCACTGAGTTGGGGGCGCGGAATAAGGTACTTCAATTACACTTTTCCCTTCTAAAATATCCAAAGCTAATGAGATTATACCAATCTTAAATCTTCTCTTCTGTTCTGGATTTATTGCTTGCATGTCCGGAACCATAGTTAATAAAAATGAAACTTCTGGATCTTGCGTTACACCTTGTTGAAATGGTTCCTTTGGACTCACGTCTTGATGAAAAATAATTAAGAGCCGAACGATTGACATCTTTGAGAGTAGTGCTTTTTTTTGTATCTTTTTGATGAAAAACTCTTACTATTTTCATTCTGGTTCACGCTTTTTTATTGAGATTAAATTGATTTCCGCTGTACCTGATTTAAATGAGTTGGCGAACTTCTTTGGCTTTGCCTTTGAATTAGGTCAGTGTGAACATTTGAAGTAATATTAGTTAAATCTTGCTGCTGCAATTGAAGATCTTCTTCTAGGTTATTTTCGGGTAGATCGGCAACCTGTGTAGCATCATTTGATTCAGGCTCACCATACTCGTATTTTCTATTTTTCTATGAATTATCCGAAAGCTCAGAATGTGAAAAGTCAACATCTTTTTCAGAATCCTGTGTTCTCTGTAAATTGCTTTTGCTTTTTCGAGAATTGGTGAAAGGGCCCAAAAAATTCAAATATTCTGCTAAGTAATACTGTTTATATTTTACACATCCAGATCCTGAAGGCACATATTTATTCTTTTGTCTAACATAACGGTCACGGAGGTTTCTCCATCGTAGCTTGCACTCAGAAGCTGGAACGAAATAAAAATGATAATACGTATATTTATTATTATACTAGTTTTATTAGACATTATATATTTATATTAGATATTAAACACATTTTTATTAAGTTAATAGTACAAAGAATCTGAGGTACAAACAAATAATTAATACTATTTTATTACAGGTATTTTGCTACAGGATGCAACTTAAAAGCTCTATCGTGCTACTTCTTAAGGGGGCATACCACTTTGATAATGATTATTAGAGATACGTCAGTTGGCATATGGAATACTTTACAACAAGAGAATATGCCTAGCCCTACACTGAAAATTTGGACTGATACCGCAAAGCGTTATTGGGAACTCTGGAATCTACCAAACTGCATTGGAAGTATAGACGGGAAGCACTTCAGATTAAAATGCCCTTTAAATACTGGGTCGGCACATTCTAATTACAAAGGATATTTTTCTGTGGTACTATTGGCAATGTGTGATGCCGATGGTTTGCTTTTAATAATAGATGCGGGTGAATTTGGTAGGAATAGTGATGGAAGAGCTTTGAAAGAGAGTGCATTTGGTGAAGATTTGTCTAGAGGAGTGTCAGATCACTTCCAGGAGAAATAAAAAATTTCCCATATTGTTTCGCAGCTGATCAGGCTTTCCCGCTGACACAAAACATTTTAAAACCCCATCCTAAGCGAAATTTAACAAACAACAAACGCATATTTAATGCAAGCCTTTCAAGAGGCCGAAAATCAGTTGAATGTGCCTTTGGCATGTTAACATCCAAGTTTAAAATTCTCACACCACTCATTTGCAGTGTCAAGCAAGCATCATCAAGGCTGTAGGTGTTTTACATAACTTTATCAGGAAACGTGAAGGAGTTTTTTCAGTGCCAATAGTGGACTAGCAAATTCCAACTCTTCATAACAATGAGCATCTTCGACTCAAAAACCAAAATCTAGCGTTAAATACAGCTCTAGGCTTTAGGGACCAACTCGTTGATTTTTTTATGACACCTATAGGATCCATACCATGGCAAAATAAATACCTTGTGTAAGAATACACTGTCAAAGTTTTAACTTTTTTTTGGTTTCACAGCTCTAAAAATTAAAAACAATGGCATAATATGTATGTATATATTTTTACTTAACATTAGAAAAATGAATGTAATAAAAACAAAATAAACAATTTTAAAACTTAATAAAATATATTTTTTGCTTACCTGATGCATTTCATTGTTTTGCTATAGTTTGCCAAGCTTTCTCCTGCACATTCACTCGATGATAATCTTTGCTAGTAATATCGTAGAGATATGGGTGAGATTCTATTAACTGTACGAATTTAACAATAAAGTCTTGATCATCATGCATATTTTTAATAAATGTATAAACAAAAGTATTCAAACTCAATTTTATACATAACCAAACATAATATTAGCACCTCTGTACGCATCAGTCAAAAATAGAACGTGTCGTACGTTTCAGCACGCATTCGGTGAGACACTGCATCGAGAAGCTTTAAAATCTTTCCAGCGGCCGTCGCTCAGCTTCGTGTTTCCATATAAAAACAAGTAGACGCTTCGCGTCTACTTTAATCCGTGGGGACCAGTAAAAATTTTCTTAATTTTTGATAGTATTACAAAAAAAAAAATCTCCACAAAAATCCAAGAGGTGCCCTAAACACGCAGTGGGGAAGAGACCTGCCATATCCTCATAAGGCTCTGAGTTCAAACGTTAGCCTCGGCATGGTGCTCTATCCAACTTTTTTTTCTTTAGTACTTGTGTTAAATGTGTTACAATACGCTCCGCTCTTTAATTTTAGTTTAGTAGAAAATATTCTCAAAGCTTGCTTATATCAAAATTATGTCAGGTAATAAAATCGTAAACCAGATCAACATTGGAAATATTAAAAAAAAAGTTGCTTTGGTCCGATTGAGAAAAGTACTATACTACCAAATAGTTACATCTATTCGGTAGCAATTAAGTTATAAAATTCTGTCTATTATTAATTTTAATAATATAAAGTGTACCGTTTAACTCTCAGCCATTATTTACAATTTAATTGTTTATTATGCCTAAAAAAATCGAATTGACAACTTTGGTATTGTTCGGAAGGTAAACAGCTTAATTCCTTTATGTAAAGCCACCTTAACATGTTTTTGCGTAATTCTGACTCACGTTGGTTGCTATCGGGCTTAAGCCATAAAAATTGAAGAAAAAAAGAAGAAGACGGCCCACTTTCACTTGTCATTCCAATGTCACTTTCTGGCCCACAAGCATAAACGCCACCGGCAACGGGACTTCTTCGGGAGTTCCCAAAATCCAAACAAATGTTGAAAGATATTTTTAAGTCTCCACATCTTTCTTAGTTTTCTATATGAAAATAAAATGTAAGTATCACAATTACACACATATAAAAGTTTTTTTTTAAATTCAGTTTCATAATTACCAATTTTTAGTGAATAATCCTGAAATTTATGAATATACATACATTTTAAGGTTATGTCATAATGTTTTGATTCTTATATTTAATTTTGTTTTTGTGATTTTAGTGGAGTACACCAACAAAGGTTAAGTGTTTTGCACCAGATTGTAAGCATCATAGCGAAAAACGGACCTGTCATTTCTTTTAATTTTCAAAAGAGCCCCTCGAAATAGTGAAATGAATATCTCTGCTAAGGAATAGGTACTAAGGTATTTTTACTAAATCTTAATTTTTTTTATATCTAAGTGAGGTATTCTATAAATTTTGTTCCTTGTAGGCAAATGGATAAAAAACCTAAAGGTCCATGCATTGGAATGTAATTGTCATTTTGTTGACAATAATTGAATGAATGGGCCCATTATTTTTCCACATGCAATGAGGTTAAGCGAGGAGAAACTGAAGACTTTATCAAAAACTCAGGTAGGTTTATACTTCCAATTTATCTTTATTTATTTCAAAGCTTGATTTTTTTCAAGGTTAATACAGAATTGCTTAGTACAAACTTATCTATTTCCAGTACAAGTTCATCCACTTCTTTGAAGCATGGTACTTCAAATAGAGAAAATGTCAATGATTTGGTAGAAGGTTAGCCGGTGTCAAATTCCAGTAAGGGACATGATTTCAATTTTGCATTAACAGCAGAGCCGAAATTCATTTTGCTGCAAAAAGTTGGAGGATGTGAAAGAAAAAAGTGCAGAAGTTAAAATTAAGTTTTTCATATGAGCACATAAAAAATACTCATAACAAAGTTCAGTTGTATACAGGTTTGACATATAATAAATATTTTTGTAACCTTATTAGGTTAATTAGTTTTATACATTATTTAAATAATAATTGTATAGTTCACATAGAATAGGCAGAAATTATATGTATATATATATATATATATATATATATATATATATATATAAAATTTTTTATTAAGATAAGGACAACATGTATTAAAGCATAACACATAATATAGACACACACATAATATCTTTATTAAAAATTATGATTGTATGTTTGGTAGCATTAGAGCCTAAAAACATTAAGGAGAATAAAGGTCGTTATTGGCAAATGACAATATTATTTTCTCTATTTCCTACATTTTTGGTGAAGGGAATAGGCTCTATCCTAAGAAGCCAGGTTAAACCAAGAGCAAAAAAGTTTAGGTCTCATGAGTGTAAGTAAAGTAAACTTTTCTATTAAAAAGACTATCCAAGATAAAAAAAAATATACTAATAATATTAATGTTAATTCTTTAGCGACATCTAGGGTGGATATGCTGAATCAGACTCATCAATTAATTCACTGTCGTACTGGTGAAAGTTATGGCGTATTCACCAAAGTATGCAGATAATCGCTGAATTCAAAGTAATTTCATTTGCCTTTTCAAATTCTGCTTCAAATTCAAAACTTCTTTTTTTACTTTAAAGGCCATTCAGAACTTCGTAAATTTTCCACGATTTATAGGTGCCACAAGATAAAGGGAAAAGAGGGTCCCATTTATAGGGTACTGGAATAAGACAACCGGGTTTATATGTGATTTTTTTTTATTTTGAAAAGCAATTGTAATAAAATATGAAAAGAATTAACAGGAAAAGAGTTAGTAATAAAAGAAACTATTAACAAATTGAATCGAAACTATAGAAGCCGAAATATTAGTGAAAATGTGGGAAAAACAAAAGAAAACTGTTTTTTTTTCACGGTACAATTTTTTTTTTAAATGATTATTGACAAATTTTAAAGTTAGCCCTAAACTAGCAATTTTCACAAAAAAAAAACCAAGAAAAAAAATTTTTTTTTGGGCAAAAATCTAAAGGGGGACCCACGAAAAATAAAAAAAAAATGGTTTTTATTTTTTTATAAATAAACTATAACTCTGACAACTTTTTGTATTAAATAAAAGTTCTTCGGTATATTAAGAGGTATTCGCCTGTCAAAACGAATCGGTTTTAGCTATTATAGAATCGGAGAAAATTGGAAAAAACTATTAAACATAAATATCGAATTATCAAGAGCCCTATGGAAAAATTTAAATTTTTTATTTTTCAATCCTGTACTACAGAATACCTTTAAAAAAGGTTTTAAAACTGGTACACAATATAAAGAGAAAGATTGAGATCCCATAAGAATTAATATTTAGGGATAAGAAAACCGGGTTTTTTCATGGATTATTTTGATTTTTCAGTTTTATTTTTGAGAGTCAATAGTAATTAAATATAAAAAGAATTGATAGGAAAAGAATAAGAAAAAAAGAAACCATAAACGAATTGAATCGAAGCTATAGAAGCCGAGATGTAAGTAAAAATGTGGGAAAAACAAAAGAAAACTATTTTTTCCCACCGTACCATTTTCTTTTCCTAAAATGGTTATTAGCAAATTTTAAAGTAAGCCCTAAACTAACAATTTTCAGGAAAAAAACCCAATAAAAAAAATTTTTTTTTTTGATCGAAAATCGAAAGGGATCCACGAAAAATATAGAAAAAGTGATTTTTATTTTTTTCTAAAATAACTGTAAGTCTGATAACTTTTTGTTTTAAACAAAAGTTCTCAAGAATATTTTGAGGTATCTGTATGTTGAAACGAATCGGTTCTAGCTATCATAGAATCGGAGAAAATTAAAAAAAAACTATAAAACATAAATATCAAATTATCACGAGCCCTATGGAAAAATTTAAATTTTTTATTTTTTAATCCTGTACTACTTCAGAATACCTTAAAAAAAGGTTATTACAAATTTGACTCTAAAGTGAACAGAAAACCTACTTCTTAGCATTTTTCGATTTTCGAACAAAATCCGGGGTCAAAATGACCATTTTTTCAAAATATGCTCAGAATTCAAAAATTCTTTCTTCTGGTTAAAGACCATTCAAAAACTAGTAAAAAAGCTTCATGACAAATTTTTCCACGATTCATACCAGTGTCACAATCTAAAGAGAAAGATCAGGTCCCTTAAGAAGCAACGTATTAGGATAGGAAAAAGTGGTTTGTTTCTTGTTTTTTTTTTTTTTAATTTTAATTTTAAAAGGCAATTATAATAAAATAAATAAAATTTGAAGGAAAAAAAAGGAAACAAAAAAAATTTATCAACTTATTGAATTGAAGCTATAAAAGCCGTGATATCCTTAGAACATTGAAAGGCTAGAAGTAGCATGCCGTGGAACTATGGGCAGGTTTGTTTGCTTGCAACATCTCTGATGCAATGATGCCAAATGCTTATAGAGAAATGGTAAAAATCACTTTATAATAGCATACAAATTTTCAGTTGTTTCCGAAGGCACAAAACAATACTACTGCTCCCCTTTAATAAAATATCAAGCATTTTTTTAAAATAAATTTGGTAAGATATCGAATATATTGAAGTCAATATACGTTAAATAAATGAAAATAAAGTACGAAGAAACGAGAAAACGGTAATGGCATCGCAGCGCCGCTCGATCGCATTGTTGATGTCACCGATACAAGCACTCTTTACCAGTGACGTCGTCAACAAATATTTACCTGATAAATTTTTATTAATTATTAAAGAGTTTGACTATAAGTAATATTACCATTTATGAGCTATTTATGTGTTTTTTTTTAATGGACTTCATTAGAGGAAGGTCCTAATAAAAGGCAGCATTTTTGTCAAAGCATTTTTAAGGAAATTAAATATTTTATTAATATAATATTATAGATTTCTTAATAAATCATGTTTTAAGACACAAATTTTTAACATTTTGCAAAATTTTATTGTTATTGTTATATTGGACAAAACTCAGTTTTACATCACTTACTTATATCACATAATATATACTTCTATGGTGCTGACTTTTTCAAAGAGACAGTATTGCTTCAGCGGAAAAAGTTAAAACTACAAGGATGTTCAAATTGTGAAGGAGTTGCAGGTTTTTTGTAGGTTATAAGATTTTTATTATGAGTATTTAGCCTATATAATGGTTTTGAGACATTTAATAGTGACCTATATAATTCCTAATACCAATTATTATATCATATTAATTTATACTAAAAAAACAAAGCTTACCTAAGAATAAAGACTATGTACAATAGATTAGATAGTTTATTAGTAGTAATATACAAACAAGTACTTTTACAAGCCAAATAAAATATGTAGTATGTTGCCCAACATTTTTCGAAAATCATGTTATTATTTCTTAAGTATTTTAATAATGACTTGAGATCTAATTCAATTTCTTTGGCGCAAATTTGTTTGTTACAATCTTCGAATTTTAATTTTCTTTATTTTTTTTTCTATAATTTGGTGACAAGTGACTTAGCTTTTAAAACGGTGGAATCATCAGTGCTTAGGTCCTCAGGATATCATTTTGATTTTACCCTAGAATAATATACATAAAAATATAGTCTTACCAAAATTAAAAAAATGTATTATGATAATCCAATTGATTAATAAAATGTATGTTATTATAAAGAATCTTTGTAATATCATACATTTAATTAATATTAAATATTTTAATATTAAACAAATATAACACAACAAAAATCCTATATCACTTTTAAATAAGATATATTGTAGATTGAGAAGGGAGTCGTTTCGGCTGATCCGCCGCTCAGCACTGCTACCTGTGAGATATTTTGTGCATAACTCTACTTGTCTTAGTTTGTCTCAAAAAGTCTTAGACTTCTGCCGTACAAAGCTATATTTTTGGGAGGTAGTTGTCCCACTTCTTGAGGTGTTGGTTGTACCCCTTCCAGGTACTTGAGCCTCTTGCAGAGTTGGGTCGGGCATTCACAGAGCAGGTGTTCTGCTGTTTCTGTGGCATTGCTGCAAAATCTACATTGGTCGTCCTCTGTTATACCTATTGCCTTTAGGTGATATTTCACTGGACAATGACCGGTTAGGAGTCCGACTGCTGTTCTGATGTCTGATCTGTTCATGTCTAGGAGCTGTTCAGCTCTTTTTCTAGAAGTGGTTATAAACTTTTTTGCCTGTCTTAGTCCTGGTGCTCAAATAAGATATATAGAATAGGATAATACATGGCAAAAAACTAGTAGTCAATTTTGAGTGTATTTTTACCTTTTCCTTGGCAGAGTCAGGGAATGTGTACCAGTTAAACAAAAACGGCTTTGATGAGAAATTGTAATTGTTGACCTAGACCCCACGATTACTGTGGAACTATTAATCTCAGATGCAGTTATTGTTGATGATGAATGATTAGATCTGTAATTATACAAAATTTGGTGTATCAAAAATATTAATCTGTTTTAATTATCCATACTTATCTATATTAGCTTCACTGTTTGTACTGTATGCCATTTTGGAAGCTAAAGAAGTTTTTGCACTCTTCAGGAAAGCTGCCCCTGCAGCTTTGAAGGATAAATCACTTGGTAAATTAACTGAATTATCCGCTGCTGTGTTTTTAACCAGTGCATCAGAAATCCTAGTAAAAAAATAGTTTTACACACTTACCTAATTTAATTAGTATTAGTTATAAATAAAGCTTATATGAGTAACACTAATCCTTTTTATGATGATTTTTTTATACTAGAAAAATATATTTTACAAAAATTATCTTTGAGGTAGAGCTGATTTGTTTTATAGTCTGGCTACTGATAATATTATCTTCCTTATATAAGAAATCACTTCTAAGGATGTGATCTGAACAAACAAATATGTTCTGTTTAATTGTGTTGATTTCCATTAATGAAATCCATTGTTCCCTTTGGGCATATATTAGGCAGTCTATAATAAGTATTTGATATTTAATCAAAAAGCAAAAAAAATTACAGTAATGAATTAATATGTGGTGCCAATTACTATATATATTATTGTAAGTTGCAATATAGTAAAACAAAAAAAATTATCGACCAAATTTTAGGGAAAGACAAAATTAACTTTATACATAGATATCAATATCTAAATAAATTTCAAAATTCTTTAAAGGCAATAAAAAATTAGTAATTTCATCTATCTACCTAATGTCTATATTAAAAAAACATAACTATACATAGATAGGTACATGGGTATTAGGTATGCCTTCTTTCTGCCAAAACAACAAAAAAAACATAAAATCCTGCAATAAAACCAGGGACAAAATTCTAGTTTTATATTTTTTATAGCCTATTGATAGATGAATAAGTTCAAAAAAATATAAATATTTAAAAATATAAATATTTTGGTATTTTACGCACACTTTCACATTCAAGTTTTTATTAGGTTTATATCTATAAGATCCCCTATTCTACGTTTATGATGATGGTTACCCCATGATGTGATGTTATGAAAGTATCGGTACTTACTTGTGAAAAGATCGGCTTGAATCACCTTTTTATCATGATGCGGCACAAACGACACAAGTTTTTTCCATCCTAGCAATTTAAAAAAACACTAAAATGTGGCCTTTTTCCTTTTGAAACCGAAAATTAAAGAAAATACACGAATTCCGAAAATAAACAAAAAGCCGTTTGACAGATGACACTACGCGTATGGCTCAGGCGCTTAAGCTCCGGTGTTGTCGCTTCAAATTTTTTAGAAGCAGTTTTAGGGATAAGAATGTTAATAATTTTGTTTTTTTTTTGCTTAAGGATATTATATTTATTCTTAAAATAGGTTCATTGTAGTATTTATACTTTTTATTTTACATTTTCCTATAAAATACAACACAAATAAATTAAATTAACGTTATAATGGTTGTTAAAATATAGCTAAAAATTTCCTCCGTTGGAAATTTGCGTCGACTTGACAACAGAGAATCGGCAAATATGTTTGTAAACAAAACACCCCTCTTGCCCCTGTGCACATGTTGGACTCAAACAAAGTTGTTGTTTACTAATTCTAGCCTTTCAATGTTCTAAGGTGATATCAGTAATATAGTAAAATAATACAAAAAATACACCTTTTTTTGACACCACATCAATGTCTTTTTTTTCTAAATTGATAAACTATTAATATAAATTTATTACCAATTTAGCAACCCCCACTAAAAGAACCTTAACTAAAATAAAACTATTATTACCATTATTTTTTTTCCAGGTATTTATACCTTGTCCTAACCTTGCTGCTTTTACTATTAGGTATTATAAATATTATCTTTCTTGTAAATGTTCTTAAACCTTAAAACACCCTGTAGATTAATATTACTTTTATTATAAATACTATTTTCCTTATTTATGCCCTCAACCTTAAAACCCCCCGTATAATTCTATTTCTATACTATTATTATCCTCGTAAATGTTCCGTAATATCAATAGCCTCTGTATATTTCAAATATATATTTATTAATATTTATATTCATTTAATTTATACTAGTAATTTATCAAAAAAACCGTTCAAAATTGTCCCCATAATACTAATAATTAATTAATAAAATAACTCATGACGTCACGAGACGAACACGACGCGTTTATAATAAAATTGTTGCCAGACATCCTCCATCCTTCTCTCAAACTGCTTTACTACTCTAACTCGTAGCGCAAACGGGCCAAATTTGCCGCCACGATACCGAAAACCCCGCGATTGCGTCATCTAACCATGTGCGACTCGATAGTGACGTCGTCCGTATGCTTTTACATTGGGTCAATTGGGTGCTGGACCGCCAACTATATTGTACCATGCGTTGGCTCCCGTGGTGTCGACGGTATGACTGGTTGATTGGAACGACTTATTTTTGGGTTTTTTCTTCAATAACAGCGCGTTGCGGAAAAACGGTAACATTTGAAGAAAAACGGTTTTTAGTGGATTACAGCTAGATAGTGTCCGGTGATTTCAGAAAAAAAATAGTTTTCGTAGGTATAGGTATTCCGGTATTAAGCGTCAAAGTTAAAAAAAGGTGTAGAGCAAAAACTACTCTACGCAGAAGGTTGTAGAGTATGTCGAAAAATAGGATTTAAAAAAGTTCTTAAAACGCTGAAAGTTTGAAGTCTCTAGGTGTCGCCAATAAAGAGTTATTAAGAAAAATAGAAAAAATCGGTCAAAAAAAGGCTCATATTTGTTAACACAGCTCACCCTGTATAATACATAGCGCCATGAGTAATACCTCTATTTAATCCTAAAGGATTAGGCTTTCAAATGGTGTAAACAAAAATAAAAAAAATTTTTTAGAAGTAGAAAAAAAATTATTTCTCGAAAAATTCATTTTTTTTTTCGAAAAAAAAAATTTTAAGTTTGAGCTCGTTTATCTCGGAAGGAGTTTGTTTTTGAAAAAAATAGTTTCAACAAAAAAGAAAGCTACATTTACGTAGAAAAGAGCTGTTTTATCCGCATTGTCGGGAACGTTACCGTTTAGGCCCCATAACCGTTTAAGTCCGCGAGGTACCGCGCAAAAATTTCAAAATTCATTCACAGAAAAATCCTAATCTTGATAATAAGATATTTATAATTTTTCTAATTTTGTTATTTATTTATTCTATGCTTTGCACAAAATCAGTAGAGAGGCAGCCAACAAGCTGTTTTAAATTTTAGTTAGGAAAATTTAAATATTAATTTGTCTCATATTCCAGACTAAGCAGCACACCTAACGAATTTAAACAAAACACAATACGCTATTATTTAAAATAATATAAATTAACTGTTCTAAAATTAAAATTAAAACAAGGCGCGCTACTGTCGCTAATCGCGCGTTATTAGAGACAAAACTTGTCCCCTAATAACGCGCACTTGTGGGGACAAAACATCTGTTTCAAAGCGCAGCTTTGGTGTACCTTTCCTTAGCTAGACAAACTCTATCTCCGTATAGTAAAGTAAGTTGTCATAAGATCGGTCCGTTACAAGCGCTTCAGACGCGTTTAATTGTTATGGGAATCACAACACCATGACTAGCTGTAACATTAAAATATTTCTACAAAATATTAGCTTAATTATCCAGTATGATAATATTTATATCACTTACGAATAACTCGATTTGACTACTATCATTTTCGGAGTATGTTTTTAAATCATTGATAAAAACATTGGCATTTGTGGAGGGAGCAGCAGTTAATTTAATTTTCAGTGAATGTTTCTAAAACAGGACTGTCATAAAAGTCACCTCATATTTTTGGATGTTACAAGTGATTACTTCCTAGTCGTTACGAACGTAAACTTCAGTTCCGTCATTTTGATTAAAGTTTCCAATATTGGAATAAAAATTGTATCGCTCAATATGAACATTTTTTATTTGTCGTTTTGAGTTTCCGTAAAAATTAACAAATTATGTCTAAAGCGTCACTCTTTTAAAAGTATTAGTACTTCGTACAGATTTTTTGGCAGACTACTTATATTTATAATATGAAAAACACTTAGCTGTACTTTTTTTATGTTATTCACTGATTTTTTTTTCATTTATGTAAACCGCATTTGTATATGTATAGGAATTAATGGAGTTCAAAAGTTATTATGTTGATTTGCATTTTATCTTATACAAAATAAAATTATATTCTTTAAAACCTATGCACCGTTACTTACTAATGGTTTTACTCTATATAAAAAAATAAAAATAATGCCAGAAAATATTAAAATTGGCTCGTTATTTTAATATTTTCTGGCATTATTTTTATTTTTTTATATGACAATAACACAAGCTTTCCACTTTTTATCTACTTTCAAGTGGTATTTAAAAGTTAAAATATACTGTCTGACGTAAGAAAAAATCGAATTTAAATTATTTCACTATTTAACAATTCGATGTTTGGTATAAGTTTTTTTTATTATTTTTAAAAACATAAATTTTAGCCGATTGAGTTCATACATTTTAAAATTGGAACTCGTTATAGCCGTTTTCAATTACTTCCTTCTGGTCCTTGTTAGATCCGAACGTAGCGTAATTTTGGTTCCCTCTAGCAACTTCTTTCTTTTAAAAACATCTTTTGTTTTTTCATTAGGTACTAAACTTTGCGAGGATGTTTCTAATTTTATTATTTTCTTCTTTACCATATCTGTAGACTCCCACTATATCCTCATTTTGCATGGATAATTGAATTTTTTTCTGTAAAGATCTTTTTAATATCTTGCTATATGTTTTTTGTAGGTTTATCTTTATATGCAAAAATTCTTAGGTTTTGGTTTCTGGTATTTTGCTCAGTTCTTTATCTATCTGCTTTCAAGACACCGAGTTCCTCCTTCTTTTAGTTCCTCTCTTCGTTAGCAAGTCTATTTTTATATTTTGTAAATAAATCTGTAAATATTATAAAATGTTGATCTTGTACTTCTCTAATAAGATCTAAAATAAGAAAGCGCCACCTGTTTTATTTCTCATGGAAAAGAAGATCTCGGTATGCTTACCTAAAACAGGAAATCCTTAACTGAAGACAAAGTCTAAAACTAGAAATGAAATATCTCAAGAAAACTACTATATATATTAGCTGCAACCTCTGCTGTACTCCTTAGTTACAATAAACTCTTTATAATTTTATAAATATGCTTAATTTGGCTTTATTTTACCCTTTTGCAAATGTAAATAAACCCTAAATAAATCTCTAATCTTTTTTATGACCGATAACCGAGAAAACAATCGAAAGGTATTTTTGATAACTAATGAAAGATAAAGAAAGATGGAAGGCTATTTTTATTGTAAGCTTACGTTATCGCTGTACCACGTTTATTCAGTTTAAAGTTGAATTTCTTCAAATAATGAGAAAATGGAGATCGTGGTTATAAAGCCGTTTTACTTACAAATTAGTAATCATAATAAACATTTAGTGATAAATTACCCTCGGAAAAGCCTATTTTACAGGCAGGCAATTGAGACTAAATATTAATTTTCTATTAATTAAGTTAATATTGATGAGTTAAACTTAGAGCGTTTTATCTTAAATCAACGCCTAAGTGATAATGGAGCTTAGGGATATTTAGGCGTAAATATGTAAAGTGGTTTTTGGCAAGATCTAATTATCTTCTATAGAGCTTTAAGCAAGTGCTATCACTTTCTCTATAAAATTTGTAAAAAGTGGCCCAACTAACGCGGTTCTAAAGCCCACTACTAACATCACAACATGTATCAAACCTGACTTTATATAGGTAAAGTTGCTCGTATTGTAGAACTTCAAACAGAGAATAAAAAAGTTAAAGCCATAGAACTTAGAAAAAACTTCTCTCCTGTTTGCCTGCTTGAATAGCCTAATGTAACTTAAAACAAAGCTTTGGAAGCGGGAAGAATTTTGGGGAAGTTAAGAGTAGGCAAAGGCATGGAGTGTGGACAAGACTTCTCTGGTACTTAATCTTCCATGCAACACAACATTATGGCAGCACAAGGTATGGGATTTTATTACATTAATTCCACATCCGATTCCACAATCGTTTTAATGTAAAACGACCACAAAAAAAAGACCTGAAAAGATACTCCAGTGAGTAGGGACTCCTCAGAAATGGTCAATGGTATGGAACTTTTAAGTTTTATCATGAAATTAACATTTTTTTCCATTATAAATCGTATTTTGCGAAATTAATAACACCAAAGCACAATAAATACATAGTAGGAAAATCTTGGAACTTACTAATGTAAAATTGCCTTTTCCCAGAGACTGACACAAAACTTAAATACCGGATAAACAACACTTTTTTAAATAGGCAAGATGGCACTTCATAAAAACAGAGAATTCAGCTACCAAGGCTAAGGTGAGTTTTGATTTAATTTTTAGAGTACAAGTCGGAAAAAAACCAAGAAATAGACCTTCTCTAAAGCAAAACTCTACTAAACTCCTGCTCAAACCACTACTAGACTCAGTGCATCACTCTTTGCATTAGTCATGAGCATAGTGGGGGAATTGGAAATAGAGGGCGATTGGCTAAAACTTGACTTTTGACAATTATGAAATCGAAACATTACAAAAAATAATAAAAGAAATCATTATTGTGATTTACAAGGAAGAAAGCTTAAATGTCACTTAAAAAGTGTTTAATTAACTTAACCAAGTCTCTTTAATTAGCATGTTTAACATTTTAAATAAATTATATATTATTATTTTTCAGAGTGTGAAAGTTTAGGGGGCGAGCGCAATTTACACAACTAATTTAATTTCGTTAAGGCGACTTAAAATGAATCTGATAAAAAAATAAACCGTAACCCTTTTACAGCTCAGCGGAACCTGACATTTTATTGATTTTATTTCGATAGAGTTATGAACAACAGAAACAGTTTACCGAGTGTGTTTCAAAGTATAGATTTTTTATTTCGGATTTATCACTCTTTTTTTAATAAATATTATACGTGTACTATTTTCTGACACAAGTGATCTCAACTACCCTTATCGATTTTAAGGTTTGTAATGATTTTTTTAACTGTGGATAATTTTCTGAGCCAGCTACATTGAGGCAATTTTATAACCTGTCCTTTAAAAGAAATAGAGTTTTTGTCTACTATTATAGCTTGTTCTTAGGGAGTCTTTCACTAGCCAGTCTTTCACAGTCTAGACCTTTGCCTTACCAACAGTAGCTTCTTAACTGGGCATGAAATGACCCTGATACTGCATAGTTCTAGTCTTCTAGTCTTCGAACGATTTTTTTTACCATAATAATGTCATCAAGTCTTCAAACCAGGCAAGTCTTTCAGCACAGTCCTCTCAAAATCATTTGCATCAGCCGTTCAAAAGTAGCAGGAGCATTGCACGGTCCAAATGGCATCACATTAAATCCAAATGGGAAGACGCAATAGTCTTTTCTTGATTTTACGGGCTTCAACTCAAGAAACCAACTCAACTTGCTAGTATCTACTTTTCAGGTCTAGCGTGGAAAAGATCTTCGGATCCAGATAGGGTGTCTAAAGTGTCATCGATGCGAGAAATACCCTTCTGCTATTAAAACATTTATTTGTCTGGTCCACCACCGACAATATTATATCATAATTGAATTTATAAAGAATTATAAAACCTATATTTTAAATTACACCAATTTTTATATCCAAAATAGACACATTTTTATTGGGTGGAGCCCAGGGCAATAATTCTTGTACAAGTGGACACTGATTGTCTTGATTAATATGCATGGACTGTGTTTCACTAGTTGAAAAGATGCTTCTGGTATAATTAAACGTCTATTAAATATAAATAATTTACAACCTAAATGATTAATGTAAATAAAATAAAAATGCAAACATGGCCCACTGAGGCTGTTGCATCTCCCATGCTTAAACGGGGAGCATATACAGTAATAGCACCAGAAACTTAGTAAGCTCGGAAAGACATTTAAGCTCGGATTGCCGAACTTATATATCAGCAATAGCACGTATACTAGAGAGCGAACTGGGAAACAGCACGTAGGGTATAGTTTGATGCACGTAGCCCCCTTAGCCTCAAAACATAGGTTTTGAGGTTATTTATTTGTTTTGGATGTTTTGTTGATGAAATGAGTTTTGTAATATATATGTTATATCCAGTTCCCATAACACCGGTCATCTTTAACAAAGTCATCTGGTACTTGGTTCTCATCGGATCAAATTACGCCATCCTAAACCCGATAAGGAACTGCAACCTCACAGTCAGCGGAAACCCTGAGACGCAGTCCTCCCAGACGCCTGTTCCCACTGAATATAGTATTATATTATAATTAGATTTCAAGTTATTTTTGCCATTACTTTATGTTTATTTTAAGTTAATGTATTTTTTGTAATTTTAAAAGTAATAAAAGTGTTTTTTAAAAAGTAATTTGTGGAAGAAGTAATCTAACATATATATATAATATAATATATTTCATATAAAATAATATAATTTCTAATATAAACATGAGTACCGAAAAATATAAAACTAAAATAATTAGTGATAATATTTATAGACTTCAATTACGGAATAAAGCCGATGTTAAGGGAAGTATAATCTTAAAAATATAGCTTTAAATTTGCCTGATTTTTAGGCATCCATGGCCGTTTATTAATTTTTATTTAAAATTATATTTTAAAGCTAATTTTGATTGGAAATGTATAAACGATCATTTTTCTCTACTCATTAAGGACAATAAAAAACTACTGCAGAAAGGAAAATGAACCAGACATTTTCATTTTTTTTTGTTATAGATATGGATGACTGAATTACAGCGCCTTAAAAAAAACATTGAGGTCATCACTGCCATTGCTAAGGGACTAATGAAGTATATTAACCCTTAAACGGGGAGATTATTTTTTTTGTATGAAAATAATAAAAAATAGGTATGTGTATCCGAAATTGTTTATTATTAAAGTAGTTGTTGCGTGAGCAGCGTGCCAGCTTTGCATAATACGATCTGAAAACTCGGGCACTTTGAATATTGGCGCTTGAGGGCGACATATTAGATTTTTGCGTACAGTTTGGGTTATAAACAATAATTTATTATCTTTAGTAGAGTAGTAAAAATTTGTTTCTTTAGTATAATACAATTATGCAAGCTACAAATCAAAATGAGTGTGTTTATAGGGCATGTCTTAATGGAAAGGAACACAAAAACAATTATGTTAGTTTTTTAAAGTTCCCAGTGTCTAAACCAATTATACTTTTTGAGTGGATTCAGAACTGTGGTAATTTGGATATTTTGTTGATGGAGGAGACGTTGCTAAAAGATAAACGAATATGTGAAAATAATTTTTTTTTAAATAATTTTTACAAAAGTGGCAAAAGGAAACTACTAAAACCGCTGCTGTACCGCTTTTACCCTTATCTCGGAAAAGTAAGTATCCTTGTATTTTTTTTTAATAAATGGCTTATTTATTATGGAATTTTTATAAAAGATATGATAAATATTAAATTCTATTTAATTTATGCAGGCTATTTCGTTTCAATGTTCTGTTAGATACTTTAGCCTTTGAAGGTATTACGAAAATCGTAATTACATAATTATCCAATACTTCTTATCCAAAGAAAAAGTGTACTTCACAAATCTCAGTACGCTACACAGTTTTTGAGATATTGGCTGGTTTCACAAATCCGTATTGTCAAAAATCACATGACAATACGCAAAAAATTATTGACTCTAATTAATCTATAGTACCGTATATAGATACTAAATCTTATTAATTATTTCATTTGCTCTTTATATTTTCGTGAAACCTACTTATCTTAAAAATCTGCTCCATATATTTTGGGTATATTAGTTTTTAGTAAATTAAATGCAAACTTTTTACATAAAAACTTTGCATTTTTGAACACAGAATAAAGAAAGCATCATGTTGTTGGAATTATAACTTTTTATTTGATATTTTTGTTAATTTTCTAATTAATAAATAAAAATGTGGCTTCTAATTGGCTAAGTGGTGCTAAATGTTTACAGTTTTTGGAACTACACCACGCGGTTACTACCGCTATATCTAAAAGCCAGGTAAAAATTGCTTAACACCACTTTTTTCATCCGATTGAAATCCTGTATCTTGATATTTGCTGATCCATCAGATCAGTTTCACCCATACAGCGATAATATTCAGAGAATAGTTTTGGCTGGGGTACTTTTTAACGATTTTCTTTTTAGCCTGAGAGTAGTGTTTTACTTAAATAGTTGAATTTATACCATAACATGTATACGCTACTGACACTATATTATTATCTATCCATTTTATTATAGGGATACCATCCTCCTTATCAATAGCTGAAACAACCTCTCCTCGTTTCTTGTTTTTAGCGATCTGACTCTTTTGACGCAGCTTACAACTTTTTAGAACCCTGTTTTCTCTCATCGTCGCCCGTAGCGTAGTAACCTTTCTGCTTTAGGTTAAAAAGTAAATTAAAATTTGTAAAAAAATTTTAAAAACAAATGTCTTAATGTTTTTGAGAAACTCATCTATCATGGATGTCAATAGAGTAGCACACTTTCCAAAATAATTTTCATAGACTGTGTTTACTCTAGGTTTTTTCCTGGTACATAAAGAAAATTACCAGGTAACCAGAGGCTGAATTGAGGCACCTTTTTGTATCCAAATTCCTTGGCCTTGCTTTTTATAAACGGTTAAACGAATGCTTGTAATGAATGATTGAATGTATGGTAGTCTAAGTCTTGTTCAAGAATCTAATTTTTTAATAAATTTAGATTTTAATAATTCCATTAGCGGGCGTAACTTCCACATTTTGTCATCAAAGGATGTAAGTTATCAGTAAAATACAAATATTTTATATTTTAGCGCAATTTGTCCCTTAGAATCCCATTAGAAATCTTGTCCTGATAACTCAATATATCTTGTTACAATCGAAATTCCTATTGCACATTTCATGTCATCCTTTGAAATATTTTGATTAGTTTGGTTACAAAAAAGCGCATATGTTAGACTCTTCGAGAAACAATCTAATTACATCAAGATCTAAAAAATTTTCAAATATTTCCAATGACTCATATTATCATATTTTAGGTAATTTTGTTTAGGAAATGGCCTTGTCTGTTCTTCAAAGTCGCCCTGGATCCACGTTATTCTTTTTCTCTCTCACTTTCAAGCCCTGGGCAGAGAACTACATCATTGGTTCCCTCAACGGGAGGGGCTAATGTCTCTTCGGGCTCAGTTTTGTCAACAGTAAGCTCGCTTCGAAGCACCAACTCAGCTTTTGGCAACAAATTGTCGGCCACTAAGATTATCCAACAATCCGCTACCATCCTCATTACCTGAATCTTCGGCGTCAGGGGGCGCAATAAATATTTTGTGCACATCTATATCACCATTTGAATCGCTCCTTCTAAGGTAAACCCACTTCTAAAAAATAAAAAATACCAATTATAAAATTTACAATATTTATATCCAGATAGTGTTACTAAAATGTAACACAATGTAAAATGTAAAATTTGAGAATTATTATTAATACGGTCTAGCGAAATCAAACTGATCGATGGAACGTGGCGTTGGCGATGTGTAGGGTTATTATTGCATTCCGAGTCCGGGTGATGCATGTTATACGCGTGAAACAACTATCAAAATGATAGACCGATGGACTGGAATCGTTTTTTTTTTGTTTTTCTAGTCCGTTTTTTTGCCTTATTTTAGATCTTAAATATAACTAGAAACTCTGATTTCTCTTTTATTTCATTTTAGTGTTGATTTTTTATTATAATTATATTAAACACATACTAAATATTTCAAAGAAATAGTATTTATTCTAATAAAATTAATTTTAATAAAAAGGCAGGAAAAACTGAAAGCAGTATTCTATGAATATCAAAAATAACAGTGCGTAATTATTAACTGCGATATTTTAAAAACAACATCGGTAGGTTATTTAAAAAAAATATGAGGCTTATTATTTTGTGTTTTTTCCCACATACTTATTTGTGTATTTTTATAATACTAATAAGTATATCGACCATTTTAGTACGATTGCTAAATAACTCTTAAACGCATATTGGATTTACGAATAGTATAATAAACTTATTAATTTAGGTTTTAAACAAAATTTATTTACAGATTGTTTTTTTTTAGAAAATGTAGATGAGATCTATAAAGATGCTAGCCAAACTACACCCATGATAATGGAATGTATGTCACACAGACACATCGCAGGCTCTTTAGAAACATAGAAAATTTGTCCAAAGGAGATTTAATTACCAGGAAGGCAAAATTAGTTAAAATTATACACAGCAAAGAAGATCACTTGAAAAAAGTAAAATCGCTATGCAAGAAAAGACTTCATAGCATGAAAGCCCTTTCAAACCTGACAGAATCAAATGTGGCGAAAAATCTATTTAAAGATAAGTCCTCAGTGCAAACTTTATGGTGTTCCAAATTAGAAATGCCAAGGTCAAACGTGCCAAAGGACGATGGAATGAAATTTGGAGGATAAAATTCTTGCTTTTTAAATATTTAATAGAATATAGATGCTATAGCTTGCTTAAAAAATTTGTAGCTCTACCCCATAAACTAACCCTCCTTAGCTTGGAAAACTAGCTTTTAAGACAGGCATTAATCCTCGTATTTTCAAGCAGCTAAATGATGAATTTGCTGAATTGATGTATGTTGTGCATTCTCTTTGATCCAAGAAAATATGCAATATGAGAATAAGGCAGATAGGATTTTAGGATTTGAAGATTTTGAGGAAATTTGCACAAGTTCTGTTAAAGCAAAACCTGCCAACAAGGCTTTGGTATTTATGCTGGTAGGCTTAACGCAGAATTAGAAGCAACCAGTCGCATTTTTTTAATAGCAATGTAATTCTTCCCAGCTACAAAAGTGTATTTTTAATGTATTAGAAGCATTAAAAATGTATGCCGGACTAGATGTTGTGGTAAAAATATGTGCCGTGGGTTTTTCACCATTTTTCTTTTATGGAGGCCAAAAACTGTATAAAATCCACCACACTTACTAAAATGCACTTACTCCTAATTTATAAAACATATTATGTTGTTGCCCATAAAAATTGGTGAACAGCCTGAATCTGTTATGGAAGCTAAGTTTAGTGACGTCACTATTAATAAAGAAGTGGATATAGACTCATTATAACACAGTTATAATGACCATCTAAATTGTAGGCAATTCATAGGCAATTTGAAAACTGAGAATTTAAATGGTTTAATAAATCAAGCAACTGCAGCAAATTGTAGAAAGGAAAAACATTTCAACAATTAAACAAATGGCCAACAAAATTTCTACTGATGTTAATGCGGGCAATGTTAATATATTTTTAGTGGCGTATGTTGCTGGCTTCATATTAAAGAGCTTTGCAAAAAAATTGAATGTCCATTGTGTAGAAGTGATTTAATCTCAAACGACTTGGAACTGCATATTGTGTACATCAGCAACAAAGAATGGCTAGACCACAAAAATGCCTATCCTAGTCAACGTTATACTGTTACAGCTAAATGTAGCATAATTGTTTTGGAGTTGTGGAAAGAAAAAAACAAACAGGAGATAAAAGCCAAAAAAAATAAAGAAAGGCGAACAAAAAGAAATTAACAAATTTAGGCATTAATAATACTCTCTTGATTATTATGTATATTAAATAATAATTACATAATAGTTTAATTGTCTTTCCTGCTATGTTGGTATGTTAATATTTTTTGCATTTTTGTAGTTTAATTTTGCCGTACTTTTAGTATTTAATATTTAAGTTCAATGATGAAAAAAAAACAATTGGGTATTTTATATTTAGCAACCATTTTTATACAATGACTTCAAAAATAAAACTTATTAATAAAATGTGTTTCTGTTACAAAATAACATTGTATTAAAAGTATTTTTTTAAAAATTTCTTAAATCGATCGAAGAATAGATTATTATGAAACCTCTCGTATTATCGAATCTCGGTGATATACGACGTTAAACAAAGATAAGCAGATAATACACACACATTTTAAGTCATAAGGAGTGCAAATAAAATTTATTATGTTAATGCAAAAGTTTTATTTCGTTATTTTTATTCCCTATATTGCCACGTCATTCAATTTTATAGACTACACTTAACATTTTTGTAAAAATTTAAAGTAAAAAAAAAACAGAACAAGAATAACATTTTTTAATATTATGTATTTTACTTTAATCTAAATATAAATGGAGTTATATTTAGTTAGGTAAAAAATTCCATACAGAGAGTTCCAGCAAGGCGTACAGGTAAGATAGCACCTAAATCGTGAAAAAAATGTATAAAGCAAAGTTGCTCGGTTAGTGATAAATCTACGAAATAAAAATAATTTTACATATAAAGGGCGCTGTTCAAAACCTTTAAACAAGTGTTTTAAATGAAACACAGTATTTTATTTTTCATTATTTAATTCGAAAATCGCAGGTTGTTTAAAAAAAAAAACATTTTTTCATATTGTATACTGGGTGGTGCATCACCAAGCTGGCCATAGGAAATCCCATATAAATTAGGATACTTTCAAATACTGGCTCCCCGGTATATTTTACAGAGAAACTATATTAGACTTTTTCAAAGGTACGAGGAAGATAAGCCACCATACCAAATTTCATTACTTACCTACAAGTGGTACTACATGGGGAATAGTTTTCGAAAAGTCTCCTAAATGTTCCCTGATAGGCATTTTTCAAGTAAAACAACATTGCAGAATATTGTTAATAACTTTGAGACTAAGGGTACAGTAAATAGTAAATGCAAATGCTCAAAGCAAAATAATAATGATAGCAGACCTTTTTTCTAAGTTATTTGTAATAATTTTTAATACTTTTTTTGTTTGTTTTGTTTTGCTTTCCGGTTTATTTGTTATTTGTAAGTAGTTGTATTTATTTATAAAATTACTTAATTAAAAGTAATAAAATTTGATATGGTGGCATATCTTACTCGAGCTTCAAAAAACTCCAATACAGTTTTTCTGAAAAATGTATAGGGGAGCCAATATTTGAAAGTATCATAATTTATATAAAATTTCCTATCGCCAGCTTGGCGATGCACCACCCGGTATAGTTTTAGGCGCTATCTTTACTATACGTCTTAGTAACCTACCCCGTATTACAAAAATTGCTACATAAATCAGCTGGACCGATCACGTAAAATAAGTAAAATTCAAATTTCGCGGGCAAATTTTAGACAAAATGTTTCCAGCGCCATCTGCAGTCACCTTTAATGACGCTAAAATTATAGATATATGGATAATAATTTTGTATTGGCTTGCGGGTCTCGAGGGTTGTCTCCGGAGATAGGGTCGGAATGTAAACCACATACATAAATAGATTAAAATATGTTAAAATTAGAGATATCACAATAAAGCCTAAAAAAGGTGCATAGTTACAAACCACAAATTCAAAAAGCTCAACTACACAGTATTCATAATCCCAAATCATACGAAATCCCCAAAAAATTCGCCGACAGAATAGTAGCCTTTGCAATCAACAACCTTCTCAACTGTCTTTTAAACATTCTTGGAGAGTTTTAATCAAGATGGGAAGATGATTATATATATATATATATATATATATATATATATATATATATATATAATCATCATAAAATATAATCATCATATAATACTGTCATAAAATATTGATTTTTTTGTTAAGCTTAAGGTAAGCTAAGGAAGACGGAGAAATTGTTTCATGGTTGGATACTGGGGATTGGGAATTGTACAGTTCGACTGGTACTTATAGATCAAGCAAGCAGTGTCGAGAATAAATAGGCATTGAAGAGTTAATATTTTTTCTTGAACGAAAAGCGGACGCCAGAAAACCCTGGAACTTACCCCACAAATGTACCGAGTGGCGCTCTTTTGGATAATAAACAATATTTGAGGAATATAATTGCTAGAATATAGATGGGATTCAAATAATGAATAATAAACTGCCATCTGCGAAAAACGTGCTACAGATTAAAAGATAGCAATATCATTAATGTACAGCAAAAAAAGGACTGGGCTACACGTTGACGCCGAACAAACAGTAAAGATTGAAACCACGGCAAGGCTTTTCTTCTAAACCCGTAGTGGTTTAGCATTCGCAGCAGAATGTCATGACCAACACAATGAAATGCCTAAGCCAAATCACAAAAAACTACTGCAGAAACTTCACCATCATTAATAAACGTGTACACGTCCTGTAACAGATAGTATACAGCATAATTTGTACCAGTGCCTTCTCCAAATCCAAATTGACACTTGCTGAGGATGTAATTTTTCTTGATAAACGAAAGCATACGCTTCTTGGTAAGTTTTTCTATGATTTTTAGACATTGTGAATAAAAGGGAAATAGGCCGAAAGTTGGAAGAATCGTCTAGTAAACCATCCTTGTCAATAGGGATAATTTTGGCTATTTTAAGCTCAGAGGAAACTAATCCCGGCTCCCAAAACCTGCTGATTGCCTCTACCAGAACCAATAAGGCTGAGTCAGGCACGTTAAGAAGTATTTTTGCAGAAAGGCTATACTCTCCTGAACTGTTTTTA
The DNA here is from genome assembly GCF_022605725.1 of Anthonomus grandis grandis. Lineage (NCBI taxonomy): Eukaryota > Metazoa > Arthropoda > Insecta > Coleoptera > Curculionidae > Anthonomus > Anthonomus grandis. The sequence continues at coordinate 26,409,365 of NC_065546.1, forward strand.
TTTTTAATCGATGACAAAGTGTTTCATACTTCAGGTAAGTCAGTTAAAAGGAATAGAAATGAGCTTGAAATGTTTATAGTCGGTAAGTAACTCAATGGATCTGCGGATGGCTGCAGGTGTTGTTGAAGGTTATCTGCTATACTACAATAAAACCCGTTAAGTGTAGCTGGGGAAGTTACGGGAGTAAGAACAGGGCGATGGGTGTTGTTCCGCCGGATACCATTTCCAATATTCTTTTGGAGTATTTTGACTGTTGTTAAGCCTGCTACAACAGTAATTCCGTTTCGAGAATTTTACTAAACGACGAAATATGGAACAATATTTGACAAAATATTCATTGAACACTCGAGATGAAATAAATTTTCTAATCATATGGAGCAACCATGTTTTTTTTATCGTTTCCTGGGTTTAATTTTTGTAATAGGGAAAGCTTTATTAAAAAGTCCTAAAACTTGTAGGTAGATATTGGGTTCTTCAATTGAAGTAGCATGTCTCAGTTTGAAGTGACACACAATCTGTTAAAGCAAGTATAGTTTTTACTAATCAAAATACGACCAAAGTTTATTGGCTGTTTAACTCGACATTCTGATTGCAAAATGTTTAAAAAAATCGCTTCATGATCAGACAATACTGCGTTTTCAATTTTAATGCCAATTATTTTCCTATAATACTTAGAGCACATATAGTCTATAGTAGCACTTGAACACAATGAGCAATGTGTGTCAGGGATATAAAATGAAAAGTGGTAACAAACACTACAGAAGGTGGCGTAAATGCATAGTGGCAACAGAGCCTCAAAATTAATGTTAAGATCTCCTGCTAGAATTATATAGGCAGAGCTTGCAATAATAGATAGAATATCATCCAACCTTTTAAACAGTATATTTCTGTCGAATGACGGTGATCTATAGATGCAATGATGTGATCAATAGATCAATAGATGCAAAAAAAAGAAGAAGTGTAACTTGTCGGCCCACAAGCATAAACATCACTGGCAACGGGACTAACGGGAGTTTCCTTAGAACATTGAAAGACTAGAATTAGCGTTGCCGTGGAACTATGGGCAGTATGTTTGCTTGCAAAATCTCTGATGCAATGATGCCAAATGCTTATGTAGATATGGTAAAAAAAAACCCTAAAACATCATAAAAATTTGTCACTTCTTTTAAAATCAACACTATTCGTCTTTAATAAAATATGAACCATTTTTTTTCACAAAATATGATAAGATACTCTATAAAGAAGTCAATATTCAAAGTTAAATGAATGTACATAATGTATATTAAAGAAAAAGGCAACTACATCGGAATGCCGCCCGATTGCATTATTAATTCCACTGACGACACAAGTAATCTTTACCAGTAACGTCGTCAGAAAGTGTTTACATGATAAACATTTATTATTAATAGATTATGCTTTAAATTATCAACAATATTACCGTTTATGAACTCTTTATGCGATTTTTAACGTATATCAATAGAGTAAAGATATCTTTCTAATAAAAAGCATTTTTATGGAAATTAAATATTTTATATTTATTATAGATTTCTTAATAAGTTTTTATTATTCTACGTTTATGACGACGGTTGTGCCTTGAATGATGTTATGACAATATCGGTATTTACTTTTGAAAAGATCGGCTTAAATCGGTTATTCTACTTTTTATTTTTAATCCAAAATTTAGCATCAATAAGTTAAATTAACATTATGATATGTGTTGATATATAGCTGAAAATTTCCTCTTTTGAAAATGCGTGTAAGCTTGATGGACAACAAAGAATCGATGAATATGTAAACATAACACCCCTCTTGCCCCTGCCCATGATGAGCTCAAACAAAGTTGTTGTTTACTAATTCTAGCCTTTCAATGTTCTAAGGGAGTTTCCAAAACCAAACAAATGTTGGAAGATATTTTAAATCTCCACATCTTTCTTATTTTTCTATATGAAAATAAAATGTGTAAGTATCATGAATACACACTTACAAAAGATTTTTTAAAAATGCAATTTGATTATCAACTTTTAGTAAATTGTCTGGAAATTTATGAAAATGCATAACTTTTAAGGTTATGTCATATTATCTTTATTGTTATACTTGATTTTCTTTTTGTGATTTTAGTGGAGTACACCAACAAAGGTTATATGTTTTGCACCAGATTGAAAGTATCATAGCGAAATTCTACGAAACTGTCATTTCTTTAAATTTTCAAAAGAACCCATGGAAAAAGAGAAATGGATATCTCGCTAAGGAATACTAAGGTATTATCCCTAAATCTTTAATTTTTTATTGTACCTAAATGAGGTATTCTATAAATTTTTATTCCTTATAGGCAAAAGGATAAAAAACTTTTAATCCATGTATTGGTATGTAATTGTCATTTTGTTGACAAAAATAGAATGAATGAGCTCACTATTTTTCCACATGCGAAGAGGTTAACCGAGGAGAAACTAAAGAATTTGTCCAAAACCCAGATAAGTCTATAGTTCCAACTTATATTTATTTTTAAGCTTGATTTTTTCAAGGTAAATACAGAATTGCTTAGTAAAGTCCAATGCAACGATATATTACAATGGTCACCCGTCAAAACACCAGCATTCCACCTGCCAAACAATGTCATCCACCTTCTATTTACATTGTTTGAGAAGTAAAATGCTGGTGTTTTGACGGGTGACCATTCTAATATATCGTTGCACTGGACTTTCCAAACTTATCTATACCCAGTACTCATTTGTCCACTTCTTTGAAGCATGATACTTCAAACAGACAAACTGTCAACGATTTGGTAGGAGGTGAGCCGGTGTCAAATTTCAGTAAGGGACATAATTTCAATCTTGCACCAACAGCAGAGGCTGAAATTAATATTGAAATATGTATTAAAGCAAAACACATATCATAAGACACGCAGGTAATATTTTTATTAAAAATTGTGATTGTTTGTTATGTAGCCTTAGAGCTTTAAAACATTAAGGAGAATAAAGGTCATTATTCGCAAATGACAAAAATATTTTCTCTATTTCCTACATTTTTGGTAAAAGGTATAGGCTCTGCCCTAAGAAGCCAGATTAAACCAACAGCGAAAAACTTTCGGTCTCATAAGTGTCAGAATACTAGACCTTTCTATTGAAAAGGCCATCCAAGATAAAATAAATATGCTAAAAATATTAATGTTAATTCTCTAGCGACATCTGCTGAAACAGACTCATCAATTAATTCACTGTTGTACTGGTGAGCATTATGGCGTATTCACCATAATATGCAGATAATCCTGTTTTCAAACTAATTCTATTTACGTTTTCAAATTATGCTCCAAATTCAAAATTTATCTTTATTTACCTTAAAAGTCATTCAAAAACTAGTAAAAAAGCTTTATGATAAAATTTTCCAAGATTAGTAAAAGTGACACAAAAAAGTTTACATTAGATCCCAAAAGAATATGTATTGAGATGGGACAAAAGGGTTTTTAGGTCGACTTTTCAATTTTATTTTTGATGTCATTTGTAATAAAATATAAAAGACATTGACAGGAGGAACTCTGATAACTTTTTCAAATAAAAGTTTTCAGAAATATTACGGGGTAACCATATGTTAAAACGAATTGTTTCTAGCTATAATAGAATCGGAGAAAATTGGAAAAATCTATTAAACATAAATATCGAATTATCAAGAGCCCTATGGAAAAATTTCAATTTTTTTCTTTTTCTATACTATACTACTTCAGAGTACCTTTGAAAAAAGGTTATTACCAATTTGACTCTAAAATGAACAGAAAACCTATTTCTTTGAATTTTTCCATTTTTGAACAAAATCCGGCGTCAAAATGACCAACTTTTCAAAATATTCTCTGAATTTAAAATTTCTTTTTCTTCGCTTTAAGACTATTCAAAAACTAGTAAAAAAGCTTTATACAAAAATTTTGATAAAAACTTGAGAAAAGATTGATAAAAGTGACACAAAATAAAAAGAAGATATTAGATCCCATAAGAATCTATGTATTGAGACAAGTCAAAAGGGTTTTTAGGTCGATTTTTCAGTTTTATTTTTGAAAGCCAATTGTAATTAAATATGAAAAAAATTGACAGGAGGAGAAAAGGGAATAAAAGAATCAACAAGGTTTCTTCAGAATTAATATCATTTTGTTAATATGAAACTTATAACATATATTATCATTAAAATCAGATAGTAGTCCAGGGATGGAAGGAATAACCAGCAGGATATTAATGATAATTCACCCTTTTATTAATTTATTCTTACAGTACATAGTCAATACAATTTTTAAAACCGGAAAGGTACCACAACACTTTAAAGTCTCCTTAATAAGTCCAGTTCATAAGGCCGAATCATGAAATAAAATTCAAAAATATCGACGACTTAGCCTAGTTAATAATCTAGCCAAAATATTTGAAAATGCTTAAAAAATATATTTTTTCAAGCAAGCTAGAATCTTATCGTCGAAACAATATGGAATTTTTAGAAGGAAGAGGGACCATCGATGCTACCGAGTAACTTACCTCAGAGACCACCAAGGATCTTAAGGACCATGAAAAGATAATAGTGGTTTTCATGAACCTTGGTAAGGCTTCGACACAGTGTCTCACCAAAAGCTCCTTGATGTTCTTGAACAATATGAAGTGAGAGGCATTAGGTTGGAAGTCATTGAAAGTTGTTTATCCTAAGTTGTCCCTTTAAAATGATCTATAACACTTTATGAAAATATCTTATGTTTACGTCAAAAAATTAAATAGTTTATTTTTTGCTGAGTTGGCCATGGTTTTTATTGGTATTTTGTCGTACACACAATTATTAACTCACTAAGTTGCTAACTTATACTTTTACTTAATTTCTATATAAAATAATTAACTACTTGTAACAATAATATTGAATGAAACTATTTAAAATGACGGCCATTTTTGTTAAAACATTTTTCACATTTCTTTAAAACTTCTAGTTACCTTGCTCAGGGTGTTTTTATTTATATTATTTAAGACAGTCTGAGCCCTGTCCTCTATTGTACTGTCTCTGTTGTTCGAGAGTCGCAGGAGGCAGGAGGTTCAAACTCGTAAACTTCATTTGTAAGATATCCCCAAAGATAAAAATCCAAGGGTATATCCAATACAGACCTAGCTGGCCAATTTACAGCACCGCGGTTCGCGATAAGTTTATTGTTAATTGCTTGCGTTAACAAGTTTTAAACGTCCCGAGTATTATGTGCGGGACACCATTCTTGTTGAAACCACACATCAATCTATATTTGTTCTTCAGGTATTATAGCTCTCACGGTAGGTAATATCTGGTCTTCCAAAAGATTTAAATATCTTTGATCTGTTAATATTTGGCGATAAATAAAGGGCCCAATAAGGTGATTATCTAAAAACGATGTGAGTGGGTAATTAATTTACCATACATACCACACCATACATTAAATCCAAATCTTATTTGTAGCCTACGTTCAGCCATTTCTTGAGGATTTTCAGTAGCCCAAAAATGACGAGTATGCCTGTTGAATACTCCGCAGTTGCAAAAAACGTCTCGTCGGTCCAAATAATTTCTTGACATTGCCTTACAAACCAGTTTGAAAATTGTAATCGTCTTGGGTAGTCGGTATCCCTTAAACCTTGAAAAATAGTAGGCTTTTATGGACGATATATTTTTTTTAAGGACCCTTTGAACGGTAGTCCTTGGTATATTCATATCAGTTGCAGCTTTTCGAGTCGATGTTTTCGGGTTCGCATTAAAATAGTCTAAAATGTTTTCATCGCGAGCTTCATTGTCCCTTTGACAATTTTCTGGCGTTGGTATTTCAAAACTTCCATGAGTTCTAAGGTTCATAACAAGCATAGCGAATAGTCTTGGACCTGGCCATAGAGTAATTAAAAGTATGAGAGGTTTCAATCCCATAGTGACAAGTGGGCACCATCTTTACCCTAAATCGATTGCAGCGTACGGTTGCGGTCTAACCGAACTAAAATAATTGACATTTGTCACAGTCGGTAAAATAGTCTACTGTAATACCGATCCGTCATAGAAATGAAAGGCAGGCTATTCAAAATTTTAGAATGGCGCGAAATTTAAAATTACTGACCCATTAAATCAATTTTTAACAGCGTAAAGGCTGTGAATCTCGATCACAAACTCTAAAAAATTATGAAATAGTGCAAGTGTCTTAATTTAATTTTTGAAGAGGCTAAGAGTGATAATCTTTGTAATTTAAGTTTATTTTATACATTTTTTAATTGAATTTGTTAGTGTTTTGACATTAAATTCATCAAATTTGCTTTTAAGCTGTTAAGTTAATGCATTTAGGCCCTTCAAAAAAATAAATTGTTAATTGCACTTTTTCATTGATTTTTAGAGAATGTGAAAGAGATTTTACAGCCCAATACGCTATCAAAAAAAGATTTAATGGGTCAATTATGTAAGACAATATTTTAGAGATTAAGTATAATATATTTAGTCCTATTTTGAGAATTAAATGCTCGATACTAACAATTTCACTGTTATCAACAAATTAACAAGGGTAGGGGTAGAATTTAAGTCAATTGTAAAGTAAGTTTATAATTTATTGTCTTAAAAGGGATCCTGATACAATTTGTTTTTGTGCTGCTTTAGCACAACACTGTCCATGGTATGTATTTTGCTTTTTACATTTTACATTTTGAGGATATGATACAAAAATTACAATTTATCAAATTTATATATTAATTATTTATAGACATAAGAACTATATATCTCAAAAATATGCCCTAAAAATTTTACGTTTACTACCTACTTTTTTGTACAGAAGGTCCCCAAAAATGTTAGGGGCGTTGTAATATATAAAAACTAACCCTGTAATTAAAATATTCTTTATGGAGACTATGATATTAAAAATTAATTGACACTGATGTATACCCTAAATTCTAGATGTCATCGGTCCTTTTTCTTAAATATTCAAAGAGAATCCCTGGATCTTACTCCCATCTTATCGAGGTGAGGTACCTCCTTGAGTAGTGACCTGGTAGAATGGAAGTTGTTTCACTTATTGTGCTTTTGGTACTTCCTAGCAGCAAAGCACTGATGATACCTTTCGTCGTAAAAAGTGGTCTAACATAATTATGTTCATTCTGAACATTATATTGAGATTGCTGGATTATGATAGCAGGTAATAAAGTCAATGTATCTTCCCAAGGTACTTGTGCCTCAACCAGTACTGGGGCATTTTGAATAATACTTGGGCCAGCAATTGGGAAAGCACACTTTCTTAAATGAGTTGTATGTATAGTACTAGTAAATGAAATATCATCAAAATGGTCTTGACATAAATAACACCTTGTTGAGGTTGGGCTTAAACCAAGTATTTTAAACCATTCGGACCTCCTAATAATGTCACTTTCAGGAAATTTAAAGAAAATTTTATTTTTGTATGAATCTTCACTAGGACAATAGTATGTATTAGAACAAGTGGGTGCCTTGCATTTAAAAATTAATTTTCCTGGTGATGATATTATTAGGGCAGTTTTAAAATGGTAAACAACAATTTTAGGTGACCTACAACATGGTGAAAACTATTTGACAAAAAAAATTGCACTTACCCCATCCTAGGGATCTGAAACCACACAATAAAACAACAAAAAAGCTTCTACCTATATGAAATTACACTTTACTGACTTTAAGCTGCATTTTTAACTGTTTTTTGTTGAGAAAAAAAAACAAAAGAACACACCCAATGGACGCTCAAATAAAAAGGAATAAGCAATGGCGACGATCGATGATGCGAAGGTGGGTGATGGCAAGGAACGAAAGAAAATCGATAATCTAATGACAATTATGACAGAAGTTGGCCCTCGATGCCGCCTAACCGAACTAAATTTCTTAGGTTAAGTTTTAAAACTTGATGATCAAATTAGGCTACCTTTCAAACACTCTTTTAATATTCATTTCTCTATGGACCTGGCAGTTGTCTCTCAGGATAAAGTTCCAAATATCTGGCGATTGCAAGATTTGCATTCGCCAAAATGTCAAAATGCCATGTAATATAACATTTACATGTTAATTCGCTTTACATATAATATAACATGTAAATGTTATATTACATGTAATATAACATTCCAATATGTAAATTTTTTCTTCACTGGTATATCGTATGGCGATTTTTGCAAATTACAATTTTAAACAAAACTCACTAAAAACAAACGAAAAGAACTAGATACAAAAAAACTATTTAACACTAACAAGAACAAGAAACATGAAATGAATAGGAAAACTACTAAACAAGATAAAAAGTTAAATCAAATAAATAATATTTTGCAGAATTGTTAGTTATGACCGCGAAAAATGAACTTTGTAATCTTTTGACATAAAAATGAAATATTTTTATAAAGTGTTATAGATTATTTTAAAGGAAAAAAAGATCTTTTTAATTTAGCAAAAAAACAAAATGGCCGCTATAAGAAAAAAAGAAGTTGAGGATGGAATCTTTAAGCCGAAGCGTCGAAAACAAAAACTGATTTCAGGTATGGGTTGTCCTTAAAAAGTTGTCCTAATAATGTTCTTACATATTTTAAAAATACGTTGAAATAAAAAAATACAACCCTTTTTCAAAAATGCAACTTTTTGATTTTGTCCAAATATTTCAAAATCGGAAAAAGATAAAATCATTCTGAAAGCAGCACTTAATTGGTAACTACAACTTTCCCCATTTAACCAATTTTCTATCTTTTATAGTTTCCAAGACACCCATACAAGTACACCCAATTTAAGCCACACTGTATATTGAATATTTCATTCCTTTCGAACATTTAAATAAATAATAATAATAAATATCAAAAATATGGTTTCCTTGATAAATAGAAAAGAATTTTCTAAAATGTAACTTTCGATAGTATCATTGGAAAGCATTTATCAAGAGCTTCAAGATTATGTATCATTTGATCATGTATCTTTCTATTTAATATTTTAGGGGTGTATGCCTGTATCAGTCTGAGCCAAGGAGTCATCCTGTATATACTTTCCATTATAATGGTTGGTTTTTCTGATGGAATTTTTAAATTTTAAACAGCCGTTTTAATTACCTTTTCGACAGTGTTTCACACTTGCATTTCCAACACGTAATTTTGGTAATAGTTTCGTCAACGAAAGAGAGATAGGGATATAATATTATAGGGGTGACCCTAAATCCTCATTGGAAATACAAGATACGACCTCATTAACAAGGTTTAAAAGGGCTATTCAAAACTGCGAGTGGTCAATATAGCGCCGACAAGAAAAAACAAAGTTGATGAGGACTCTCTAAAGACAGAACATCGTATTTTAAATTTAAAGGTGTCATCGTATAGGCGAGAAAAAGTGGTCACAATAATGTATTAATTTAATAAATAATTTTTTTATATATTTTATAATAACGTTAGAAAAAAATTTACATGATTTTGTTAAATTTCAGTTTTTCCCAAAATTTTAAAGTATTTTATTATAAAAGAACACTATATTGCGCAACTTTTTTCGAATTATACCACCTCGTATCTTCTACCGTTTTCGAGATCCATACTGCTTATCCTTATTTTGGATGTCCTGTATAGCCGTAATGCGGGGTAGTTAAACAAATTTTTTGTTTTTTGTGTTCTTACTAACTTTCTCTAGTTTTAAGTGTAGTTTATTGCACTGTTTCTCGCACAATGCATATCCAGGGTTATTACTATTAGCCTTTATTAGGGCACGCAAAGAAAACGCAGCTTTTATTGGTAACCCCAGCTTTAGTATTGAAAGATAAATCAATGTCATAATTGACAAATAATTTAATCTATAACCTCAATTAAAAAAAAACAGTAATACTCTAATACTTAATTTATAATTATGAAATTCAAGATTATGAAAGAAAATAAAGTAAAATTTAGCACTTAGTACTTATTGAATTGTACCTCTAATAATACCTCGCATATATGTACGTATATACTCGGTTCCCAATTTCAAATCAAATCAATGATGGTGGCTATATAAACAATTTTGGTAAATTGAGTTTCAAATCTGTGACCATTTCTACATATTAATTCCAAAAAAAAAATCTATAAATTACGGCGAGCCGATAAATCAGTACCTGAAGAAACCAAGCCAAAAAGAGGGTACCTGAAATTCTGAGTCTCTCCGACTGGCAGCAGGGCCCACCTGGTCTGAATGGGGCTCCGTTGTTGGCATCTATACGTTTGGGCCAAAAGGGCAGCAGCAGATCAACCAGTTCGGAGGCCTCCAGAATGTCTAGCAGGTAGTGAAAGGCAATCGGTATTAGGTGTAGCCGATTGGAAGGAATGCAGGTTCCGGAGGTGATGAACCAAGCGAATTGATGTGGTAACACGTGGAATAGCAAGTGAGGTGAAAGCAGTAACAATAAAAAGTGCAGGAAAAGCAGAAGCACAGGATAAGCAGAAGGTACAGGAAGGCCTAAAAATGGGGACCACACATGAGGTTCGGCATGGCTGTCAGTTTTATAGCATTTTTGTGTGGGTAAGTAAGTTAAATTTTATAAAATTGCTTTCTGGAAAGTTGGATGCATTGATGTTCTTTTGAAGTAAACCGAAAAGCGTGCAAATAATTAAAAAGAAATTAATTAAATGAAAAAAATAGGAAAATGACTTAAGAATGTGACATGTGATAACTTACCGAAGATGGAATGTGGCCTTTTTTGGAGATTATTTAACACAAAAAAACAACGATCCCTATAAACTCTTAGGCCTACTTAGTAAATCAGCAATTAAACCATTCTAGCAGATACTAGTAACTACTAAAAAAAATTAGGCTAAGATAGGGTCTACCTTTTCACATCCGCATTAAGCGAAACTATCTGTCATACTCTAGAACCAGATAAAGAATGAATCTTTTATTAAAAATAGGATTGTCAGTTTCCATCAGATTTTAAGGAATGCACTTATCTGTCAAGTACCTAAGTGTTGACATGCTGGGTTTAACTACTGGGTACTATCTGGTACCAACATTGGTTTAAGTAATTTGCAACTATGGAGCAACTTATAACTTGAGGCCATGCTTTAGCAACAATGATTTACAAAAAAAACTGACAGACCAGATTGACATTAACATTCTTATCACTATTGATCCTTATGACTTGAACAACATAAACAAATAATTAATATGTGCTCAGTATTCATTAAAATAGGCTAAATTGACCTGCAAGGTAAAATCAACGTAAAATCAATGGCAGTTCTTAATGCTATTCAATCAACAAAACTATGAAACAATATCCCATATTATTATTTACTTTCCTCATCCAATAATGGTTTTCCTTCCGTTTCAGATCAGGTATGTTAGGAGGGACCATCTTAACCGTGTAGCATATCTGTGTAGTATATATATTTATATATGATTTTTAAATAAATTATTTAATGAAACTATGATTGAAATTTACTTTATCCTGGCAAAAAAAAAATAAATCAGTTAATATATCTGTTGGAGATTAAACCTGTAACAATTAGTAAAGATTTGCCTGTATCGCAACTCAAAATGTGGCCTATTTATTATATTTTATCGAGTGGTATTAACATCCTTATCGGATTAACCGTGGGCCATTTACTAAAGTAATCCATAGAAATAAGAGCATATTGATTTCCGGGGCTACTAGTAGGAAAATGGCCTCCTACGTCTATAGCAATTCTTTCAGGGTGCACCAACAAGATACTGCATCATTTTTCCTCTGGTCCAGGTTCTTGGGCCCTTACTTGATGAACACTGCTCACACTATCGGTACCAGGATTCAACATCTTAATGACTGTTCAGCCAGTAAAACTGTTCTCTCACTTTTGCCAAGGTCTTACTAACTTTAAAATATCCTCCGCCAACACCGCCATGGACAGATTCAAGAAATCTTGAAATCCGCTTTCGAGGAAGAACTGTCAGATATGTCTTTTCTTTTTCATCTACACTCTCCCAGAGTCTTTTTAACAATCCGTCTTGTATAACCAACGAATATCATTAAGACCAATAAGCTTGAAATTAAAATTGTCAAAGCAGGGGGCTGCCAAGGCAGTTATGCATATAGGTCTCCCGTCATGCCTCACCGGGGGTTACCAGAGCCCAACGGCCTTAGAGAAACCGATAAGGCTCTCTGGTCTGAAGGACTTAAAGTCACTCGGTACACTGAAAGGGTTACCCAAGTATTTAAACCCAAGTATTTTACCCAAGTATTTGAAAATTGTAACGTATTTACGGCGCGCGTGAGTGCTGGGCACTCCCCGACTACATGGTCAATGGTTTCATCCTCCTCACAGCATTCCGGGTTGTCCGCAATACCGATGGTATGTATAAGTGCCAATGACCGGTTAAAAGACCTGTCACTAGCCGAATTTCGCGTCTTTTTAGGCGTAGTAGATTTTTGATGAGACAGGCAGAAGGCCCACCAATAAGCTTTTAGTTCTGGAGATTTTTCAGAAATATCTTTCCATTCTGGTTTTGAAATTTCCCTAAGCTTTAGTTCGTAAATAAGACCAAATACTGGGTCAGCACACTGATCCTGGATTAAACTAGCTGCATCACACTCTTCAGGACTGTTAGCGCCAATACGATTACAAGTAAGTATCTCTGGATTCTTTTTTAGGATAATGTTGACATGTTTCAATGCAAAGTCTTCTCGATCATGCATCGACATTTTGATGATATTCGCCATTTCTATGTTCTATTATAAAGTGTAATCTTTCTCTCTTGTAATCGTTGAAGCCTCCTTGCTATTCGTCCGAAAAATGAATCGTTGACCATACAAATATTTAGGGAAATGTTCAATAGCTTTTACTGCTGCCAATAACTCTTGTCTGGTGACACAATAGTTTGTTTCTGGTTTTGATAGCGTTTTACTAAAATAAGCTTTTACTTGCTCCCCATCATCATATTTTTGTGATAGGACGGCATCTGTATCCAAAATAAAAGTTTTTCCAGGTAGCAAATACCTTCAAATTAAAGATTTGCACAGTGCTCTTTTTAGCCCTTGAAGTACTTCTTCACGGTCTGTTGACCAACTAAATACTATTTTGTCCCTCGTGAGCTTATGTAAAGGCTTTGCAACATTAGCGAAATCTTTTACAAACCTTCTGTGATAGGTACAAAGAGCCAGAAAACTTCTAAACTGGTATTTGTCAGTGAGTCCTGGCTAATTTTCGATTGCTTCTACTTTATCTGGATCAGCCTTATACTTGGGTTACCGAACAGATGGAGTGGTCACGTGATCGTTCTGCACCAGAGGTGTGGCCTAGAGCCTCGATAGGGTTCATGACTTGGGGTTTTATTAGTCGAGTGGCTTTAGATCGTTTTGGTTGAATTTTCTGCTATTCGAATATTTGAATCTTCGCAATATTGAAAAGTTGAGATTGTGTTTATTTTTTTGTTAATTTGTTTGTTAACAAATAATGGCTGACGCGCCACGTACACCCCTATTGTCACCCCCCAAGAAAAGAGTACATTTGAGCATTGCTGAAAAGGAAGTGATTATAAACATATATAAAACATGTGATAACGAGCATCCAGCATACAACAAAGTGCAAAAAGTCCACTTTACAGCAGAAGCAGCAGTTAATAAATATTTTTAATATACAGTGTGTCCCAGGATAAGCGAATTTATACGTGAAAATGACAAAACATGTTGTGGTTAAAATTTGACCGTTTGGCAAAGCTGTACGGTAAAATAATTTAAAATAAGTAGGCATAATTCTCCTCGTCTAAATCTGCCAAGGTTGCATTGATGGGCCGGCCTATATTTCACGCACATCATTTACTCCACCTGTTCGGTAATCCGACTATAATACCTTTTTCTGATATAACATGAACAAGGTATCGAACTTTTTGAAATATGCCACATTTTTTAGAACTAAGCTTCAGCTTAACCTCTCGAACCTTAAAAAATTAGCTTAACTTTTCTATATTCTTTAAATTATATTTAAATATTTTTCCTAGATGTTAACATCGTCCAAATAAACTGAACATGATTCCCTAGTCATTTCACGTAACACAGTTTCCATAAGGCTTTCAAAGGTGGCTGCAGCAATGCAGAATCCAAAGGGCATTACCGTAAACTGCCACAGTCCTGTTCCAGTCGAGAATGCGGTCTTTTCCTGATCTTCTATGTGCTTTACCTATATACATTGTGCTGTGCTGTGCTTTACCTGCCAGTAGCCACTCTTTAGATCGAGCGCTGATAACCATTGCGAACCTGATAGCGTGTCTAGAGTATCGTTAATTCTTGGTAGGGAATAACTGTCCTTCTTGGTAATGTTATTCAGTCGCTGATAATCTATACAAATACTGGTAGATCCGTCCTTTTTCTTCATTAATAAATTGGAGATATTCAAAGACTCTAAGAAGGTTCTCTAACTCCTGTGTTCTCATTTCTTAAAGCATGGAGCAAACTTCACTTTGTTTGGCTGTTGGAATCTTTCGAGTTGCTTATTTTATCGGAACATTGTCTCCAGTATTAATTCGATGCTGCACCAAATCGGTACTTCCCAGGTTATTATCATGCAAGGAAAACACATCTTAATTTTCTTTAAGAGGACGTCGCAATTAACTTTACTAGGTAAATTGGCAGAAGATCCTCATAAAAGGTTTTGTAAACATATAGGAAATGGTCTGCTTAAATGACTTCTATAAGCATTTCTCATGACTGCTGCTTCTTCAGAGCACACGCCAATGTTCTGTTCTTTTTTTAAGTGTTGATCATATCAGATCATGTTGATCATGTTGAGGCTGAATGGTAAGCCAGATTTGCTAATCGAGCAACATCGGTCTCAAACTATTAGAGTTCTTCCTCGAGTTGCTGTCTTCTAGATTTCAATCCAGCCTGGCACACTTGTTGTAGACAAGCTTTACCATATCTCATCTCTAAGATACGCACCAGTACGTCGAAATTGAGCTGATCCTCAGATGGCACCATTCTTAGTATTTCTATCGCTTAAGACTTAGGATTGTTTTTTCTTCATTATCCCAGTGATCCCATCTCCAAATGTTCTCTAAGTTGTAAATATTATTCCTCTTGTTTTCTATCTCATTCGTGCTGCTCCTTTTTATGATTATGTTTTAAGTTTAGTAAGTCTTTTTTATCAGGTCGGATTTAATTATCTTTAATAAATCATTCTGTTTCTTGTCTCGTTCTTCTTGTTTACGGTCTCGTTCATCTTGTTTTTCTCTCTGTAAATGACAGTCAACTCGCGTTGACTGTCATTTAATTGTTTCCAAGATAAAACTGACTAAACAATGGAGTTAAAAATTTAATAAAATGTCACGAAACGCGTCTTTTTTAAAGCGCCATGGAACAATTTAAAAATTTTAGGATATTCTTTATTGGTTTTGCTGCGAGAGAACAACAATTTTTAAAGGATATTGACAGTCAAAGCAAGCAAGTATACAAATTCTGGAAAATGTATTATACAGGGATTTACAACAATATAAGCTAAGTAACCTAAATTGGTTCCCAAATAGGGACCTAAAACAAGGTGAACTACTTCAAAACTAGACACTATAGAAGCAAATATTAGGCTAAACATAAATAAACCCTACTAATTAACTTTTAACTACAAAATACGAACAAAATTGTACAAAAATTAAGAGATTAATTTACGTATTTACACTTTCATAATTAAATCCAGAGCCCTTTTTTTTATAAGTAGCTATAGCTTTTCTGTATTAAAAGTTTAAATTAAAAATTATTGCGAGCACAAATTACCTGGTCAATTGTAAAAAATTAATTTTTTTTTTGATTCCATTGTTAACCTCCATGACGTTAATTTCACCGGTTTTTTATCTACTGCGCGTGCAAATTCGTTTTTCTTTAAGTCTAATTTATGTTAAAGTACCTATAAAGTACCTCATATTCACTTGGATATTCTTTAAAATTTATTAAATCTGCTAAATTAAATAGGACAAGAGTTAAATTAGTTTTTATCTGTACTGTATTATATATAATACAATTTATATAAAGCAAACATATCATTTATTTGAAGTAAAATAACCAACGATCTAATATTTAAGGATAAGCAAGGAATAAAATTTGTAAATGTAAAAATAATAAATTATATGTTTTATTGTTACCGCGAATGACCAGTAACTGACCTTGACTCGCTCATCTTCCTTTATACAAACGAGTTTTTATCTTCTTTCACTATCCGAAGAAACTACGTAATTCAGCGTCCCCGTCAGTACCTAACCGAGCTGAGCTTTATTTAATTCGTCTAACGGGTGTAGGTAGTTATACGATTTTTTAGCAGAATATTAATGTATATTCAATTCATGTGATTTAATAACATACAACATACTGATATGCAAAAACTAAAGAATAATACTGCAGTATACTTATAATATATCCGCGGTGGACTAGTGCATATTTTGTTAAGATTTAAAAAAACGTGCTAAATAGAACTAAGTTGTGTAAGCGTTAGTACGATGCTGTAATGATATAGGTTATGTAAGTAATTATTTAAGTTAAGATTTTAATTCCTTTAGCTAAGGTGAATGTATTTCTACGTATTTAGTGCGATACTTTTTGAGGCTAACCACTAATTTTTAGTTATTCAAAAAAAAATTAAATCAATACTTACACTATCTTAAAACTTTTAATGACTAAATATAAATCTATATATCGAAGTTTGGTATAGTAATATACAGTGTGTCCACAAAGTGACATTCAAAGAGGGAAAAAACTTATAAATGAGTTTGAAAAAAAATTATTTTTTATAAAAACTTTTGCTTGTGCTCAAACCACCCGAAAGCATCTTATTTTATCTAATTTATGTAACTGTTGTTGAAAAATATATAAACTATTTATTTTTAAATTAATAAATGTTTTTAATTTTAATTATTTTAAATGTGGGAATAGAACACAACGAGTGTGCTATTCCTGGTTAAAAAATTATTAGAAAATAAATAAAGAATAAATGTAAAGTAAATGAAAAGAGACAGATTATCAGTAATAACAAAAAGACTTATCAAACATGCTAATTCAAATCAACGTCGTCGCATTAAAATTTATTGACATAAGAATAAGTTTTTTCGCCATGATATTGGGTAAACTATATAGTTATTGGACACCTAAGCAAACCAAAATTTAAAAAAATTGTAAAACAAAAAAAAATTTTTATTATTATTTCAAATTTCTAAATGGTAATAGACATCCTGATTTATTAGATAGCGTGGAAATAAAAAAATAAAACAACAGTGGTAAGTTGAAAAAATACTTTTTAAAAATACATGGTTATGGGACAAATCTTCAAAATCAAAAGTTATTGTTCACGTAAGCCACAGTTATTGGACACTCTTGATAATAATAATAGTTTTTGTAGAAGTCTTTATATTGCTGAAAAAGATCGTCTTCATCTTCGACGCAGCTGTTTGGCTCTTTCGTATCGCCTTCAGTGCTGCTAAATTCTTCATAACATTCATGAAACTTCTTCCACATACACGATATTTCTTCCCACAGTTCTTATAGAAAAAAAAAACTATTTATATATATAACAAATAAAAGTTTTCCCATTACAGTGCCTTGGGGTACTCCACATTTGATATCTCTCATTCCGCTTTTAGTATTGTTAACTTTTATCACTTGTTTCCTACCTGTCAAATAACTTTTGATTATTTTATTGGATACGCCTCGAATGCCGCAACTTTTTAATTTTTTAAAAAGTTTTATAGAAAGTGAGCGGTTAACCGTGTCAAATGCTTTTGTTAGGTCTACAAGTATACCTAAGATTGGTTTATTTGCATCCAATGCGTCATACAGGTGTTCCGTTAATTTAATAATGGCATCCTCGGTTGACGTCTTCTCCCGACAACCACATTGGTTTGGGGATAAGATCTTATATTTATGAAGTACCTAGTATAACAGTGCCCATTTTTAGGACATCCGGAAAAACACCGGTACTAAAGCATAAATTTGTTATTAGACATATAAGCTGTGAAATATTTTTGTCTCTGATTGAAGATTGTTATCCTCTGGTGCTTTATTATTTTTGAGTTGGTGTATAGTTTTTTCAACTTCTTGCTTATTGGTCAAAAACAGAAACATAGACTCTTCCACAAATGTACCCTCCTCAACTAAACTTTCTTGACAATTAAACTAAGACACTAATGTTGGTCCTATGTTACTAAAGAAGTCATTAAAATATTCCAACAGTGCCTTATTTACAGAAATAATATCTTACTATTATTTTTACTTTTATATATTTGTGAAGATATATTTATATTCTTTTTTGGCTTTTTTTATGTCGCGTTTTATATTAACCAAATTATTGCACCTTCTATATTCTGCTTCTAGCTGCTCATTATTTGGTTATTGTATACATTTTTTAAAAAGATCGTTTTTAATATTTATCGCCTTAAATAACTTCTTATCAACCCAATCTTGCGTACCACAATTTTTCATTGTTCGTTTTTTAGATCCCCTTCTTTTTATTCTATGCGTATTTTTTCTATGTAAAATTTTAATTTATTAAGAGTATGATCTGTGTAAATAGAAGTGTATTCCATAGTATTTCTTACACTGAAGATACTGATATAATTCTTGATTGAAAAATTACTTATCTGTTCGTGGTAGTCGGTACATACAGCTACCAGTAGTTTTTCGGACTCTTTATTTTTTGCAGAATATTGCTATGTATCTGATGTTTCTTGGGAATATATTTCTTGTGATATATTTTGGAACATTTTATAGTAACTAATCTGTGTTGTGAGTATACGTTCTCTTTGCATATTTTGCAAGCAGTTGTGTACTTCGTCGGTTCGTCGTTATTAAAAAGAGATCGTGTTACAGCTTGAGCGTTGTCTGGAACTTTTGTCAGAAACTTTGAGGCGGATGGATTTAAGCTTCTGAAAAAACTTCTGAACTGAAACTGAATGTTCTTTTTCTTTTGAGTCGATTTTTTTCAATAATGCTTTTTTCTTGGTGGATGGCTTAAAGCTGCAGAAGATTTCATTTTTGCTTCCCGAATTTGTTATCTTTTACTTTTTTCCTCTTCTAGTTTTATTTTTTTCTCATTTTTAGCTTTAAACATTTGTTTGTACTTTTGTGAAGTAATTGCGAATGGAAACCGTTCAGTTTCACGTTTTCCTTTTCGTTCAGGAGTTTTGAGCCAAACTTAATTTGCCGAAATTTAGGTGACTAATTACTTTAAATGCTGGGCTCTTACCTTGAAGCTGCAGCTGCTTTTGATTGGCTAATTTTTTATCTGGAGTTTAAATTGTGTCTTCTAAACTTTGGACCATTCCGGAATATTCAGTAAATCCATCTTGGTCTATAGATTCATCTTGATGTTTAGGCATAGCTTCATGTTCTTCCGTTTGTTTAGAATCTTTGGTTGCTTGTTGGTTTTCTTTAGAATTACACCTAAAATTCTTAAAATGCGCGATTAAAAAAATTTGATCCGATACATTTTTCTTAAGACTTAAAAAATATATCCTGGCATTAATTTTATTAAAATGGTATAAATGTAAAAGCAGAATTCTTTACATAAAATTTAATAGGCCTATTTAATGCGCATACCCTACGTACCATTCCTGTTAACAAATCAAAAACTTCAATGCTAACTCATGTGATAAAGCTCATGATGCGGGAAGACCATAAATCTTTTCTTAAATTTAAACGAACTAAATCTATTAAAGATAGCGCCAAATATAGAGAATTAAGAAATCTTGTTTTGACATTTGTTCGGCGTAAAAAAAACTATGCAAGCCGCATGTTTTCTTCGAGCAGTAAAAAAGAGTCGCAAGCAGTATAAAATATATGGGCATAAAAATTAGCAAAAACAAAGAAACCGATCCTTTCAATCTGGCTACTCCGGATGTAATTAATCAATTTTTTTGCAATTGCAAATTTGCAAATAAGATTTATATAAATTAACGACGTACTGCTGAATGTATAGAAACTTCCATTGTTTCACTTTGAACAAATTTGAATTTGATTTGAGTACTATAAATGATGTGCACGAATGATTTTTATGAAATAAGTGAAATGTGCTGGTTGTGACTCTTTATCAATTCATATACTAGGGCACTGCATGCCTCAAGTATTACTACACACTTTTTCATATTGTAAATTTTTGCTTAGAAAAAGGTGTACTTTCTACTAGTACAGGTGGCGTATGCGCATCCCATTCCTAAGATGAGCAGCTCATCAGAATTCTTGAATCTTTGGTTTTTTACCTTACTACCGACTACCGAGTACCGGTGGTATCTAAAATATTGGAAAAAATTATATATAAACAGGTTGTGAAGTTCCTCACGGAAACTCATGTTCTTCCTGATCTGCAGTCGGGCTTTAGGTAGGCCCGCGGTACCATAACAATTTAAAGTAATGAATCACCTGATCAATTGAAAAAGTTGCAGCTTACATCTCTAATCTTTTGATACTGTGGATCACAATCTACTTTGTACTAAATTAAAATTTATTGGGTTTAGTGACATAACATTTTGAAAGATATCTTTCTGAAAGAAAATAGAGTGTTGTTTTTAATGATAAATGAGCAACTGCTTCGCCTTTTTGTACTGGTGTTCCACAGGGCTTAATATTGATTGACCTTTGTTGTTCCTTATAGATATACTTTTGATTTGTTCTCTAGGCTTAATTCGTCTTCAGTATATGGATACGCTGTTGATATACAACTTTATTATAGTTCTTCACCCAGTGACGCAGCGCAAGCAAACTTAACGATAAATAAAAATTTACATATAATATATGATTTTTCAATATCCCATAATCTTATATTGAATGCTAAAAAATCAAACTTTTTACTGTTTAGAAGCTCAAAAAAATGTCAATATTGCCTTAAAAATAATTTTTGTCCTATAAATAATAAAAAAAATCGCTATACGTCATTAGCCAAAAATCTTGGTTTAATATTTGACATGAATTTACAATTTCATTACAATGAATTACAGGGACTTCAAATACAAATACAAATACAAAATCGTTTATTTCTCAAAAGGAAAAAAAAAATGCATGTTAAGAAAAAAGAAGCATGATAAAAAGTTCATCGATTATAAAAAAAAACCGCTTCACATGCGCCTTATATTAAGGAAAGCATATGTGAACTATCCTATACATAACAAACAAAACAGCTAAATGTTTCTAAATAATTCTAAATAAAAACTAACCTAAAAAAAGAATCAATGCATGGCAGCTGCAAGCACTATCATTAGTATTCAGTCTATGAAAGAATTTAAGATGAGTACAAAAAATATTATGTTAAGTTATAAAAAAAAAAAACAAAAAATTAGCAATTAGAGAGGCAGAAACGAGGGGCGACGTAAGGGCAGCCTGGCCGCGGGAAAGGCAAATAACAAAAAAGATTATTATAATATAATATGATATAACGCTGAATTCAGCATGTCGTGTTATTAATGACATATATGATTTACTAAGCCTGAGAACCTTGTTCATAAAGTAACTTTAATCTGACATGCTCTGAGAAACCCTTCTTGCTACGTGTTTTAATCTGTTCCGGCAGTTGGTTCCACAAGTGCGCATCAACAAAAGAGAATGAGCTTTAAAATGATGCCATATGATGCTGAGGGATTAAAGTTTTGTGATTAAACCTAGTGTTGCGAATATGACTGGCAGGTCTTAAAATATTTCTTAAATAGGGAGGCTTATTATTATTTATAATGCGGTAAATAAAATTATACATATGAAGTTTTCTCCGGTTTTCCATGTTTAAAATATTTGCTCTATTCATATTGCTGTGGTGTAATGTGTTCTCTAAAATTGATATTAAGAGAAAGTCTTAGACAGGTATTTTGTACCTTTTGTATAATTTTAAATATAATTTTTTTTACGTATGACAGCAAATAATTATTGTATACAGTGTTACCATAAGCAAAAAGAGGCAGAACTAAAGTATCACACAACAAATACCTTTTCTAGAGGAAATATATTTTGTTAGCTTATATAGATTTTTAAGACGCAAATAGGCAGCTTTCAATTTAATTTTAATATGAGGCTCAAAATTAAGGGCATTATCTATAAAGTAGTAATAATACCGAGATTTTTTGCTTGGTTGGACTGGAATTTTGTTGCCTGAAATGCTAATGTTTAAATGATGTTCAACATCTCTTCTAATGTTTTTACTTCCTAGCACTGTAACTTGTGTTTTCGCGGAATTAAATTTAAAATTGTGGTCTCTTGCGAAGGTTTCAAATCAATATTTTCCGTATTTATTGGTATATAGATTTTCGAATCATCACCATATTGTTGAAAAGTGGCATGTTTGACTACCTTATACATATCCGCAACATAGATTGAAAATTAAAGGTGAAATGAGCGAGCTCTGTGGCACCCCGCAGGAGATCGCCTGAAACTCTGAGTACCTCGTGATGCCCGCACCTCCGGGAATGGCCACTTGATACTCTCGACTGTTAAAATAATAAAAAAAAAAATTTATAGTGTTCTCTGATAGATCAAAATAATGCAATTTTGCCAGTAACAAGTCATGATTTACCGTGTCAAAGGTCTTACTAAAGTCGAGTAGAGCCATGCACGTGCCAGATTTCTGTTCCTAACTGGAGCGAAGATCATTTAATATTTTTGTAAGACAATTTTATGGACTTCTGCAAAATGACCAAGCTCAATGGAAATGTGTTTTTCAATTATTTTCAACATAGCAGGTAAAATACTGATAGATCTGAGATCCTTTAGCTCTTATAGGGGATTTAAAACTTTTGAAATTGATTTAATTATGGTTCTTTTCCAAATTGTGGGATATTTGCCATTTACATTACATGAATTTAAAATATTTAACCGCGGATTCAAGCAAAAGGGGCAGCACAACTTTACATCTCTCATTGATATACCATCCGTATCGGTTCCGTGAGACTTTAAGTTAAAAATAATTTTTCTTAGAGTGTCAAAGTCTAAGAGAGGAATGCTAAAGATCTCATTAGTAAATTTACTATTTTTGTAAAAATTTAGTAGCTCTAATGATGTAGAGTGAGCCATATTGGAGTGGCTCAAAAAGAAATTATAAATGAGGGAAGCATTATTTAAATTTTCTGGCAGTTCAAATAGATGCTTTTTATCACGTGTTGGTTTAAGCTTGCCAACAGTTACCCAAAATTCATTTTCTCTTTGATGTGCTACTTGCTTAAAGAATGGTATTTTTTCTCTGATAATTGCATATTTAGTCTAGTTCCTTAGTTGTCTGTAATACTTTAAATGCGCTTTTGATTTTGTTTTTTGGTATTTTTTGAGAGCCTTTTCTCTTAGTCTAATCATAGTTTTTATATTGTGGGTAATCCACGGATTAAATGGCTTTTCAACTAGGAGTTTATATTTAAGTGGTGCATATTTATTCAAGTGATTTAAGATCTTGCTATTAAATATATTTACTCTATCGTCAACTTGAATATTGTTGTATAAGCCGTCCCATTGGATCAAAAAGCCATCCACAATAAAATTAGTAATAATTATATTATTATAGTCCCTAAATAATACCCCTTTCTTGGGGCCAACTATTTTAGGCTTTTGGAACAGGCAATATATGAGATTGTGATTGTGACTTGGAGTGAACAGATAAGTTCTGGGTGGCAATAATCATATCAAGAAGGGTAGAGGTATTCGTATTTAAGTTAGTCCTGGTAGGCTCCAAGATTTGCTGGAAATCCATTAATAATTTAAGTCGGTTGGCATGCGGAGACTCTGATAAAAAAATTAATGTTCAGATCACCAACAAGTATTATATTATCAAATTATGAAACTACCATTATTATATTGTCTTCCACATTGTCTAGGAAATTTGAAATATTTCCTGAAGGTGGGCGATATAATTTTAACAATAGAAATGTTTCATTTTTTATTTATTATATTGACTTTGAAGTTAAACCCATAACTTCAAAGTCAATGAGTAATTACAGAAAACTAAACCTTTTTTTACATAAAGACCAAGACCTCCACCTCTTGTCCCCCTGTCTTTTCTTAAAAACCTATACTCGGGTATGTTAAATAGGCTACTATCCAAATCCGCATTTAACCAGGTTGCCGAGATACAAAATATATTGTAAGGGTGCTGCAACAAGTAGTAGGTAAATTCCTCAAAACCCGAGCTCAGTGACCGAATGTTAAGATGTCCAAGTAGGACATTGTCAGAACCTGTAGGGCCTCTCAGGACACCGACTTCAGCGTCTTGTGTAAAACTTGTATTCATGATAGTTATTATCATACGCAAAGTTCCACCGGCACCATGACATCCCAACCATCGGCATCGCCTCATTTGAGCTTCAATTCCTGTTAACAAATCTAAATTAAAAATACAGTTCAACGATAGTATTACACACCATATCATTGCAATGAGGAACAAAAACATCAATTCAAGAACCATGTAGAAACGACGCTCTAATATGCATTCTAATGACGCTCTAACTTTAAACAAGAAAAAAAAATTAGGTAAAATAAAACCAATAAGATATTTATGTATACATAGTTAGGTATTCTAGTCAGAAAATCCTATGCCTTATGCTATAATAAACGATGTTGCCGTGTTATTATGGAGGTCATATTTTGCTATGTAAACTCGATGTCTATATGCGAATAAAAATTAAATTAGTTTTAGTATAAAAAAATCTCTATGTGAGTCTCTGTTATTAAACTTAATTACGGCTGTACTTTTTATGGCTTTTGTCTAGATATTGCTACAAGAAACCGAATCCAGCGAGTGCCAAGAATTGTCGGCAGATCTATTTTTATCATTGGAAAATACGAACAAGTCAGAAAAATTAATAGTTTTACAATAACTGCTCATGTCCAAGCGTTGAGAGATACAACTTCTAACCTTTACTTATTGTTTACTCCTAACAGTTATGCCTGAGTACTTAAGATAAAAGATTTCTTTTCGTTCTGACAAACATACCAGTTCAACGGCATATCTTACTTTCGCTTCCTAAATTTCAAAGCTATCTTTTAAAAGGTGTTTTTCATACATCGGGGAGAATTTATCCAATGGTATTCATGACACGTTAAATATGTGTTTAGTTAGAACGTATCAAACGAATATTAAAACAACAATATTTGCGAAATTTCTTATCCTTTCGGTATCTTATTGTTTTTAGTATTTTATTATTAACGGTTTCATACTCAATAAAAATAGCTGAAGACCTAACTTACTGAAGAAAGTATATTATTATTATTATTATTATTATTATTATTATTATTATTTCTATCAGTTGCTGTAATGGGTCAAGCTGCGTCTTAACAACAGACTTTAGAGGGTCTTAGAGCAAAAAATCAAGAGGCAGGTTCGGAGCTCCAACCATTGGGTAACTGAAGCTACATAATGAGGAGATACCCCATCCTATCGAAAAAGTAATAAATTTTCTTCTAAAAGTAAATAAGACATTTTTTTAGTACTATGTCAGCATACATTTTGCAATTTAAATCTCCTTCAAACTCTCAATAGGCATTAGGCATTAACTTTATAGGAGTATTTTGTATATTCTTCTCGAAATACTCATAATTTCTTGTCATTCTCGTAACGACAAATTCAGTCGTTTAAATAGCCTAGCCATTTAAATAAAAACTAACTAATCACCAAAGCAAATATTTTTAATTAGCCGAGGTTCAGCAGTAATTCTTGCTGTCACAATGTCAATTTTCGATTTTTCCGTAGGGATCATCATCAACAACCATTTGCGTTTCATAGAAATAAAATTTATGTAAATTAAGTACTTTTTTACAGATTTGTGAGATAATCCGGTTCCGGATTTATCCTTTTTTTATTTACAATTATATTCATAACATTGTGATAGTAGTTGGTAAATGCAGGCGTAACTAACATTTCCCTTAGGATATTTCTAGGAAGTTCCCTTTCTAGAAGTTAGACTAATTCCTAAATCTAGCTAAAGTTATTTAGAGTTCTTTACCATAAATGGATTTGGCTGTTTAATTCCTAATAAATTCTTTTAGCAAAAACCATTTTTTTATAGATAGGAACGCAAGGCTTATTTTAGTTTATTTGCATATTCAAACAATGAGAATTATGAGACTTTATTTGGTTGTATAAATAAATCCGAGGCAATTCTAATTTTTAGAATCAATTTAGTCTAAAATATCCTATAATAAATATAGAAAATAGTTATTTATGTAACAAGTGTGTAAAATGAGCCGTAGGCGATTCTCATGAATAAGAAAAGGGAAAGATTTTACACACGTGTAACATACAATTTTTTTTCTACTACCGAAGAAAACATAAAAAAACATCAGAAACATCAAATTACTTTACACACTAAAGCGACTTTACGATAATAAAAAACGTCAAAAAATGTGTTGGCAAATTTAAAAAAATGTGTGAATTTTAATCAAATAAACGTCAAATTATTCTTTATAATACAATTTTATTCAGTAATTCGCAACTAAGCTTTTTAAAAAAACTTTATTTTACAAAATTACTAAATATGTGATCTACGGCGAAGCAACTTATGGACTGACTCATAAATGACTGGAGTCGTATTTATAATTATATGAAAATAGCTGAGACAAGCATTATTCTTATGACTAATTATGACTAATACAATGATTAATTATTATTAGATCATCGGAAATGGCCATATAATTCCTCCCTCCTTAAGTCTGAGAAAATCGGGGTTGATTTTCGAAGGATTGTTTTTCAAGGGGATTCAATTTTATGTCCACTTTTACATTTTCTTTTGTTTTACATTTATACTTATAATATACAAAGATTATTATCCCTATTATTACTACAATAATAATTATAATTAATGTTACAGATACACCTGAGCTGATAATATTTAGTTTTTCTAAGGGGTGTGTTGTTAATTTATTGACATTTTTTAATTCTTCGTGTATATTATTTAAATTAATTTCTTCGAGTTCTAAGGGTTCTAATTTTTTAATTAGTTCTTCATTAATTGTTATTGGTGGTAGTTTTAATCTTAAGTTAATAGAATCTGATTTTTGAGAATCGAAATAATCATTCTTTATTTTGACAATACAACTTTTGGGTAGAATTAATGTTGGTTGATTGATTGTTTCAATGGTGTGTTGATTAGGGCATTGAAAATTTATTTTTTCTTGATCTTTGGGAATTATTATAATTGAATTATCCTCTAATTGGGTGACAGATGTTTTTAAATAATTAACAGGAGTCATTGGGCAATGATTTGTCAGGTTAATTGTCTCAGAGATGCAAGGTTCATTTTGATTTAATATTTTTGCATGGCAAAGAAAGATGTCCTCGATTTTTTGGCAACTTTCTTTTAAATTATAGAAATCTTTGTCTGATTTCAATAAATAGGGATTACTCAACATTGTTAAATGATTATTTATTGGGATAGGGAAAACATGATAGAAAGCATAAGTTTTCTCAGATATTAGGGGTATTGCTATATAGAAAATTATTAGGTCTTCCTTTATTGTTACGTCAGCATGTGCGACTTCATAATATTTAATTATGTTATCAAAAGGAATTCGTGTTTTCTGATTAAACTTAGATAGGATGACTAATAGTTCTTGATATTTGAGAATACTATGATGCATAATGTTTATTTCTGCGAAATTAATTGCAGTTTGCACATTCATACGTATCTCATTGATGACGCGAAGATTGTTTTCTAGCGTATCAAGTAGTAAGATAAAATATAGTGTAGTAGACGTTGACTGACTCATCTGTCTTAGGTCATTAATTTCCTTATATAATTTTTGCTGATTATTTCCTATGTTAGTCAGCTGAGTGTCAATATCATGGGTTAGTTTCTTTAGAACAGTTTGTGTTTGTAATATGTCTTTTTGTAAAGTGTCTTGATTATTTTGGAGAGTTCTAATATAATTGTCATAGCGTTCTCCATCGTCTGCGTCTAATGTACCGTATAGATATTTTTGCGCTTTTCCTAAGAAGTTAAATAATCCTCTTTTATTTCTTTTTGAAATTGGCTTGGTTGTATAATGATCTAAAAATGATTCTATTGATCTTGATTGATTGAGAAGATCATTTGTTTTTACAGCTAAAAGATGATATAAGGGTAGATTTGATTCTCCCAAAGTCTTATTTGCATACATAAGCGTTTTCTTTGTTAGTTTTAAGCAATTCCTTATATTAGTAAGATTTACGTGATAATAAATATGATGATAACTAGTTACTACATAACCTTTTCCTTGGTAGATTGGTATTATTGGGTTGTTAAGAGTTTCAATCTGGTATTGTGCGTTCACGAGCAGTGGAAGTATTACAAGAAGGGTCTTCATTTCCTAAAATTTAGAATGCCTTTTAATATCTTTAGGATGTCTTTGCTTTTTGAACGTCTTTATTTTATAGATAGGTTCTAATTTCTGTGATAATTTTTTAGGTGTTTTTAACAATTGATCAGTATTTTCCGGTATTTCAGGGTCGTTTTCTCTATTTTGATTAAGTTTGCTAAGGACATTTGCCTTTTTTGCATTCATTTTCGAATAAATGTTTTTATTTAATTCCTTGAATGTTTCTGTCAATTCATTTATATAATCCGTTTGTAATTGGTCTAGGTTTTTCTCAAAATTTAACTGATAATTAAGGTTTCCTTTAATTATCTGGAATGGGGTATAATCATGTGACGAATGTATGCTATTGTTATAATTTAATACAGCTAAATCAATTAGATTTTGAAGTGGTTTTTGAGAATAATCGTTTTTTAAAGCAACTAGGCTTTCTTTTAGAGTTGAATGAAATCTTTCAATAGGTGAGTTTGAATTCGGGTTATATGGTGTTGTAAAATGCAACTCAATTTTATATGCTTTACAAAGATCTTGAATTAGGTTGCTTTTAAAATTTCGAGCGTTATCTGTTGTGATTCGACATGGGGTTCCATGGTGTGAGAAGAATTTAATTAAACTCTGACATATCTCAATTGATGTCTCATTTATTGGATATGCTGCAGCAAATTTTGAAAAATTATCTATTATTGTTAAATACTTTTGAGCTGCTATTGAATATATATCCATGTAGATATGCTCAAAGGGTTTAGATCCTGTTGGGGTTGGTTTAAATATTACTTTGTGTGGATGTCGATCATATTTCGTTTTTTGACATACTTCACAGGTGTTAATAAAATCTATTACGTCTCTTTCTAAGCTTGGCCAATAGTAGGATTGTTTAATATTTTTAATATTTTCGTTTATTCCTCTATGTGATGTTTTTGTTGTATGATATCTATTAATTATTTCTTTTTGTTCATCTTGATTTGTCACATCTTCAAGTAGCGTATTAGAAATGACTAATTTAAACATATTACTTGAGAACGTTTCTTGGAATATTCTAAGAATTACTGGTTCTAGTTCCTTGTTAGGGAAATGTAAACAGTAACTGTCTGGTGGTAAATGGTCTCTTAGAAATATTTGTATTTCTTCTGTTATTGGGTTTTCATTTATGAACATTATTATTCTTTTCTTGGTTTCGAATAATTTCTTCATTATTGAATAGGGTTTTTCATTTCTTGTCCATTTAAAAATGATTTGATTTTTATAAGTATTTACACTTTTGTTGACATAGGGTGCACCTAGTATTGGGTTTTCTATTGATGTATGAATTGTCTCTGTTTCTGAATCTTCTTTTCCATTTTCATTTTCTTGTTTAGAAGTTGATGGTAGTGTTTCATTATTATTTTTATTCGGAGGTCTTATTTGAATATCTGATATTATTCGAATTTTTGGTTCTGGTTTGGCTTTTTCAATTTCTTTTTGTGGTTCAAACAGGTTTTCCTGCGATTCAATTCCTTGCGATTCGAAAAATCGTTTAATTTTATCATGCCAAGCATATTGGTCTTCAGTTTTTTTATTTCTTTCGCATACAGCAGACATATGTGTTAATGGTGGATCTATTATATTTAAAGGGTGTATATCCAACGGTGGTCTTGAAAGTGCATCGGCATTTAAGTTTCGAGTACCTTTCTTATAGTGGATAGTATATTCGAATTCTTGAAGTTTTAGTCTCCATCTGACTAATTTTGAGTTCGGTTCTTTAATGGAGAATAACCATTGAAGTGGTTTATGATCTGTTACCACTGTAAATTTTCTACCAAATAAATAAGGTCGGAAATATTTGGTGGCCCAGACAATTGCTAATAGTTCCTTTTCTATTGTAGAATAGTTACATTCAGCTTGGTTAAGAGTTCTGCTTGCATATGCTATAGGCAAATCTGATCCAACGGGACCTTGAGAAAGTATAGCGCCGATTGCGTAACTGGATGCGTCTGTAGTCAGGACGAATGGCTTTTCAAAGTTAGGATGTTGAAGTATAGGATCATTCATTAAAATGGTTTTACAAAGATTAAATGCTTCTACAAAAGATTTATCATGAATTATTTTAACATTTTTCTTTAGACAATGAGTTAGGGGTTTTGTAATTTTAGCAAAATTCTTAATGAATTTCCTGTAGTATCCGATAAGTCCTAAAAAAGATTTTATTTCCTTTGTGGTATTTGGAATTTTGAAATTTTTTATTGCTTCGACTTTCTTTGGGTTTGGCTTGATGCCGTCTGGTGTTACGACGTGTCCTAAGAATTCTACAGTTTTACGTAGGAATTCACATTTATCTAATTGAATTTTCATATTAAATGATATTAGACGTTCGAATACTCGTCGCAGGGCATCGATATGTTCTTGAAGTGAGGTCGAATAGACAATAATATCGTCCATATATACTAAGCATTGTTTTCCTAGTAATCCTCTTAAAACATTTTCTATAGCTCTTTGAAATGTCGAAGGAGCATTTTTGAGGCCAAAGGGCATTCTTAGGAATTCATAATGTCCATGTTCTACGTTGAATGCCGTTTTAGGAATACTATTTTTTTCCATTTCAATTTGGTGAAATCCACTTGTTAAGTCAATGGTCGTAAAATATTGACATCTTCCTAGTTTATCTAGAATATCAGTTACGTTTGGCAATGGATAGCGATCATCGATTGTTTTCTCATTTAATTTTCTATAATCGATCACAAGTCTCCATTTTCTTTTGCCAGATGCGTCCATCTTTTTTGGTACAATCCATACAGGTGAACTCCAGGGTGAGCTAGAGGGTTGTATTATTTTATCTTTTAACATTTGTTCTATTTGATTATTTGCTTCTTCCTTATGGATGTATGGATATCTATAATTTTTTGAATGAACTGGGATTTCATCTGTCGTATTTATAACATGTTTGACTTGATTTGATGATGTTAAAGAATCTCCAGGTTTAGTTAAAATTTGGCTAAAGTTCTTTAGAAGTTTAAAGAGCTGAAATCGTTCTTCCGGGTTTAAATGTTGATGTCTTATTAAGGATTCTAATTCTCTGCATTCAAGAGTTTTTCTTTCTTGATTTAATTTTTGTGGTTGCGTTTCTTCAAAATTTATTACTTCGTAATTATTGATTTCAATTGGTTCTAATGGTAAATTTTCATTTATATTGCATTCAAAAGCGAAAGTTTTATCCGAATGATTAAGGATATCAACTGTATATTTATGGTCATTAACTGTTATCAATGTTGGTTGAATTTCAATATTTTCGTCAGAAAAATAAGGCATTATCCAAGTTGAATCATTAGGTAGGTTTGTTTTAAATACTACTTTTTGAATTGTTTTAGGCAATATTTCGATTGTATATTGATCGAAGTTTTGTCTATATTGAAAAGGAATTTCTAAGTAATTATTCTTCAATTTCTGATTTTTTAAGTCGATGTTCAAGTTTAGTTTACAAAGATCTTTTACTCCTAAAATTCCATCGAAATATTCGTGAAATGGGTATAGGACAAAGTCTATGTGTTCGCTTATGCCAAAGGGTAAAAGTAATGGAATTTTAGCTTTAGCTGTGGCTTTCCTTGATCCAGCACACGTTTGAAGGGTAGAAATATAGGGTACGATTGATTCAGGGAATAAGTTTTCAACTATTGATGGTCTGAGAAGAGATGCATGAGATCCTGTATCGATTAATAATCGAATGTTATAATTGGGTATTTCGATATAGGGTAATTGATTGACTTGAAAACTGTTTAAATTCAAGCACGATTTGTTCCCGAGGCTTGTAACTGAAAATTTTCTAATTTTTCTGTTAAAGTCTCTTCAGCAAAGTAATCATTATAAGGGTTTTCTTGATAGAAATCATTATTTGAAGGTTGATCTTCAGATGATTCAAATTGTGGGTCAATGAAGTATTCTTCATTGCCTTCATAATTAACATCAGTTTTATTTTCATCTTCTAAATGCGTTATTTCTTGGATTAGATAGTTGGGTTTTGAGTTTTGAAAATGGTTTTGAAAATGGTTTTGAAAGGGTCTTTGAAAGGGTTGAGGTGATTTTATTTGAGAAGGGTTTCTCTTAGGTTGGATACTTACTCCTGACATGGGTTGTGGATATTGTTGTTTACTGGGCGGAATTGGGACATTCCTTTGATTAGAATTCAAAAATTGATGTTGATATTGTGGTTTGAAGGGAATTCTTGGGGGTAATGGAGGAGGTTGACTTTGTTGTCTATTAAATATTGACATTCTTGGGTGATTAGAGATTTGGTTGGGTGTCATCATTCGTGGAATATTGATTGGAGAAGTATTTTGATTTGCATTGTGTCTATTTTGAGAATGATTATGTACGAAATTATTTTTAAAATTAGCTTGACTTGTCAAAATTTCATAGTTTGTTATTATATCAATAGCACTGTCCAAGTTTTGAGGATTTTGAACTATTAATAAAGTTCTTAGTTCATTAGAAATATTGGCTAATAGATTTTGTGTTGCGGTCAATTCATTTTGAGAAATTAAGATAGTTCTTGCTTCAATATTATTAACTTCGGTGCATATTTTTGTATTTATTTTAGTAACTAAGGCTTTGAGCTTTTGTATGTAATCTTGAGTGGATTCATTCTTTTTACTCAAAAATATTAATTGTTGTTGCAAGTTACTTCTAGTAATTGGGTCACTAAATTTTTGTCTTAGAGCTAGTTTAATTTCTTCCCAATTTACTAAATCAGGTCG
Source organism: Anthonomus grandis grandis (assembly GCF_022605725.1). Taxonomy (NCBI): domain Eukaryota; kingdom Metazoa; phylum Arthropoda; class Insecta; order Coleoptera; family Curculionidae; genus Anthonomus; species Anthonomus grandis. Next base: position 26,442,290 of record NC_065546.1, read on the forward strand.
AGTCAAAAGAAAATCTTCCGCTGGTCCTAAAATTTTAGATTTTATTGCCAAGTTGACATACTCTTGTTGAGACGAATCATTATTAAAATATCTTAAATGAAATGTATCAATTTGATTAATAAAGGCTTCCAAATGTGATGGAGTTCCGTCAAATGTTTTTAAAAGAGTAACTGTTGATCTCAAAGCGTCAGCCATTTTGAAATTAGAATTATTTGTACAAATAGCAATGTCAGAATATAATGTTTCTATATCTAAATTAGAAAAATCAGTATTTGTTACTGAACTATTTCTTCTTAAATTACTACTAATTCTCGGATATGTAATATCTTCAGAGAATGTTCTATTTCTACTCATCAAAGTTATTAAAAGTTCATTAATCAATCAATTTATAAAAAATAATAAAATAAAATAAAATAAAATAAAAATCAATTTTTCTTAACTAACAGGACTTTCCAACAATAAGAAACAATTTTAGTAAGTCACTTACAATTATTGTTCTTGTCTTCTTCCTGTATCAGGCAGTAGCTTTGCCAAGAAGATGAACTGCTTGGGTAGGTTGCTGCTTGTAGTAGACGCTAGCATAGGCCAATACGTCTCACTGGTTGCGTCGTTGTGGCGTACCAAAAAGCGATTTTCAACCAGGAGCCAAAGCTCTAGGCCGGGATCTGTTTCTGATTCCTTTCTTAATCTGTTGACACAGAAAGGTGCACAGTCTTGATCATGTGGGCACTTTCACATTAGAGTTTACACTCTAAAGGTTACTGGTAAAAGCACTACTAAGAGAGCACTGATAATCCAGAAAGCACTGATAATCCAAAATCCAGAAAGCACACCGAAAGGTATCCTACCGACTGCGCCAATTTTATTCAGTAATTCGCAACTAAGCTTTTTAAAAAAACTTTATTTTACAAAATTACTAAATATGTGATCTACGGCGAAGCAACTTATGGACTGACTCATAAATGACTGGAGTCGTATTTATAATTATATGAAAATAGCTGAGACAAGCATTATTCTTATGACTAATTATGACTAATACAATGATTAATTATTATTAGATCATCGGAAATGGCCATATAATTATACCATAACAAATAAATACCATACCAATAAATACCATAACCAAACTATAATATATACCACATGTTCAGTCGTGCTGTACACCATTGTAACAGGTATACAGGGTTGCCCATAAAAAAACAGTCCAGCAAGGTTCGAGGCCCTTTTTTAAAAAATGCTCAAGCCTGTCAATTTTTGATTTAAGGGAAACAATTTTTTTAATAGTTTTATCCCCTTAACATCAACCCCTGGGCGGGGGTTGCAACCACCCTCACAATCTTTAAGAGGAGTGGGGGTCAAGTTATGCCAACTTTGAAATTGCTAACTTGAGTTTTCGCAGTATGACAGCTTATCAGAGATTGTGAAATAATACTATTGTTTAATAAGTTTAGCGCTAGTTTTTGGAGGTTCTTGATTTACAAAAAAAAACGCACCCGTCGATTTTTGATTTTAGCAAAACGATTTCTTTTTAATTTTTAACCCCACAACTTCAACCCCTTAGGGGCGACATTCACCCTTTTTTTTAAATAGGAAGGGGTGTGTTGTAATACATCTTTTGAAAGGGCATTCAATTTGATTTACAATAGCGCTTTGTTTTTTAAATTTGAGCTGCGGGTTCCAAAGAAAAGTAATTTAATTTTATTGATAAGTACTTACGCATTATCTTATTAAATGTTGAAAATGTCCATCGTTTACCTCCATACAATAGCTGTATTCCCTGTATACAAAGTATTCCCGGACATTGCAAAAATTATCGGGTGTTATTTGTTAGAATTCATGAATGAAGTGGTTCTATAAATCTTCTATCACTTCAGGTTGGGTGGCATAAATTTTCGATTTCAGATGTTCCAACAAAAATAAATCAAAAGAAGATAAATCAAGTGATCTAGCGTGCTATTCGATAGCACCCTCTATTCTCTCAACCCATCTATTAGGAAATGTCTTGCTGAAATATCGCATTTTCTTCATGGTAGCATTAGTCGTTTTCCATAATTTCAATTAATGCTAGGTTAGCTAAGGGGTTGAACTTGTAGGATTAAAAATTTAAACAAAAAATTGTTTTTCAAAAATCAAAAATTGACGGCTGCGAGCGTTTTGTTTTGTAAATGAAGAACCTCTAAAGACTAGCGCTTAAAATATTAAGCAACAGTATTGTTTCAAAATCTTTGACACGCTGTCATACTGCGAAAACTCAAGTTAGCAATTTCTAACTTAGCAGTTATAACTCGAATAAAAAGGCCTGTAAAATAAGCTATCATTGACCCCCATTCCTATTTAAGGTTTTGAGGGTGGCTGCAACCCGCTAAGGGGTTAGTGTTAAGAGGTTGAAAGTATTTATGAAAATTGTCCCTCTAAAATAAAACATCGACGGGTCCGAGCATTTTTAAAATTTTTTTAAAAAAGGACGCCAAGCCTTGCTGGATTGTTTTCGATGAGCCACCCTGTATATTATTTTTCGTGCAATATTGTAATTAAATTAAATTTTTTATTTTAATAAAGGTAAATTAAGTATAAGAAAAAATGGGAATAAAAAATACTTATAACACCTAATATTTAAAACACCACTTTTTTATAGATATCACCTGCACTACATGTTGCGTCATCCGTTTTTTTCCTTTATGTTTTTCATTGTAGATTTACGTACAAGGCATTTATGATACATGGTTTAAATAAAAGTAATTTAATTTTTGCTTAAGCATAACTATAGTTATGCTATATGTTTGATAGAATTTACTCATATAAAACAATTTTTCATGAAAATCCTATCGTGTATTGAGCCCTAACTCTTCATTTTTCTGTTCCTCCAATATCGCGAAGCTGCTTCATATATTTTTGGACCAGTCTTTTTAAAATTTTGTCTTAGCTGTTTGTCTTAGCTAAGCTGCAATTTAACATAAATCTATTTTTGCTATTTTATATTCAGAATTTTAATTTATATAATCTCAATCAACGGAATTCTTAATTTTAGTGGAAGATAAAATTAAAAAATATAGAGCATATCCGCAAACACAGATTAATCGTCTTTATGAGGCTTATGATATATGTAAACGTATTACTGCAGATCCGTCTTTAATTTCTTTATTTGAACAGTATGTTAATGAATTAGATAATATTATACCACAATTTTATGAGTTCCATAATATTATTGTGGTCTTTGTAACACATATACACATATGATTTTGATGCGGAAGAGAACTTTTGATTAACTTTGATACGTAAACATTTCGATCAACATAATTTTTTACTAAAAGTCAATAGAGTACTTTATGTAACAAAATCAAGCACTCACACACAGATATTCAATTGTCTAATATGGAATTACCTTTTTTTGATGGCGATATTTACATAGATATGTATGATTCGCTCATTGGGAATAATTATAAATTATTGGATATTGAAAAGAGCCGTGCCTTGCTAAGGTAGTGAAAACTTTACTTATGACATCAAAATATTATCCAATTGCTCATGATATCTTACTTAAACCTTATAATAATATTTGCATTATTGCGTACTTAAGTACATCATCAAGCGTGAGCAAAACAAACCGGCAAATATAAAACTAGTGGCAACAAACTCCTAGTTAAAATAGTATCTATCGCGCTAAAATGTAGTACCCCCCCCCTGAAACAGGCAAAAACAATAACAATTTATTAACAAGCGAAGAAAGTACTACAATGTGAAAGTAATAAAATGAACAGTAATAAAAAGTAAAAAACAGAAGAGAAGAAATAAATTGAAATAAAAAAAAGAAACAAAAGACAGATAGTCCGAGGGTGAAAACACAAATACTTCTTACTTTAAAACCCGAGTAAATTCAAAAATACCCAATCTACTGTTAGAATAAGTTAAAGTATTTAGTTACCTTTAGTAAGTACTTACCTTAAATATACAGCGTACAACCAATGTAGTATAGCCCAAAACGCGACAATTGACTTTTGACAAACAAAAACATCACTTTACGTTTTTTTGATTAGAATTTTGCTAGTAATTAAGAACCACTTTTTTGTAAAAAAAGGAAAATCTCTTTAGTGCTATTTTTATTTTATTGATTATACAATATTTAAACTAATAAAAATAATTAAAGTAAATGTGTTTAATTTAAAGCTCGGCAAATATCCATATTTATCAGGTTATGGGCCCAGAATCGCGCAAGACGTGAGACTGAGTGTGAGACAGTTTGAGATTTTCAAAGAGGATAATAAGTAAAAGTGAAAAACTGATATCAGGAATTTTAATTTGTGGTAAAATGAATTTCACAGTGATTTTTCCTTAGCTAACAGCAGAAAATTTCATGTTTTTAAAAGAATAGTATATTCTATAACAAGTGCGAAATAAGCAAAATTCTACACGAGTAGACACTCTGTACTACGCTCTACGAGTGTAGAATTGTCTATTTCGCACATGTTATAGACTATACTTTTTCTACGACTATCAAATAAAACAGCAGGGTGTGCCAAATTTAAGTGTAAACAATTCAAACAAAAAAGGTCAGTAAAATCAGGGTAAAATTGTTAGTTTTGTAAAAATTTAAGACTTACGAGTATTTCCGGAGATATCCGAATAAATCAAAAAATCTTTTAAAATATTTTCTATCATGTAAAGTCGTAGAACAAAGTAAAAATAAACTTTTTCATATCCACTTTTTTCGCCCTTCATGATATTATTATGGTAATTTAAAATTAATGATACGACGTTTTGTCTTTTAGAGTTCATCATCAACTTTTTTTCTTAGGGTCACTATAGTCAATTACATCAGATCCAAACAGTTCTATTTTTACCTTTTCAAAAAAAATACTATTGTATATTATTATGAAAGAGAGTTTGTAAAAGCAAATAGAAACTTAAAATCAAAAAAAAAAAAACAAAAATGTAAATTAAATTTATATTACTCGATAAAGAAAAACTATTTTTTTTTTATATCAAATGTTTATTTCTCATTCTTGAACAAACAAAAACTATCAAAAAACAACAAAGATTACAAATAATATGTTTGCTTTTATTTTTCATGGTTTTTGTTATATATATTTATTGTAATTCCAGTACAAGTTTGAATTGTAATATTTTTAGGGAAATCCGATATGTTTTTAGTCGTTAATGAGGCAAATATGTTTTGCTGTTGGGACTAGCACAAGGAAGCACCTATAGTTCCTGTTTTTTTTGCTGAAATTTGGGTTTTTTGGGTGCTGGTTCCTCATTTTCATTAACTTGGGACGTTATTTGACTTGAAACAATTAGGCGGTTTTGTAATGAGTTATCTATATATCCTTCAGCAATTTCTGTAAATTTCCACCCTTCGTGTCTTTTTAATGTTTCTATATTTGCCCCAGAATCCACAAGCATTGTTGCAGATATTCTTCGAAAACAATGACTCGTGTATAATCCAGGGTTAGGTAAGTCAAAAATTGTGCCACTTGTTTAGGCATATTTCCTAGGTTGTTTATTGCAATCATTTGCTTGGTGCAGCGTCCATTTTGAAAGTTAATGAAGATACTATTTATCGCAATATCTGGTGGCCGTAGAGATAAATATTTTTTAAATAAGGCATAAAACTTTTCAGTGATTGTAAATTGTCTAGGCACTTTAGTTTTTGTATTAGGAACATTTATTATTATAGCGGACCCCAAGTTCTCAATATCCTGAACTATCATTAAGTAGAGCTCCTATCTTCGACAAGCTCCCATAATTCCTAATATCATAGCAACCTGAAAAATTAGTACATTATATACATGTTTATATATGGGTAAAATATGTCTAAATACATGCAAATACCTTTGTAGCAAGATAAATATGATCTGGAGCATTATTTGTAAAATGGTTGATTTCTTCTCCAGTCAATATCTTTGATTTTTTTCCTCGATAACTATCAGATTGTTTTTGCAAAAATGCTCATAGCCTAGCATAGCTATCTGTATCGTGTTTAATGTTAATTGTTGTTCTAATCATTGAATACACTTTCCATAGTGTTAAAGCTTTATTAGACTTAGCTAACTGACTAAAATAGGCGAGAATCACATTTTCGGAGAACGAATTAGCTCTTTTTAATTTTCGCCATTGCATGAAAGTGTCATATTGTTTAAGTTTAAGGTATAAATCTTTCGATTTTTCAGGCAACAAATTGCCAGCAGTCGCCTTCGCTAATTCTACAATTTCCGAGGGAGTAGCAGTGAAATCAAAATCGCTACTGCTTTCAGTATCAGTCACTTAAAAGAAATAAAGCTATAGGAATACTAATGAAATATTTAAATTTACACTTACTTCTTTTTAATGTATTGGCCATTATTTATAATAGTATTTTTCTTAGCTTTGGAATGTTTGGATATAAAATGCATAAAAATATTACACAAATACAAAGTTGAAGATAGGTTAGGATGTCAACGTTTCTAGGTTGGGTTTAGATGCACACGAACTTACGGTTCCGTTGTAGCTTTAATTGGTTGAATGTATTCATCTTACTATAAAGTTACATGATCGCGGACTCGTGTAGATTTGTGTTTTGTCAATTCGAAATATGACATGGCTTAAAATGACATAACAGTGTTAAAATGACAACGGGAAACATTAATAAGGGTTATGTTTTTAAATCTAGTCATCTTAATTCAAAATTTGAAGTATGACTTTTAGGTGGCGCCATAAGTATTCATTTCGTAACAAGTGCGAGAATGAAGTTTCCCGCACTTCTTGCGAAATGAAGCCATTTCTTTACCAAAAACTATGTCGAAATGTACCTACTTCGCAATAGTCGTAGAAAAAAAGTGCTTCTACTAAGCTTACTTTAAAAAAGAAGCTGCTAATCCTAAAGTGTACCACTGACAAACTGGAAGATCATTTCGAGAAGTTTGACAGCTTAAGGGAATTGGAAAATATTGGCAGCAAGTATGAAGAATGAGACAAGGTATGTCATCTTCTTTTAAACCTAAGTGAAGAATATAATCCAGTTATTACTGCCATAGAGACCCTTAATACTGACTTAACCATGGATTTTGTAAAGGCAAGATTACTCGATGAAGAGTTAAAGCTAAAATCAAAGTGTGCTAGTAATGCTTACTCCAAAGGCTCTGAAGTAGCATTTAAGTCATATAGTAAGCAGTATGTTTGTTATAAATATGGCAAACCAGGCCACAAAATTGCAGATTGCAGAGGCAATAATATAAAAACAGGTACTTTTCATGGTAAAAGGGGTTTTCATGACAACAATGTAAGAGGAAAAGGCTCTTTTAGAGGGCAGCATGGGCAAGCAGCTAGTGAGCAGAGAGGAGATGAACATCCTGTTGCATTTTTAGCTCTGAACTGTGTCAAGTTAGAGCAAAGAAAGGGGTGGTTTATTTTAGATTCGAGAGCAACTGAACATTATTTGGTTATAAGTGAGCTCGAGAGGTCAACGTAGAAGTGTTAAAGGAGCCAGTTAAGATTGAGACTGCTAAGACGTGACAAATTTTGGTAGCCAAGAAGAAGGGCTGTTTATATGGATAGTGTCAAGGTAAAGAGATTACAGTTGAAGCACTAATAGTTCAAGGTACGTCTCATAATTCATTATCTGTATCAAAATTACTAAATAAGGGGTTTAAAGTTTTATTTGAGAATAATAATAACATAAAGCATGCTAAAATAAGTTTTCAACAATCTGGGTTTAACTGTGAGTCATTTAGTAACTTATTTTTAATAAAAATAGATTATGAAACACAAGAATATTGTAATAATGCTGTTAAAGTTAAGAATAAGGTTGAAAAGAATGATATTTGGCATAAGAGGTTAGGCCATTTAAATCGGTTAGGTTTAAAACTGCTTAATTTACCATATAATGATAACCCTTGTGCTAGTTGTATTGAAGGTAAAAGTGTCAGAAAACCTTTTAACTAGTGTATAAAAAAAACAAAAAAAAATGGCTGAACTTATTCACACGGATATTGCAGGTCCAGTAGTGGAACCCTACTGTAGACTTACAGGTACTTTCAAGTAATAATTAATGATTATTTTCATTTCTTAATAGTAAAACTGCTAAAATCTAAAGATGAAGCTAGTAATAACATAATCGATTTTATAAAATTAATAAAAACACAACATGGGTGTAAAATACTAAAAATAATATGTGATATTGGTGGTAAATGTTCGTCAAGGTATTTTCGGGATTTTTGCAGGCACAAAGGTATAAAAATTGAATATACATCCCCTTAATATAGCCCACAACAGAATGGGAAATCCAGACGTATGAATAGAACTTTAATGGATAAAGTTAGGACAAAATTCTGAGATACCAATTACCAGCATACGAGTTAAATAGGTCTCCAACAATGGCAAATAATGATAAAACGCCTTCAGAATTATGGCATGGTAAGACTTATTTATCTAAGTTAAGAGTGTTTAAAAGCTGTGCATATTCAGTTACTTTACCAAAAAAGAATAAACTTGAAAAGAGGGCTGAATTAAACATTATGGTAGGAGATAATGAAATGGGGTATCGTTTATGGGATATAGAAAATAAAAGAGTATAAATTATAGTATAAATTTAAAAATAAACTAAAAGATCTCAAATATGAAAAAATTAAAAGATTTCTCACAAGACGAAGAGCAATGAGACCGTAAAAAAATCTGTTCATTTAATATCAAAAAAAAAGCTGAAGTAAGATTGTAACCTTAAACTCAAAAACTTTCCCTCCTACACCTCACTTTTCCCTAACAAAAAAACATCCTTCCTCTTTCACACCGTCGGCTTCTCGAAGCTTGAAAAGTATATAGCAAACAAAAACAAGAAAAAGTAAAACACAAAAACAATACTTCAGCCAGAACAAACAGTTACGGCTTGTATAAACAGTTCACATAAACTATCGACAAGGCTTCTAACTATGCGGCCACCCATAAAGCTGGTAGCGGAGAGGAAGGCGGAGAGCACAGAACACAAAAATATAGAGAAGTGGTGGTTGCATACAAACTGATAGAAATTCTTCTGACAAATCAGCTAGCGTCCTCTCGCTTGCCAACGGAAACTATTGTAAATAACTTGACAGTTTGACGTGCCCAATTAAACCAATTAAAATGGTCGAAAGGCGTGGCCAAATTAAGGCGGGAAGTCAAATTTCATTTAATCTGACAATCTTATCATTTAATCGTAATATCTAAAGCAAATGTCTAATCAAAAAAATTACTAATAGAGAAAAGGGCGTTTTTGATTAGGTGTTAGCAGATATTGATCTAAAAAAAGATAAAACTTTTCAGCTTTATTTTACATATCTAAATAAGTTTTAATGCGATAATCAATTAACAATAGTGTACGACGTATCACCAATTGGACAAATGGAAATAAAACATGTTTTTCTTTAATACATTTATTATTTAATTTTTCTGAAAAAAAATTACTTTAAATGATATACGTATATGATATACATAATATACAATAATTTATTATAACAAACATTATATAAATTAGAATTAATCTAAAAATGTTTAAAAGTATTTTGTTAACACTAAACTACTCTAATTTTAAACAGATTAAAAAAGGTTTACAAAATTTTTGTGCTATTTTCTCATCACACATTTAAAGGCATTTCCGTTAGGTTAATAGGATCCTCATTTTATTAACACATAGATTTAATAGAAAATGAATTATCCTTATTTAATATGTACTAGTAATTAAGTACAAGTAACAAAGACAAATTAAACAGAGAAATTATTTAAATTATAATTTAAATATTAATTAATTTAAAATTCTATAGTAGAGTATTATCTAAAGAAACAATATATACATCTACAAAATAAAATAAACTCTTTTAAAATGAAAACAACTTTTTAGTATAAACATTTATCAGTCACATAGTATACAGTGCTTTCATTCATTCATTTAATTTCATTCATTTCATCATTTCATTCATCATGATAGGAGAATTCAATTTTGTGAAGTGTAGTGCCAGCGAATTGACGACGATCCCCATTTATTGAAAAACATTTGCTTCAGTGCCGAATCGACCTTTTTTTTAAATGGCCTGGTGAACAGACATAACTGTAGATACTAGGATAATGAAAATCGGCATGTTTTTTGGGAAGGCCATATCCAATATCCCCAAAAAATTAATGTTTGGGCAGGAATTTATGGGAATGAAATAATCGGGCCATTTTTTTTGGAAGAAAATTTGACTGGCGAAATTTATTGAAACCCCTTTTAGAAAATGCAATATACCCTTTCATCATCCAATCTATGGAAAATCAAGTAGATCAACGTGGTGCTATATTATTGAATGAAAATAATATACATTTTCAGCAGGATGGAGCTTCCGTGCACTACACTTTGGTAATTCGAGAGTGGCTTGATGAAAATTTTCGAGAAAAGTGAATTGGCAGACGTGGTGTAATCGAATGACCTGCGCGGTCTTCGGACCTAACCCTTACTAACCCTAACTAGACTTTTTTCTTTGGGGCTACTTAAAAAACAAAGTTTATAAAACCCCACCTGAGAGTATTGAGAATTTAAAAAATAGAATATTTCAAGAATGCAGAGAAATTAGCGGGCAGACCCTTGCCAATGTTCGTAAGGAGTTTGAAAATAGGCTTTTTTAATGTCTTGCTAATAACGGCGCACATTTTGAACATTTAATAAAATAAATTTGTTAAAATAATTAAATATGTTTTTGTATTCTACCGATTTACACTTTAATTGCTTCTTGGTCAATCAATTTATTTTTTTTTACAACCATTGATAGCATAATGAATGCCCTTTAAAATAATGTATCACACCATGGGGTAGCCATTTGACATACCAAAATTTGGCGTAAATAAAATATTCATTATTTCTAGACATTTTCGCTAACTATTTGCTTACACTTTCATTTTTTTTGGTACCGTTGAATAGAGAATTTTACGCTGCTTACTATAATGTATCACACGATGAGGGTTACCATTTAACGTATTAAAGTGAGGTTAGCTGGAGGTGAGGAGGTGATTGACAGAACTTCAGTAAATGCATAAGTAAACGTCCCCCTGTATATCTAATTTGACGTGTTTTTTTGTTTTTTTTTTTTAAGAAAGTTATTAAGGGTGGATTGTTTTGAAATAAAAGCACTGTATATAGAAAAAACACCAATATTCTTTTTAGACATAAAATTAATTATGTGCATTACTACAAATGAATACTCATTAGAAAATAAGGCTACTTCCATATACATTTATAGTACATATTTTACAAATTCTCAAATATGCTACCCCGTCACAGCCTTAATGAATCACCTGGGACAACCTAGCCTCTATTATTGCTTTGATACTTAGTGTTTTGGTCTGACGATTGTGGGTAGAATGAATTCTGGGGCAAAATCATTGACACAGGCAATGTTTCTGTTTTCAGGCAATTATTTCACCAGTGGTTTTTAAGCAAGGATTTTTCATATTAATTATCCGTTGCGGTCTATATTTGGCATTTCTTTTGGAATAAGGAAGCAGCTAGAATATAGGTCTGTGCAGTCTGGGACATAGTATTTATGTTTTTCCTTTACGTCATCCATAAACAAAAATTTTGTAAAATGGTTTTAATACCAATCCAATGTTAATAATAAAAAGTTAATAACCAAAGTAAAAAGTAAAGTTTTACGTAACACAACACAACATACGAGAAAATACACCACTGCAGTACCGAAGATGATTATTGGATTAATAAATACTGAAATTGAAAATATTGAAATCGAAATGACATATGACGTAACGATGGCGATAGCAATGGCAGCCAAAACAGAAGGGTAATTGGGAAAAGCCCAAGTTAAAAAATACAGAGTGCCTCATCTATCGGAGAATAATTTAAACAAAACAGCTTCTGTAACAAATCGCAAAATTACGTTCCGCGCCATCTTTCGTTCGATCGGAGAACCTCAAAATAACCCGACACGCTCCCTCCATTTAACTTTCTATTCTAAAGGGGGATTTTCTGTGATATTAATCTGACGAGTAGTGAGGAACGTTGTCGTAAAAAGAAGTAGGAAAAAAATAAAAAAAGTGATTCGAGCGTATAGATATTCAGACGGGACGTTAAGTAAACTCAAAAAAGTGTCCCATTTAAATGTCTGACGATTTGGATAGGACCAAAATCATGAACGATTTTTTAAGATGTGAAAAAAAATGCTACGTTGAAATATTTGAGCTCGTCAGATTTTAATATAGATGGTTCAACTTGATGTCTTAGTCGTCCTAAACGATCATTTGACAATATATGGAAGAACATTGTTAATCTGATAGTTAAAAGAAAATCTTTTACATTTATATACATTTATTTGTGTAATTCTATGATTTATTATTATAAACTATACAGAAAAATATTAAAAATAAATATCTTAATTTTCATCCTTACTGAATACCTCTACAAAGTTGGTTTCCATATGCTTTCCTTAATATAAAGAGCATGTGTAGCGGTTTTTTATAATCGATGAACTGTCCGTTTTGTCATGCTTCCTTATTTTTTTTCATAAAATGTATTTTTATTTTTTTCTTTTGACAAATAAACGATTTTGTTGTTTTTGTTTCTGTAAGTAAACATGGTCATGAACTTTACACTTTTCTATTTATTTTATATTATACTATAAAAAGGAAAGTGTACCTGAGTATAAATCTATATTTCCTAAGCTGCCAGTTTCTCTTTCTTGTTCGTTGGTTACCAACAAACCAAGTCGGTAACCAAACCAAGTTTTTTTTCCAAAAAATATACATTTCACATTTACATCACTCATTATTGTAATGCATATAAAACTTATTACATTAAATTAGCATAATTGTTTTGACACAACAAACAAATCGGAGCGTCAAACTTGTACTATTGTGATCAGTTGAAATGGCATCATGGCGGTAGACGATAGAGTAGGGTTGGCGCGAGAGAGTGAGAGAAGGAAAGGGAGACGTGAAGTGGGAAATAAAATTCTCAAGCCTGTACGCTCCACGCTATATTTATGGTTTTAGCTACATCATCTTATGAAAATCGTCAGATATTCGTCAGAGATTCTGGTATATTCTTACTCCTCTAAGGAAGAGGCACTACATCTTTTATTAGGAATATACTTCAACAATTATAGATTTATAAATTGAACCTAGTATGATGAGCCACCCTTGCACATTTCTCGACTTTCAGAAGATTATCAAATACAATTTTATAAAATTGCAAAAACTTCTGTTCCCCATCAGATCACTCCGCAAGTATTTGACTCCTGTGACATTCATTGTTTTGGGGATGCTAGTAAAAAAAGGTTTAATCATTTAAATACTTTAGATTGATTGGAAGTATAACTTCATCTAAAATTTACAATGCCACTTTATCATTTAATTTTTTAGGAACCACAATTTTTTATTAAATTCAAAAAACTGATTTTTTTGAACAAATTTCTACCGTTTAAGCTGATACCTCTTTATCCAAGAATTTCAAATAATAATACCATTTATTGTCGAAAAGGGGTTTCTACGAGTCGGTGCTCATTTAAGACACGCTGAATTAGTTAATATTAGTTTTAGTAGAAAGTGTGACATACACTTTGTTAAGGCTTTAGATAATTAAATCAAATCATGATGCTGCAACATAGGTAAAAATTAGCTGCATCACAAGTAAACATTAAATGGAACTTTCATCCTAGTTCTGGTTCACATTTCGGCGGTCTCTGGAAAGCTTGTTAAGAAAAAATACACAATATATTACCATTTATGTCAAACATTAAAAAATTAGTTGGACAAAATAAATTTAAAACTGACCTAAATAATCAATAAAAACTGTCTTAAGCTGCAGTGTATTGAATTAGATTTTAAACAAATGTTTAATTGATTTTGATAAAATATCAATTTAAAAATTATAAAAAAACGATGATTGTTATAGCTATAACTTGTTTGTATTAAACAAGCTTGTGCAAATTGGTTGGTTTAAATTCTGAAAATTGTCTGTAGAAGGGTAAGAAAATCAGATACATAGAATTAAAAAAATACAAAGGTTGTAAGAATCTACAGTTCGCCGGATCCAGACCTAACAGCGGAAGTTGTCACATCGGGTGGCTCTAGTCAATTTACTTATCCTAAAACCGGATCCGCATTGACGAGCTGAAACTGTAACTGCAACCGTTACAGCAATCAAATTCTCTGTATACGTGCTGCAAGCCAAATTCTCGAGCCAACCTCGAGCCGCTCACAACTAACCGCGGGTTGTCGGTTTTTAGGTCGATTACAAATAAATGCACAATTGTATACAATCGCCTTGCCACAGGAACAGAAACATGAACTGAAACTTTAAAGCTGCAAGTCGTAGTCACATGGCGCCACCATCGCCAAGGACGTTTATACAGTGTGTCCAAGATAAGGATGTCTAACATGGGGATCTCGGTAGCTATAGGAGATACGAGGTTGATTAAATTAGAGAAAAGTTGCGCATTTTAGAGCCTAACAATACGCCGTTTAGAAAGTTTTAAAATTTTGAGTAGTTCCGGAGATATTCGAGAAAAACCGAAATTTGCCGATTTCGTTTTATATTTTTTTCTGGCGTTATTTAAAGAGATATGGAAAAACAAAAGACACTTTATTATGGCCACTTTTTAAGCTCTAAGAAATAACATTGCGAGATCTTTCGTACAGCGCTTCGTTTCGAAGAAACCATCATCAACTTAATTTTTTTATATAGCGCGTAAAAAAGGTAGACCCTGTATAAAATAGCATATTTTATTATGATTATAACGATGTATGACACAATATGTTCCTACAATATTTAAATGTTAAAAATTGGATTTTTATTAAATTCCGATGGTTTTGATGTGACGATGAAATAATGACGCTGAGTATGGTGTAGTAGGCTGCTATTACTCATATTTTGAAATACTTAATAAAAATCTGTTATTGACAACTTAAAAACTTTATTCATATAGCGTCACGTAGCTAGGTCACGTGAATATTTTAAAGATTTAAACACATTAATAAATTAAAAAACTACCTACTAGAAACCTAAAAATACTAATTTAAATCATAGTAATAAATGTTTTATCAGTCGAGTTTAAAACACTTCTTAACATATCAATTGTAATGTCAACATATCAAGTGTAATGCTCTCAAATGCTTCAAGAACTATTCTCCTCAGCTGATCCTCAGATTCAAAAACACAACTGTAAACATAATTTTTGCAATAGCCCTAGAAAAAAAAGTCGAGCGGAGTTATGTCTGGGGAACGAAGAGGCCACGGAACTGTTGGATGTGTTCCTATCCATTTTTCTAAAAATCTGTTCGATAGATACTCTCGCACGATTAGGGCATTGTGTGCGGGCGCACCATCCTGCTGAAACCAACAGTTTCTAACCTTGACAAGCGGTAAGTTATCCAAGGATTTTTCCAAATCGCGTTCCAATAAGTTGCGATACCGTAAGGGAATTGTGAAAAAAGGAGCTTATTAAATCTGTTCCAAAAATGCAAACCCACATATTAGAACCGAAACGGTGCTGATGTCTAGCCATTTGGTGTACTTAGGGATTATCTCTTGACCAATAATGGGTGTTCTTCCGGTTAAAAATTCCATTATTTGTAATTCTATGGATAATTCTATGGGGAAATCTTTCATCCTCCTGACACTTCCTGGTGTACCATTCACAAAATGTTCTGCGCCTTTCTTCATCACCAGGTCTGAGGCCTTGACAGATGCTGAATTTAAACGGGTGGTATTTATGTTTTTTCAAAATGAAATGGCAGTAGATTTTGGTATTCCAGTGGTATTTTCAATTTTTCTAACAGATATTTCCGGATTTTCAGTTACAGCTAATACCACATTATTTTCTTTTTCTTCATTGCAGGGCTTATTTTTTGACAATACTGGCTTCTTAAAAGCATCATTTTCAAAATTAAAAACACCACCAAGATTGAAAAACAATTGTCCGAAGGTTGTTTCCTGTCTTGATAGTTATTTAAATACACACGACCAGCTTCAATGGCGTTGCTGTAGCATAGGATATAACATTTCAACATATCAAACTTTTCCTCAGGTAAAAAAGCGTCTTCCATTTTGTAACAAAAAAAAACAGCAACAAGACGCAAAAACAGAGTTCAAAAATACAATGTCAACTAAATTTATCAAATAACTAAAACTATTTACTTCACTTAAGATAAAAAGAATAAAAAATAATGGTTATAATAAAAACTACTTTGAAATTTAATTTTTATTTAATTTTGACATTTTCTCAACGTCATTATTTCACAGCCTATTACATCAAAACTATCGGAATTTAATAAAAAAATATTTTTTACAATTTAAATATTGTAAAAACATATTGTGTCATACATCGTTGTAATCGTAAAAAAATATGATTTCGGTTTTTCTCGAATGTCTCCGGATCTACTACTTACTACCTAGGCCCTAAAATCTGCAACTTTTCTCTAATTTAATCAACCTCGTATCTCCTATAGCTGCCGAGATCTCTATGATAGACATCCTTATCTTGGACACACTGTATTCCATCAATACGCCTATAAAAATACATATACGCAGCACTGGCAATCACTTCTCTTCTTGTCGACATTGTTTCGCAAACTGACTGGGAACATTGCAGATCAAGAAGTTTGCGAAGAAACAAAACCGTGTATGTACATTCACAGTGAACTTGATTCAGTAATGGTTACAGTGATGCAGTTGCAGCTTGTCAATGAGCACCCGGCTTAACTTCAATACGAAGTCCGTAATATTTTTAGATTATAAATGTTAGTTTAGGTGGATATGGGCCAAATAAAACTTAAAGCTTTTTTAATTTTTCCTTTATGCTCATTTAATCCTATACAAAAAAAAGTGATTTTTTAGTGTTACCCAATTTTAATTAAAATAAAGAAAAAGAGACTGGTAAAACATTTTTGAGTGATCTGTATTTAATTTTAGGAGAAGATCTTATTCGGCCAGTGCATATTCTCACCGCTTGACCCCCATATGTTCTTGTGCACAGAATAGGTTCATCCGTGTGTATGAACACTATAATTGCAGGGATAAGGGATCCTCAAATATAATTAATCTGCGAATTAAGTAGGTCAGAGGTATGATTTGATATATCAATTTTACTTTAATTTAAGTCTTGTAAAATAAAATAAATGCAAATAGCATGGGACCCATAAAAAAGCGTAATATAATATAATTTGGACCAGATGTACGCATTGTTTTGAGACCGAGACTTCTAGGAGTATCTATTTTCTGTACGCAGGTTAGTTAGAGACATTTCAGTATATTATTTTCGAAAGGAGCTAAATTGGTACTATTTATGTTAGGATTTTCATGTAGAAAAAACTTTAATAAAGTGAAAATGCATTTATTACAGTGGTTATCTTTTTTTGTACACTAATGCAAAATTAGAGATATAGCTAGGCAGTTAAGGCATGTTTTATTTTTTCCTTACAATATTACTACGTTGTTGAAGCGTTTGTGATGTAAAGGTTGGATATCTATAAATTATATTACTGACCTTCAACAGAAACATATATAATTATGATTATTTAGACAGATTTTTGTAGGCGTTCGAAAATGGCTTAAAAGTATAGCTTTATATAGTGTGTTGCACTGCCAGGAGAGACATAGGAAATTCCATGTACTTTTTAATAGGGTCAAATATTGGCTCTACCAATTATTTTAGAGAAAAAATGTATTAGAGAAATTTAATGAGCACTAAAATTTGCATCCAACAAGACAATTTTTAATTTTTTAGGTTTGCGTTTAGAAGGTAGTGGCAAAAATTTTGATAAAAATGTTGTCTTTTTTATAGCCCTATACTTACAGGTATCGTTCAATGTGAGAAAGTTAGGAAGAGTAAACTGTTAAGTAAAATTATCATAATACAATTGTGGTTTTAATTAAATTATTTTTGAAAATTCGTGCAATCATACACCAATTATTATAATATAAGCCACGAGCTATTTTTTAACAAAACTTGTTAACTTTATAACTTTACTTTTTTATTAAAAATAATTTATTAATCCTAAAATATTAACTTTAAAAAATGGTATAACAAGTGCTTAAATATTCCTCCGCTAAGCAATGACTTAAACAGTCGTAAAACTCATTTCTAACATTCGCAAATTGATAAACTGAAATTTTGTCACATTCAATTGAAATCGCATTTTCTTACTCTTGAAATAGCCCCACAGAATAAAATCGTTAGGAGAGAGATCAGAAGACTTGGTGTCCAATTTATTACTTGTGGCAGGCCAATAACATTTCCATTAAAAGCGTTATTTAGATATTCCCTAACAGCATAGTATGTGGCGGGCAACCATCCATTTGAAACCAAACCTCTTAATTTTCCCCAGCAAGATCATTTAAACTCCGCAAAATTAGTACCTCACATAGTTCTAAATAATAATTTGCATTTAACTTTCGATTGAGAAAGAATAGTCCTAAAATGTGGTGTCAAAAATCCCCGCCCAAACATTCACTTTCTATAAATTCAGAGTTCGTGTTGTAACATGTTGAAAAAGATATTTGATTTCAATTCTGCGATGAACTATATTGGAAACTTGAATTTATTGTTAATTTTTATGCCAGGTGAGAATAAACTATCCCAATCTGTATTAAAAAGGTAGCTGTTAAGACTTGCATAACCTGCATTCTTCACTGTTTTTGAAGGTGGTAGACAATGGTACAGTGAAAGACAATGCAAGTCCGACAAGGTGTTTTCACTGCATTCTTAAAGTCGTGTATTTCATAATAATAATCAAGAGATTGAAAGTTGTATAACTCTATAAAAATCACCAATGCAGTAATAAAGTTGATCGCATTTAACTAAAATATCATTTGAGCATGATAGGGTATCATTACTATTGTTACTAAAAACCAGATCTAGATATTTGCGTTTTGAATGTTATTGATCTGATACATGTTAGGGTATGGCATGTTTCTAATAAAGATTCTGCAGGCCCCATAACACCACTATTAAACATTCCAAGAGAGTCATTACACCAAGTCAATTTTGGTAGATTAAATTAACCGGATATCAAAATTAAACTGTTACCATAGTCTTCGACCACCCTCTCGGTTGTCTTACAAAAACGTTGGTAGTCTTCGGGTATAGAGTTGGGAGGAGTGTAAAAGCAACAAAAAATTCGTCTCACTTTATCAAAAATAACGGAAACCCAGATGGCTTCAGATTCTTCATGAGCCATAGGCAGCAATTCAGAATTTAGAGACGAGTGAACAGCAATAAATACTCCACGATTCCTGGTTTTACCAGTCCATTCAAAATACGAAATACAATTCCATCTGGCCAAAAAGACTGATTAAAAATTATGTCATAATATTTGTCACTTACGCCAACTTTAAATGATTCTATGGCATTACGAGAAGATAGTTTATATACAACTTCATCTTTGTTGTCATCTATCTTCGCCTGATTTTTGACAAAGTCAATAATGGTACCCTCACAGACTTCTTGGGAGCCATCAGATGTGTCAATTGTACCGGACACCCTGCCAACATATAACCATTTCTTATGAGTTGCTGGCACTCCAGATAAAGGTAGGTTTTTCCCTGTGCCTCTTGAAACAGCTGGCTTGAAGCCAGTTTTATTGTTAGGCTCCAAAGACGATGTTCCAGAGCTAGATTGTGATAATTCAGGACTGATTTTAGAAGACCCCGAACTGATTAGAGAAGATTCCAAGTTGGTTTGTGTAATGGCGTGACTGACCGCTATCTCCAAACCCTTTTTTGACTCTAATGGCTCTTTATTCTGAGTTCTAGAGTTATTATTATAGGGACTTTTTGGTTTGTTGTTGTGAGCTGGGGCTGGTGATTTTAAACTATTTGGTTGGAAACTTGACATGTTATTGTTTGAGAACTTTGAGTTCAAATCATTGGCGCTGCTGGTTGAAGGAGCAGAGGAGAGTTAGTAAGCTTGACAGTATCATTTTTGTTAAACATTACAATGACTAGCTCCTTATTTGTATCATAAATATTTCTTGTAACTGATTCAAGCTTGGTGTTCATTTTGGCTTCATAGCATCAAAAAGTCCTGTCATAATTTCATCAGTTGATATAACATCAATATTGGTAGGTGTTGTGTTAATCTTTGAATAAGTAGATCATACAGGTTTTTGCAATAGCACACATCTATCCTTACTTGAAGAAAAATTACTTCAAGATTTACAGATAGCTTTTTTATACCTTTGGCATTTGAAACTAAACAAGACATTTTTCTCTTCCTTAAAATAGCAATTGTTCTTACATTATTCACAGGTAAACTAAATATTCTAGCTCATTCGGTCATCTGAACCACCCTCAGCCATTATAAATCAGGTAAAACACTATAACCTTAACCCTTATGGAAATAACTAAAAGCACTGCCTTATAGCACAGTATAAGTATATTATATACAAAAGTTCAATATTAGATCGAGATATTAGAACTCACAGATAACAAGACTAATAGATCCATGTGGCAACACTGCCTACCTGGTTTTTTTACGAAACGCATAGCTGACAAGTTTAACAGTGTATTATAATGAAAAAAACTGTTTTTTAAATCAAACTTCAAATTCCGTAGCCTCAGTGACATTCAAACAAATAGATGCAACACTTTTCATAAATTCAAATGACGAAAAAATTACAAAAATTACTGCGTTTAAATACGGCACAAAATATAGCACAAGCAAGTCGTGCGACGTTGCCAGCTATTAATATTCTCTTTATATCTACTAAAATAGGCGATAATAACAAAAATGTGATCACCGCTGGATAGGGGTCCCATGAAGTCGATGGCCACATCTATCCAAGGGCCGTCGGCATTTCTCTTCTTTTCATGGGATACGGTATACTTAATAAAGAAACGAAAACACAGCCCTTACAAATTTTGACTCTCTTTTCTGCATGTTCATCAATTTTAGGCCACCAAACTTTTGTCCTATGTCTACACTTTATTGCTACTATGCGAGGGTATCCTTCATGTTGTTATACGTTCTCTTAGTTTCATAGGTATTACAATTCGACCTCCTCGTAGTAAAACTACATTATTGAAACAAAATTCCTCTTGAAATGTTCGACAATATTTGACTGGTTTTTGCCAAATATTATTTTTTATATTTTTTCTTATTTTTTAAATATCATCATCATTTTCCGAAACTTTGCGATTTTCATATAAGGTTACAGCTCCTGGTCGAAAGTACTCAACAAACATGGTCTTTAAATAATGGCTTTTGATTTGACTGACACGATCGAGATAACGGGTCCGCTATATTCAAAAACTTCCCTGGTTGGTAAATAATTTTATATTTAAACGATTTTAACCTGAAAACCCACCTTTCTATGCGAGCACAAATTCAATTATTTTATGCAATTTATTATTGTTATTTTATATTTTTCTTCAAATAGACGAATATAAGTAAAATATTAACTTGTATTTCGTTCTATTATTTATAAACGTAATTTTTTACTAGATATTATACACGGGGTGCGGCACAAAGAGCGAACGTTTTTAAGACAGGTGCCATATTGGCTATTAGAGAAATGAGGAGTGTGCCTCAGATTACATTCGGTGCCTTGACTCAAAGCATTTCAATTCAGATTCGGCTTGATAGGTCCCTATTTTTTTGAAGAAAATGGGGTTTCCATTTCAGTAACGTCTGAACGTTACGTTAATATGGTAAACACCTTCTTTATCTCGAGTTAGAAAGAAGTAGTATTGACCGAGACCGTTTGTGGTTTCAGCCAGATAGCCACAGCACAAACCGCCAGGGCATCCATGGCTGTTCTCCGTCCTTTGTTTGCCAACCATTTGAAGTTTTATGGCCTCCTTGGTCCCCAGACATGTCCATGTGTAATTATTTTTTATAGGAGTACCTTAAGTCCCGCCCCGCATCTATGAAAATAATCCTCCTGCATTAAATGAATTGAAAGATGCAATCGCCCAGGAAATTATCGAAATCAATAGAAATTTGCTGCAAAAAGTCGAGGCCAGTTTCTGCGAACGCCTTCAAAAATGCGTCGATGAAAACGGCCACCATATGCCTGATATTCTTTTCAACAACTGAAAATCCATCCGAGTATCAAATGCCATCTGAGTCTTTGTGTATGTTGGTCCACCAATAAATTTTCCTAAAGGCAAAAACTAATGATTTTATGATTATTTCAAAAACATCCTATTGCTCTACCGCACCGTGCAATCATACGGCGTGTTACAAATTCCTAGTTCACTCTTGGAATCTCGGTAAATATTATTGATAAGAAGACGGTGAAATTTAGGTCAAAGTTGCGTATTTTTGAGTGCTTTTCGAACGCACTAAAAATGTGCGATTTAAAAATTTGTATAAAAAATATTAAAATTTATATTTCTTATTGGGGCGCTATTGGACTATCCCTTTTGTACGTGGAAATAAAGTTTCGAAGAATCAACCATTTCTTAAGTTACCTGCTATAATATAGAGGTAGCAATTATAACAATTTTGAATTTTTTCAGTGTTTTAATTAGCATGGTGCAGACTAAAATCGGTTTCGCGTTTAAATTATACTGTAGTTCTTGTTATTATTCTATTTGTTATATACTGTTGATATTTTGTTTTATTTACTTTCGTCTGAACTTGAACAACAAAAATGTCATTTTGGCGGCCTTTTGATACTAGTGATAATGAATCGAATAGTTGTGCTAAATATTTTTAAGCATCTTATAATGTGTTAGTTTATGTCTTAGTTTATGTTAAATAGTATTGACATTAAAATTAATGAGTGATCTATTTTATTGGGTATTATGTCACTTATATTAAATATGAATTTAAAAATACTATCCTTACGCTCAAATATTAAAAAGAAAAAGGAAATAGATTTATTCACATATGTAAAAAATATATGAACTTTTTAACGAAACCTTTCGTTATATTTAATTTAATGTAAGTTCAATAAGTCTTAAATACAATAATTTACTTGAGGTATAATAGATTTTTGTATACACCCAGGAGCTGAGGTTTAATCTATTGATCTCTGACCTCGTTTCTTCTTTTCAATAATTTGACCCAACGTTTCGGTAGGTACATCTACTACCGTTATAAAGGTAAGTTAAATTATTGAAAATATGAAAAATATACTTATCTTTTCTGTTTTTTTATCTGCACCCTGTGTAAAATCTTTTTTATATTTTTTTTTGATTGATAGTTTGATAAACTATAAAACATAAATTTTACAAAGGTAAACCTGTAGACACCATTTCCAAAAAGAATTAATGAACATAAATACAAGTAGTAAAAAGGCTGATTTAGTTAAATTTATGACAAAAAAAAACACAAACAACAACAAATCACTTTAAAGGACACAAAAAATATTATTAGCAGTAATAAAGGAGAAAAAAGTTTAAAAACCAATATTTTCTAGACAGTTTTTCGAATCGTTTGGCCACTCCATTTTACAATTGACTTCATACTATTTTATTTTCGATCTTATTGAGATGATCTGGGGAGCAATTAAGAATCAGTTGCGCAAAGTTAATCAAACACCGCAATTAAGCGCGTCTGTACTAGACAATATACGAACAGTAATTGAAATCGACAAAACCAATTTATGGAAGAACTGGGTATCTTACGTTAAAAGTGTAGAAGGCGAATACTGCATTACTTACTTATTGGATTAATTGCTTAACGTGAATACATGCCGAATCTAGTTCTGAAGAGATGAATAGTAATGCTGAATAGGTAAGCATTGTTGGACGTAAAAAAAATTGAGTGCAAAAATATAAATATGTAGTTGACCTTAATTTCGCTAAACAATGAAATTTTATTGCATCAAAGATGTTGCAAGCAAACAACTGCCCATAGTTCTACGGCAATGGTAAATCTATCCTTTCAAGGTTCCGTTCTCATATATCCTAATTTGTTTTAACCTTTAACCTTGTCTGAGGTACTATATCTATAAGATGTATTGACAGAACCCCTAAATTTGTTATCCCTGATGATTATTGATATGTTATATGTCCGAAACATGTCGGATTAATAATTCTTAAATAAATTTAGTAGAGGGTGATCAAAGTATTTTTAGTTATCCATTGACCTATTAACTCCACTGCAAGAATGGACTACTTTTTTAACTTGAGAAACTTTATCTCTTTACAGATCGTGTAAGAAAGTGTCAATTTTCAAGCAATAGGAAATAGGACAATATAGTATTTAAACGATCAGAAAAAATATTCTATTGAAATCCTAATTATCATATTTAAAACCAATGTCCTCTGTAAATGGTTGTTTTGCATCACTATCAGACTAGAAGAACTGAAAACATTTGCAGAATTCATAGGGTAACAATTTTCCCTAGTGTAGCAATTCCTTTTGCAAAGTGTAACAATGATTAAGGTCTGCTTCTACAATGTTTGCGCTTCTGTCTTCTGGTCGTTTTAAATTGTTCAGAAGTAAGTTCGTATAAAGCATATGTAGTACTACGACTTGGTAAAAACCCATATTGTTTATGTGATATAATTGTATGCCTATTTCGGAAGTCTAATAATCCATCTTTTAAACTCTTCTTGAAAATTTTAGCAAAACATGTAATTTGACTAATTCAGCGATAATTGCCTATAACATTTTAGGTCCTGATTTGTGAATAGGGGTATACAACTGAAGTTATAAAACTAGATGGTATTTTCCCTGTTTCATAAGTAGTAGATGTACAAGAATTTCTACATGGTTTTTTTTAATTAGTGTAGCAGATATATAATCAATACCTGGACAACTTCTGTTTTTGCGATTTTGAATATGTTTGATTAGTTAATTTTTATTAACCGGGGATAAAAACACAAACTGACTGTAAGTTTTTTAAAAATATAGAACATTTTTGGGTTTTGGAATTTTCTTTCCCATTTCAATACCAACATTTGTAATGTATTGGTTACAGAAGTTAGCCATTTGAAAGTCATTTTCAAAAGCTCTCGAAGTGATCATCAAATTTAATATGACACTTATCCAGAGTTTTTTCATTAGTAGCGTCTTTTATAATTTCATACACTTTTTTCGTATAATTTTTTCCTTTGTTAATTTCAGTTTTATAAAAGTTTTTTTTGTTTTTCTATTATTTTAGTTAATTGGTTTCTGGATCTTTCAAAAACAAGTATTTTTTAAAAATATGTGATCCATGTTGGTGTTAGTATCTGGTCTGGTAACTGCATTAATATAAGATAAATAGCCCATTTGAGACATGATAGTGGAATATTTAATAACATCAACATCCGAGGTATCCAACAAGTCTATGTTAACATCTCCAGTAAATATTTGTAATTATTTTTAAATACTATTTGCTGCTTCTTAGTTGTACCTAGAAAGCTCTCTGAATAAAAATGTCCTTTAAAATTGTTGGTGGCTTATATACTGCAGTTATACCGAAATGAATATCTCTAACATGGCATAAAATTCTAGTTAAAGTTGTATGTGAATTTGGAAATATTGTTGTTGAAAAGGTGGGTTCTAATTCTGATTTACAAGAAGAATAATACCATCATTTTTATTGTACCTCATTGTAAAAAGTTACATAACCCTTTATGTTAAAATTGTCCATAGACAATAATTGAAAACATTCACTTAATACTATAATATTCCAAATTGAACTTTTCTATTAAAATAATTATATTGTCGAAATTTATCTTAACACTTGTAATGTTCAGGTGTATTATGTTAAAAATATAATTTTTTACATTTATATTGTTCTGTAATGTTTTTTGATTCGTAAAACTACAATTATAGCACTTTTTATGAACACTCTTACAGGTTTTAGCTTCATGCTCACCTGCAAAATATTCACAAATAGTTTTATTAAAACAGTTGTTACTTTTGTGATTAAAACCCTGGCACTTATAACATCTGAGAAAAGGGATATCCTCATATACGGCGCAGCGGTTCCACCCTACACATTTAACTCCAAAATTCTTTAGTTTCTAATATGTTTCGGGACTACACTCCAGTCTTCCACAAGTTTTTTTAAGTAGGTCACTTTAAGCTCGCCTTATTCCTGGATCCAATTATTTTGTTGTCTGATCTTTGTTTCTATACTTTCCATCGTCCCTTCTCCTGTATATCTCACTACTTTTATGCGAGGCTTTTTATATTTTCTGTCATTTTATTCCTATGTTTTCTACTTTTGGGGTATAACTTTACATAAAATGATGTTCTATTAAATAATGGAACTTCAAAATTTTAGCAACAACCTAAATCAAACAAAAAAGGTAAATAAATATAATATTAAATTTTGATCACGTGCTAATGGCATGATCTTATTTAAAATATCCTACAGAATATCCTAATGACAACAAATCTGAAATGATTAGTAATACCAAAACTAATATTTGCTCTTAAAATATAACAAGAAAATAATTCCTGATAAACCGGTTAGTATAATTAAGTTAATTCGGAAATAAAAGTTACCTGTTTCTACCAGTTTTAACATATACTATGTTGTAACTATCTTTCTTTTATAACTATGCATTATTTAGTATTGTAAAAAATTTTGCTATTCTATTAATATTTATAACCAAAAGCAAAAACAAGCTTCTCTACGTTTTTATGTGCAGACATTATTTATTCCGTAAGTAAAAAGCTTTATACTAAGTACGACTTTATACTTATTCTTATATTTGTAAGTTTTTAGAATTTTAATCAACAATAGAAATTTTAAATTTCAGATTTATATTATTTTTCATTATCAAAATTATTTAAAAAGGAAGATACTTTCTTAAAAGGAAGTATGCTCTTCATAAAATATTTGTGGTTCAAAAAAATATATTTGTATTTTTTTGCTAATTAATGTTTCAACGTTCAAAACAAAAGTTAACTACAAAACAATACCTCTATTATCTCTTTTCAAACTTTCAAGATTAATTATAAAATAGTTGGTTTGTAAAAACTTGTCATAACTACCTGGAAACGAAAAATCAAACTATAACGTTCTTCTTAATTGGTTCAATTGATGAATTACTTAACAGTTTGACAGTTTGAGTTTCTACATTTACTAACTATTTCAGAATTAAAAATTAGATGTTTTTTATTTGGACGTAAATGAATTGAGGCGTTCCATATCAAAACTCGACTTATGCCTTTAAGTGAGTTTTTAGAAAATTAAGAAAAACCATTAAAGATCTTACCACTGACCAAATCCTTACTTTTTTTTATACACATTTATAAGACATTAAGTAACCTTTAGGTTGTGAGACTTTTAGATATATTTTACCCAGTTATTAAATATTAAATTTTTACTTTGGTAATGGTAAGTTTGGTTTGGTAAGTGAAAAAAGCGAGTTTTGCAACACACACAATGTGTTTTACATAGAAAGCTATGCTCAAAGAAAAGGTAAAAAACATTTTGTTTAAATGTTTAATATGTTTTATTGTAAAAAAAGCAAAGTTTAATCAATATTTACTCTAATAACAACGCTAAACTCTAGGTTCCTGACTTTCACTGTAATTTTCTTCACATAAGTCTTCGCCTTCTTCAGCTATACTATTTGGTGCTACTTCTTTGACAGTCGCCCCAGAGATAGTTAACAGATTTTTGTAAAAGTATAGATCCTCCCTATTAACCCATTCTTCACAAAAATGTTTTGTTAAAAGCTTCTCTAGATCAAGTAACTTTTCAGGTTTTACAGCTACTTCTTTTTATATAACTGTGGAGCAAAAATTATAAAAGTTTTTCCCTCTCTTTAAAATCTGCTTTGAAGCTCCAGTATCTCAATTATAAAATATTTCGCCTCTTACTAAAACATTGTTTACCGAATTTTTGGATATTATAAACCTTTTTGCCTCAGAAAACTTAATTTATCATTTTTAAAATATTGTTCTGCCTTCGATTTAGAATCTAATACTGTGCATTATGGTCCTTAATTTTTAACTGCGCCATGTTTTCTACAAATATTTACGTACCTTTTTGGATCTGCTGAATGGTAACTTCTTTCTTGAAAAAACACTCGGTCGGAAGACAAAAAAGAATGCTCCGGAATAGGAAAAACTAACTCAACTTGGTATACGTTTTTAGGTTCAATATTTTTTAAAAAGTGACAACACATTGTGGCACAAAACTTTATTGTAGAATAACCTGTTAGATCCATGTTGCTTAGACAGTCAAAAACCGCCGAAGAAATTGAATTAGATCCCTTGCTGAACTCGTTTTCCATCCAAGTATAAATAAAAACATTGTCTTTAGTTAGCTTTGATTTTGAGGAGCCTTTTACCACTGTAAAATTGTACTTATATAATTGGCGACTATAGTATGCCGACTGATCCGGTATTTTTGAGTTTGCCAAGTTCTTTTGACAGTCAAAAGATAAAATAAGAAGTTCTGGTTTCTCTTCTTTAAGTTTGGCAAAAAATGCATTGGATCTTATTTTGTGGACTCGCTTTTCAACCATCAGTTTAACTTTGTTTACTTCAATTTTTTCAATTTTTATTTTTTCAGAGAGTTCAATACATTTTAAACATGCATCAGTTGCCGGAGTGCCAAAACGTATGTTAAAACCATAAAGAACAATTTTTCAAAAAAAAAAATTGTTTACTTTTAGCGGCTCACCTACAGATTCGTTATACATTTTAACAATTTTGGCATAATTTAATTCGCTCGGTAAATATTGTCTTTGAACGTTCTTGCTATGGCAATAATGACTTTCAACTCTCTTTAATGTCTGAATAAATTCTTTGACGCTGCTCCTGTGACCCTCATATTTAGCTGTTTTTGTTTTTCTGTCCCTCCCCTTTTCTCTTTTGGCATTTGTTCAGTTAAAGCATGCTGCTCTCGAGCAATTTTTTTAGTCTTATTTCTTTAATCTTTTGATACATCTAAGATAGCCATAAAAGATTTCTTACAAAATTGTAACTGTAGGAGAATGCTATTTTACCATACGATGCTGACAATAATACGAGTATATTAAATAAATAGTTTAAAAAAATGTTTATTTAGTAAAAATATTAGGACGATAACAATTTAACTTATTGACCGTGGTCATTGTATATATTTACTAGACAATAAATAAAAATGGTTTGATAGATTGGTGTAGTGACAATATTGACAAACGTATTATAGAATGTTTTAAAAGATATTGTTTTATGGAATCTCCTAACAAACATAGCAAGATCCACAGGATAGATCTTGCTAAATACTTACAAACTTTTTTATAGTTCTTAAGCACAAAAAAACAACTAATGCCAGTAAATGTACAGGTTATGATTAAAATGGTGTAAAAGAAGTCAGAGGGTTATAATACTCCTAAAAATAGTAAAGAAAGTTCCTATAGGTTTGATGCGGAAAATGGATATTAAGGAATTTAAAGGGCACTGAAAGGGCGAATTTAAAAAACTGATTTTTTCTTTTTTTTAATTTGCTTAGGAACAGTTATTAGAGGATTTAGTATTTCTTCTTGGCATATAATTAAGATAAAAAATTCTAATTCTATTTAAATGATTGAATTTTTTCAAGACGCCCTAGTCATATATGTCTCAATGACTTTCACCTAAAAATAATAATTTTTTGATAGTCCCAAAAATTTTATTTAATAATTTAATAAATAATATATTAATAAAAAATTTTATTATAACTTACAGTTCAAGTTCCTTCTCACAAAATAGAATCAATAAAAAAAAAACAATTATATTATAACTCAACATAAAAGTCTAATTAATCATTTTAGATCTGATCCTAAGAACCCCATATCCCAAAACTATTAAATGAAATCCAACTCGATCAATTAAATTTCTCATGGTCCTTAAATGAAAATAAGCAAGAAATGTTAATAGCCAATTTTAGCCCTGTATTGAAATAAATAACCGTCCAATAAAAATATTAATTAATGCTATTTCATTTTTAAATATACGGAAGAATATTTTCCTATTGAAATATTTAATTTATTTCTTAGGATAAAGTCTAAAGTAGGAACAGAAACTCATAGGAAAAGGTTCTTTGAAGTAAATGTTTAAAGAATACCTTATTTAAAATTATGGTATAAATAAAATTAATTTATATATATAATTTTCATGTATTTTAAGGTGGCATATTAGTACTAACTGAATTAATGAAATTTATTATTGAAATGAAATTTATAAACAAAAAGATAGGTTAGTTGGGATATTTCGTCAGTCGGGGGCACTTGCCGACACGTGTTTTTGCTTATTGGTGTTTTCAAAGCATAGCAACCAAAGGTCTAAAAAAATATAAAAATACATATAGAGATTATGAAGAGAAATGAATCACCGATTTGCAAACTTGTAGTATCTCCTATTTTGGAAGAAAAATAGAGCGTGTGTGATATAACCATATTCCGTATCAACAAATTTCAAGTAATAAATTTACTTAACACACTGATAGATTAGTTGAAATATTCGGTAAGTCGGAAAGCAGTTTTTATTTAAATTGAACATAGTTTTACATAATATGTAATAAAAAGATTATCGAGTCAGACAATAAAGAAACAATACTATCAGTAAAATTTCAAAATTTCCGTATATGCAAAGTATTAATTATAAAAATACATGTAATGACGCATGACATTGTTAATATTTGGACAGATAAATGCATGCAATGTGTTTGAGCTAAATATATTGCACGCACATACTCAGAATATCTGATTGGCATATTCATATATGCCAGGAATATCTTTTTATTTTCTATAATAAATGCTATATTATTATATTATGGATCTTACTATTTAATTGAAACCTGAATATCAGGGGTAACAATTTTTTTTTAGTAATAGTAACTGAATTTCTGCATGTACTGCCTTGAGGCCAAATATCATTTTAAGGGGCAACAGTAATTATTAATCTTGTGTCAGCTATTTCTTACATACAAAATATTACAAGAAATAATTGTACAATGACTATGAGGTGGGTTTGCAGTAGATCACAATACTCTTACCTGACTTTTTTCATTTCATTTTCTTCTGCCTTTTGTTTTATCAGCTTTAGTAATAACTCACATACTTTTTCTTCATCAAACTGGATGTAATAATCCACTTGGAAGAAATAGAAACATAGAAAAAGTTTCTTTTCACCCATATTTTACATTTAAGGATTTAGTTGTATTTTTAGTTATAATATCAGCATTAACTATTTTAACCCTACAAGCACCATATTTTCTTGGAGATCCTGATAATTTTGTATCAGCAAATCCTTTAGCAACACCAGTCCATATCCAGCCTGAGTGGTATTTTTTATTTGCTTACGCAATTCTGCGCAGAATCCCTAATAAATAAGGAGGAGTAATTGTTTTAGTTATTTCGATTGCTATTCTTCACACTGTGCTACTTACCAACAAAAAAATTACCTATCATTAGTCTTAACCCCTATATTTTAACAGGACAAATCTTAACAATTATATATTTTTCTTATTTTATTCTTAATCCAGCTAATGCTAAATTCTGAAATTACCTAATTTTTAAATATTAATTATTGAATTAAATAAGCATTTAACTTGAATAAGTATATACTTTGAAAGTATAAGAAAGAAGTTTGGTCTTCTATTGATTTGAACTGGAAAAAATCAAGTAACTAAAAAAGGACTCAAATAAATAAGCTAAATATATTAATTTTTTATAACGATACCAAGGATAAGATCCTCGTACTCAAACCCAGCAAAAAGCTATAAAAAAAATTAAAAAAAAAGTCACGCTATACAAATTAGGGCCTAAAAATAAAATTACACAAATTACCCTAATATATACAAATATCTGTTGCATATATTGGGATTATTTAAATCACATGCCCGTAATATTTTTTCCTCTTTCATAATATATCTAACTAAGGCATATCTAACTATTTATACAGGATGTCAATTTAAAAAGTGTCAATGTGAATATTTTGTAAAATATAAAAGTTGCAAGAATGTTTGGAATAATAGCCATAGAGGTTGGAAAAACCAAAACCACCATATTTTTGTCCAGACATGAGCCATCCTCAAGCACTCCCACGCCAACATTCAACTTGAACTCCTCCCTTTTGTCATAATTTAAATTAAAAAGTCTTTTTAAATATAATATTCATCTACACAAAAAAAATGTCCATTTACTTCTCAATCACCGTTAATTGAATTGTCAAAGGAGGATCTATAATAAAGATATGGTTCTGTAGTTCCACCAACCTCTGAATATCTTCTGAATTAAAAGTTGTCAAATTGATACCCATTGACATGCTTTCTTTGAATTTTTTTTTTGAAATTTATGAAGACTCGATTTCTTATTCTTTTCTTAAAGATGAATTCAGGTCAAGATTTTTCCACAATAAAAATAAAAAATACCATGTAGAGCAAAAAAAGAATTAAATATTACTTACTATAAATTGAGAACATTTGTACATAAAAAAATTGAGAAACAAACTACTGTGTAACAATTATAGCATGTTTTATTATTTCTTCTCAACAGGTTTTAAATAATTATTACATTAAAGAGAATAACAAAACAAACATTTTATAAGAAAAAGCTAAAACAAAAATATAAAACAAACTCTTGTGCATTAAACTTACAAATTATTAAAATAAATATTTTTTAAGTATTTAAACTGTTAATTGATTAGTCGCTTAATCAGCTTTACAGTATACAGATAAAAACAATAATAATTTGAGAGTAAAAAAACTAAAAATAATGAATGTTCAGTCATATTTTTTTGTTGTCCTTTGTGTTTTATTTTCTGAGAGCTGGCTTTCAAAAGTTTCTCTATTTCTAAAAAAGAAAAAAAAATGTAAATATTGATTAATTAATTACCAATTAGAATATGCAGTTTATAAATAAATAGTAAAAACAGTGAATATTAGAATAAATCGTTACATAGTAAATCAGAGTAAAAAATAAATAAAGTGATAATGAAGGCAGATGATAGTAACCGATTATTGGTACTTAGATTTTTCTAAGAGCTCTGATGTTTTAGCTAAATAAATGATAATAAATCAATTGTATTGAAACGGAAGAAAACAACTAAAGAAATAATAATTATTTTTAAAGTGATATTAACTGCAAAAATGAAATGCAAACATACTTCACAAACGAAGTTTTGAAAATACAGATATAATTTAATAAAAAATAAAAAAAAAGTTTAATTTATTTTAAAACTTATGCCGCTGGAATATCTGACAGATAAAAATTGGATATTCGCTGCATATCTAATAAATATATGCCAGGAATTGCTTCTGCATGAAAAAAATATTAACAAAATATATATATTACAATATAACAATATAAATATAATAAGAAAGATTTTAGAAAGGGTACCATACAATCAATTAAGTGAATATCTTTCCTTAAAAAAAGTACTCCCTTTGACTCAGTCTGGGTTTAAAATAGGCCATAGTTGCAGTACGGCTCTCTTGAGTATCACAGATTATATTTTAGATCAGTGGGATAAGGGAAAGCTTAATTTACTAGTTCTTTTGAATTTTAGCAAGGCATTTGACACCTTAAGTTATAAAGTTTTATTAGATATTTTACGTTATATTGGTCTAACAAATAATGCTATACAACTATTATCTAAATATCTTGAAGATAGAAGTCAGGCAGTTTCCTATAATTCAAATTTCTCTAGTTTTAAATCTGTTACGAGCGGTTTTCCGCAGGGATCCATACTTGGACCACTCCTATTTAATTTATATATATCTAAGCTCCTTGAAGCCTTTCTATCTTGTAAGCATCATTTATACGCCGACGATACTTAAATATATTTGTCTTTTTTTCCAAGCGAAAGTAATTTAAATTATCACGTAGCAGCACTTAATTTTGACTTAAATGAATTCTCCAACAAAGCAAAAAATCTGAACCTCATAATTAATCCTACAAAATCTTTAGCTTTGCTTTTTGGTAAATATAACGATAAACTAAATATTTTAAATAATTTTAATAAATCAGTTAAATTAGGAAATAACACCTTGGAAGTTAATCATAATAATAATACTAATCGCGTTTATTGTATTGTTATTTATTATTCGGTTATTGTAGTTTAGTGTTCTTATCTAGTTTAGTAGTTTTTATAGTTTATGTTTATTCGTTATTGTTCTAAGAATCATGCAAAGCTATATCAGATCGGAGAAAATTGATATGTTGTTAATATTTGGAGAGTGCTGAAAGAATTTTACTAATGCTGCTGAAATGTATGCTGAAAAATTTACCGTTCTACTTCATCTTACGAGACAATATTTCCCAAGACTTGTCGAAAAAATGCGCTGCGAGACTAAATATCAAAAGACACTGCATTTAGAATTATATAAATTATAAATTATAAATTATAAATTATAAATTATAAATTATAAATTATAAATTATAAATTATAAATTATAAATTATAAATTATAAATTATAAATTATAAATTATAAATTATAAATTATGAATTATAAATTATAAATTATAAATTATAAATTATAAATTATAAATTATAAATTATAAATTATAAATTATAAATTATAAATTATAAATTATAAATTATAAATTATAAATTATAAATTATAAATTATAAATTATAAATTATAAATTATAAATTATAAATTATAAATTATAAATTATAAATTATAAATTATAAATTATAAATTATAAATTATAAATTATAAATTATAAATTATAAATTATAAATTATAAATTATAAATTATAAATTATAAATTATAAATTATAAATTATAAATTATAAATTATAAATTATAAATTATAAATTATAAATTATAAATTATAAATTATAAATTATAAATTATAAATTCTAAACATTCTTTGATAGATGGGGCAGGTTTTAAGAGATTTATATACTTTCAGGCAATTTTAAAAATGTAATACAAAAATATAAAATACTTCTCTTTTACAATAGATTTATGGAAGGCTGATATGCAAATAAAAAGCTTTCTGGTTGTAACCATTCATTTTACAGCAAATAAGGAAATGTCTTCTGGTACATATTGTTAAGTGGGTAAAACTAAACATGTTTTGGTTATACAGTTAACATTTGATGTGAATATTCAATCAAAAATGCTGAAAACTTAGTTGAACTTATTGAGAAAGTTCGGATAATTGTTGTTTGGTTCAAACAGAGTATTCATGCATGTAATGAACTTCGACAAACTCAAAGAAAAATAAAGGCATTCTGAAAGGTTGTGGCAATTTTTCTACCCTATGGATATTTTTTTTTTGCCTCATAAATGCACGGCAGCTTTTAGTCTGGTGAGCGTGGTGGTGGGCAGATCATCCCTCCCTTTTTATACTTACTGATTTCATCTTTGGACGCCACTTAATTTAATTAAAGTTTATTTAAATTTTATAATTAAAGATGTTGTTTATAATTAAGTAAATCAAGAAACTTAATTATGTTTTTTTTTAAAGCAATATAATATAAGCAATATAAGTTCAAGTGAAACGGTTTATTTTAATTTTTTAACAAAATGTATTTTATACCCTAGATGTCAACTGAAACATTGCATTCCGTGCGGTCAATAAAATACTTACAACTATTTACAAATGGTGGTGTGATAGTGATAAAAAAAATGGATAAAAAAGATACTGAAAATAGTGATAGTAACACTCAAATATCATAAAGAGAACGTGTAGCTCTATGGGTTTATATTAAATTAAAATGCGAATATGACATTAATTATATGACGTTAAACCTGGGGAAAATTCATGAATTCTCTGCGCAGGAAAAAAGGATTAAATAGACAGTACCCACAGGGCTACTTATAAATCAAAATATGTGTACCAACAAAAATAAATACCACAATCAATCAAAATAGAATAAATAAATCATTAAACCAAGTTCATATAAGTATGATGAAATTTTACCAACTCCGCCACGCAGCTTAAACACTTCCTGCTCAGCGTTACTTCTTAGGAATTCTAGGGAAGCATTATCCAGCGATTGACAGGCCTGAAGGCAGGGCCTTAGGTGGGTGAGGATAAAGGTCAGCAGTCTGGAAGCAGCAAGGGTTGAAGGCAGGGCTCGGCGTTGAAAATGGTGTCAAGGCGTTGACTCGGCCTTGAGCGTGATGTATGACACCGTCAACTGTATGACAGCTATCAGCAAGGATTGAAGGCAGGGCTCGGCGTTGAAAATGGCTTCAAGCAGTATGGCAGCAATCAGCAAAGATTGACGGCAGGGCTCGGCGTCGAAATTGGCGTGAGGCAGTATGGCAGCAATCACGTGGTTGGGACAGGTAAAAGTAGACAAAATGACATAAGGACTAAGCAATAAGTAAGAAGGACCCCCCAAAAATATCAATCAAAGATATTTTGTGGCGTAGAATTATCAACCTTCGTTAAAGTTGATTGGGCAGCAACGCAGTTTAAAGTTAGACTGGATTTTGTTTATGCATTTTTTGATAATAAAATACTTAAATACAAACGTAAACTGTGTTGTTAATAATAAAATATGTAACACAATATAAAAAACAGGTTTAATGATGTCAAAATAAATTAAAAGTACTTCAAGAGTCCATTTAATTATTTAAAAGTCCCTTGAGCTTTTAGGCAACACACAGTACATACTTTGTTTAAATTACGGATACCTCCGAAAGCGATGTTGCCGAGATTAACATAAATAAATTAGAATTATTAGTAAACAATATTCTTTCCAAATTAAAGTAAACTAAATAAAAAGAAAGTATGTAGTATTTTTTTAAGATGATGCTAAGGGAACAAAAAAATGCTACAAGGTAACCTTTTAAAATTAATTTTAGATGAAAACCAGTTGGAACTCAACATTCTATATCCTCGTAAGATTTTTGAAGCCAGTTCTTTTTATGGGAAATAGTATTTTATTCAATGTGAATGCTCCAAATACGTTGAAGGCTGCTGAACTTGAAGAAGTTAAACAAGTTACCATTAGATATTTGAAGCATGAAATATCTATTTCAGCCCAAAAGAAAAATGAATTTTCATCTTCTTATTTCGATCTTTCAGATAAAGGAGATGGATGTGATCAACCATTTGATTTGTGGGCTCCCCACAAAAATGTAGCTCATTCAAAAAGAAAAGGTAGAGGGGACAAAACTGACGAAGAATTTGTCAATACCAGTAAGGTATCTAAAAGATAATTCATTAGAGATTTGGAATGAAATGAAATTAGTCTATCCACAACATAAGGTACAACAAAAGTATCTATGACACAGCGAAAAAGGCCATCAAAACTTTTTTTTGGAATCATTTTGCTTAAAATAATACCACGATCATGAACTGTTATGAAAAAAAACTTTACTTAATTAATTAAATATTACTGGTTTCATTTAGTAATAAATAATTCATAATTATTCATGAATACTCTGATTTAAAACGTTTCTATTTCCATTGGTTTTTAAAATATCTCGATATATCGAAAAAATCTATATTTTGACTACGAAATATGCTTGTATCGATATCAAAATTTCGATGCATCGATTGGACCAATAGATCGATATATTAATATATTTTGCCGTCCCTACTCGTGCCTTTTTTTTTTGCATTTTTTTTTCAGCTAAATTATTAGAAAAATATTTATGAAAAGATATAACTATGCATCATTACGTAGCACAAAATCGAGTAAAAGTATAAAAAGCTTTATTAAAATTACTAAAAATAGGTTTAGCATTAAATATTATAAAACGAGCTTCACACATTTTTGACCTTCCGCTAAAAACCGAAATTAGAAATTATACCACGGAGTGTCAACGATATTACTAGCCAAGCAATATCTTGGTCAAAAAAAGATGGATAATTTTAAAATGGCTTCTTTCAGTCCAGATCGACAGTAACTTAACTTCATTTATACAGACTGTATATAAGGCTATAAATAACAAATATCAACTAGACGTAATTTACACGAATTTCGCTAAAGCCTTTGATAAGATGGACCATGGACGTCTTCATCAGAAACTTAAAAGGATAGGTTTCCATTCTAATCTTGTAGAATTTTTTGATTCCTATCTGGCAGATAGATACAGTTTGTAGATTATATTGGATTATATAGATTATATTATTAGATCATATGTTTACAAAACATATTGCGGTCCTGCTCAGGGTAGCAATCTTGCTACTCTTTTGTTTTCCATTTTCATCAATGACATGTCTAGTAACTTTAATACTCCGGCTTCCTTTTAATATTAAAAAGTGTAAAAAGATGTTAATTTCTTTGTTGAAAAATTAAATTAGCTACATTAAATGGTACAATTATTTTTAACTGTGATTATGTTCGTGATTTGGGTGTCACTATTGACAAGAAACTTAATTTTTGCAATTATATCGTTAGCATCATAAAGTCATCTTTAAAAATCTCTTAGTTTTATTATAAAAATTACATTATACTTCACTAATATATCAAGTAGAATTGTCTTGGCCTAATGCCCTAATAAAATCGCGATTACTTCATGCGGCTCCACTCTGGTATCAAAACTATATTCTGAAATTATATAGAATATTCAGAAATCTGGCCAACCTAAATTTCTGAAATATAAGCTGAACCCAAAGAAGGATACGATCAGCACTTATTACTAGCAGATTAATTATGATTTCCCTTCTTCAGAAAATTATTTATGTTGGTTGGCTTTTTCTTTTCAAATTATGTAAGGGTCATATTAACTGCCTGGAATTTCCAGCATCTCTATAACTTATTCTGCATTACATTAGTACTAAAAGACAAAACATTTTTAGTTCCAAACATATAGTACAAATTTAGCAAAGAAAGAGCCTTTAATGGGCATGCTCTTCTTTTAACTTTGTCCATTTGAATCTGGATGTCATTCTCTTTCACAT
The DNA here is from genome assembly GCF_022605725.1 of Anthonomus grandis grandis. Lineage (NCBI taxonomy): Eukaryota > Metazoa > Arthropoda > Insecta > Coleoptera > Curculionidae > Anthonomus > Anthonomus grandis. The sequence continues at coordinate 26,480,967 of NC_065546.1, forward strand.
GTCACCTCGTCATTTAAAAAAATTATTGTCAAATCATATTATTTGTATTTAGTTAATGTAGTATTAATATAATGTATCACATTGTTGATGTGTCACACGATGGGGATTCCCATTTGACATATCATCAAATTGAAGTTAGCTGGAGGTGATTGACAGAACTTTGTCATATACAAAATTAAATTATTAATTGATGAATTAATTCGTCCTCCTGTATGTCTAAATTGGCGTGTTTTTTTTTTCAAGAAGTTATTAAGATGTTTTAAAGTGAAAGCATTGTATATACTCTAAAAAATAACAATCATTAATATAAATATCCTAGAGAAAACATGACCTATTAATAAGTTGCTGGTATAATTCGCATTGGTTTAGTTTAAAAAATTAAAGATGTGAAAGCTGGCAAATCGTTTATGAAATAATAAGATATGGAATACCAAAAGACAATATATATTGGTATATATAGTGTTCAATTAGTTGTTTAACAATTATATTTTATAGTGATAGATTGTCCATTAAGAACAAAGTGATATAGAGTTGGCTTCTTATCAGTCTATTTAATAGTTAACTCAGTTATAGACTCTATATTTATACTACCTTGATCACAATAGTTGCACAGACCTTCTTCCCATTTAACTTCAAGTCTTTAATTACAGTCAGTTAGTTATTAGGTCTTTTTAAACCCCTGTCTTAACTGTATGTTGTGTAAAAAAATATGACACTGGCATTTTATATGTTTTTTTTTAAGACCTACAATCGTGAAAACATGAGCATGATTTGCTTGGTTAGAGTTTTTACCCAGAAAAGCTAAGTCTTCAAACCCTGACATTCTTTGCCTGGATTTTCCAAAAAAAGTTCTCACAAAAGTCAGAACTTTGTCATCAAACATCAAGGCACAATAACAATCTAGTTTACTCATAGATTTTGCCTGCAATTTAAGGTGTTCCCAAATTGGTTTGATTTGTCCACAATTGAAATATATATTGAAGAGTTCTTGGAGATGGTAATTGGAAAATGTACCTGAGTTACTTGTAAGGCCATGGACTATGTTAAGGAATTGAAAGGGCAAAACCTTTGCCTTTCACTGAGCACCTGCGACCCGAAGGTAGATAATTTACATTACACCATTCAATTATGAAAGATTAGACTTAAAAAGGCAAGAATGCCTTTTTATTCTCTTAAAGATTAAAAATAAAATTTGTGGAAATATTGGAACAAGAGCTCCTTGATAGTAAATAATTTGACTGGACTTACCCTTCTGATGGCCCGTATCTTATGCTTCTCATAAGAAATTTAAAAATCTAAAAACACCATCTAGTTAGCCATAAAAAAGTATAAATTTCTTGTCTCTTGCATTTTTTCCATATATTTAAGCGTTTTCGGAAAAATTGCTGATAAACCAAAGAGAGCATGATTAAACCCGATTAATCTTTAAAATTAGAAAAAATAAAGTGGGCTGTGACTGTTTTCTTTTTTATCAAATCAAGTTAATTTTATCTAAAAATGTAAGAAACGATAATTTTAGATTTTTATATGCCTAATTAGATGGTGTTCTACATTTTCAAATTTATTATTGAAAACATAAGATAAGGGCCATCATAAGGAAAAGCCCCCCTAATTGCTTTCCTGAAATTGGGTTTACATCGTTTTTGGAATAAAAAATTTTAAGAGGATCCTATTTTACAGAAGACTTTAAGAGGAAATAATTAGGATATATATATATACATATATATATATCCGTTGTATAAATGCGATATATATATATATATATATATATATATATATATATCTATAATTTGGCCATTCTTATCGCGCCTGGATCAACCAGGCTTAGGTATTTTGAATATTAGCTTCTTTTATGCTCTTGTCTAGCCTTGATGGAAACGAGAGCAGTAGTAGCCTATTTGTATCCCTACCGAAAAGTGGAATAAAGTGAATAATTATCTCACTTCAAATTGCTAGTAATTTTATTGATTTACATACGGTCTTTCGAAGTTAGAAGTAGTACATATTCTTTTTTTTCCTAAGCGGGCTAAGTTTAGTTCTCGCTGGAAAAGTGTTCATTTATTGATCCGTTCGTGCCGGATTTTCAAATTCAAATTCAAACGCTTTATTTGCCCATATATAAAATTATAAAATACAGTTATAAATTTAATTAAAAATTTGACAAAAAGGATTAATTCTTGATTATAAAAACCGGTAATCTATTGGTACATACGAAATAACAAGTCCAACTAGTAACTGTAATTTAATTAATTTAATTTTAGAAAATATGTTTAAAGATAGTTATTTAATGCTGGATGCAATACTATTTCACATTTTAACCCTTGCAAATTTAAAAGAGCGCTGAAATGATGCGGTTTTATACCGTGGCACAAGAAAAATATCATTGTTTCGCGTTATGTGTTCATGCTCAAAATCCAAAAATTTATCTCGCAAGTTTGCCGGTTGGCCTTTCTTTATAATCCGATAAATAAAGTTAAACATATGATGCTTTCGTCTATTTGTCATATTTAATAAATGTTTGTCATGAAGATATGGCGCTATATGGGTTCTATATGAGATATTATAGGCAAATCGCATACAGGAATTTTGAATTTTTTGAATTGCGTTTTTGGTACTTGAATGTACAGAGCCACCATATACCATATCACGGTAATCAAACAAAGATAAAATAAGGCTTTCACAAAGTAATTTTTTATGATTTGTGGATAGGTTCCGTTTAAATTTAAAAATGTTTTTCAGGCGTAAATAGGCTGCTTTAATTTTGTTTTTTACATGGGGTTCAAAAAAAAGATAATTGTCAAATATGATACCCAAATTTTTGGCCTCTGGGAAAATTAGAACCGGAGATTTTCAAAATGTTGCCTTAAATTATTATTCGAACAGATCATAAGAATTTTAGATTTTTCAGCATTTAATTTGAGGTTGTGATTTTTTGTGTAGTTTTCTATATTCATTAAGTCGAACTGTAACTTGCTGAAATTAATTAATATTCATATCTTCAATAGAAAGAGGGATATACAGTTGTGAGTCATTAGCATACTGCGATAATGTGGAATGTTTTACACCTTTATAAATGTCTGCCACGTAGAGTGAAAAAAGTAAGGGTGATAGTATAGAACCCTGAGGTACGCCTTGATTTGATTGCCTAAACTTTAAACATTGTTTTTCTAACTGTTGAACTGTCATAACACAACTTTCATAATTATATAGATATTCTTTAAAGAAGTTAATACCATATTCAGAGATTCATTCAAAATACCTTAGTTTATCCAACAACATTTCATGGTTACGTATGTCGAAAGCTTTACTAAAGTCGAGCAGGGCTACAGATTTTGCTTGATTTTGCTTGCTGATCTTCATTAACTCTTACGTCCTTTAATATTTTAACTAAGCATGTTGACGTGCTAAAATTATTTCTAAATCCTGACTGGCAATCGGGAATTAAATTATAAGGTTCAGCAAAATAAGAAATCTGCTTATAAATTTGTTTTTCAAACACTTTGGACACTGCAGGTAATATACTGATTGGTCTTAAATCCTTGTATTCTTTAGGTACTGAATTTTTTGCAATAGGTTTGATTATTGCTTTTTTCCATAAATTTGGATATTTTTGCTTATGTATGCACTTATTAATTATATGTAATAACGGATTTAAGCAAAATCGAGAACAAAGTTTCATGTCCTTAATTAAGATACCATCAATTTCCACTGCATTGGATTTTATTGAAGAGATTATTTTAGTTAAATTAGAATATTCAAGAAACTGAATAGATATAGAATTTTAATTTTTATTTTTTGTTAGATGAAGTTTGTCTGCTACTCTCCAAAAATCCTCTCCATTTTTATATGACAGTTGATTAAAAGAAGTAATTTTTTCTCTAATGATTGCGTGGTTGTGTAATTTCTTAGTTCTCTATAATACTGCAACTGCGCTGGACATTTAATTTATAAATATTTTTTATGCGCACGGTCCCCGTTTATCTTAGTTTAATTAAAGTTTTTATATTTTGTGTTATCTAAGGACAAAACGGTTTTTCCTTGATTTTTTTAGTTTTAATAGGTGCATGCCTATTTAGGATTATCAAAATATTTTTTCCTATCGCCTTTAAATTCTCTTATTTAAAAATCTTAATGTACTATAGAAATGAAAAATACGCGTCAAGATTTTTTTTTGTATAAAAACGGCGCCACATACGAAAAAAAGATAAAAATTTTTTTTGTTGCAAATTGAACGAGGAATTCAAGAACAATTTTTAATTTGAAATATCTTAGTGGCGTACCATTTTTTTTAATTGAATTAATTACCCGTATGCGAATGGTGAATATAAAATTCTTAAATGCATGTCAAGAAATGCGCGATAACTACTTCTTAAACCCCTCCAAATTTCATTTGCATATCTCTAACCTAACTTTATATATAACGTTTGAGTACGTAATAAATATTCTTACCAGCTCATGTTTCTTCCATTTATTTAGCCCATGTTGTCTGCACCAAGGAACCCTATATCTAGAGAAATGATCCCATTCCAAATTCTATGCCTTTTTATGCCCTAATTTAGAAGAACTAAAGCTTAAAACTAGAAATTAGGGTAAGTAGAAAGCAGTTAACTTTAGCAGACTCTTCTTGACCTACGAAGGGACGCCTTCGCAAAACTAATAAAAAAGAGTCAACGTTAAGACTGCCACTAACATCACTACCGCCAAATTTTCTTAATATCAAGTACCCCTAAGATTGTCACACTTAGATCGATTTCCAGGAACTTAAACTTGACAAGTTCTAGATTAGTCTATTACGCCACTTTAAGTCGCATCTCCAATGTAAGTCAAAATTATTAGGTTTGAATAATAATATTTAGTTCTAAATATGAATTTTGTGATTTTAAATATAGTATAAGCATTTTTTCGTGTTATCTAAGTCTGAAAGATTACTCACATATTTTACCTGCATATTTTATATATTCTTAAAAATTCTCTATAATTTATTTTCTTTTTTTTCAGAATAAGCAAATATGTCGAAAGATACAAGTTCAATGGTTTGGGACTATCTGGTATTTATAATATTTGTTATTGCAAGTACATTTGTAGCAGTCTATTCAAGATTTTTTGGACCAAAAGAAAGGACAAAAGCTGATTATGTCTTTGCTGCTGGAAAGGTTTCAATGGCTGCTATGATGTTAAGCATTGCAAGGGGAACTTTAGGAGTCAGATCTTTTTTAGGTATGTTATAACATAGGAATTAGTAATCTTTATTAGTAATTATATCTGAGAATAACGTTTACTATCATACGACAAATATTTAAATTTTATGTGCTCAATATAATTATTATGTTTATGTTCTTATAATTTCAAACTTCGAATATTTAAAAGTTATTACAGTTAGAATATATTTTACTTTTGGTTAAAATAAATGAATATTTCTAATTATGTAGGGACCATTAATTATTAATAATTATTATTATATAAAGGCAATTGTGTATTTTGATTTTCATTGGGAATTTTTTTATAAATATTCTTTTTAAAATAATAAAATATTTTGATGACGTTAAAACAAAGTAGCATTTACTACATAAGATTAAGCGCGAGGAAATACAAGCGTCTTCATAATCAGTCAAAAAAAAATCAGCTGGCGAAGTCAACATTAAGAATAAAATATATTATGATAACAGAGTAATTTTTTGGAAAATTTTGTTGAACAGAAACTACGTAGAACACTTTTTTTCAGTTTAAACATATATTACTTTTCTCCATATTCGCAAAAAAATTTCAGCCTGTATGCTTTTATTGCTTAATATTCAATTGGCAAGGTTAGAAGAGGTTTAAATTAAATGATTGAACTTAAGACTGAACATGAAATAATTTTCCAGCGACAAATAACACAAGTTCCAATAAAAAAGTTATCATTCGCGTGTATCTCCAAGGCTAATGTTAAAGTTTGAGCTGGGTACTAATTGTTAATAATGCCATTTCATAGAGCTTATAATTTATGTGTTGCTTAAGAACTGATCCTATAGATAAAGCGGACTTAATCCAAGAAACCCCTGCACAAAAGCTGTAAGTAAACAAGTCATAATTTAACAGCCGCTTAGTTTTTTCAAGCAAGTTGCTGAATAGCTTTACACCAAAATTATGTGACTTCAGAATAGTCAGAAAATTTGACTTACTTTCGCTCTATTTAAGAACAAAGTTGAATAACTGATGAAAATTTCTTCTGATTTTCCTTCTTTTACTTCATATAGAACAACCTATAGAACTTTAACCTCCCCTAGTTAAATAATCATATCTACAGGTTTTTTTTTGTTCACCATTATCACTTCACTCATTACAATTTTTTGACACAAGTTATAATTCACTTAATTAGGGTTAATTTTTTCTATATTGTTTTCATGGTGGTTTAAAGCTCGCCTGCTCAATGCAGCCTAATTAAACAGTTTCTACAGCGCATTTAATTGTAATAATAATAATAATAATAATAATAATAATAATAATAATAATAATAATAATAATAATAATATTTCCTCACTATGAGGGAAACCGAATCTATCGAAAAGAAACAGATCTAGCTGACGAGATAAAACAACAATGCAGGCAAGATAATGTATATCTGCTCCCGCTAGTTATTTCATCCACTGGAATTGTCCCTTTAACACTGTCCAAAAACCTTAACGCATTGGGTCTTTCCTTCTGGACGATTGTCACTATACAGAAATCTGTTATAATAAATACATGCAACATTGTTGGAAAGTTCCTAAATCTACCATAGCAAAATTCATCTTGCCTTCAGGCCGATGAAATTGACAACACCGCTATCAGCGAGCTAAAACAGAAAAATAATAATAATTATAAAAATAATAATAGTAATAATAATAATAATAATAATAATAAAAGGACTTTATTTAGCAAAAAAATGCTATGGACACTTGCAAATGCTCTAGGCGAGATTTAGTTCGACCAGAGATAGACTGCTTCAAGCAACTACCCTCCAGGCGTCTGTTCAGCTAACCTAGGTAAAATTAAAACTAAAGCTAATTTCTAGAGTTACCCTATCTAAATAATTTATAATTGAATTAGATAACCTACGAATTTTACTAACTAGCTATTTCTCATCTCTAGAATTTATTTGCTAACTGGACATGTATAACAAAAAAAAAACGCATTGCAAATATGACAAATCATGCTTTAATAGTACCTAAACATGGTATTTTACAAACAACGTTTAGTCTAAATATGTAGATTATAGGTTGTTTTCGACGTGTTCTTTAAATTTTTTTGGTGGTAAGTTTAAACCATTTAATGCTTTGTTAATTAGTAAGGCAATGTTATACGAAAAAGATTTTTTGAAGAAAGCGGTGTAGTGGCGAGGAATGGAAATAATATTTATGTGCCTTATATTAATATTGTGGATATCCATCTTAAAAGTAATTCTGTTGTGCAAATAAGGTGGTGACTTTTATTTGGTGGTTGTATTATTTTATGGAACAGTGTGATGGAGTGAATAAACCTTCGAGCTCTCATATTTATTCATTTTGTCTCAGTTATTTTATGAGTTATTGCTTTAAATCTTCGTATTCCGTGGATAAGATGAAGATAAAAGTTTTGCATTTTCTGTATGCGTGTGCTGTCAAAAGTTATTAATGGATTTTAAGTGAGAATAATAGGTTGGTATTTTTTTCTATTCACTTTAATCCAAATATTATACCTACTGTTTTATTATTATTTAGTTTTAAACAATGTTTATTTGAAAAATCGACGATTCTGCTAAGGTCATAGTTAGTAGTTGTGACGACCTGCTCGCTTTCCTTCGAATTAAATGATAAGTACCCTTGTGTATCATTGGCGAAGCTATGATGTAAGCACGATATTAGTGTAGATGAAAACTTAAAGCTGTAAATTAAAAATAATCTCGATGCCAAAACAGAACCCGGAGCCACGCCTTTTGTTATTTCAAAAAGTTTGACATAACCCCCGCATTTTCCATCGCTTGTTCCCTGCCAGTAAGATAATTGCTAAGTAATTCTTTCGACCCTTGTGGCAACCCTATGTAACTTAAGATAGATAAAATTAAATCATGATTCAAGAATTTCTCGAATAATCCAGAAAAAAAGAATAGCTATTAATCCTTTATCAGTTGATTTTCGTATGTCATCTGTAATGCTTAACACGTGTTACAACTGTGACCCCTTCTATAATCTGACTGATTCTGGGGCAGAATCTTCGTCGCATCAAGAAAATTTTGGAGCTGTTTTCTAATTTTTTTCAAATATTTTTGAAACGGTGGGGAGTATGCTATTTTAAAGAGACCGGATTGGAGCTTTTAGGTAAAGGAATGATTTTTGCTTTTTTCCACATACTTAAGAATACTGGATTTTTAATGCAGTGGTTCATAATATACACAAGATATGGCAGTAAAAATAGCACACACAAATTGATGGCACGGATATTTATCTCATCGATTCCCGTGGCTGTAGTTTTTACCCTTTTTAAAGCGTTTAGAATGTCAGCTTCATTAATACAAGTAAAGCTAAGATTTAAGTCCTCTTTGATTCTGTTATTTTGATGAAAGTCCATTTGTTCTTGGTCGAGTTGTAGGTCCGAGCCCCTCAAAAAAATTGGAAACCAACTGAGTTGTACTCACTTAATTTAAGAAGATCCACATTGTAATCACCCACGCAAAAAATACTTTCGAACATCGGTAATAAATTGGCTAAGGTATTTTTAAATTCATTAAAAAAATCTACATAGCTTAGATTTGGAGGCCTATAAGAAACCTCAAAGGCATATTCCTTGTAAAAAAAACTAATTTTTATCCACAACTGCTCAATATCCTCAGCCGTTTGCACAATCGAACACAGTATGGATTTTTTAACGTAGACACCCACGCGACCATCATTCTTATCCCTATCCCGATGAAAAAAATACCCCGATGAATAAGTAGTCTTCAATGTGAGCCTGCTCGTTAGTTTTTTGTAACCTTTTTGTGTTTTATAACCAAGTTTATGTGGCCAAGGCCAAATGTATCTAGTTTTCTCGGACAATGCAATTTTTAAAATGAGAAAAATGCGGAATTAGCGTCCAATAGTTAAGTGTGCAAAACTTATTTTATTAAACATGTTTTGAAAGCCAATTTTTAATACGTTATTTAGTACAGAAAATAATAAACTAAATATAACTCTTTTTTAACTTCAAGTTAAAGGAAATATTTATCTGCGGAGCAATAAATAAATATTTAATATTATAGATGTCCCGCTTAAATTTAATATTTTCTCTTATTTTTAATTGTAAAATACTGATAAAAATGAAAGATTTGCAATGCTAATAAGATGAATGTTCAGACAGATAAGTTATCCATCAACAACCAAAAAAGCAGTTTATAAGCTATTTAGCTATAAGCTATTTTGTGCGTGTGAGCCGTATTTTTTGGTTATAAATGCATTCAATAACGAAAATAGTAAATAATAAACTTACATCTGGTTATTTCTTATATATATCACTGCTACTTTAATTCTGTTTTTTGTACCATGTTTATTGACAAAATTTCACCATTCCATGACCAACAATTTTTGACACCGTATTTTTCACACACTGATTTGTATAGATTTTGTTTTTCCTTCGTTAACACTTTCGTGAAAACCACAGCAGTTCCTTTTAACATTTCCTTTTTACCAAAGACTCTGTCCGTTTCCATTTATCTACAAACACTACTGCGGTGGGTCAAGGTTTTTGACGATCTTGGGCTTTCGCACCTATCCGATAGCAGTAATTTAAGTCGTTTTCAGAGACGGACAAAGATTTATTTACTATAACGTCCACCACCGGTTTTCTTAAATTTTCTGGCTTCTCGTCAGTTTTTTCGGCTAAACCACTGATCACGATGCCATTATATTTTTGTTGCTGGTCATGCGCTCAAACTTGGTTATTCTAAGCAAAAGTGCTTCATTACTTGTATCCTATTGAGGTAAAGTACATTCAGATTTTCTTAAAGAAAACAAAGTTTTCAACTTGCAGACATTCGCCATCATGTCTCTCTCAAGCGTCCTGACTTTGTCTTCGAAATTCGAATTTAGTTTTGTGGCGTTGTTTTACATGGTATTTCTTTTTTTACTCATTATAACGAGACTCTAGATACCAAATTACACTTTTACACTATTGTATCTATTAACTGTTGCTAAAATCGTTGTAATAAAATTGTCGTATTGGCGGCGAAAAATTGACGAATCGACTTCTATGCGTACAGCGCCATCTCTTTATCAAATAATAAGAGTATTTATTAAAATTGCCTTCCCAAAAGCCTTTCATTTCTTAATTTTACAAAAACTTAAGTGGATTCGCAAAATATTTCAACAAAGTGTTATGTTAATTTATATGGATCAAATGAGGGAGCCATGATAATATATCTAGGTTAAGTCCATATTAATATACTTAACCCAGCCTAATATGCCTAAATCGAGAGCCTGAGTTAAAAATGTTTACCAAATTATGATTATCTGAAAAAAGTACATTTATCAAATACATTTTTTCATAATACGCGCATCCGAATTAAATTTTTAGTATTTAGTAAATAAGTATCTAATAAATAAGCTAAAAGCCGGTAAACAAGAATATAAATCTTATGATCATGACTCATAGTTTTTGTGTTTTGTTAAAACTATAAGACCTTCACAAAAAGAAATCACTTGGCTATCATCCGAATAAACAAATCTTTAGGGAACTGGCGTATTGTGTATTATAATGAAAAATCAAGAGCATTATCAAATTTGCAAAGTACATGTCGCTTTCTAGATTAAATTATTTTACTACTAGTGTTAAACAGTAAGAAATATTTAATTATATATATTTACTTATTTTATTTATTTATTTTTAGCAATAGTATAAACCATTTACAGAGCCTAAGGTTACAATAATGCTTTAACAATTTTTAAGATATAATAAAGACATACATACATTAAAACTAAAATATTCTCCGCGACATCATAGTACAAACTATAGTTTAACAATTTATAGCAACAATCTTAAGCTTTCTATATAAAAATAAGGAACCACAAATTATTAAGCCCAAAAAAAATAAATATCCTTATACCTAAATCTCAAAGAAAGAAATAAAAAAAAACATAAACAATACAAACAGCAAAGTTGATTGGATAATCCCAAAAACGCTCTTACAACTTCAGCACCAAAGCATACCAATAAATCACAAGATTGTGAGCCTCTATTAGCGTTATTGCACATTACATACAGGGGTGAATATAAGAGTATATTCGTATTTGCCTTGGTACAGTAAAAGGTTTTATTATTCCTAGAATTTAATCGTGGTATACAAAAATTTAATTTATCTAACAAATCAAAACAGTCAATATCCCCACGCAGAATTCTATGCAACAACACAACTGAAGCTTGTTTCTCCTGAATTTAAGAGATTTCACGTAGAATCGAGTTAAAAGCAGATTATATTAAATACCATGTGGAGGGTAAAAACCATCAACTTGAAAGGATATATACTTAAGAAACTTATGAATTTCATAGTAAGGGCTTCATATAACAGCAGCGTATTTAAGTTTAGAACGTACACAGTTAAAAAATAATGTTTTTATTGCTTCTATATTATTAAAACCCCGACAGTGGCGTACTATGAAGCCCAAAGTCCTACTAGCGCGATCAAAGACAGACTCCATCTTATCCACAAAGGTTAATTTAGGGACAAAAAGAACACCTAAATCCGAAATGGATTCACACCGATTTGAAATTGTTGATAAACTATATTTAAATTTAATTGGATTTTTTCCGTGAAAAGTATGTAAGCACTTTACATTTCGCGACATTAAGATTTAATTTGTTTTTAGTGCACCACAAACCAACACAATTCAAGTCGCTCTGCAAGGAATGACAATCATTTATGTTTACGATAGTAGAAAATATCTTGATGTCATCGGCATATGGAGTGGTTCTTATTGATAAGAATAGTAATTAAATCATTTATAAATACCAGAAAGAATAACGGTCCCAAGTTCGAGCCCTGTGGCACCCCCGAAGATGCAATACGTTTATGTGAACAAAAGCCCCTTTGAAAAACATATTGTTTTCTGGCTAACAAATAACTTTAAAATAAGGAGTAAAAAACAGATGAAAAACCACAGCTTTGAAGTTTTTTTTAAAAGAAGACTATGATCCAATCGATCAAAAGCCTTAGAAAAATCCAGGTAAATTATGTCTACTTGGCTTTGTTTGACCAATGTTTCTGCTATACACATTCGGCGCTTGAAGTTGGAGGCGCCAACTCTTTGCTTTTATCAGTCCGGTCAAAGTTCGGTTGCAATTCCTCGCATACCTATGTACGTGTTAGCCGGTCATGTTTACAATTTATTTCAACCTTTGGTACGAAGACGGATACAGTAATAAAATAAAAATGGTTTTCACTGTTGATCAAAAGATTAATATGATTAAATGGTATTGTCCTGCGGACAGTGCAGAAGAAGTTGTCAGCTGTTCTATATTTACATATCCTGATGAGCATGTCCCTACTGCTAAAACAATTTATAATATCTGGCATAAGTTTGAGCAGTCGGGATGTGTAAATCGGTGTGCAAAATGTTCTCATCGAACACCTGACGCTAGGATTGAAAAGGAAGTCAATGTGTGTGCTTCTGTAAGTAAGTAAGTGAACTTTGTTCTAGCTCCCAAATTTTTGAAGAACTTGATATTCCAAGTCGTACAGTGCGTGATATTTTCAAAAGAAATAAGTACAAAGCCTATAAAATTAAAAACACTCAGGAAATTTTTCCAGAAGATCAAATAAAACGCTTGGAGTTTTGTGAAATCTTAAGAAAAAAAAAGATAAAAATGAGGATTTCACGTAATATTTTATTTACAGACGAGTCATCTTTTTCTCTTCTAGGTCGACATCATTCTTCAGTCGTGAGATAATGGTCTCGGGAAAATCTACATTTGAGCGTACCATTACGAACTCAATACCCGCAAAAGGTAAATGTTTGGGCTGGTATTTTAGCCAACCACATTGAAGGGCCTTTTTTTATTTCTTTATTGATCGTATCTTAAACTCTGAGAGATATTTACTTTTATTGCAACAAAATATTATACCCGCTGTACGAAACTTGGATGTTAATTTTGAGGAAATTTGGTTTCAACAAGACGGATGTCACGCTCACAACGCTAGACAAGTGCAGGACTATTTAACAAACACTTTTCCTGAACGGCTTATTTTCACAAGAGGTACCATACCATGGCCTCCGCGATCTCCAGATCTGACGCCTTGCGAATACTTTTTATGGGGCTATTTGACGGAAATTCTTTACCAACACCAACGTGAAAGAGCCGTTAATTTGGACGAATTGCGGCTTAGAACTATTAATATTTTTAGGTCCATTACACCTGAAATGTTAGCAATGTCCGTAGAGAATTTTACGACAAGTCGGGATACTGTGAAGCCCAACAAGGAGGTGTATTTGAACACCTTATTAAATAATCCATTTAATTAGAATTATTATTTTGCTTAAGAGTTATTTTTTATTTTTATTTAGAATATTGTACTTAGTTTTCACCAAAGGTTTTTAAGATTTGAGCAAATTAAAGTTGTTTTTTTGACTTGCGATTACAAGCACGTTAAAAAAACAACATACATTTTTATCTTTTGTGTGCGCGTGAAATTCCAATACTTAATTCGAGGCTACCCATCCATCTTCAAGCGCTTGCTAAATATCACTCCGAGCAAGCCGAAATTAAATTCACATTGCGAGCGGTACGGAGAATCGGCGTCGCTATCGGTGGGAGGTTTGTGTGGCGGTGTGGCCGCAAACGTTCGTTTTCCGTATTCGATTTCCGAATTCGAAAAAAGAAACGGAATTCCGTGAACTTGCCTTGCGAACTGTGTAGTAGAAAACAACAACAATAACACAGACAATAATAATTATTTATTTTATATCTGGTTGCGTGATGGGCGACACTGAAGTAGTCATATTTGCGGTAGAGAAAGTTTCCTGTCTGTGGGACATAAAAAGTAAGGAATATCATAATAGGGATGTAGAGGACTTAGCTTGGGAACAAGTATGTAAAGAAGTTATTGCAGACTGGGACAATACTAATGCCATGGAAAAACTAAATAAATGTAAGAGATTATGTATATTATTTATTAACATAACATATTAACAAAACATCTTTTATTTGTTAAGAATTCTTTCGTTATATTAAAAGGTTACTTCTCCTGCTGGTGTAATGAAGTACTCAGCAAAATTATCTCTAATATTTCTTCCTTGGTTGGTGGATCTATGTTGCGGGCTTCGAAATGGTAAATCTTCGAAGTAATGTGTTAATGTATCTTCAAATCTATAGCCATCTGTTTTTCGTATGACATTATGTAATACACACGCTGCCTTTGTCGCCAGTATTGCAAAATCTGGTGGAATGGTTATACTAATATGGAAAATTCGCCATTTACTTGCAAGAATGCCGAATGTACATTCTACTATTCTAAGCCTGTTATTCTACTATTCTAAGCCTGGCTCTGCTAAGCCTGTAGTTAAATATTCTACGTTTATTGTCGAGATTGCTTCTTGGATATGATTTAAAAAAATTGTTAGTCAGACGAAAGGCTTCTTACCAAAAAGACCAACAAAGACATGCCCAGCCAAATTTTAACTATCCTGCAAAAACGGGAAAACAAATAGTTACTGTACCGAAAGATGAAGATAATGATACAAAATTTTTGCTTAGTCTTCGTGGTGAGATGAACAAAATGACCGATACTCAAAAACTTGATTTTAAAATAGGTATGCTTCAATTAGTAAAAAAAGTAACACAATGTCGTAATGTACCTTCTTCCTCATCATCAACTTGCAATAAGTATAACTATTCGCCGATGTCAAGAACAGCTTTTAATTCCCCTAGTGTGTCACCACTGCTTGAATCACAATATTCACAATATAATAGTATATAACTCAAGCAATATTCTGACATAATGCCCCCTCTATCACCCCACTTTCGTTACAAAGTCCATCTGGAATAAGCGATCACAGCTCGTCAAATTCTAGAGTTATCGTGCAGTCAGTTAACCGATTGGCACCTCTACAATCTACTGCGACAAAATATACAGAGCAGTATGCTGAAGACAGTGTTACAGGTTAAAATTGGCATTTTATACTCTTTATTAAAAGCACTGATTACAGTTATATTTTCAAAATAGATATTTTACAAATATTAATGATTGGTACTAGTAATGCCCTCTCTGTAATAGCTTCCCAAGTAACCCATAGTTCTGTTCTCTAGCCATTTCAAATTACAGTATTCTTTTTTTTTAAGGACACATTTAGTTTTGTACATTTCAGCTTCATATTGTACTGGTTGTTAATGAAATTTTATTTATACTCTTATAAAACCCGGTTCTGGACTAAAGAAATATTTTAGAATTTAAATTATATCCCATATTGATTATTCCATACTTTATTTAATTATTTTATAACGAATAATGATTAATTGGGCATGTACAATTATTGTGTATGTTGTACTGTTCATAGTATAGTATCTGATTTTGGCTTGACCATACCAGATATGCTGGTTGATTTTACTCGGACTGACCTATCTAATTTTTGTCTCTTTTTATCTTATGTAAATATTAGTTTTCTTGGAAGATAGCAAGAAGTTACTGGTCTAGGGAAAATCGAAATTGATTGTCATAGTGACACACATTTTCATTGCCAACTTCCTTGGGCCATAAATTTAGTTATTTATTTTTTTATAAAAGGTTTTATGGTACTTATAAAAAAAAGTTAAGTTAATTTCGATTGGCAATACATTTTGTGCGTGATTGCTTAAATACGGGTTTGACCTCTGCGGTCGTTCCTTTTTCCAGACCGCCATCATGAAGTGAAGAGTGCTTTAGTTCTTTTTGAAATTCGTGTGAATTTTACCCATATGGGGATATAATTGACTAAATGTGGTGATAGTAAATCAACTTTTTAGGCGTAATGCTATAATTTGTTGTTTTGTTGAATTTACTGGCCTTTTTGGCGATTTAAAACCTAATAATTTTTCACGTGCCCTTGAACATCGGCAAAATGACGGTCCTGATTGGCATTGGCAGGGAACAATTTAATTAACAAAGCTACATAACATGGATTTTGGACGGATTTTTTTTGTACGGACTTGATTTCTTCATGCCACATGGTACTTTTATTTTGGGATTATGTACTCTACTGGCTCAAATTTAGAGGAGATTTTAAACAACTGTGAGCTAACGTCTAACCTAGACCACTACCAGAGCTTGGCGTATTGTGAAGTGGAAGAGGTGAAACTTGGAAGCCTGCAGTTTTTTTTTGACTGGGAATTGGATGCCTGGGAGAGTCTCGAATCTGAAGTAGTCTGCTGTGTGTGGAGCTAAGTGACACAACATAACATTTTTTTATTCACTTATTTTATTTTTATTATCACAACTTTTATCTTTTGAGTTGAGATACATACATATATGACTTTACAATCTGAGCGGGGTGAAGCCGAATTGTGGTGGTTAGGGGATGTAATTATTTTTCTCATTCAAAGGCTGGATATATTTATATTATTCTGATAATCCAAAGACCCACCAGGTTCGACTGTACTTTGTCTCAAAAGTTTATTTAAAATTTTATTGACATTATTTAATCTATGCTATTTTATTATTGAATATTACTGATAAGAGTACATATATATGTGACAAGTGACTCCTGTGAGGTAAGACGCAGCCGGCTTCGTAGTACTACGAGTATACAGGGTGTTTCAGAGTTGTGGTGCCAAAACCTTAGGGGAGATTCCGCTCAGCAAAATAAGAAAAAAAGTTTATATGAACATGGGTCCGGAAATGTTTCGTTTCCGAGATACAGGGTGTCAACTTTTTTCCAAAAATTAAGTTTTTTATTAATAACTTAGAAATGCATTAGTCGATTTCATTGAATTTTTTACAGTTTATTTAAACCATTATCAGACATCTACTGAAGTAATTAAATTCGATCCGAAATTTCCAGGGGCGTACCAATAGAGCAAGTATTTTGTCTTTTTGTAGAAAAAAATATCACCCTGCAACTTTTTTGCGGTTTTTATTTACTTATTTTAAAAAACCCACTAAAATACAACTTTTTGGTCTCTTGACTTTTTTTAGTGTCTCGCTTCGTTTTTGAGAAAAAATTACAATACGGCACCACGGCACGTTTCTGAACTACATAAGGAAAAATAAAAATGCTTAGGAATTATCCAAAAATGTATCGCAGTGTGTTTGAAAACTAAAAAAAAACATTACCACGTAGATAACATCGAAATAACATCGAAATCGTAAATAATCGTAACTAACATCGAAAATACCGAAATTACATTCCTATCCACTCTAAAGATTATTTTTGTATCAAAGTAAGTGTTTTTGTTTACAACGCTCTGCATTTGTTAAAGTTTAAATTTAACAGTGTTAGATCTAAAATACCTATCTTGGTAGTTGGTGGTGAAAAAAAATGGAATACACTTTTGCTGACCTAACAGATATGCTTCTTGTGTATGGTGAGGCCCGTTGCAATTCTCGAGAAGCCGAACGAATTTATCGTCGAAAATTTCCCAATAGGCGACATCCCAGCAGAAAAAATATTTCCAAATATCGAAAGGCGAATACGAGAAACTGGTACATTGAGTGTAACACGGCCTGATGTTGCTCCCAGAAGAACTGCCCGAACTGTGGCTGCCGAGGAGGAAATTTTGGAAAGAATGGAAAATGCACCATTCGTTAGCACTCGTGAAATAGCTAATGCTATGGGAATTGGACACAGTTCAGTCTGGAGAATATTGCATGAGCAGCTGCTGCATCCCTACCATTTGCAAAAAGTCCATGCATTGATTCCAGCCGACTATCCACTCCGTGTTTTTTTCTGCCAGTGGTATCTTCGTAGCCTTATAAACAATTCACAGTTTAATAGGAACATTTTATTTTCCGATGAAGCGTTGTTTACCAGAAAAGGATATTTTAATAGTCATAATTATCATGTTTGGCATGAAGAAAATCCTCATGCAACGCACGTTACAGGCCACCAGCAGCGTTTTCATCTAAATATCTGGGCAGGAATTGTAGCTGATCAATTGATTGGCCCATTTGTATTACCACCGCGCCTAAATTGAGATGTTTACTTAGATTTTTTACGCAATACTCTTCCAGGACTCCTAGAAGAAGTTCCATTAAATAGCAGGCAACAAATGATATTTCAGCATGACGGTGCACCGGCTCATTTTTACCGAGAAGTAAGAAACTATTTGGATGAAGCTTACCCTGGACGATGGATAGGTAGAGGAGGACCCATTGCATGGCGTCCTCGCTCACCAGATCTTACATCTTTAGATTTTTTCCTTTGGGGTTACCTAAAAAACCTTGTTTATGCTACCCCCGTGGAAACAGTGGAACAATTACAGCAAAGAATTTTCGATTCTTGTCGGACTATTCAGAACACTGCAGGTATTTTCGAACGAGTACGACAAAGTATGGTGAGACGGTGCAATGCTTGCATCGAAGCAGGAGATTGTCAGCTTGAACATTTATTGTAATTTTGTTATCAGTGATTACTTTAACAAAAATGTATTCTCGTACCTACTAAGAAAATTGAGAAATAATGTATTATTTTAGGGAAAATTTTATTTGATGTTTTTTTAGTTTTCAAAAATAAACACACTGCGATACATTTTTGGAAAATTCCTAAGCATTTTTATTTTTCCTTATGGAGTTCAGAGACGTGCCGTGGTGCCATATTGTAATTTTTTCTCAAAAACGAAGCGAGACACTAAAAAAAGTCAAGAGACCAAAAAGTTGTATTTTAGTGGGTTTTTTAAAATAAGTAAATAAAAACCGCAAAAAAGTTGTAGGGTGATATTTTTTTCTACAAAAAGACAAAATACTTGCTCTATTGGTACGCCCCTGGAAATTTCGGATCGAATTTAATTGCTTCAGTAGATGTCTGATAATGGTTTAAATAAACCGTAAAAAATTCAATGAAATCGACTAACGCATTTCTAAGTTATTAATAAAAAACTTAATTTTTGGAAAAAAGTTGACACCCTGTATCTCGGAAACGAAACATTTCCGGACCCATGTTCATATAAACTTTTTTTCTTATTTTGCTGAGCGGAATCTCCACTAAGGTTTTGGCACCACAACTCTGAAACACCCAGTATACTTGGGTTATATTATTTATTTTCAAACTACTCCTAAGATGTCAAATTTTCTCAGATTAGCTAGTAAATATTAGAGTAAACTAATAAAAGGGTAATTTTGATTGGGGAAGCTTCAACAGTTAGGGTTGACATTTTTTTTTTGCTTAGGTCAATGTCCGTGGCGGGATATACCGGGCCATGTAAATTATTAGCTTAATTCGAATTGAAGCTTCATTCCCCAAAAGGTTTGGGTGTAACATAATTTATTTTATTTTGACAACCACACTTTTGATTGTGTATTTTTTTTTTGATATATTTCTTATAGATATATTTCTTATAAACATGGTCACGAATGACAGTGCACCATTCTGGAAAATTTAATTTTATGGCACGTTATCTGTTGACAACTTTGTTTTTCTTGTAATTAGAAACTTAAATGTTGTGGTTCCTTATTACCAACTTAAAAAATTATTCCTCTTAAAGATAAATAAATTAACATAATTCTCTGTGATAATCAAGACCTAAATAAATTGTTATTTTCTGTTGTTATTTTGTTTTTCACTTGAGTTGAGTAGGTTAGAATATCAGAGGTAATTTGGAAACAATAGTGTATACCGACTTGACTTTGATTTTGTTTTCCAAGTTTCGTTTTGAACTTGCCTAAATAAATTTTGATAAATATTGGGCGTCCTTTGGGATTATATAAAATCCAAAACTTGGTGGCGCCGTACTGATTTTGACATTTAATTGGGTAACTCTTGGGTAGTTACTACCTAAGAAATTTTGGTTCATTTGGTTGAGAAAGAAGCTAGAACCCACATCGGCTTGAGCTAGCAGCATTGTGAAGGATTCCTTCTCTGGGCATTTCAGGTAAGAGGGGAAAAGTTCCTCCGGGCATCAAACAACTTTTGGAGACCCTCCTAAGGCCATTAACCTTTCACTATTTTTAGTACTTCTTTTCTTTTGATTAACTTGGCATTCATCGGTTCACCATTTCATCATTAAAAAAAAAATGTAACAACAGTACCGATGAACCAATTGAAACATACCTTAGATTAAAATTAAGATTACTGTTACTTATGTACCTATCTAAATATACAATAAAAAATGTTCTTACCTCAAAGTTACGGCCAATTTTTCTTCCACATCAATAGCTAGCCTCATACATGTATCCTGCTTCTTTATCTTATGTCGTAGCATATTAAGCAATTCGTCGAATGTTTTTATAGACATCCGATAATAATCAAAAAATTTTTTCTGGGTGTGCCCGTAATTGTGATCTCAAAATGTAAAAAATTGACTCAGGGTTATTCGTCGAATGTTTAAAGGGTGTACCCAGTATCGCCGTTTTTTTTTTCTTTTTTTTTTGTCAGCAGGAATGCAATGGCGAGTAAAAATTTGTCGTCGTCCATTTTATCGACTGCGGCTGAAAAAAAACCGATCGCTGTCTGCGGCAAGTTCACGGAATTCCGTTTCGAATTCGGAATTCGAATACGGAAAACGAACGTTTGCGGCCAGCCTTACCGATGCAGTCGTTCTCTGTCTACTCTGTATCTATCAGGTCTAATACATTAAAATTCAATCTGTAAGATTCAACTCGCCAAACGTGTATACTGAGTTATAAGGGTCAAATTTGTAACCGTCGATCTTCCTTTTAAAAACAATAGAAATATATGGTTGAGTGCGCAAGTAAAGAATTTATATCAATTGATAAGGCAGGATGATAGGCTACGCTATTTGGTAGTTAAATGGCATCGTTAATTTACATAAAAAGATGAGTCACAATAAAATAGTGTTGGCGGTTTTTTTCTTATTACATCGCGTAAGCAACGGAATAAAAAAAGAAAAATTTTGAATTTATGCAGCCCTACAAAAATAGTCACCCCTACAGACAGACATAGGTAAGGGCAAATAAAGAGAAGAACAATGTCATATGAAATGTCATATGAAATTATTCTTTTGACAAACAGTCAGCATACTCCTATTGCTTTGATTAATGATTTTAAAACCATTTCAGGCGATGATGAGTGCATGCAATTATCAAAGATAGAATATATTTTAAGGTATCACATATTATCCGTTTTAACATTGGTTAACTTGTCCGTGTCTGATCTTGTCATGAAAACCGATAATGGATATTATCACTCCCGAAGACAAGACACTATTATAGCACTCGTGTTCGATGGAACTAGTGTTCCAATATTGTTCATATGTCACAGCTAACATATTTTTGTTTTTTTTTCTTTTAGCGTTAAAATGATACTTTTTAATTAGTAAGTTAATTAATAAACTTTTGTCATTAAATATTCTCAAAACAATCGATTATCTTGTTATTGATCTTCCGAATACACATTATTAGCATCAGTGGCTTTTTCATAACATATTAAATTTAAAATTGATTTGAATTTCATATATTAGCAGTAAACATTGTAAACAAAATAATTATTATTGTTTTGTAAAATATAATTAAGGAGCATCCTAATTAGATTTGTTGATTGAGGTGATTCAATAATCAACAAGAGAGCTGTATTCTAGGTGAGGCCAAACAAGAAAATAATATAGTAAGCAAATGCATTTTTATGTTAGTAATCTTTTCAATTTTTAACGTCACTTTATAAGACTTTTAGTTGACTTGCGTTGACTGCCTACCTTTAATTTTTCAAGATAAAAAATAAAAACTGAATAAAATATTAAGAAACGTAGTCAGTCACGTAAAATACTTAAATTGGAGTCCTACAATAAGATAAACTTTTGAAAACAAGATTCTAACTAATAAACATTAGTAGAACCCTTAATAAACTTAACGTATTTACATTTTCATAACGCTGGTTCCATATTAAGTTTGATGGTTCCGTTCAATCAACATCGCCAGAGCCAAAGACCTCTTATATAGCAGTATTTTTACCATTATTGTCTTTGTTGATCCTAATGAGCACATGAAATTTAGTCACGGTCTGAACACTTCTGAAAATTTACTGATCTGAACAAGCTCTATCGGTTTTAATCACTTATTCTCCGTGGATTAAAGCTTTTAGAATTCGCCTTTTCAGGGCTGCCGCTTTAATTAAAATAATTCTTATAGCCTCTCTTATCTTTTGAGTGCGTTTATATAAAAATTTTAAATTTGGCACACATCATTAGCAACCTAAATACTACTTTTTGGTCCTAGATTATTTTGCAAAACTTCAAAATGGCAGCGGGACGCCAACAATTTGAAAAATAAAATTGAATAGAAAGGGGGGACCAAGCGATACATCGTTTGAAAGCTTTCACTAAATGCTTTATGGTACTAGAATATTAAGTCATTACTTTTACCCATATCAAAATGGCAGCCTTTAAAAATCTTATTTTTCGCATTTTACTCTAAGTTGTTCATATAGTATTTATAAAAATTTTATAAAACAAATATGTGTTTTTGGTCAACGAAATTTTTTTAATTTTTTAAAAAGATAATAAAATTTTTTGCAGGCCACGCCTCAAATTCTTTTGGATATCTGCTGGAACAGATCTGTGATGTTTTTTTTGTAAACCATTACTTATTTAAATAAAGAGAATTCTTTTTCAAAATGGCTAGAATTTCTATTCGGAAAATCATGAAAAATCGAAAAATAGTAAAAGCAAAGTAAAGAGGAATAAATTACGAGATAGTTTTATCACTAATCAGAATTCTTTATTTATAATCTCGTTACGTGTATCGCTAACGATGTTAGCATCTTCAGGAGGAGATTAAAACTAAACTAAAACTACTTACAAATCTCCTTACATACTAATGATCCTTATATACCAAGAAATACATGCTAGCCATTTTATGTTGAAAACAATGGTTAGAGTCACTAGTTATGTATCTAAAAGTGTTCGTTTCTTTTCTATAAATATCAAATTCTAACTTATTATAATTTTTGATGACAAGAGTATATAAGAATGGAAGTTGGTTATTTGTTTCTTGTTCTAAGGTGAATTTAATAAAAGGAAAACAATTATTGAGTTGTTCTACAAAATTATCAATATTGCATTTGCTTTTGTCGAACATAGCAAACACATCATCAACATGATCTTAAACAAACTCGTGAGAAGTAATGGAATGTATTTTTTGCATTTAACTCAAAACGGTTCATAAAGAGCTCTGCTAGGAAGGGAGAGAGGCAGTACATGGCTGTACCTTCCAGTTGTTGATAGTATGAGTTGTTATATTGAAAAATATTTTATGACATACAAAGTTTTGTTAATTTAATTATTTCTTGGATATTATAGAAACTATTACTTTCCAGAAGTTCAATTTCCAGTTTAAGTTTCTGGTATGGGAATGCCTGGGAACAAAGAAGATACATCGAAAAAACAAGAATTTAATTTTCACTTAGAATTAAAAAATTGACTTTTAAAATAAACTGTTTTTGACTGAAAAACATTCATAAGGTAATTTTAATATCTCAAACTGCTTTACTAAAAACTTTAAAATGTTGTAAGTTGGAGATCCTATAGTGGAGACAATTGGTCTCACTTTATTGCCAGGTTTATGAATTTTTAGCAAACAATATAATTTTGGAATTGTTGGGTTCGAAAAATGTAACTTGAATTTTTCTGAAGAGGAAACAAGGTTTTTGCATTTATTTAATGCTGCCTTAATCTGCAAAATCATTTTTGATAAAGGGTTTCTAGAAATCATTTTATATTGACCATTTTCAATAACATCATTAAATCGTTTAAAATCCTCTGGTTTGTCTAAAATAACAAGTTTGTTTCCCTTGTGAGCTTTTAAATAGAAACATCCTTTTTCTCTCAGTAGTTTAACAATATTAGAACCGGATGTGTTTTTTGATTTAGTAAGATTCTTTGTAATTTGGTTGCGAATCGTTTCTCTAGCAAAACCTTTCGAAGAGTACTGAATTGATGATTCAACACTTACTACAATCTCCTCCAGGTTGTTTTTGCAATTTGAAACTTGTGTAAAATTTAGACCCTTATTGAGAACATTAAGTTCTTTCTCATTAAACGACTGAGAGGATTGATTTTCATCCATATTAATGGGTTTTCCTTTTGTGGTTTATCCTTCGCACTCACTAACTTTTTTTTTAACCTTAAACATTTTTAACAGGGATAACGGTCCAATCCCTTATTGTCAATTATATAGTTTAGCATTGCTTTTTGTGCTCTATTAGTTACATCATTAATATATAAGGAGTTTTGTAAGTAGTTTTAGTTTAGTGTTAATCATCTTCCGAAGATGCTAACATCGTTAGCGAAATACTATAAATAAATAGTTTTGGTTAGTGGTAGAGCATCACTGAGCATTTGAGCATCACATCAAAGGTTCCAATTATAGGACTATAGAGAAATATATTAAAAACCATATTATTGAAAATTATTTATTCGGATTCAAATATTACTGAGGCCATTAAATCGGCATCATCATCATTAATTTAATATGATAATATGCACCTTTAATATTAGTAAAATTCATTGCGCAAGAAAATATTTACCTGGAGAACCCTGAAATAATGTTTCCGTAAATAATAATCATTTTAGTTATGATCAGCTAAATGTCCCTGATAGGCTGTTGTTATCAATTTCCCCTTTTTTTTATATTTATATAAGCTATGGGGCTTTTAAACTTTGTTTTTATTCATCTCTATGAGTATATTTTATTATTATAAATATATTTTATATACTCTTATAAGTCCGTAATAAGACATTAATATAACATTATTAAAATAATTTTATAAATGTTTTATTATGAACGGGAATTGATTTTATAATCTTATATAAAACTATTAAACGAGTTTAATAACAATAATTTTTATAACAATATTTTATTACCGTGGACCCTTTTTGAACTTATAAGGGATATAAAAATAAAAAAAGATCAGTTCAAGCATTTTTGTGCTGCTTGGGTACTAATTCTTAAATAAGTGCGCTTCGATTAAGTATTTTAACCTATCCGTCAGATTGAGGGTGTAGGTGGGTTATATGGATCATTGATTCCTAGCCAGTCTTGTTGGAACATTTGTGACTAAGTTCCTTCCTTGGTAAAGATACCTCTCTGAAAACACTAAATCGGTATATCTAGTTCTCAAACAATAATTCAGATACTGCGGTGGCTTCTATAATAATCCATAGCAAAAATACTACATCAAGTGCTAGTACAATAAGATCCTGCAAAATCTATGGCAATTTGTCAAATGTACACTAAAGTCTTACTAACCTCAAATTTTTTTCCACCGTCAAGCACCGTCAGATATATCTGTTTTTTTTTATTTATGCTTTCAAAGACCCTTAGATTTTATTTTTGCAGATTAGTCGAAAATTTATCTTTAATCTGGCTTTATAATTCCTAGAGACATTATAAATTCATAAATAAGCCCAAAAACGGGTATATCATACTGATCGTAGATTAACTATCTACGTCATACTTTTAAGAACTAATAATGCCAATACGGTAAACCGTAAAAAGTATCTTTGATTGTTGTTTCGAGTCCTATTTATAAGTCAATATAAGTCAATCTTTACATGTTTCATAACGTGAACTGCGAGCAAAGCATCAGTATTTTGGCTGTGTTTACCTTTTCTATGTTCGATTGTATTCAAACATACCTACAATAGGCCACTGAAGCCACTTGCTATCCATAAACCTTGTGCCTGGTGTATTACAGGCCAAAGAGTTCAAAGAAACTTTATCTTTTAAAAGTAAGTTCGATCTATGATAATCTACTGATGATCATTATAATCTAACCTCTGGTTGGGTTGAGTTGGGTTGGAAATCTTTGTCAATTCTCAAAGACTTTCTTTGTTAATAAAGCGATCAAGACTAGCTATTATTGGGTCCTCAGGTCCAGTAAAAGACTCTTTTTGCATTAGCTTGAAGGCGAAGTTCTCTACTGAAATTTGTTCATCCAAGAATAGATCACCTTCTCATGTGACTAGATTGTTTGATATTATAAATGATACGGAAGATGTATGCCATGATTTGAAATATATGTCTAATAATAGTATATGTTCCAAAGTCCGGTTTTTATTCACATTTAATAATGTAGTCACCAACATGCTTTTACGTGCCTACACCTTTTCTTTATCACAGTGTGTATTTCCTGATGGCCAATTTTGTTTGGACACATACAACCATACCCGTCCTTCCTACAATTTCGATTACAGCAGCTACCGAAGAGAACATCCTCTGGAAAGTAAATCAGCAGGATTTAGAATTCTAATTAAAGCAGCCAAGAACTCTTGGCAGGGTCATCTTTGAAGCAGATTTCTTTAAAGGAGACAACCTAGATTTTGTAGTAAGAAGTTATTTCATGCTTTTCAACCTTACAAATACTGCACAAGCTTAAGCCTCGCAAAATATAAGTAAAGAAACTATTACAGCAGCATCGATGTCGATTATTATCCATCGTGGACTCTTGATGTCTAAAGTACAAGGCAAGGATTTAACTTATAATTTAAATGATCTGCTCATGATCTCATTGACAGGTTCATCCCAGGTAAGATTTTCTTTGCATAACATTACCAATCAAACATAATGGAAAAAGCTGAACAAAGGAATCAAAATAACTAAGCACAAAAATCCAATAGGGTCGAAGACTTGGTAAGTTAACGAGAAGATCACCCCTTTTGTAATTAGTTTGTTTTTAAGATTTCTACAGCATAAAAGATGTACATTCATGACAATAACAACAATTTCCTGTGGCATCCAATTAAGACCAGGGAGAAGACAGTCTGCCACTTTTCAAAAATTTTTAGAAAAAATGTAGCCATCAACATTCCCATCAACGTCAACGTTTTCGAGAAAAAATACCTTTGCTGCCACTGCATCCTCTTTACTCTGTGTCTGTTTGCAGGTTTTTTTATACCTATCCTTTCAAGATCCCATAAGTCACCAATCCTTCTGAGACAGGACATTCAAAATTGTTAAATCGTGATTCATCTTATCTGGAATCTTTCCCATCAATGTCCATTAAATAGTAGTTTCAAATGTAAATAATCTACATGCCACTACATACTACATGCTCACGGCGGTCTTTTGTCAACAAACTCCCAGACACATCAGTTCCCAACAAATGCTCAATAGGACTCACATCCTCATTATCTGAAATCTTAATATTTTGAGCTGGTAATTTACTGATCCAGGATTCTTGGAGTCACATCTGCATATACTTTTGGCTGATTTAACTGTTTGGAAAGCTTAATGAAACCTACTGTTGCTAATAATAACCTCAAAACAATAGTGAACTTTTACGGTTTCGATATCTAGATAAAAAAAAAATAATTTTTTTCTGACAATTTGATGACAAACCTGCCGTCTGATTTAAAATGTAGTTTCTCTGTAAGCCTGTATCAATCTATCAGTATCAGTATCTACAACTTTCATAGCCCTTAGAGTCACATGTAAATTCTGTTAAGGTAATAGGTTGCTCGTGTCCTACCTATTATTGCCTAAGAAAACTCATGATGTTTTTAAGCATATCTTTAAGGACTGAAGAACTACTACTAAAAGAGACACTTAACACACTTAACAATTCATTGTGTAAACATGAGTCAATAAGCGGGAATAATATTGCAGCGCTGTCAGATTTAATTCCCAGTATTTCAAGGAAATGTAATTGGGTTTTGAGTCTGTCATATAATATGAATAACCGGAGCTGTGCAATTTAATACAATGAGTTGTAAGAATTCCCTAAGGTAGACCTCGATCTATAAATCTTCGCGCCCATGCCTATTAAGCATTCCCTCAATAATCTTGGGATAAATATCAGACATGGCAGCATAGCTTACTACTAACTGGCGAGCACACAGGCATAATTCTTGACATACATTTTCGATTTGGTCTCAATTTTCAATTGAATTGTCCCTATGGACCTTTTCATCATTCATCACGCGATTCCGAGTTCAAAACCGTTTCCAATTTATTCAGCGCTCTTAGAACCAACCGTCCCACGAAGGGGACGGGGAACGGGAACACGGAAGGGGAATTTTCTTTTTGTTTTCGATTTCAGCAGCCGTACACCTTTTGACCAGATTTACCGATACCTAAGGTTTTAAGAAAAACATATCTATAAATTATTTGAAAACACCCTGATGGCTCAGATCTTTACAAAACTATAGCACCATACCAGCTCAAAAGGCCTTATCCTATGCCGGAAAATCAGAAATGCTAACACCAAGTCCTGTCATTAGAAAACTAAATGCTGATATCTTCTACTCTTTACTTGATGTTAGTCGTAATTTTTACAACAAATAACATTTTTACACTAATCTCGAACAAAAGCAAGGCAAAATTCTCGGTTAAAAACACCTCATAACCAACAATAATGAATGCTAACTTGAAGCACTGCATAAAGAAACCAGCAGTCGCACTCCGCTCGAAAATGTAAGCGAACTAATAGCACAGCATAAAGAAACCAGCAGTCGCACTTCAATAAAAATACATTGGCTTGAATAAGCGAGTTCGGTGCATGTGTACTAACGCAGGCGAGGCATTTTTGCTTATAGTAGGGATGCCGCTGACACTCGCTACGGTCCACGCGGCTTTTGCCTTGGTTAGAGCCGGACTTAAACATTTTTTTAGATATTATTATCTTGTAAAATAAAAATACCTACATAGTACAAATATTGATTTTTTAATATAAATAAAGTTCATACATTAACAAAATATTTAAACAAAAATAAACATCGCATTTCTACATCTAACAACGACGATATAGAAGAATACGTGCAGAAAGTTAATTAGGTATGTACCATAAATTTAAGAGACCATTCTTTGAGTAATTTTAAAACAAAAAGTTCATATAAACATATGTCCAGAAATTCTTCGTTCTCAATATACAGGGTGTTAAAATTTAACAACAACTAAAATATATGCCACTGACTTTTGTGCAATTTTTATTATGTTCTGTGAATTATACAAATAAAACTTTTCTGTCTCTTGAATTTTTTTCGTATCTTGCTTAGTTAATAATAAATTCCAAATGAAACTTTTCCCCAAATTCCTTGTGTGATCCAGGGATATGCAATTAAGTGGACTTTGTTTTTCTCGAAAAATAAGCGAGATACGAAAAAGTTGTATTTGTATTTGAGTAAATCAAATAACATATTAAAAATGGCACAAAATTCAGGTGCCCCAATTTTTTTGCCACAAATATTTCTTCAGGTCCCGTTCGAGATTACACTGAACCTAATAAATTTAATCATGTTAGGGGTAAATTAGCTTCTTAATGTTATAAATAACACCGCCAGAGAACTTGCGGACCTATGTTCATATGAACTTTTTGTCTTAAAATTACTCAAACAATCGCCTGTTAAATAATTTATGGTACATACTTAATTAACACCCTGTATAGTAACGCTTTTAGATTAACATCTGACTACATAGTAGTTTAAGGATAACTAATTATACAAATAAAGTAATATTTCAAAACAAATAGAAACTCTTAGGCCAATAAATAAAGACAAATAGTTGGCAACAATTCAAAACAATTCTAACATCTGCGAATTTTTGTTATATTATTAAGTACCAACTAAAGTAAAAGTATACAATTTTGCAACTCTTTCAAATATGGCAACACTGTTAAAATGGCAGAAATATAAATAATGTCCTTAAAAATCAAAAAAAAAAAAAAATTACATTGCTGCAACTTTAATTGATGCTTAATTATGTTATTTAAGCCATACAGCCAAATTTGCAGCTATTAAAAACTTTGGCAAAGTCAATTATTTTGCTTCATTAATAATTTTTGACATACCCCTCTTTTAATACAAAAGTTTTTATAAAAAACGCTACGCTTTGTAAAAATGCTATTAAAATAGTCACTAAGTACGGCGCTGAACTAGGCGATACACCTATGAACACAGTTCGATAAACAGTGAGCTCGGCATCCGGAGAACATGGCTGCGGCATGGCTAAGGATGCTATTAGTTCGCTTACATTTTCAAGCGGAGTGAGACTGCTGGTTTCTTTATGCTGTGCTAATAGCATCCTTAGCGATGCCGCAGCCATGTTCTCCGGATGCCGAGCTCACTGTTTATCGAACTGTGTTCATAGGTGTATCGCCTAGTTCAGCGCCGTACTTGTGATTATTTTGATAGCGTTTTTACAAAATTTTCTATATCGTCGTTGTTAGATGTAAAAATGCGATGTTTATTTTTATTTAAATATTTTGTTAATGTATGAACTTTATTAATATTAAAAAATAAATATTTGTACTATGTAGGTATTTTTATTTTACAAGATAATAATAATGTTTAAGTTACTTTTTTAACTTAAACAGTTAAAAAGTTTAAACTAAAAAAATGTTTAAGTCCGGCTCTAGCCAAGGCAAAAGCCGCATGGACCGTAGCGAGTGTCAGCGGCATCCCTACTATAAGCAAATATGCCGCGCCTGCGTTAGTACACATGCACCGAACTCGCTTATTCAAGCCAATGTATTTTTATTGAAGTGCGACTGCTGGTTTCTTTATGCTGTGCTTGAAGTAACCTCACGCGTCATCTCTGACGACTCGACTACGACTCTATCATAGATCATAGATTAACACTTCTTAGATAGGAAACTTCCATAAGAGCCCACTGAACGCCAACTTACTGTTGCGCCCTCTGAACGTCGTCATAATAGCAAGTAATTTAAAGTTTGATTATGCCGCCAAATTTGAATTTCGCTCTACTATACCGTGCGCTTAAAATTAATGGAAAACGTATTAATCTTTCGGAAATTATAGTAGGCAGATTAAAAAAGTGGTAAATCGAGACTTTTTTGTCACCATATTAAATAAAGTCCTCAATTTGTCACTTTTTCTATTTTCGTATTATAATTGTCGAAATACCCATACATTTCCTACTACGTAAGTCTGAGACTCAGAAATTAAGCAAGAAATATTCACAAAATGTATTACTATATGATAAAAAGAGATTATAGCAAAAAAATAAGTTAAGAAAGTTAGATAAAAAAAATTAACAGTTGTACACGCTTATTTAAAAATATTTAATAATATATAAATTTTTTTCCAAATTCCATAATGTATAAACTTATAACTTAATTTAAATAGAAACTTTATGATATGAAGAAAAAACTTTGTAAGTTAGGATTTATTCCGGCTACTACAAAAGTAAATGTATAAAGGTCAATAAAAATTTAATAAAATCTCCAAGAAATTATTGCATACTTAATTTACCAGTAATGTTCCTTAGTAAATATTAAAAATTAAATAACTATCAACAAATTAGCAATAAAAGAGGCAACAAGTCAGCATTGTAGCAGCAGAAATAAAAGATACAAAACTCACGAATGTGTAATAACATTCACAATATTATAAAGAGATTATAGAAAAAAATTCACAATTCACAAAAGAAAAATTAACAGTTATACATGCTTATTAAAATATGAAATAAAATATAAAAATTCGTCTTTTTTCAAAAGGAACTTTATTAGATGAAGAGCAAAGTTAGCAAAATCAAATTTATAAAGGTGTTGCAAAACGTAAAAGGCAATAAAATATTAATAATATTTACCAAAAAATTTTACTCAATTCACCAGCAGAAAGTTACAAACAAAAGTTAAAGTATTTACAAATTGTATTATTATATTATAAAAAGACATTATAGAAAAAGAATTGCATATTTTACAATGAAAACTACCAGTTAACTTATTAAAACAGCACACTTATTAAAACATGAAATAAAATATAAACATTCGTCCAAATTTTACAATGTAACTACTTACAAGTTAATTTAATGTTCCTTGTGAATACAGGGCATGGCAGTGGAATGTGACGTTTTTCACTTCACTGTAGAGAAATTTTGTTGTAAAAAGAAGCAAAGGTCTGAAAAATTAACTCATTAAATGCAATTTTCAATATTATATTATTTTTTGAAAATTACAGATTTTAGTTGTCCAAAATTTTCATTTATTTTTCAATATTTTTTCGAAAGTGGTTTATAACGGCGCATCGAAGCAAGGACGTACCCCGGATTTCAGCTGGGAGAGCGGGGCAGCTCATACCTGTTTCGAGAAGATTGATTAAAACAAAAAATCATGAAAATTAACTTTTATTAATTCGTTTGATTAACACAAAACAAAATATTATAATAGATATATATAATAATCATAATATATATGTATATTAATTTAATAGTAATCTTCTCGGATTTGCCGAAAATATGTCTATGACAGTCTTTTCAATAAACTCACTGTTTTCTTTTAAATAGTTGCGATGCATGCTCCTCAGACATAAACCTGTAAGCCTTTCTTCACCCATGGTGCTTCTAAGTCACGTTTTAACTCTTTCAGCTTACTGAAGGACCGTTCTACGGTCGCCGTGGTGCATGGGATAATGCTTAAAATAATCAATGCCTTTCTGACAGCGGGGTAAAAAATGTTGGCTTCGTTGAACAGATCAACTACTTCTGTGTCCCTTAATTGATCTGATAAAGCCTTCTTCATCCATAAATTATGGTAATTATATTAATACTGTATTTCAGATACTATTAAAGTTACGATAAGGCAAGTTGATCTCAATCACATTATTTTGACCTAAGGAATCTATTGTTGTTCTACGTCCCATTACTTTTGGGTCACCCTGCTCCCAACATTCGTAGAAAATACTCAATTCTGGACTCTATTTCCGTCCTTGTCTCATACTTGCTATCACTGTCTTTCCTTTCCAGCTAGAACGTTCTTCGTGGTATTCAATAAAAGATGTCGCTATTGACCGTATAAATTGATGCTATATCAGATTTCTCTTATTTTCTTCACTGGAAACTGTCGGCCGTAACTAGATAGCGCTAGATGCTGCTTTCTCTCAATTATATTCGGCTTTAATCCTAGATGGCTCTGATTGCCTCGTCGGGAGCAGAAAACAATGATGAGAAGACATAATAAAGAAATCGACATCCAGACTTAAATGAACCAAGTTAAATCAAGAGCATACTCTGTATAAAGCCTCTTTCTTTGCTAGATTTGTGCTATGTGTTTGTAAGTAAAAAATATTTTGCCTTCTATTAATGTAAGGCACAACAAAGTGTAGAGCTGCTAGCAATTCCGGGTAGTTAATATGACCATTACACAATTTAAAAAACAAACTTGCATAAATGGTTTCCTGATGAAGGGAAAGTATATTGAATCTGCTGAGTAACAAGTGCTGATCGTATCCTTGTTCCGGATAAATTTCATCAGTTTGAAAAGCGATGTTTTGGAAATTTTGAAAAATATGACTTTATCATATTATCGATATGATTGCAAAAATTAAGCTTCTTGTCAATAGTGATACCTAAATCACGAACATAATCACAGATAGAAAAAATTGTACCATTTAATGTATAGTCGAAGCTAATTTCATTTTTTAGAAAAGAAAGGGACATATTTTTACACTTTTCAATATTTAGAGGAAGCCTATTAATCTTGCGCCAGTTGTAGATTGAATTACAATCTTTTTGGAGCACATACTCATCACAATTAGTTATAATGCGAAATATCTTTAGATCATCAGTAAACAGAACATTATTGCTTAAAATGTTAACAGATATGTCATTGATAAGAATGGAAAACAAAAAAGGAGCAAGATTGCTACCCTGAGGAGAACAACTGTATGCTTTATAAACATATGACCTAAACCCATTATACTCTACAAACTGGTGTCTGTCCGCCCGATAGGAACCAAAAAATTGTACAAGATTAAAATGAAAACCAAGTTTCTGAGCAAGAAATGGTCCATCTTATCAAAGGCTTTGGCGAAGTCCGTGTAAATTACGTCTGGTTGACATTTTTTATTTATAACCTAATATTCAGTCTCTCCTTAGTTTATCTTCTAGTCTATCTATATTCTATCTTCACAGCTGCCTCCCCTCCCTACCCCTACCTGGGTACGCCACTGCCTTGAAGTCTTCTGATACACTTTAGACTTCAAGTACGCACATAATCTGGAGCCCTTAAGTTAGGAGAACGCTCTGGTCAAGCAAGGTCTCCATTTTTGAAAATTAATATTCCAGGAAACTCTAGGATAGCACGGAGAACAAGCAATGATTTACTGGCCAATTCTCCATACCTAGTAAACTGCATACATTAACAAACATATCAGTCATAACAGTCATAAAAAGAAATCCCCCATCCAATTAGATATTCCAGGATATAATTTAATTCATAAAGATAGAGCTGGTCGTGGAGATGGCGTTGCGGCATATGTTAAAGAAGGATTAAACACCATGGTCATTAATTTTACTTTTCCTACTATTGCAGAACTTGAGCATATTTTCTTAAAAATTTCCCTTCCTAACATGAAAATTATTGTAGGAGCTTTCTATCGCCCTCCACGCTTAAATATTAATAATATATTGGTCAACTTTGTACATATACATAATAAACGAGTTTTTTCTTTATTTTGATATTATCATTTTGACAGAAGATTTAAACGTCGACTTTTTTTTGCATAACCCTGTACTGGATACTCTTAACACCTGGTGGCCTCGAACAAATTATTAATGAACTTACTCGAATTACTAATACCTCTAGCACCTTAATTGACCCGATTTTTATTAACAATAAAGACATCATTAATTAATGCGGCACATCCATCGCAACGCTATAGAATAAGCGATCATAACCTTGTTTTTGTTAAAATATTAAATATATAAAGCCTCCTTCGCGTTTTTTTCAATATAGGACTTTTGAAGACTTTAATCTAAATGCTTTTAAAAATGATTTACAAAATATATCATGGCATAGAATTTTTTGGGAAATAAGCATAGGAAAAAAGTTAATATCTTTAATGATCTTATTGTCTCGTTTTTTGATAAACATGCTCCAATTCGGAGAGTAAGAGCAACAAAACCTAGGGCTTCTTGGCTTACCAGAGATATTCGTAAATTGGAGAGATTAAAACATAAAGCATGGTAAAAATATAAAAAGACTAAAACGGAAACTAATTAGAACTATTATTATAAGACAAGAAATCATACATTATCTTTTATTAAAAAAAGAAAAAAGAAATCACATATTAAATATTTCTCAACTTAATAATCCTTCTAAGATTTTGGAAAACTCTACAAGACTTAAATATTACTTCACAAAATAACAGTACTCTTCCGCTAAATCTATAAAACGCTAAAAATATGAATAAATAATTCACCTATTTTTTTACAAACAGTAACTGAACAATGTAGGGATAAGATAGAATACCACAACAATAATGTTTATAATTTTAAATCTAGATTTAATTTTTCACTAACATCTTAAGAAATACATTTAATTTTGCTAACCCGAATTATCGAATTAAAAATGGTAAAAATGTGTAGCCCTTTTATAGAAGATATTATTATGCATATGATTAACTCCATAATTGAAATGAGCGATACAGTCGGTATATCGCTCTAAAAAACTGTAATTGGCATCCCTTTACTTAAAATAAATGATCTTTAACCTTCTCCGACTTAAGAATTATAAGTATATTACCCACATTATCTAAAGTATTGCAAAAAGTTTTATATAAACATTTTTTTTTTCATTTTAACAATAATAAAATTATTCCTGATTTTCAGTGCGGATTTAGAAAGAGACTTAATACGGCCTCCGCTTTAGCATCGGTACTTGATCATGTCGTTAAGAATTTCGATGAAGGTCTTGTTGGTGTTCTGGTCTTGTTGGACTTTTGATACTTTAGACCATAAGCTCCTATTAGCTAAACTTAAATACTATGTTTTTGAGGTCGATGCACTTAATCTGGTTGGATCATTTCTTGACACAGATCGCAAAAGATCAGTTTAGGTGACTCGGCACCAAATTATATTTCGATTAAATCTGGTGTACCTCAGGGTGCTATTTTATCTCCGCTCTTATTTATTATTTACACAATAGACGTTATTGCTGCTCCATTGTTTTGTAGTACTCATGCCTATGCTGATGATACTCAGATCTACTTTTCGTTCAATCCTCAAGATACTCAGATAGCTGCCGGAAAAATAAACTCGAATCTTAATATAGTTAATCAATTAGCTTACGAATATAATCTTAACTTAAATCTCATCAAGACAAAGTTATTGTGTTTTGATAGTAAAACCAAAAAAGTCATGGTAAAAAAGTCGTTAAATCTGCACATTGGCACCACAAGTTTATCCTTTATATCTTGTGCAAAAAATTTGGGCTTAATAGTGCATAAGGATTTAAGATTTCACGAACATGTACAGAAGATTAAGAAAAAAAGATTTTATGCTCTTTAACTAATTTATAACAACCGACAACTGTTAAACTTTCCATTAAAAAAGATGTTGTGTGATAGCCTTGTTTTATCGCATTTTAATTATTGTGACTTTCTATACGGGCCTTGTCTAAGTGAGGAGGAAAAAGTACAAAATGCATGCTGTAGGATTTTGAATGGAATACGTAAATGTGACCATGTCTCTCATTTGATCTTTGAATGCAATTGGCTGAATATGGAAAACCGAAGACACACCATCTTTTAAATTTTGTTCATAAATTGCTTACTGAAGCGGAATCATCTGAACTTCTTAAATCCAAATTTTTACCACGCACAGCAATTCACAATGTTAACGTTAGATTATGCCATGCTTTTACTGTACCACAACATAAAACAGCCATGTTTCAGAGATCTTTTATTTTCAACGCCATCAGCATATACAATCTTATACCAGACCATTTTAAAATTCTCAATATAAATAAATTTAAATCTCGACAGTTTCTAAGGGACAGACAGAAGTGTGAACATGCAAGGAAGTGCTGGGTGACTTGCGGTGGGCGCGGGGTGCCTCCAATGCTTTTGCTGCAACTGGGAGGGATCGATTGTCTATTGTTAACATGGGTACAGTCATGAGCCAACAGGGTATTATTTTTGTTTTGTTCAAAAATAGTTATACAACATATGTCAAGAATAGCGCGTATGTAAATATTTTATCTTAGGCGCACCTTAAATGGGTTGAGTGAGAATAGCAGCTTGCTAGACTTAGCACTTCAAGTTTACATAAATTTTTTCTTTGTTTCCATTGTACTTAAGTATCCTATTTTTTGTAACTTTAAGGTTAATAAAAGTTATTTTTATTTATTTAATTAATTATGTGCCAGGCACGTTAAAATGTTTCGCATTCCAGTTCCGTAACCTGTATTATAAATTATATAACTATCAACAAATTAGCAATTAAGCGGCAATAAGTAAATATGTTAAAAGTAAAATTAACACAAGTTACCCTTTTTTCCATTTGTCTTTAAAAATTTCATAGACTTCAAGAATACATTTTTCATAGACTTATAGAATCTGAAATTGCTCATGCATTAAAACTAGTAAAATTGCTTTTTTCCCAGGTTTGGAGTTAGCTTTAGAGTAAGGTTTGATACGAAACCTGTGAAAAAGTCTATAAAGAAACAAGATAAATTTTGCTGCGCATTGAGCTTTACTGGGTAATTTATTTTGGTCTTTAATGCCTAGAAATAAAAAGCATATTTTGAAGAATTATTTTGTTTATATGAATTTTATATATGTATCAGTAATATGTATACAACAACATAATGCAATAAATATGAATTATGTTGTTGTATCAAGTTATTTTATTTTCGGCTGGTGCTCTATGATGTGATTAAAAGTGGTCAGTCTCTTTAATCAAGGTCTGAAAAAAGACATTTTTAAATGGAATGTACGATACATCTTAGACTCAAAGAAATGAAAAGATTAATTTATTAATTTAAAATACATAATACAAAATAATATTGAGCTGCATAACAGTAGTGTCAGTCTGAAGACACATTATTAATTTAAGTATAATATTTTATTATTACCATACAAGTAAATTATTAATTAAAGAGATTAGTTTAATCCAATCATTATCATTAATAATTAGACTTAAGCTAACCATTCTAACTTACCTTGTATTAGACCTTGGAGATTAAACGAATGTATGACATCTGGTTTAAGGCCTCAACAAATAATTTTTACATAGATAGAATTGTTTATTACTAAGAATATCATGGTTTCAACGCATAAGAATCTGAAGTTATTACATACATATTGGTGATGTTAAAAAACCGAAAAATCTATGTCGTTGGCGATCCAGACATTTAACATAAAAGCTTCTACTTCACTTGCTATTTTCACAATAAAGGTTTATTGCAATAACTACTTATGTTGATGCCAAGTTCGTACGATTTATTTCTCAGTTTATTTACAACAATATTATTTACTTTTTTAGAAATTGTGCATTATCCTAAGTGCATTACCAATCCAAAAAAAATGGAAACCAATTAAAGCGGACACATAACACACTGAACTAAACCCCTGCCAATATTTTGTGCAAAATATAAGAACAGATCAATTTTGTTATGATTTTTGGCAGAAGTAAAAAGAAAGTGTCTGGGAACTAAAAAACTATGAAAAATACCCACATTTTATCTGATATATCAGATGTTAGACAGTCCATGTAGTCTCGTGGAGGTAATTTCGCTTTCTTATCGCCATCTATATGTCGAGGAGTAGAAGCTTTTTTAGTGTCGCATAAATCGCCCATGCTTTTAAGGCTCTGGAGTCTCTGAAGGAGTATTGACAGCGGCTGTCAAAAAAAAGGTCGATTATATCCCTCGCTTTTCAAACAAACACTACTTGACTAGGTTTCTCTTTCTTCTCTTGACTTAGATTTAGAACTAATCGTTTTCCACATGGGATAATAGTATAGAATAGGACCTGAATATGAAAAACAAACAATCTGTTATTTGAAGTAAAAAAATACCACAATAAATATCTAATATTGCTTAAATAAGAATTTACAAAAAGCAATATCTATATACAAGAGGCTAGTTAGGTTTTGGAACATAGATTTTAAATAATTATTTTTGTTTTTAGGTTATCCTTCAGAGCTTTTTTACCGAGGAAGCGCAATGTGGGAAACTCTTTATGGCATGGTTTTGGCTTATCCTATAGTCTGTTTTATATTTGTTCCTGTCTACTTTAACCTAGGAATAACCTCAGTATATCAATATCTTGATATGAGGTTTAATTCTCGACTAGTAAGATGTTTGGCATCTGCCACATATATAGTTAGGCAACTTTTAAACCAAGGAGTAACCGTATATACGCCATGTGTTGCATTAAATACTGTTGTTGGCATTCCATATTGGGGCTCAATTGTTGGAATATCAACTATAAGTATAATATTTAATCTGTTGGTAAGTATCGCAAGTATATTGTCAGGTGTCGGTTTATTTGTTTATAGAATAGTTTTTCTAGAATCAAAAATGACGGGTGCGAGAGTTTTTGTTTTGTAAATCAAGAATTTTGCGAAAAGAAATCAAGCGCAAAAAGTATTAAGCAATGGTATTGTTTCAACATCTTTGACAGGCTGTCGTACTTGTTAGCAATTTCAAACTTGGCAGTTGTAACTAGAATAAAAAGATCTTTAGATCTTTAAAATAAGCTATTACTTGACCCCCCACTCCTATTTAAGATTTTGAAGGTGGTTGCAACCCCCGCCAAGGGGTTGATGTTAAGGGGTTAAAAGTATTAGGAAAAAAATCGACGGATCCGAGCATTTTTTATTTTTTTTAAAGGGCCCCAAACCTTGCTGGACTGTTTTCGATGGGACGCCCTGTATAAGAATACATAAGATATACAAGTATAGAGCATAACAGAAACAGAATTTGATAGTCACCTAAACTGATCTTTTGCGATCTGTCTCGAAGAAATGATCCAACCAGGTTAAGTGCATCGGACTCAAAGCCATAGTATTTAAGTTTAGCTAATAGAACATGATTAGCTAATAGCTAATAGACATAATCGAGTACCGATGCTAAAGCGGAAGCCGTACTAAACGCCTTTCTAAGTCCCCACCGAAAATCAGGAATAATTTTATTGAAATTAAAAAAAAAGTGGTTATATAAAGCTTTTTCCAATACTTTAGACAATTTGGGTAATATACTTATAACTCTTAAGTCGGAGAGGGTTTGAAGATTATTTATATTAGGTAAAGGGATGCCAATTTCAGTTTTTCAGAGAGTCGGTATATCGCTCGTTTCAGTTATGGAGTTAATCGTATGCATAATAATATCTTCTTTAAAAGGGCTACACATTTTTAAATTGATTGAATCTACACCTAGAGCATTTGATTTAAGAATTAACAAAATTGAATGTATTTGCTGAGAAGTTGTTAGTGAAAATTTAAATCTAGATTTAAAATTATAAACATTATTGTTGTAGTATTCTATCTTATCCCGTTCAGTGACTGTTTGTAAAAAAAGAGGTAAAGTATTTATTTATGTTTTCAGCGTTTGATAGATTTGGCGGAAGAATACTGTTATTTTGTGAAGTAATATTTAAGTCTTGTAGGGTTTTCCAAAGCTTGGAAGGGTTATTAAGTTTAGAAATATTTAATATGTGATGTCTTTTTTCTTTTCGAATTCAAGATAATGTATGATTTCTAAAAGTCTTATAATAATTGTAATTAGTTTAGTAATAGTAATTAGTAATTAGTTTAATAATTGTAATTAGTTTCCGATTTAGTCATTTTAAATTTTCGCCATGCATTATCTCTTAATCTCTGCAGTTAACGAATATCTCTGGTAAGCTAAGGAGCCCTAGGTTTTGTTGCTCTTATTCTCCGAATTGGAGCACATTTATCAAAAAACGACATATTAAGATCAATAAAGATATTAACTTTTTTCTTTATGCTTCTTTCCAAAAAAATTCTATGCCATATGATTTTGTAAATCATTTTAAAAACATTTTAATTAAAGTCTTTAAAAGTCCTGTATTGAAAAAAACGCGAGGCTTTATAAATTTAATAGATATTTTGACAAAAACAATCGCTTGTCTAATGGAATCTCCTCTAATGGAATAGAGGATATTGACGATGTCTTTATTGTTAATAAAAATCGAGTCAATTAAACTGCTAGAGGTATTAGTAATTCGAGTAGGTTCATTAATAATTTGATCGAGGACATAGGTGTTAAGGGTATCCAGTACAGGGTTATGCAGATAAAGCATAAAAAGTCGACATAAAGAATAAATAAAGAAGATAAAAAGTCGAGGTTTAAATCTCCTGTCAAAATTATAATATCAAATAAAAAAAGCTCGTTTATTATATGTTCCAAGTCGATCAATATATTATTAATATTTAAGGGATTTAAGAGTGGAGGACGATAGAAACCTCCTACAATAATTTTCATGTTAGGTAGGGTAACTTTTAAGAAAATATGCTCAAGTTCGGCAGTAGTAGAAGAAGTAAAATTAATGACCTTGGTGTTCAATCCCTCTTTAACATATGCCCCAATGCCGCCTCCACGATAGCTCTATCCTTATGAATTAAATTATATCCTGGAATATTAAGTGAATTGGCATTACAGTTTGGGTTCAACCCAGTTTCTGTTACAATATGATATATTAATCATATTCATTTTCCGTTAGAATCGTAAAATGCTCATTAAATCCTGTAAAAAGGGGCCGGACATTCAAGTGTGCAATATTCAAGTACATGTTGTTTATTTTAAGAGTGGCACATTTTTATTATGTAGATTCAGTCTAAAATCATAAACTGTCAAAAAGAAGGTAAAGATAAAAATTGATATTTTATAGAAATCTATAAAATTATAAGTGAAACTACGGCAAGAACAAAAAGAAGCCACCCGATGCAGATGAAGCCCTAAATACACGCAGTCAACCGTCTATCCCCAGGGTTTTTACAACAGCCAAGAACCGGCAAGAAATCGTATTAAATAATCTATACAAAAATAAAAAATAAATTCTATGGTTATACGACATTTAGATAAACAGGGCGAAAGTTGGTTTAAATAACAAATAAAAAGTAAAATTATAAAGCCCATTTTCTTATAACCACATATTAAATTAACAAAAAAATACATATTTAGATTTTAATAATAATCAGAACAAAGATTAAAAGTTTTATATGGAGTTCTTCCAAGTGCAAAACTAAACCAAATTATATTATAGAAAAAAGGAAATTATATCCAGAAAAAAATCAAATTTAAACAGTTAAGAAAGAATTAAATTATATAAATTATATAAACGTGTGCTTAAAAAGTAAATGTTTAGAGTCTATAATTTTACTAACCGGTTTGAAACCATAATTCCATTTAATTGAATTTTGTTCAGATTTACTTCCCAAGCACCCAAATCACTTTGATTTCTAATCAGTTTTCTTTGACCCGAAATTTCTGGGTACACTAGTCCATTAAACGTCCAAACAGATGTTCCGTATATTTCTCTCGCCATTTTAAAAAGTTTGAGGTTTTCTATAGTTAAAACTTCCGTTATTAAAACACGCGAACCTTTAAGTAATTTTTTGTTTGCAAACACAAAGTGGCGCGTCCACTTATGGCTGAACTAAATTATCAGGAGCCGTGGATTAGATGACCCGGAGGCCAAAACGGTAACAATGAGAAATATCTATCTTATTTATATTTATTTTTAGAAGATTGGATAGTGTTTTAGAAGAATCTTCAGCTTGGATATTTCTGTCATCTTCAATTCCGTGTAGTAAAATACAGGACATACAGATCGTGTTATCGTGAGGTACGTATTACCCAAAATAATGGCAACACGGCTTGGTTGCGGCTTGCAGGCGGCGGAATTTTTCGTTTTTATTTTTGAACCATGAATCAGCAGACCTCACTTTGCTGGGTTACTGCACGTTACATTAATAATTTTTGAGCGTTATTTTTGTGTTTTTTTCACTATAGCTGTTTATACCCCTTCGGAAAGAGTTTAACTAATTAAATGGTTTTATGGAGGCAATTCGGCAGTACAATATAGAGATTTGTTTTCAGACATTTGAGAATAGATTTGAGATTCCTTGTACAAAAACGGTTTTAAATGTGGTTACAAATTTTGAGACATCTTTTTGTCTTCAAGATTGTAAAAAATGCCACATAAAACGTCAAGAACCACCTGTTGAAGTGGTCCAGGATATAGAACGGCAGGAAGAAATGGTTTGCAGTACCCTAGAACTTGATTCGACACGGTCCACTAGAAGTGTTGGAGAGGGACTGGGAATGAGCAATAAAACTGTTGCTCGTATCTGGAAAAAATATGGGTACAAATGTTTCAAGTATTCAAAAACTCAGGAAATATTTCCTGAAGACCAGTGGCGAAGAATGGAATTTTGTGAAACCATGATGGAAAAGGCAAATAAAAACGAATATTTTTTTAAAAATATTTTGTTTTCTGATGAATCTTCGTTTCCATTACATAGCAAACACAATCCTTCCATTGTTCGTTATAGGTCTCAGGAAAACGAGCACAGAAGTTTTTAGTTTCATACCCAGTATCCTCAGAAATTAAATGTTTGTGCAGGTATTTTGGGCGACATTGTTATAGGACCATTTTTTATTGATGGCACTTTAAACGCCCAGAAGTACCTTGAGTTGCTGCAAAATGAAGTTCGTCCTGCCATTCAAATCCTACCTGATGTAGTCCTGGGATCGGTTTATTTCCGGCAAGATGGCTGTCCTGCTCATAACGCGGCTAGGGTAAAAGAATGTTTAACAAATACTTTTCCTAACCGCCTTATTAGTGGGACTGGCGATATTAAATGGCCTCCTAGATCTCCAGTTTTGCCTCCAAATGGCTTTTATCTGTGGGGTTACCTTAAGCAGACCATTTACAAGCATGAATTTAGTAGGCCAAC
The DNA here is from genome assembly GCF_022605725.1 of Anthonomus grandis grandis. Lineage (NCBI taxonomy): Eukaryota > Metazoa > Arthropoda > Insecta > Coleoptera > Curculionidae > Anthonomus > Anthonomus grandis. The sequence goes on from NC_065546.1 coordinate 26,524,732, forward strand.
AAATTTAGAGGAGTTGCGAAATAAAATTGTCGAAGGTGCCAATTCCATTTTACCCGAAACTCTTTTGGAGGTGCGAAATAGCTTTTACGATAGGTTAAGTTTTTGTTTAGCGAAAGAAGGCGGTTTCTTTGAGCCTTTTATTTAAAAATGATATGTTGTTAAGTTTGTTTGTTAGAGTTTTATTTCTGATTTTTTATTATATTTTTGTCAGAGTTGATATTTTATTTTTATTAAAATAACGCTTTAATTTTCATTATGCAAAACACAGCATATTAAACATTTTAAGATTACAATTCTATGCGGGTTTTAGACATTGTCATGTCTGTAAAACCCACATTAGAATAAATATTTTCAAAATGCCTGGATTTTCGCGTAATATTTTGTGACATTTTGTCGCCAAACGACGCAGCTCCCACGAAAATCAGATGTTTACTAATCCCGTCCTCGGGCCGGCCGGCGCGGTGCTCTGTCGCAGGCACTCGTACACGCACGATGTTGCAAAATTTCGCCTCTATGCGGTTTCCTATAAGTAACGAATGAAAACACGGTCTGTATACAGGATAGTAGTAGGCCTGCAAATTTAAACCAATAAAGGTAAAAAATTAAAAATCGTTGGGTGTGTTAATTCATATCCATTAGCGTAGCTACTCTTTCAGGGTTAGAAAAATGTTTTTACAATAGTTTAACATACAGTTTATCTGGCCGTTTATTTGAGTCTTTTATTTACTTTTCTTTGTAGATATTTTTATTGAGTGATGCTTATTAAATGCTAGAGTTTGAACTTCTTTATGAAAATAATCTTTTTTATTTTGAAAATGTATACACTATTTATACATTATTTCAAATATTACAATAACGCTTTCATTTGTGAAATACTTACAGAGCAGTGAACATTTGAAGGTAACTCACCCGTGTGGATTTTACAATTACAATGTATTTTAAACCTGCATGGAAAATGGTTTAATTTTTATACCTACTTTTGCCTTACATTTCTTCAAAATTTTGTGGCCACCAAATGTAAAAGAAAATAGCGGGTTTTTTAGAATAAATTTTACAGATACACTGTATTATTTATGTTTTTATGTTTGTTTCATTTTATGTTATATATAGATATATAGAAGAGAAGGAGAATCTTTGACTACATACAGGGTAACAATTTGAAAAGGCTATTAATTGAGAATGAAAAAATAAATAAGGGTGAGTTATAATTCTAAAATCTTAAATACCATGATATCAGAATTTTAAAAACTTCCTCTCTGTTTATCAAGAAAAACAATAAATAAAAGCACTATTTTAAAATTCTTATTATTATTTAATTAAATGTTAAAAATTATATGCAATTATTTTAAAGATAATAATACTTTCATCGCGTGTATTTACAAATGTTTCTTTAGATATAGCACGGCATACCTAAATTATTTTATGAGTGGGTCTAGTAAGTCTGTTTCAAATCAAAACTCTTGATTATAAACAAATATTCATTTTTATTTTTTTTTTAATAAACTTAATCCTTTGGGCAAGGAAGTAATACATGTATTTACTTTTTTTATTCATATATTTATCCCGTAAAAATATTCAGCATGTTAGTAATAATTATGGCGCGAGTTGCAATAAACACTGAAGGAAAGACCGTCAGTACGTCTAGTATAGCTCACCCTTTGACCCGTCTCGTAAATTTGACCAAAATTCATACCAAATTACACGTGCATCGTGATAAACCGCTAAAATTTTCACGTTAATTGGACGCATTGTCAAATTACCATTAGTGCCAGAAATCCAAAGTATCCTATGGAGAAGAGGAGCAGTAAAGGCAAAAGAAGTAGCCTGGCTATTCGAAATTTTTTATTACTTATTTAACTTTGAATGTAAAAAGATTCAAGAATCAGTATAATGATTACTCTTTTTTTATTTTTTAACAGACTCGGTTTTTAAGCCTCGTGACTAATGTTCAAACAATAAACGTAGTAGTTGTTGAGATTGTGCCAATACCTTAATATTAATTAATACGATATTACGAAACGACTGACGTAAAACTAGTAAATAAAATTCTCATCAAATTTTTACCTAAATATCTTATTTTAAATATAAAAATGTTAATTTCTTTTGAACCATGATAAACCTAAAATTTATTACTAAATAAATAAACACAAAATATTATTATTTAAAAGAAAACACACAAGTTTAAATTACAGATTTACCTTGTTTCTATTTGAAAACACAGAAAAATAAAATCCAACAAACTGCTTCCACACGGTACACTTCCTTACAATGTGTAATAGCGTTCTCGTAGGTTCAATAATAGCCCCCTCACTAATCTCTACGAATGTTCATGGAAAATGTAACAAATTTTTACTTTTCTGTACACCACTGTCATAATGTTATATTTTTACGAAGCGCCCTCAAACTAATTTGCTTTAAACCAATAAGCAATTTAATAGATGGTTGACAACGATCTTGTTGCAGGATTAATTACGCTTTAGACGGGATCTGAAGAATCCTAACTTTTATTCATTTGGTTAAAATATTTAAAAATGACTTTATTCTAAATTTTTCTTTCAAAACTGAGACACTCACCATAATTACAATTGCCTTCGACTCTTAATGGAATTCGCCAATATTTTTCATTAAACCACTATCAATATTATCACCATTTTAATTCTTTGTTATTGTTTACAATATGCTGTGCATGGAGAAGATTTCACGGCAATTGAATTGGTCAACCGGTTTACTAAAGCGGACGCCAGTGGCGCCGCGTGTCGGATTATTACGATTTGGCCCGTAATTGTACTTTCCACTAGGCACTCTATGGTTTGCTTATTAGTGACCTATGTATGGGTTTTGGTTGGGCCCATAGCGGCTAAACCCATAAAGTAACGAGTGAAGTTCCTCAATCTCCGGTCTTGCGCCCAGACGTCTTTTGGACTACTACTTAAGCAGTTCCGCGACGCATCTGGGGGTCTTTCCAGCTCCTGCGTCCGTCAAGAGTGAACCGTGCTGCCCGCTGTGACGGAGAGAGGTTTGAAATAAATCTATTATCATCTCTCTCCGCCAGCACCTTTTTTGTTAAAATAACATCTAAAACTAAAATGCATTAGTGTTTCTTCAGTTTCAACGAAATATTTTTGAAGCAGGATGGGTTTTAGTAGTTTGATGCCTCTCGAAACTTCGTAAGTAGTTTTCACCGTTGGTGACATTTTATTTGGTGTTCCGGGTTTCCATTGAGAAATCTCTCTTAGGGCTCCTTAAATATGACAGTGTAAACCGCCAGCCGTGACCCAGCGGTGATGAGGATTTCGCCCTGAAGCCTGAAAAATAATTTCGCCGCCCTTAGTCCCGTCAACACACATCATGCCGTAAGCCCTATGTGGTGAAAAATTGCCCATCGCGGGCTCTCGCCCCCGAAAGAAGAACACCATGGAACTTGACCCGTAAGCACATTCTTTTAATCTTAACCATATTCTTCTTTTGATTTTTTTTTGTATGATTTAACATGAATTTATTATCACTTTCTCATTTTAATATTTAAAACTTAAGTAACTATATTTATGGTATAATTATCTAAATTAAAACAATTCAATGTTACGCCTTATTATGTAATGCTTCCGAAGTGATCACTGACGAATTCAGGTATCTACCTTTGGGTTATAAACTTGTATATATATATATATATATCTTTTATTTATTTTTGTTTACCTTTTTAAGACCATCTTGTATATTTACTTATATTTACTTACCATGTAGATTTAACTCCTTGTTTCTGATAAATTAAGCTATTGAGTATGACTTTAATAAACACCCTATTTAAATTAAATTAAGGTGTTTTACTACTGAGTGAGTGAGTGTGACTGAGGCAACTGACCATACAGAGAACCCACGAAGCCGGCCTGATAGGTTCTTTTTTTTTTTTTGTTCCATCTTTTAAATTTAACAGGGTTTCTGAAACCTATCAGATCTAGGGAGTTGTTCTTGTTGTTTAGAACTCTTAAACCAAGACTGTCGAACAAACTCAACTCCCTAGAAATAGCCCCTGTAAACCGGATAGTCTTGCCGGGATAATATTTATAATATAACAAGATGGCGCCCAAATTTTTAAAAGTTTTCTGGTCAAAAGTTGTCATTGGTCATCCTCACTTATCTTGGGGTAAGACACTTTTAATAAAACAAAAATTTAAATTTATTTCAGCAATTTTAATATATATATATGGATATGATTTTTTTGTACATTGGGTATTGCTGCATCTTCTCTAGGGTTGTTTTAAAATTTTCATAGCTAGGTATATGATGATAATTGGGGGGTGAAGTTTCATGGAATTGTGATAAATTCTTTTGGGTGTGATGATTTTTTAAAGGTTAAGATAACTAAGTTTCTGATACTTTTTTTTTATTTTCTAATGTATTGTAAATTTTGAATTTGGCGGTGGCTAATGTTCATGGCAAGTTATGTAACAGTATTTTATTTTAAATATCGACATTTCAGTGCATAACATACAGGTGGTGTAATGCAACATTTCATTTTTTTTTGTTAAATATTCACATATTTTATAATTCATTTCTCTAAATTTATGACTGACATATTTTTTTTTTCTCCATTCTTTATCTCCGGCTGATGGCATGAATTGTCTTAACTTTCAGGGGGGTGATTTAGTAGATAGTGATGGTGATATTGTGATTATTGTGACTTGGGTATATAAGCATGGACAGTATAGAGATAAAATATGTAGGGACTATAACATTGAATAGCATTCCTTACTATATATAGCTTTCCTGTTATTGACAATAATTAGTTTTTTTTTTTTTTGGTATCTTACAAGAAATAATTCTGAGAATTTTTCTATAAACCTTGATAATTTAATTTTAGGCAGGAATATGACTTATTAGTGGTTTTCATATACAAGTACATACTTATTAATAAGGGTTGTTTTAAATAATTTTTTTAAATAGGATTTTGTTTTACTGATAGGAAGGTCAGGGTCAACTTTTATTGTTTAATCAATTTAATAAATCTTCATTGAATTTTGTTGGTATACAGGGTGGACTTTAATCCCTGAATTTTTTTTTAAATTAATTTAATTTTATTATAGAATTATACAGGGTGGTGTACACAAGTAGTATAAAAGATACTTGAAGTAAATTTTTTTTTTTTCTTATTTTGGTACTACAGGGTGAAACAATTAGTGGTTCCAAGTAACTTGTCTTATATTATAGGGAGTTTTTTTTTTTCTTTTCCTTTTGCTTTCCATATACTTTTTTTTAATTTTATATACTAGATGCTTAAAAAAAAAAAAGGAAAGGGAAGGGGAAGGGAAGGAAAGGGAAAAAAGAAAAAAAAAATCCGCTCTACAAAGTGGGCGTTTGGCGGAAGTTGGATGACTCAGTGGCGCGAAACATTGGGGTTGTCCAACTCAGTCAATGGGTAGACAAACTTTGTACAGTTAGCTGGTGGTGGTAAAATTCCACTTAGTGCTCTTTTACCAGTATGGGGTGTCTTCCATTAGAACATACCCATACTAAGGCTCAACAAAAATATTTTTAAGAAAATTTATGGAAATTAAGGAAGGAAGGGGAGATTGGATTTTCATTTTTTTTAGATAGTACTTTTCTTTTGAAAGTTTTTTTTTTTTTTTAATTTAATTTCCTTTTGGTAGATTTAATATATTATGGGGTGTTTGAAAGTTTGAAGATTACTTATCTACTTACATTTCATTTTCTAATTAGGATTATAACTTGTTAAGATTTTCTTTTAATGTAACGTTTCAGCTAGACAGGGCTAATTAAATAAATTACTTATAGTAAATCTTTGAGGCGAATTGAATTTTTTTGGGCGAAATTCTTTTGCTGGGCTAGGGGAAAATCGGCACTGCTGGGTCATGCTTACTGTAATACTGTGAAAATATAAATTGTTTTCGAATTGTTTTTCTGAATTTGGAGATTTTTTAAGAGTGATTTAGGTATAAACATATTTAGAGCTTATAGAAATAAAATTTAGATAGGTATTTTATATTAGATATTGTTATTATAGATATATTATTAGGTATAATTATTCTAGGTTGGGGGGGAATCTTACTGAGGTGTTTTACTAACAGTGATTAGTGTTGCAACTCAGTAAAGCGTTTATACTGTCATTGGGATTTTAACGTAGGTTAGGGGCAGTACAAACCCGGGACTTCAGATTTTTTTTTAATTTTTTTTGGAACGGGGTGGGTTGCACTGTGTGCACCGTACCTTGTTAGCGGCTTAGTTGCTCAAGTTACATCACAATACACAATACATACAGGGGACTATAATTAAAAAAAAAAAAAAAAAAAAAAGAAAATAAAAAAATTTATTATTTTATTTTTTATTTTTTTTTGTTTGTGTTATTGGCGGAGATATTTTTGGGGAAAATGGATATAAATAAATTGGAGCTGGACGAGCTTGAGTATGAGCTATCATCTCGAGGTGCTATCACGGCTGGTACTCTTATTGAAAAGCGTCAACGTTTAAGGTTATATTTGAAATTAGAGAAACTTAATAGCTTGCCGATGTTTGAGGTAATAGAATTGGACCCTGATAACGAAGTTGATATTTGTACAGGAAAGTGTAATTTATTGGAAAGTGCTATCTCAGGTCTTAGTGAATTAAATATTAATAAAGAGTATAGTAGGTTGCGGCCTTACATATCCAGGGTCGTTTCAAGAAGTTATTAGAATTTCATCCTGATTTTTCTGAAGAAGTAATGAGTTTGTCTACTCAGCTAAATTCTATTATTGATAGGTTAGAAATGGCTAAGAGAACCTTGACAATGAGTGTAGAGGAAATTTTGCAGGTGCCGGTTACTATTGAGGCTTCCCCTGGAGAGGACTCCCTTCTGGATCATCCTCTTCCTGTTTCTCAAGCTCAGACAGAAGTCTCACAGCATCTTTCACCCAATGTAATTCCTTCGACGGTATCTGTAAATCCAGGTCCCTCTTGTTCGTTTCGGCCTGCTTCAGTTCCGTTTACTCGAACAGCACCAACTTTTTGTGACCACACTTCGACACATTTAGTTCAGTCACTTCACACCATTCCTTCTACGAACGTTATTTCACAGGATCCAGTTAACCCAATAACGTGTTCTTATTATTCCCCATCGAGGAACTATTCCTTTCCTCCACAATCTAATTCCACCTTGAAGCGGAATGTACCCGTGTTTACTTCTGCTAATGCTAATGATGTCACGATTCCGTTAGGTTCCGATGATCTGGCTAAGAGCTTTTCAACAATTTCAAAATGGCAGTTACATTTTGATGGTTCTGGTAGTGTTACCAATTTTATTGAGCGTGTAGAGGAGTTGGGTTTTGCTTGTGGAATATCTTGGAATCAGCTGCTGCATTGTGCAGTAATTTTATTTTCAGACACAGCCTTGTCTTGGTATAGATCTATACGCAGTGATATCAGGTCATGGGAAGAATTGAAATGTAAACTTAGGTCTGCCTATTTATCGTCAGAATATGAGGAGGATATTTGGTGTGATATAAGGAATAGGACACAAGGTCCAGTGGAGAAGTCGGTAATCTTTATTGCACAAATGCGAAACTTGTTTCGAAAGTTACGTGAACCTCCATCCGAGGAAATGCAACTTCGCATTATACGCCGAAATTTGCTCCCCTCATTGCAAAATCAACTTGCACTTCACAATTTCACCAACATCACAGAGCTGGAACTTGCAGCACAAGAGATTGAGAACATCCAATTGCGAACTCAACGCATGCAACCTCCTCCAGTAAACCCTAATAATGTCGCCGAGCCTGAGTTGATGTATCAGCGACCAAGAAACCCTCGTGTACATACAATGAATTCTTCACCGCACCTTCAGAATTCTCGTGGTCCGGTGGTTTGTTGGAATTGTCGTAGTACTGGCCATTTGAGTAGTACTTGTCCACAACCCTTTCGTCGACACTGTTTCCGTTGCGGTCGGGAAAATGTGACTAACCGTTCATGTCCAAATTATAGTAGGTCGGGAAACCCAAGGGCGAACTGTTAGTTAGTCGAGAGATCAGTTCGATTCCTAAGGTCTCGACTAGTAACCCCAGCTACCCTATTCTAGATTACGCCTTCGCACAGTGCAAGGGTGATGAGCGTCCTCATCTCGAAGTCTCGATATTTGGTATGAAATTTATTGGCTTATTGGATTCTGGAGCAAATGTTACTGCTATTGGTTTAAGCATATGGAATATATTACAACGTTCAGACATACAATTGTTATCATCACCTTTTTCTCAGTGCAATTTTGGAAATCATAGTTCTAGTAAAGTGATTGGCGCAATTAACTTACCTATTGTTTTGTATGATAAGGTAGCGGTTTGCAGTGTTTTGGTAGTGGAGGAATTGAGTTGTCCATTGATATTGGGTACCGATTTTTGGAAAACTGTTGGTGTCGTTCCTGATTTGCAAAATGGTTGTTGGTATTTTGGTGTGCCGTCTCAGGACATCTGTATCACTGAAGCCATTATTCCTCAGGAAACTTTAACCCCCGAACAGCGATCCGCCTTGGATAAATTGACTTCAAAATACTTTTCTTTAATGGGTGGTAAGCTTGGTCGAACAGATTTAGTGAAGCATCAGATTAATACTGGTAATGCCCAACCCATTCGTTTGCGCCCTTATAGATACTCACCCGCCACTCTAAAGATTATCGATGAGGAGGTTGATAACATGCTGCAACTCGATATTATCGAGCCATCACAATCTGCCTGGTCTTTCCCTGCCTTAGTAGTACCGAAAGGTAATGGTAAATGGAGATTTTGCGTGGACTATCGAAAACTAAATTCTGTTACGGCTAAGGATGCTTATCCGATCCCTTTTATTGATAGTATTTTGGACAAATTAAGAAATGCAAAGTATCTTACTTCGTTAGATGTTAACTCTGCATATTGGCAAATCGAGGTTGATGAACATTCACGTGATAAAACTGGTTTTTCTGTCCCTGGTCGGGGACTTTATCGATTTAAGAGAATGCCATTTGGGTTGACGAATGCCCCTGCAACTTGGCAGCGATTGGTAGATACCTTATTGGGAGCTGATTTGGAGCCACATGTCTTTGTTTATTTAGATGACGTAATCTGTATTTCTGAGACTTTTCAGCAACATTTAGAGGTTTTGGAAGAGATTTTCCAGAGATTTCATAGAGCCGGTATAACACTCTCTCAGGATAAGTGTAAATTCTGTCGATCCGAACTTAAGTATTTAGGATATGTTGTCGATAAAGATGGACTTCATGTCGACCCGGATAAGGTGACAGCCGTATTGAACATTCCGACTCCAAAGAACACCACAGAAGTCCGACGTGTCATCGGTATGGCGTCCTGGTACAGGCGTTTTATTCCTCAGTTCTCAACCGTTATTTCTCCCCTTACCGCTCTTCTTTGTAAACACAAAAAGTGGAACTGGACCCCAGAATGTCAAAATTCGTTTCAGAACATCAAAAATTCGTTAGTTTCCGCTCCTGTACTTACTTGTCCTGATTTCTCGAAACCCTTTTTGGTTCAGACTGATGCCTCAGCGTATGGGATCGGTGCTGTATTATCTCAAGAGTTTGATGATGGTGAACATGTTATCTGTTACATATCTCGATCTCTGTTTAAAGCAGAGAGGAATTTTTCCACCACAGAGAGAGAACTGTTGGCCATTATTTATGCTTGCGAGAAATTACGACCCTACTTAGAGGGATACTCCTTTAAAGTGATAACAGATCATCATAGTCTGAAATGGATTCATAGTCTGAAGGAACCAACAGGACGGCTTGCCAGATGGGTTTTGCGGTTGCAACAATTCGATTTTGAGGTTATTCATAGAAAGGGCCAAGATCATGTTGTGCCGGATGTTCTCAGTAGAGCTGTGCCAGAGATTGCTAAATTGAGTGTATACCAGGAACCAGAAGTTGCAGATAAGTGGTATCGAAGAGTTTTCAATCAGGTCGTAGAGAATCCTATTAATTATCCCCAATGGCGAATTGAAGGAAATTTACTTTACAAGTATGTGAAATGTTCTTACCCGTCTCTTCGAGATGATGAAGATTTCTGGAAGGAAGTAGTACCCAAGGATCGAAGACGTATGATTTTGGAAGAAAATCATGATCATCCTTTGGCTGGTCATGGTGGTGTCATGAAGACATACGAACGATTGAAGCGTCGTTATTATTGGCCAAAAATGAGAGCTGATGTCCCCCGATATGTTAGGCATTGCGCCAAATGTATTTCGCAAAAGCCCCTCCGGGAGCGACACGGATTAATGGGACAACAAACTCAAGTTTTGAAGCCATGGAACACGATTAGCGTCGATCTTTTTGGGCCCTTGCCTCGTTCTACTCAGGGTTACAAATACGTATTGGTCGTCTTGGATACCTTCACTAAATTTCCTTTGTTCTTCCCTCTTTGCTCAGCTAAGGCCCCTATGATTTGTCGTCTTATAGAGGAACAAGTTTTTCTCATTTTTGGTGTTCCCCAATTTCTTATTTGCGATAATGGTGCTCAATTTCGAGGTGAACTTTTTTCCAAACTGTGTGAGCAGTATAAGGTCAATATCCGATATACTCCGGCTTATCATCCCCAGGCCAACCTCGTGGAGCGTGTGAATCAAGTCCTTAAAACCATGTTAAGTTGTTATATTGAGGATAATCATAAGAATTGGGATCGACTTCTACCTAAGGTTGGTTCTGCCATAAGATCTTCGGTGCATGAAGCCACCGGGCTCACTCCCTATTTTATGAATTTTTCCAGAGAATATATGCCCTCGGGCGACCAACACAATAATAGGGATGTTCCCAGTATCACGGTTGGCGACTTGATGGCACGTTCACGTGAATTAAGTAAAGTATATAGGGACGTTGAGGAAAGACTGAAAGCGGCGCATCAAAGATCAAAGAATCGTTATAATCTTCGACGAAGACCAATTAGTTTTGAGATCGGTGAGCGAGTTTATCGCAAAAATTACGATCTTTCTGATGCTAGTAAAAACTTTACCGCCAAACTCGCACCAAAATTTTTGGGCCCCTTTACAATAAAGAAGAAGTTATCTCCGGTAGTCTATGAACTGATTGACGAAAAGCGCAAGTTTAAGGGTGCTTGGCATGTTAAAGATTTGAAAAAGATCCCAAAAGAAGAACTACTCGTTGATTCCGATTCCGATTAGACTTTATCGATTTTGCTTACTGGTCGGGACGTATGTTTTTTTTTTGTGTTTTACTTATTAGTTCTTTTGATTTTTCAATTCAAATATAATTTCTTTTTCTCCAGTTTCTTTCCTCAAAGCTGTGCGGACTGGGTATTTTGATGTTTTTGCGGGTATTGGATAGTAGCTACCTTGTTTGTTTTTCTCTTTCTAGTGAAGTTTCTTGTGGTGAAGGCCTACCACTTGAAGCATTTTAGATTTCCGATTAGGAATTCTATCAGAAATTACTAGAAATTTTGTGTTATTTGGTATTTCGTTGGTTATTATAGTATTATTATTTCATGAGTCAATCAATTTGAAGTTTTAATTTTTCTGACTTATTTTATGCTTGAATAGCATTTTCAAATAATTAGATTGTTCGCACATTCTTTACTTCCCTTCCCAGTTGGATGCTTACTTCTCTTCGCATGAGAATTACTTTTCTGGTAATTCTCTTGGGGGAAGAGGGGGAGTTGTTGCAGGATTAATTACGCTTTAGACGGGATCTGAAGAATCCTAACTTTTATTCATTTGGTTAAAATATTTAAAAATGACTTTATTCTAAATTTTTCTTTCAAAACTGAGACACTCACCATAATTACAATTGCCTTCGACTCTTAATGGAATTCGCCAATATTTTTCATTAAACCACTATCAATATTATCACCATTTTAATTCTTTGTTATTGTTTACAATATGCTGTGCATGGAGAAGATTTCACGGCAATTGAATTGGTCAACCGGTTTACTAAAGCGGACGCCAGTGGCGCCGCGTGTCGGATTATTACGATTTGGCCCGTAATTGTACTTTCCACTAGGCACTCTATGGTTTGCTTATTAGTGACCTATGTATGGGTTTTGGTTGGGCCCATAGCGGCTAAACCCATAAAGTAACGAGTGAAGTTCCTCAATCTCCGGTCTTGCGCCCAGACGTCTTTTGGACTACTACTTAAGCAGTTCCGCGACGCATCTGGGGGTCTTTCCAGCTCCTGCGTCCGTCAAGAGTGAACCGTGCTGCCCGCTGTGACGGAGAGAGGTTTGAAATAAATCTATTATCATCTCTCTCCGCCAGCACCTTTTTTGTTAAAATAACATCTAAAACTAAAATGCATTAGTGTTTCTTCAGTTTCAACGAAATATTTTTGAAGCAGGATGGGTTTTAGTAGTTTGATGCCTCTCGAAACTTCGTAAGTAGTTTTCACCGTTGGTGACATTTTATTTGGTGTTCCGGGTTTCCATTGAGAAATCTCTCTTAGGGCTCCTTAAATATGACAGTGTAAACCGCCAGCCGTGACCCAGCGGTGATGAGGATTTCGCCCTGAAGCCTGAAAAATAATTTCGCCGCCCTTAGTCCCGTCAACACACATCATGCCGTAAGCCCTATGTGGTGAAAAATTGCCCATCGCGGGCTCTCGCCCCCGAAAGAAGAACACCATGGAACTTGACCCGTAAGCACATTCTTTTAATCTTAACCATATTCTTCTTTTGATTTTTTTTTGTATGATTTAACATGAATTTATTATCACTTTCTCATTTTAATATTTAAAACTTAAGTAACTATATTTATGGTATAATTATCTAAATTAAAACAATTCAATGTTACGCCTTATTATGTAATGCTTCCGAAGTGATCACTGACGAATTCAGGTATCTACCTTTGGGTTATAAACTTGTATATATATATATATATCTTTTATTTATTTTTGTTTACCTTTTTAAGACCATCTTGTATATTTACTTATATTTACTTACCATGTAGATTTAACTCCTTGTTTCTGATAAATTAAGCTATTGAGTATGACTTTAATAAACACCCTATTTAAATTAAATTAAGGTGTTTTACTACTGAGTGAGTGAGTGTGACTGAGGCAACTGACCATACAGAGAACCCACGAAGCCGGCCTGATGGGTTCTTTTTTTTTTTTGTTCCATCTTTTAAATTTAACAGGGTTTCTGAAACCTATCAGATCTAGGGAGTTGTTCTTGTTGTTTAGAACTCTTAAACCAAGACTGTCGAACAAACTCAACTCCCTAGAAATAGCCCCTGTAAACCGGATAGTCTTGCCGGGATAATATTTATAATATAACATAAAGGTAACTCTCAATTTTGCAGCATAAATTTGCTCTTATTTAAATTATACCGAAAACAGACTAATAACACTCAAAGGTATACAAATAGATATACACCATTCCCGTCACAAGACGCAAACTGCTGACTAAACTGTTTTACATGAAATAACGTAAAACAAAATTTAATTAAGACAATGACTTTGATATGTGGGCTTTTGATTTACGTCACTGGCAGGACGGAGCAGTACTGGGATTCTAAAATTACGATTCGATACGTTTACTCGATATGACTGATTCTAAATAAAATTTTCTCTTGCGGATTGCGTCTTGCGGATTGCCTAGTTTTTAACGATATGTCGACGACACGCTTGAGTATACTATAGTATGTACCAGACGATATAGCTTCTTCCTTATTTAATACATGCATAATATGTCAGCATCCTTTTTCAAACGTATTTGTTTCATTAATTTTTTATCAATAGTCATATTAGGTTTTTTTATTAGTATATCAAGAAGCTTTCTTACAACAACTAATAGATCTAATTCGACCCTATTTTCCAATCTTCTGTTAATAGAGGAAGAGGAAGTAAAGTTACCATTGAATCGGCAGTTTTAGTATGCCAAGATTTTATGCTACAGATTGTTACCAAAGAAGCATTAGACAAGATTTTAAATTTGGAATTAGTGAAACTACTACAAGTCGTTAGATCTATAAAATTACTAAAATTATTGACAATCAGCAAGGTGACCGATTCATTAATTTTCCAAGTAGAAGAGATGAGAAATAAATTAACATTTATGGAGAGATCTAATTTCCCTGGTGTTATAAGTCCTACTGATTGCACCCATGTTGCCATATTAAAACCAAAAATGGATGAACACAACAAGTTTTTGTGATTTTTTATGAATTCAATTATTATTTCCCAATGGGTAGTGGTGGTTTTAAACGATATTTTTTTATTAAAAAAAAATAATATAGGCATATATTTAAATAAAGAAAAAAATTAACAAAATAAATGAAAATCCTTAGTGTTTATCAATAGAAAAGACAATTGACGTTTCCATCTATCAAATATTAGGAAAAATAACAAATATATACCAAGAAACCTAAATGAATAAAACGAGTTTAGCCGACGATTAACATTTAGAATCACCCTTCTTGTCACGACCAAGTCGCGATTGAATTCGAAGACGTGATGGTATCGAGATCGTGTCGTGATTTTAGAATCCCAGCCCCAGATTTCTTAAACTTTGATTTAAATGACTTCTGATCTAAAATTGACAATTTAGTTGGTAGGTTAGAGTTTATTGGCATTGTAGGTTAGAGTTTATTGGCATTGTACGTAAAAGAACGTTGAAACATTGCAGTCGAATGACGAGGAAGTGTCATCCTCTTCGGAAATCGGATCACTCTTCTGTGAACGTTTAAACGAGGAACAAATTTAATCCGTAAAGTGGAGGGACGAGGGGTTTAATAACACTTCAAATAAAAAATTACCTAAGTGTAACTCTCTGCGCCTGTCCATCCTCAACCAGTTAAGCTCTTGAAATTTGTGTGATAATCACCTGAAAATGTATTAAGATTTATTGCTGGAAGTTTCAAACCAATTGAATGCGCACTCTGTACATAATTACTTCGAAAACTTGAAGGGTTTTGCATACTCTCATTGACTGAACTATTACTTTCCCCAGAATTAACAGCACTGTGCATTTAACTTATAATTAATTTTTCTTCAAATGATGTACGCTCCTGCAGTTGCTCCTCAGCAGACACATCTCAATTTCACTGTGTACATCATGAAATTGAGAAAGTAAATCGGAGAATTTATTTCACTTATTTTTTAACTCTAAAATAATATGCTTGTCAATATTTTCAGGTTCTACACTCGAAATGCACTGTTTTACGGTCTCAAAATAATTTTTAAATATTGTTTACTTACTTTTAATAATACCTCTTTTTTTTGTCAATGCTTTAATTTCCTCCGCCATCTTGAAAATATGAGGAAAAAAAATAAATAATATTTTGTTTTATTTGTTTGACAACACCACAAATTAAACAGAAGTTAACGGTTTACTCAATAAAGAAAACGAAACATTAGAAAGGACTTACTCTGGCTTCCCTGATGTTTGCTCTCGGACTATAAGAATTCTTCATTTTCACACTTTAATGGCTGCTGTTAAACGCCACTCGATTGAAGACTTACACAAAAATTTCGGCTCAATTTTCGAAATAACGTTTTGACAAGCACCACATCTTATAGTTTACTCAAATACCCATAGGTTAAGGTATATCACGGTGAGAAGGACCATATTTATAATACTCAGCATCTCCAAAAACACGTTTGTTTAATTTCTAAAGGCACAACAAAACCTCGCTTCACAAAAGCCGATTCCAAGCGATCTATCGGTTTTAACCGCGATTAAGCCCTTGGTTCACCGTTCAGCCCTTGGTGAACAGTCCCTTTATAACATAACCAATCGTGTCCGCTTGGACGTGTTTGGTTGAAGTAACTTCGTAATTTGTCAGCTGTCACTATCATCATTTTGTTTGTTTTAAAATAATACTCCAGATGCCAGTAATATTATACGTAATTAGTTCTTAAACATAAATATTAAAAAAGAACACTTATTAGACATAATAAATTTTGTCGTTTTTAAAAAGGAAATAATTTGTTGTTTGTTTTTATTTTTTCCCGCACTTATTTCAATATCTTTGACATTTGACGTTTAGAAAACAGCTCCGGACGTGGGTAATTACTGTTCCAAATTGATGACGTATAAAGGGCTAATTGGTGACCACATGTCACATGTCCAATGTTTGGTTAATACCATTTAGGAACGGTAATTACCGATAGACCGCTTGGAATCGGTTATAATGGCCGCATGTGGACTGTCATATCACACCGCACAGAACACAAATATAGAGAAATGCGTGTTGCCTAATGAACAGACAGAAATTCTATTGACAGCTTTATTGCCGTTGTTGACAAAGACGGGGGCAACCATCTTGGGTTTGGTGGGAAATTTAAGCCTGATCTATTGCCTGATATTTAGATTTGAAGTAATTTGCAGAATTACAAAAGTTGATGCGTTAACTGATGAGTGATGAGATATATTTAAATAGAATTGTATTTTATTTTAAAAAAACAATATGCTTATCAGTTTAGAAATACCCACATTTAATTAAAATCGTTAATTTTAAATGTTGAAAAAAAATTAAAATATTACATCTCAGACATCCCTCATCACTTCAATCAAGAATTAACACATCAACTAAAATATTATTTAATTTAAATTTGGTTCTCAAGACATTGCTTATTTAAGATATTTAGCTATAGATACTTAACAAAAATTATAAATTGGCATGATAGATATGGGACCAAATTTTAAATAAAAAAAAACAAAACTAAATTGTCTTTTAAATGTTTTATTTTAAGATGAATTGAAATAAATTTAACAGAGGGTTTTAAAATGCATAAAAAAAGTTACAATATAAATTAAATACTCCAAACTGTAAGTATGGTATTAATAAGACCTTTTATGTAAAAAATAGAATTTTTACAGGTATAAAGCATATTTTAACTGAAAATCCTAATTTCAGAGTTTTAGAAAAAATTACCTGCTTTTTTTTGTTTCCATAAGTGTATAAAACATTATAAGAAATATCTAACAAACATACCTAAATAAAAAATTAAACATATATATTTTTTAACCATCTATACAATTATTGTAACAAAATAATATATATCCACATATTATGGAAAACAACCAAATAAATATTATGGAAAACATAAACTCTTATAAAGACAGAAACTGAACCTATCTCTTGAAATAAATCTGGCTTCTCATTGTAAATAAGTTAATTAATAATGACTACATACAACACAAATACATATGTACAAGTTAATATGCAGGTTTTTTCTATTTTATTTTTTTAGTATAAGCAAATAAAAACAAAATATGACTTTTAATTTTTGGTTAGTCACAATCGGGTAAAGATGTCACAAGTCAGTGGGGTTGTCTCCAGTAAGTATGGAACATGAAACATAAGAAAACAGATTAAGACAGTGTATTGTGTATACAATATTCTTCTAAAATAAAATACATAAGTTTTTATTATTAGTAACTATTGATTATCACATTTAGTTATGATTACAATTAAGGTTCTAAATAATACTTGATTGATTTCATCCTTTAAATATTTATAAACCAACCAAAACTTTTTCTCTAAATTGACTAAATGACCATGGTTATCCATAAATGTATATAACTTAAGGTGGATTAAGTCGATTAGAGAAATCAGTTTTTGAGAAGGATATGTCAATCTGGATGTATCATCATTTTTACTCCATGTGAATATCATTTCTACTCAAGAACCAGAAAAGTGTTTGGAGCAAACTCAATAATTGGTGACATTTTTAGTCGGACTTACATGACAGGCAAGATTTTTGTAAGGATGGATTCAATGGAAATTAAAAAAATCTATTATGATTTCTGTGACTGTCTGGGCAATTTCTAATATACAAACTAGTGAATAAAGAATATTTGCATGAACATCTTAATCTAGATGAAGACAAGGAAAAGGAAATACTTGATATTTTCCCAGTTCAAGAATTCAAACTGAATTGTAAAAAAAAGTTAAATTGAGGACATAGATATGTCCAAAATCAGATTAAATCTATAATTATATCCTGGAAAATGATAATAGAACAACATACACCTAAACATAATTAGAAAACACTTAGGTATGTCCTAATTGAAATTTACCTGTCTCCTGCTCTATGTAGTTGCACGATGATTCGATGTTGGCACGTTTGTAAAATAATTTATCAACCCAGGACTCAAAAAAACTACAAAAAGCTATAAATTTACTTAAAAACTTTAAATTGGGAGATAATCATGAGACTTGTTTTCCACCCAAAGAAAACTTAAAAAAGACAATCGTCAAATACGACAGTTAAAATGTCATTAACGTCACTATTGTCATATTTGATGTACGTCAAAAATTAGACAATCAAAATCAATCGGCCACGAACTTATAAATATGGCTGGGATTCTAAAATCACGTACATACTTTCTCAAAAATAAATTATAGTAATTTTAAATAATATCCAAAATCAAATAAATCCATGTCCGCCCAAGGACATTTTTAAAAATATTTATTCAAAAAAAAATTCATTTTCCATTCCATTGGATCGTTCAACCAAACTGCATTTTTTTTATACTTTCATTAGGGTATTATGTATAAAATTAATAATTCAATTTTCTTGTTTGCATTCTTTATTTATATTTAATTTATTTAAAGAATCAATAATTATTATTATTCCAGAAAGGCTATTTTTTATTAATTATTTATTATTAATTATTAATTAAATTATTATTCCATTAATTATTATTTACATTAATTCTTATTGCCAGAAACCGCTGCTTCTAGCAGCAAACATTGCTCTTTTGTTAGTTGCCCGCCATTCACATAATATTTAAATATCCGAATGGGACAGTCGGAGATAGCCGAATGGTGACGGGAATCGGGTGCTTTTTAGTGGCGTCTGTTTTTGGTGATTTGTAAACGACGCTTGGGTATATCGTCTGGAATAGGCGATGTATCTTTCTCCTTATTTAATACGTGAATAATGTATCACCATCTTTATTTAAAGGTATTTGGTTCAGTTTCTCAAAACCGAATTATTGTGAATTGTCCGTCTGTGTTGTTTATAATAGAATCATATATTGAGTTGTTAACAGAATAATATATTTTTACTATATAAACCCTTTATAATTACAAACCCTCATAAAATCATCTATATTTTGATTCTTATAGATGGCTGTACCTATTAATGTGGAAACACTGTACATGGAAGGAAAGTAAAACTCGTAATAGTAAAAATAGAAAGAAAATAAGTGTTCCAGTGAGTGACCAACATCGAAAGGACACAATCACGCAAAATGGCGGCCACCTAGTAGTGGTCATTTACTTTTCATTGAATTGGCAGTCCAGGTATATTTATAAGTTCGTGCAATCGGCCATCTTGGGTGGCAGACTATTCCGCCCCGCCACATTCAACCTTCATACCGGTGCCACACGGTAAAATAAATACTACCATCTAGCAGCGCAGCGCCAAGGCATGATTCACTAAAATATCTACAAAGGTGGTAAATACTACGTATTAAAGAAATATGAATTGATCTAGATTATAAATCTGTTAATCTAATAAAGAAAACAACAGGAATATAGACAAATGGTATGAGGCATTATCCATTGCTATGACGGAATTGGATTTGAAAATCATTGTTTTTTTATATAAGATTAATGTTCATTAAATCTTTTTAGAAATGGTCTATTGATCATCTATGTAAAATTTGTATTTTACAGTTTATCAAATTATCAATCAAACGTCAAATTATAAAAAAAGTCTTGTGACTATTCGCGGATTAAGAACAAATTTTACACAGAGTGCAGACGAAAAATATAAGTATATTTTTTCATATTTTTAATTTAATTTAAGTTACCTTGATAACGGTACTAGATATAACTACCGAAACGTTGGTTCAAATTAGGTATTTTTTTAAATAAGTAAGCTTTTCTCATGGTTTTCAAGTTTAATATTTATAATAAAGTTAGGTAGTATATTGAAAACGAGCTCAGAGATCAATAGATTAAACCTCAGCTCATGGGTACATACAAAAATCTATTATACCTCAATTAAATCCGTTTATTTCAGACTTACTAAACTTAAATTAAATATAACGAAAGGTTTTGTTAAAAATTTAAGTTCAAATATCTTTTAAATATGTGAATAAGTCTATCTTCTTTTTCTTTTCAATATTTAAGCGTATGACATAGTATTTTCTGAATTAATATTTAATATAAGTGACATATTACCCAACAAAATAAGTGACTCATTAATTTTAATGTCAAAAATTCAATTTAACCTTAAATTTAATCTTAAAAAACGGTACGGTATTTTTTTTATTAAGCAAATATTAATGATATATCTTTTAACGTACATTGTATCTTAAAATTATAACTCAGGTTTAAAATATATTCAGGTCCAAAATGACACGTGTTAAGTAATGATATTCTCTTAAAATTTGATCGGTAAAACGGTCATAAACTAACACATTATAAAATGCCTAAAAATATTTATCACAACTATTCGATTCATTATCACTAGTATCAAAAGGCCGCCAAAATTACATTTTGATTGTTGAAAAGTTCAGACGAAAGTAAATAAAACCATCAACAGTATATAACAAATAGAATAATAACAAGAACTACAGTATAATATAAACACGAAACCGATTTTAGGGTGAGCCAAGTCTGCACCATGCTAATGCTGAATTTTGCACATACTGACAAAATTCAAAATTGTTATAATTATTACCAACAGACTCTATACATATGATGGCACGCATCTTAAAAAATGGTTGATTCTTCGAAAGATTATCTCCACGTACAAAAGGGGTGGTCCAATAGCGGCCCAACAAGAAATATAAAGTTAAATATTTTTTATACAAATTTTCAAATGTCACATTTTTAGGCTCAAAAATGCGCAACTTTGCTTTAAATTTAACCATCTTCGTATCTCTTATATTTACCGAGATCCCAATAGCAATTAAACGTATAATATATAATATCTAATAAAAATGACGTTTATAAATAATAGAAAGCAATTTATTATTAAAAAAGTTATTATTTTAGTCATATATGTTCGTTTATTTGAAGAAAAATGTAAATAATAAAACAACAATAACAATAATAAAACGTATAAAATAATTGCATATCTATTGTTATTATATTATAAATCTATTATTGCATTCCTATTTTTGAAGCGCGCGAATCTGTTTCACTGGCTAATGTTCCCGTCCCGTCCACAATTCAATCTTAGCAGCATCGGAAAAATCTCGTATCTTCGTCTATTTCACGTTATTCGTGCCGAACTTGCCTATCTTTGTCTGACAAATATTGATTGTTGTCCGTAAATATATATGGGGATCGATTACTAAATATCGTAATATATTTTGAAATTTGTTTTAATTAGATTACTGCATACTTATTTTACCAGTAATATTCCTTAGCAAATGTTTTAAATTAAATAACTATCAACAAATTAGAAATAAAAAAGGCAACTAGTAAAAATTATAGCAGCAGAAACAAAAGATTTAAAATTCACATTTTATACAATCAAAACTAATACATGTTTGTTAAAATAATTAATAAAATATAAATATTCTTCCAAATTCCATAATGTATAAACTTACAACCTAATTTAATAAGGAACTTTGTTTTATGAAGAGCAAAGTTTGCAGAGAAGAATTTATACATAATGTTGCAAAAGGTTATAGTACAAAGGCAAAAAAAATTTATAAAATGACCAAGGAATTAGCCCCTACTCAATTTACTAGTACACTCCTTAGTAAATATTATAAATTAAATAACTGTCAACAAAGTAATAATGAAAAAACAATAAGTAAATATGTTAAAAAGTAACATTTACAAGAGTTACCAATTTCCTATTTGCCTTTGAAAATTTCAGACTCCAAGATTTGTATAGGATCCAAAATGGCTCATGCATTGAAACTGCGGAAATTGCTTTTTTCTCAGATTTGGCGTCACTTTTTGAGTAAGTATTGACATTGAGGCTGTCAAAAAAAAAATCTGCTTCACTGGGTACTTTATTTTGGAATCCAATGTCTAGAAAACAAAGCTTATTTTGGAGTGTGAATTTTTAAAATCCTTTAAAAAAGAAAAAATCTTGCCCCATATTGTCCATCTAGGATCTTATGGTATTACTAAAAACTACGGTGCAGTTTTTAACTTTCAATCCATCAGCATATATTCTGTTGTTGGCAGCTGCTCTATGTGATAAAAAGTGGTCAGTTCTTTATAATCGAGATCTGAAAAAGACATTTTTAAATGGAGTGTCCTCTACATCTTGAACTCCAAGAAATATAAAGATATTATTTTATTTCTTTCAAATATATCATACAATATATCATTTGGCCACAGAACAGTGGTGTCAGTCTAAGAGACACATTACTAAGTTAAATTATAAATTAAAGAGCTTAGTTTAACCTAAGCAGCTTACCATTGAATTAAGCTTAAGCTTACACCTCTGGTGAGGTCACTTGAACGAATACCATTCTAACTTACCTTGTATTAGGCCTGGGAGGTTAACCGAAAGGTATTACATTTGGTTTAAGGCACCTCCTTGTATTGAGATTGAATAAATGGGGAATAATTTGTAAGTAGTTATTTGTAAAGTAGCGGATAAATTCAATAATAATGAAATGGACCGTTTCTGAAAAAAATGCTTGAACCCGTCAATTTTAGTATTTGGTTTAGGGTTTTTCTACGTAGAAATTAAATATACAGGGTGGCTCAAAAAAAGATATGACATCATCAATATGTTTCTTAAATAGAAGCCACCATTTTTAATGCAGAATCAGAAAGAACGCATTTCTTTACATAGGATATGGTACAAATGAATAGTGGTTAGATAAGCAATTTTAAACGAAAAATGATGATAAAATGTAAAATTAAAGAAATACTTATCTGAATTAAATGTTTGTATTTTGGTTTTTTAGTTGTTGTTGTTGTTGCCAGTGTCAAAAAGTGAATGTATTTTGATGCAACTATTTAAAGTATTTTTATATTTTTAATTTTTTTTTATATTATTATTAAGTGGTATTTATTCTTTTTGAGAGGCGAAAGCAGTCATCCTGGGTTTTATTAGTAACTACATTTTATTACCTACTACTGTACTGGTATTGTATGATTATGAGAAAATTAACCGAACGTGAAAGAATCGAAATATTTTGCATGATTGGTTTCAGAGATATGTCGCGTAATCAAAAGGAGGTGGTTCAGTTGTCTAATGCAACTCATCCTGACCGGTTGCCTATTAGCCAAAACATAAAGTGTGAAAGTGAAGAATTCTTGTAGTCCGGGAGCAAACATCGGGGGGAATCTAGAGTAAGTCCTTTCCTTTATTGAGTCAATCGTTGGCTCTTGTTTAATTTGTGGTGTTTGTCAATTTTTAATTTATTCAAATGAGTCCTTAAACAATGTTAAAAAAATTTATTACCTTCGAGCATCTCTGAAGGGTGGGCGGTTCAGGTGCTTCGTGGGGTTGAGACTACTGAAAGTAATTATCAGATGGCATGGGATATGTTGCGCAATAGGTACAATAATAAAAGTATTTTAGTCCAAAATCACATCAACTAATAGTATAGTTAAATTATAACAAAGTCTTTGATTAATATACCCAATTTGAGTTTTGCGTCTTATTTTGAGTTACAAAAAATGGTTGATCCAGTATCAAAACACCTTCAGTTTAAAGTTCAAAACACCTTCAGTTTTCACGTTTAAAAACCTTAAACCAACCCACAGAGTTTTGGGATACGCTTTTAATTTTTATTCTTAGTTATAAATTGGACAAAAAACATAGCGTGAGTGGGAAAAATGGAAAGTGATTTGCTCTGATATAAATCATTCAGTCAGTTAACTGATCAGAGGTATTGGGTCATAATTCTGAGTTTCCTTCATTAAGTGAGGTCTTAGATTTTTTAAGGAAAAAAACTAATGTTTTATAAAATTTGGAAATTTCTAAGAGTAGAAAACATGTGGGGTCAGAGGAAAGTGGTTATGGTAAAGGGAGGAATAAGGGTAATCGAGAAAATAATTATTATTTTTATAACTCTCATACAGTGTCAACACAATATGATATAACCGTTGGTTACACCATATAAATACTCAGCTTCACTGAGACTCGCTGGCTAGCTTGTACGGGTTACCTTGGGGGGTTTATAGTTGGTACCCTCTATGCCAAGGTTGTATTGGTAGAATGTGGGTCTTAAAAGATGGTTAAAAAAGCGCCACATACGGTTTAATAAATGAACCCACTAACCCACCAACATACCCCCGTGTGTAGGGATAGTGGGAATAGGTTGCTCAAAATAAAAGCATATTGCAGTTTATTTGGTACTTTTTTTTGGTAGTTTGGAACTTACTTGCTATCTTAATTACCCCTCTTGTACCTCTAGGTAACTCAAGTCAGCTTCAGTGAGAGGTGTGTTTAGTATATTTCAATAAGCAGCATCCAACAAGTGCTAATTAAACAGCTAATTTAATCAAGCTTGAATAGACCAGATTAAATGCTGCTGATTAAATAGTGCAGATTTATATACTCCAGAAATAGATGTACTCTAGAAATAGATGCAAATTGCCTCATGCTTTAGAAGCAATAAATGTCTGATATTATATATACGAAATTAAAAAACAACCAAAGGATTAAATTTAAAATGATATCCGTGGTCTTATCTTGTCTGTAGAAGACCCATTCTTATTTTAAGAAAGAAGCTCAAAAAACGATAGTTAAAATAAATAAAAACAAATTTATTATTAAAAAATGAAGGATTGCTCGGAAACCACCAACTTAGCGTGACGCTTCCAGACAATCAAAAGTCTTTTTTATAAATAACACTGTATTTATTCAAATTAAGGAGAAATATTGGTACTGAAAAATCATAAAATAATTAAATAAGTCCGGCGAATCTACATTGTTGTGAAAACAAAGCCTATTAAAAATATAGTAACTCCATCTTAACTAACTATCTGCCCGCAATCCTTCAACATCATACCGGTCGATAAGGTTACAGGCAATGAGCACCACTAACATGAAATATAAACGTATAATGAAATGTTCAGACAAATATTTCGAAGCATGGGCAACCCGCACTCTGCCAAGTTAAAGAGATAAAAGCTGAATTTAGTTACTTAAAAATTACAGATAATATTGTTAACGTAATATTGTTAAATTAAAATTATAAAATAGCGATCAATGGCATAGGATTCCAAGTAAATTCCTGTAAATAAAGGAGAACAAAATATCTACAAAATTACATTATCGTAACGTCAAACAACAATCAAATCTTATATAAATAACAAAATACATAGTTATCTTACCAATAGAAGTAGTACAATAGAAGTAAAGACCTTAAACAGTATGCGTAGATGGTTGCCTAAAGACATTGTTAAATAGCCAGTACCCAAAGTCATCTATATTTACTCTGAGTAAAGGCGTTGATTGAATATTTGTATCAAATATATTAAATATTAAAATATATCAAATATATTAAATATTTGTATCAAATATTCAATCAACGGTAAAGGGATGGTTTTATTGGATGGTATATTGATTTTTAAGTTTCGCCATTTTATAAGTAAAATGGAATATTGAGATTGTTATATATTAAATTATTTTAACATAACATTGACATGTTACAATGAAATAGTGTTTGTGCCTTCTGTAGGACATCGCATTCAATTCATGATTACCCTGATTTATTAACCTGGCAGTGCCGCCGCGAGTAGAAAAGATGCAAATTATCAAATTGTGTTTCAACTGTCTTAAAGAGGGGCATGGAAGTAGATTTTGTAAATTTATATATTACTATAAGAGGTGCAAAATAAAACATCATACTCTATTACAATTTAATAAACCCCACCAAGAAACACAGGTTTTAAATAATGAGCCAGAGCAGAATGAGGGAGGGCACTGATGTGGCTGCAAGTCTATCTAGTGGTGTAAGTTTGTTGTTCTCCATGTCTTGTTGTAAACAACCTAAGTGAATAAGTGAAGGTTATTTATACAGTGTGTTCATTTGAAAACTTCCCACCACGGAATTATCGAAAACCACTCTTTAAAAAAAACGTCGAAACACGTCAAAAGGTTTGTCAAGGGGGACAACTTTCTAACCTAAAATTACTTCACCCCCTTTCACCATCTGCCCCCCAGGGTCATCCCCTTAAAAATTTTAAATGGCAAGGGGTATCGAGTAATAGCTTGTTTAAAAGGTCTTTCGAAGTCTTTTATTTTGACGTTTAATTTTTTTAAATCGGTCGATTCGTTTTCGGTAAAATTAGAAAAATCTTTGTTTATCCTAATTTGTTCAGATAGAAAACAAAAACATGAAAATATCAGTTATCAGTGTGCTAGGTCCATCCATTAAGTAAGGATATTATGTTAATTTAAGTCAATTTTCCCTTCATGGTGGACGGAATGTCTTCATTATCTTTGTTTTATTTATTAGATTTACGAAGTTATACTCTATATAAATTCATATTTCTTTATTATGTATTATTTAGCGGCTTTGCACATATTTTGGTGAATCATGCTTTGATCATGCTAATATTCATTTTACCGTGTGGTCTGATGGTCAACCTGCAGCCATGATAATTGGCTCTCTATTTTGCCTTGAGAAATTAAACAAACGTGTTGTTGGAGACACCTAATTTTTTTTGACTTTGAGTATTCTACACACAAAGACTTTTTTAGAATCAATAAGACTTGAGTAATACGGGTAGGCAGGCATTATCCCTGCACTATTTTATAAATAAAGTTTTAGCCAATGAGCAAAAATACGAGTCGATATTTTACATTAATTACTTTTCTATTTTTTTACAGTCTTATGCGGATATCTGTAAAAAAAATATCTTGTAATTTTACCATTCAAGGCAATGTTTATAATTTTTTTTTCTATAGGGTGGATTAAAAGCAGCAATACTGGCAGATGTAATGCAGGGACTAACAATGATAGCTATATGCGTAGCCATAATTATTCAGGGCTCTATTGAAGCAGGTGGCTTTGGCCAGGTTTATCAAATTAGTCAAAGGGATGGACGATTAAATTTCTTTAAGTAAGTACAGAACCATTTTAATAAGGAAAAACAAAAATGCTCTGATAACACTTTTAAAAAGACAAATAAACTACGTAATACGATCTAATAATAAGCTTACCGCTTCCGACGATTTCCAATATTTAGGTTAATTTAGACTAGCACAATCTTTATGCAACGATAACGATATAAACTCTAAGAAAACTTAGAGCTTAAGTTTGCGAGGCATACATTTATTTTCACGATTAAAAACGTTCGGCTTATTTTGTTGCAAAGTCGAAAATTCGTCGAAAGTGTTTTTTTTGGTACGAAAAAATAGCCTGGTCAAGTAAGGGGTATTAGACCAGACAAAAAAAAAATTGCATTGAGTCACTTAAGCATTATTTCTAAATCTAAATTTACACAATCTACGTGTACTATACAAAATTTTCCATTTAATAACTCTTAAAATGTGTATATGAAGTATTAAACATACCGCAATCTTAAGTCAGTTGCTTTAACTTAACAAAAAGTAAGATACTAATGCCTATAGTGTTTTCTGTTAATTAAAAAAAATTAATAATTAAAGGCAATAAAACAGAAAATGACACTTACATATTTCAATTACTATTTCGTAATGTGCTGGAGCATATTATGATAATCGTAGTGCCAGCACTTTCGAAAATATTTGTGAAACCCTTGATTCAACATTTAACGCATTCAACGAAAAGCAGAATAAACAAAAATACCTCGTTTTATGAAGTATCCCAACGAACGTATTCTTTATCGTTCAGCTCTTTCTGCCAAGTTTCTTTCTTTAAAACCCAATTCGCTTTTTCCTTTGGTTTTCTAGGTGCCCTATTCTGAAGAAGCCATGAAGCTTTCCGCCTTTCGGAGCATCTTGACAACCTTTTATCATTTGATTCTTTGTGGTAACTTTCTTTTTTTAAAACTGTATTCGGTATAGTTTTAATGTGCACCAAAATGGTATAAAATTCCTGAGAAGTAATACACTTCAGATCGACTAGTTTTACAAGACGTGATTTTATGTTTCCAATTCCTGCCTACCATAACCCGCCGAAATTGGGTGCAGATGATGTATTGAAATACCGTTTAATTTTCTACTTCATAGTCCATTTGTATTTTATTACAAGGAGTAAAGAAGGGATTTTAAAAATCCAAAAACTTCCAATGCCTGCAACCCTGGATATAGGTTTTATGTATGGATATTCTCTATTACCAATTCAGTTAGCCTGTGCTTCTGAAAGTGACAAAAGCAATTTTTATAATACAAAAGCGCTAGTTAATTGTCCGCCGACAATTAACTAGCGCGGACACCCGAAGAAGGTTTTTGCAGTCATTTAATGATGTCTTAACCTGCGAAATCATTTTTGATAAAGGGTTTTTAGAAATCTTTTTATCTGGGCTATTTTTAATAAGATCATCAACTCGTTTAAAATATTCTTGTTTGTCTAAGATAACAACTTAGTTTCCATTGTCAACTTTTAAATAGAAACAATCTTTTTCTCTCAGTCGTTTAAAAATATTAGAACCCGATGTGTTTTTTGATTTAGTAAGATTTTTTGTAATTTGGTTGCGAATCTTTTCTCTAGGGAAGCCTTTAGAAGATTCTGGCAAGTACTGAACTGATGATTCAACACTTACTGCAATCTCCTTCAGGTTGTTTTTGCAAATTTTAGATCCTTATTGAGAACATCAAGTTCTTTCCCATTTAATGACTGAGAGTATTGATTTTCAACTATATTAATGAGTTTTTCCTTTTGTGGTATATCCTTCGCACTCACTAACTTTTTTAGTTTTTTGTTTAGTGAAGAGAATTTGCTAATGTATTTGTGGTTCATAACCTCAAATATATTTCTTTGAAAATTGCTCCATGCTTGATACTCTAAATCATTTTGTTTAAAAGTAAGTTTTTTAAAAAGTGTGTATGCTTCTAATTCTAAAATGCTACGTTTACTATATAAATGTTTTAATTCTAAATCTAGCCATTTTTGCTTAGCAGAAACTTTTGACAGTCTTTTTGGCAAATTCAGATTTACTTTTCAAAGATACATCAATAAACTTTGAAAAAACTACAAGACGTTTGCAAGATTTTAGAAACTAAAAATCTGCATTAATTAATCTAATTTTAGTATTTTGTTAATTTTAGATAATTTTGTAGAACAACTCAATAATTGTTTTCCCTCTATTAAATTTACCTTCGAACAAGAAACAATCACCATAACCAACTTCCATTCTTAGATACTTTGTTAAGTTAAAATTTGATATTTATAAAAAAACAGAAACAAATACTTTTAGATACATAACTAGTGACTCTAACCATTGTTTTCAACATAAAATGGCTAGCATTCATTTTTTGGTATATCGTCTCATTTGCTCTAAGTAATAGCAGATTTAATAAAGAAAAAGCAACAATTAAAACAATTGCTAGGGTCAATGGTTATGACGATAAGATTATTAATGAGCTGATTAGAAGACAGGTTTAAAGTTAATCTTAAAAACTCTACCACATTTCAAAAAGATGAAAATAAGCAAACTTTTGTTGCAATACCATATGATCCTATCTTGACGAGAGGCTTTGATAGAGTTTTTAAAGACTTGGGTCTAAGAATGGTCTATCAAAGTTCGGTCAAGTTACGAAATCTTTAAGGAAACCCAAAAGATAAAAAAAGACCAATGAAAAGTCTGGGATCTATGAGATTAATTGCAACGATTGTGATAAAACGTACATAGGACAAACCAGAAGATCAATTAATGTCAGATTTAAAGAACATGTAGCTCATGGGAAATATGGAAGAGTTGAAAAGTCAAGTTTGGCTGAACATGTTTTAAATACTGGTCACTTTGTAGGGATAGACAACTTAAAATTAATTAAACCAGTTAATAACAATAGAAAATTAGATGTATACGAAGTTAGCAATATTCAAAAATCAAAAATACATTCTTAACAGGGATAAAGGTCCAATCCCTTATAGTCAATTATATTGTTTAGTTAGTGTTAAGATTTGTTTGGCCATGCTTCATTGCTTTTTCCGCTCTATTAGTTACATCATTAGTATATAAGGAGATTTGTAAGAAGTTTTATTTTAGTTTTAATCTTCTCCTGAAGATGCTAATATCGTTAGCGGAACACATGTAGGGATTAAAAATAGTAAAAGAGTTTTGGTTAGTGGTAAAACTGTCTCGTAATTTGAGCATCACACCAAAGGTTCCAACCATAGGACTAATTTAAGGATGGTATTAGCATTGACTATTGGCGTAAAAAAATTACCATTTCTATTTACGTGAACCAAAGCATTAGGGATGTGGACTTTTTCGATTTCCTGTCTACACAAAATAGCGTCGGTATCTGAGAGATTACATTTAAGTTTTAATATTTACTCTGTTCTGACGGAAATATTAATTTTGTTTGAATGGAAGGCTTATTTATAAATTCTGTAATTTTTTCAATTTTGTGAACTGGCAAGGATTTAAATAAGTTATTAATTGTTTGTTGTTTAAATTAATAGTGCATTTATAGTGTGCCAAAAATCAAGGCCTAGGATTCCAACAAAGTCTATGTCTAAATTCTATTATAAATATAGATTTTATATGGCTCTTTAAAGTTAAAGGGTATAAGAATTGATTCTGTAACAAAGAGTTTTTTATCGGTAATACCTTAAATTAAATTTTTATCTGGAAAACGTTGCTTGAAATTTTTCACGGCATTTTCTTTGAATATTTTAGTTTTAAAGTATTTGTAGCGTCTGTAACGTAGTATAAAATCCAGGGATGGGTCGAAATCGTCTAGATTTAGTATCTGAATTTGGTTTTGAGTCTCTGCCATTTCCCTGGTTTTCTGATTCTTGGGTCATATTGGGCGTAAAGAAGACTACCCACCGAACCGGGTGGTTTTGACTGGATAGAGATAGAAAATCCTAAATTTTGAACATTGATTTAATTTATTGTTTAATCTCAACGTTACTGAAAGTTATTTGGTTGTGGGTTAGCAGATGAAAAGTGAGTTATTTGTTCATTGGGTCTATTTTGTTGAATAGGATTAGGTGAATTGTTATTAAGAAGGGCTCTTTGGAAATTGTTGTTCTTCTTTGATTCTCGCAAAGTAAGACAGTTAAAGTTCACGTCTTATGCGAACTAAAAGTTGTTACGCTTCTAAACGATCTCTCGTATTACTTGCCCGAATGATATGACCAATTTTTGGTTCTAATCCTGTTGGTAGGGTGCTGAGTGCCATTGATTCATAAGGGGTTAGTTGTGCCTGTTTTTCATTAAAGGACATGTTATTGTTCGGGATATTTGCATGCATTTTTGCATTCAAGGTTTGGACCCGGTTGAGTAATGTTAAAGAAGATTTTTTTTTTTTGGGGTCGGTGGAGAAATTCTTTATGAACACTAGTTACGCGGCGCCGCCCCAGTAGTGTGGGACTCAGTGTCGAGCCTGTTTCGTCCTGTACCCACTAAAACTCCGCTGGGTGGTGCCTTGTGGCTCCCTACACTGCGGTCTGCTAAGAAGCAGTCCTATTGTGTCCCATATGTTTAGTCCCACAGGTTCAATTCTGTAGCTTCAAGGAAGTCCAGGATTGTGCCCAGTGGTAGATTTCTTATACCCTCTGGTGAGGGTTTCTCTTCCCCCAAGAATGTTGCCCTGGTTTGATTAAATGCTTCACAGAAGCACAGTATGTGAAGAGTTGTTTCGTCCTCCTCATTGCATCCCCTACATAGCGAGGTAACTGATTTCTCTAGCGTATGCAGGTGTTTCCTGCTGGGCGCATGGCCTGTAAATAGCCCCGCGACCCTTAGCAGTTGTTGTCTGGAGAGGCCCAGTATGTTCTCACCCTTCTTGAAGGGTGGGCTGCCTATAAGTTGTTTGGATTGTTCCATCTTGGGCAGCTGTTCCCAGTAGGATTTGTTCTGGTTTGTTAGCCAGTTGCCGATTTCCCTCTTCCAGGTCTTATCGTTGACACAACATGTTGGTTCAGGGCCTATCAGGCTGTTGCTGGCTCCCTGAGTTGCAAGTTGGATAGCCCTTCTTGCAGCCCTATTGTTGCTCATATTCTCTGCTAGGATTATCTCTGGCCTATTTTGCGCATCGGCGAGGTTCCTGAGATCCTCCCAGCAGCTTTGCATAGTCCTTGACTTAGTCTCGAACTGTTGTAGTGCAAGTGTTGCAGCCTGGTCTCCTGTGAAAATTGCGAAGGTTTTGCCTCTTTTCAGCCCTTCTCTCATCAGTTGGACACAGGTTTGTATTCCTATTATGCTTACCTGTAAATTTGTTGTTTCCAGGCCCAGGTTTGGCATGAGTTGTCTGCCCTGTTGTTCGTCCTCCACCATGCCCACAGCTACCCCGATCTTGGATCGTTTGGTTGCCGTGTACCATACTGAGTAACCTCTTTGCCTAAGCCTGTCGGCTTCTGCGTCCAGTGGTCCCCTTTTCTCTTTTATGACAAAAGGTTTGTCTAGGTATGTGACCTTGGTTCTGTCTGTTCTTAGGGCCAGGCGCCCAAGGTCCTGTATCTTGTCAAATAAGGCATTGTGCCCATCTTTCGATAGGATTGTTGCGCCATTTGACAGCAGTCTTTTCGCCCCCGATATAGCTTCAGCCCGTACCACTAAGTGTAGCGGGCTTAGTCCTATCAGGTTCTCTAGGGCAGAAGTCGGCGTTGTTGGCATCGCTCCTGTTATTCCCAGACATGCTATTCGCTGTGTTTTGTTGAGTATCTGTATTACAGTCCTCTTTTCTGCCGCATGCCACCATATAGGTGCTGCGTATGTAATGATGGGTCTAACCATTGTCGTGTACATCCAATGAACCATTTTTGGTGACAGTCTCCATGATCTACCGAACATTCTCTTACAGTACATAAGAGTTTTCGTGGCTTTATTTGTAGCCTGGATTACATGCTTCTTGATGCTGAGTTTTTTACCCAGGGTTATACCTAGATATTTGACCTCGTCTTCAAGTCGCAGATTTTCTCCATAAAATTTTATGTTTCTAATGGGCTTTAGTTTCCTTCTTTTGGTAAAGGAAACCAGAGTAGTTTTTGTGGGATTTACCCTTAGTTGTTCTTTCTCATACCAGTGCTCGACAGTAGTCAGGGCTCTTTGCATTTTTTAGAATACATGAGCCTGACTACCCCCTCGTGTAAGGATGACTTTATCGTCAGCATATCCTATAGCGAGGATAAGCTGCCTCTCCAGTCGTGTCAGCAAGCTGTCCGCTACAAGGTTCCACAGCAGCGGTGACAGTACGCCCCCTTGCGGTGTTCCTCTGCACACTTTGACCGTTGTGCTGTTGAGATTTGCTGCTACTTTCCTATGATTTAGCATTTGGGTTATCCAGCCGCCAATCATGGGATGTATTCCTCGTGCTGCTATCGCACGGTTGATTGAGTCATATGATGTATTGTCGAATGCTCCCTCAATGTCTAAGAAAGCTCCTAGGGCGCTCTCTTTGTTGTTCAGATATTGTTCGACCCTCTGGGTTATCTCGTGAATCGCTGATTCGCAAGATTTACCTGTTTGGTAGGCATACTGGTGTCGATGTAGAGGGTTGACCCGTAATACATTGTCCCTGATATGCCTTTCTATGAGCTTTTCCTCTGTTTTTAGGAGGAATGATGTAAGGCAGATTGGTCGGAATGATTTAGGTTTCGCATAGGAGTCGCGTCCCGTCTTTGGTAGAAATACTACCTTTGCTTATCTCCAACTCTCTGGTATATGCGCCGTGGCTAGACTTGCCCGCATTATTTTACATAGTGCAGGCAGCAGCAGTTCGCTACCCCCGCTGTAACATGACTGACATTATGCCATCCATTCCGGGAGATTTAAATGGTTTGAAGGAATTTATCGCCCATTTAACCTTCTCGTAGGTTACTACCTTTTTTGCTAGTTCCCAGTGTTCCCTTTTGCCCCTGTTCGGAATGATAGGAGTTGGGTCCTGGGTATGTTCTGGTTGATGGAGAATTTTCGATCCCGGAAAGTGCGTGTTCAGCATTAAGCCAAGCGTTTCTTCCTCGGTTGTCGTATATTCTCCATCGGGTTTTAGTCAAGAGCCTAGGGTTTGTTGTGGCCCTTTGAATATTGCCTTGTGGAGTCTAGCATATGCTGGTGTCTCCGTTAAGTCCCGGCATAGCTTCCTCCACCCTTATTTCTTTGCTCTTTTTATAGCATCATTATACCTGGTTAAGTGTTGTCTGTATAGATTCCACTCGCCAGTTCTTTTGGCTCTGTTAAAAAGCTTTCTTACTGTCTTCCTTAGCTCGCCCAATTCTTGGTTCCACCATGAGGTGTTCCCTGCTTGACGTGGTTTGCTTAGTGGACATGAATTTTCAAAAAAAGCAACTTTAATAGCCTCAGTGACTGACTCTGTCAGCACTTCGAGCTCTACATTGTCTTTTGCCTCCGTTGGACAGTTCTCCAGTTCGCGTCCTAGTATCTCATTAAAGAGGTCCCAGTCCGTTTTCCTGGCGTTCCTGTAGATCTCCGGATTTGTATTCATAGATTCTAGATCGAATCTTATGTACCTGTGATCCGACAAACTTGGTTCGTCAGATACATACCATTTTTTAACGAGGTCGCAGATGCGTCCCTTGCCAATGGTTAGATCAATTACGTCTCTGCGGAGTATGTTGACGAAGGTCGGTTCCTCCCCCACATTAAGTATATTTAGACCGGAGGCAGCACAGTAATTTAATAATGATTCGCCTCGTTTGTTTGTTCCAGTGCTTTTCCCAGATAGTGTGGTGAGCATTGGCGTCACAGCCTAAAGGAGATTCCTTTGCTAATTACCGCGTGGTAAGTATTAAATCACAAGGATAGGTCTCTAGTATCGCCAAATTGAGAGTTCAATAATTGTTTTATTTCTAAATATGACAAAGGATTTCTAAAGCTTATGAGCTGCGCTGCTTTTCCGCGTTATTTATTTTGTATGTGAATTACTAATAGATGTTTCCGATTTTCAGTGGACAATGGACATGTTATAAGCACTATTACAGGCGTTAAGAAATGTTTGAAGAAAAATTTGATCTTGAAACTCAGGGATTATTGAGAAGATTTCTCATAATTTCTATGGTTCTACTTCTGCATCGTTATGTGCAGTAATATTTGTTTTGTTGTCTATCATGATTTTCAATTAACAATAAAATTACAAGCAAATAGTAAATATTTTGTTAAATATGTATTGACACAAAGAATTTTCGTTGAAAACACAACACTACTATAAATTATTAAAATAATTATTGATTAAAGGAAAATCAATAGTTTATTTCTTAAAAAAATAATGGGAAAACGATTATTTGATTTTTCTGTAACAATAACACGGAAAAAGATAACGGTAACTGAAAGAATTCAGTAGGTAAATACCTTAAACAAGGAACAAAGTTTAGTTTTCTGATTATTCTGCTAATAAAATATTAAATTGTTGAACGGAATAGTACCGTTGATTGATTATAATTAATAAACCTATTAAAACAATACGTCCGTAAATCGTCGTAAGTGAGGTCGTTACAATTCTTCGGGATTCTTAATTGGTTCTCTTTCTGTTAAAGGATAGGGATCCACCGTCACTAGTTAGAATACTCGTATTCTAGCAACGTTGTCAGATCCTACTAATGACTGACTAATGACTGCCAATTGTTAGATTAGTTATTTCACAATTTACTATTTAAAAAACACTTTTATTACTTTTAAAATTACAATAAAAAAACACATTAACGTGACAGTAACTTAAAATAAATAAATGTAATGCCAAAATGGTTTGATATGTAATAGCTTTCAATCTTGGTTTGTCCTTCTTTTTATAGTTCTTAAATATGCCGATTTAGTAGGAACAGGTGTAAATAGTGGGTCATATTCCTTTTTTATTCCCTTTTCAACGAGCGAGCGTTTGTGATAATAAAACATACCTTTACATCCAAAAATCTCATCCATTCTCCTCTAAGAGACCAACATACAAAATTGACGAAAAACAAATAAAAACGCAAAGCCACGGTCTCACAACATGTAATCAAACGGACTACACGGATGGCTTCTAAAGGTCTGATAATGCTCTAACTAGAGCGAAACACGCGTAGCCCGTTTGATTACATGTTGTGAGACCGTGACTTTGTGTTTTTATTTGTTTTTCGTCAATACCTTTACATTTGGAAAAAAAAAGTTGGAGGTGGTGTCTAACCTCAAAAGAGGGTAAATTTTATAAAGGGGCCAACAAAAATATGTGCCAAACTGAAAATAAAGGGACCCGTATTCCTTTATTATTTCAACAAATAAATAGGCTCCTTAATACTGAATTTATTTCACTTAAAAATTTCACCCTGTATATTAACATTTTTCTGACTATTTATATTAATATAATCAGAAAATCTAGAAATCGTTCTTTTTCTATAGCTCGTTTAACATATCACATTCTCTGCTAATATAAATTTTGTATTATATAATATGAAACTGAACCTTTTCTTTTTTGGCCTAAAAAATTAAATATATGGGAATTATATAAATGTATCTTTTTTTTTTCAGTTGGAGTCTTGATCCAACAGAACGTGTATCATCTACGTCTGCCCTTATCGGTCAACTTTTTATGTCTCTTTCAATTTTTGGATGCCAACAAAACTTTGTTCAGAGATATTGCAGTATGGATTCTAAAAAAAAAGTTACAAGGTAAAATTTAACGTTTTACTATTTTCTGTGAATTTTTTAATTGTGGTCGTTATATTTAGTAAGTAGTTGCGATTGGTTGAACAGTAATAATAAGTTGGACAATAAACTTAATCAGACATGCGTCATAAGACTGAAATAGAACTATCAACTTTTACTTAGCAACGAATTGCAAAGTTTTCCTATATATTTCTCTAGTCATAGCTATTAAATTTTTAAGTATTTTAACAGAATTTCAAATATGAGATATTTTTACCAATATATAAGTATTGATATATGTAAAAAAAATTGATGGAATACGTGGAATGGGTACTTTCCATCCAAATAATATTTGGTGTCAGCCAGTCTTTTTTCCAAAACTTTGCCACAACAACCCTAGGGCCTAGGTGGAGGAATACAAGGTTCTCCACTCACAATAAACCTTATAAAACTTAATTTATATTTATCAGTAGTTTTTTTTTGCCGGAGAAATTTTTTATGAACACCGGTAGTTCTTAAACTCTTGGTAGTGTGGGGATTCCGCAACCGGTTACCCACTAAAATTTCCCTGCGGAATGGTGCCACTTGGTGGCTCCCTGCACTGCGGTCTGCTCTACTGCAAAAAGGAAATTTTCTAGAAAGTCCAGTATTTTGCCAATTGGTATCGTTCTTATCCTCTCTGGTTTCCGTTTGGCTACGTCCAGGGTTGTCGCTCTGGTCTGGTTGAATGCTTCGCTAAAGCATAGAATGTAAAGAATGTTTTTTCCTCGCCTCTTAGCCTCTACGCAGCAGTGTATCTACGTTCCCGAGTCTGTATAAGTATTTGCTTCAGGATGCATGACCAGTGAGCAGCCCTGTTACCTTTCGCAGACATTAGCTGGTGTAATAAAGTATGTTCCTCTTCTCCTGAAGAACGGGCTGCCCAAAACTTGTTTGGCGAGTTGCAGCTTAAGCAGTTGTTCCTAATAGTTTTTATTCTCCAGTTTCTCATATCCCTTTTCCAGGTTTTCTCAGTGACACAGCATGTTGGTTGTGTGCTTTTGAGTTTATTGCTGACCTTCTTCATTGCAAGTTGGGTTGCCCTTCTTGCAGCACCATCGCTGCCCCTGGTCTGTTCTAGGATTATCCCTGGCCTGTTTTGATCTTTGACTGGGTCCGTAAGATCTCCCTAGCAGTTGGTACAATCTTAGACCCAGTCTCAAACTTTTAGTTTTTGTTTTAGACCGTTTGCTGCTGCCTTGTCTCCTGTAATGATTGCGAATGGTTAGCCCCTTGGCCCCCTTCTCCCATTAATTGGACATAGGTTTGGTTCAATATTATATTTGCCTGTAAGTCTGTTTCTTCCAGGCCTAGGTTCAGCGTGAGTTTCGACAGTAGCCTTTTTTCCGCTGATATTGGTTTAGCCCGTATTACAAGATCTAGTGGGCTTAGCCCTATCAGATTTTCTAGGACAGCAGTCGGTGTTGTTGACATCGCTCTTGCTATATCTAGACACGCTATTCTTTGTGTCTTATTGAGTGTCTGAATAACAGTCCGCCTTTCTGCCGCATGCCACCATATTGGTGTTGCGCATGTAATGAGAGTCTCACCATTATTGTGTATAATGAGTGTATCATTTTTGGTGATAGTCCTTATGATTTACCGTGAATTTTCTCGCAGTACATAAGAGTTTTCGTGGCCTTGTTTATTACGTGCTTCTTATAGCTAAGTTTTTTAACCAGGGTCACCCCTAGATATTTGACCCTTTCTTCAAGTCGCAGATATTCGCAAAAGTGCTCTAGGTCTCTAATGGGCTCTAGTTTCCTTTTTTTTGTGAAGGCAATTAAAGTTGTTTACGAGCACCTGTGCTCGTCAACGTTCAGAGCTTTTTGCATTTTTTCGAATACATGAACTTCATTACCCGCTCGTGTTAGTAGAACGATATCGTCTGCATATCTCATCAGCCTTATTCCCATGCAGGCCTGTTGTTTACGATTGGTTGGAGGTTCCCAGCGTAAGCTCCTCCATCTTCATTGAATCTTCTATGAACTTAATCTCTTGGGGCTTACCCTGGAAGCCCTTTCTCTCTCTGAACTTTGGCGTTATGCTGCTAAAGTTGAGGTATAGCAATTTCACTTTCCTTACTTTGACCCATGATTTCTCATCTATGAGGAAAGTAGCTAGGTAGCCCTTGCCATTATTCTCCCCACTCGTGGACAGTACTTTCCACAGGCTTTTTGCACATCCAATCTGTGTAAGAGTGCCTTCGGTTCCTCGACGGGACCCGGCACCCAAACCGCTACCTTATGTGATTTTGGAAGCTTACTGGCCTCCGTTATTAGAAGTTGAGCTCGTTCCCAGGGGATCTCTTTCTCCACTAGGCCAAGGAGCCAATTTTTGGTCGGCTCACCGATACAGGTTATGTGAAGGATCCCTTCACCATGGCTTGCATCTGCAACTTTGGGCGCTGCCGGTGACCGCTTTGCAGAGCGAGTATTTTATTGATGATCCAGTACTTTAAAGTATAGACTACTCCTGCGAGATGTGCGCTTCGGGGAAGCTTCTGCCTGTTATGGCAATTTTGATTCCTTCCACCATATCTCTATATGAAAGCTCTGGTTCCCGATTTGGGAAGAGAGCTTTCATTCAATTCACCGAATTTTTTTCCCTAAGCTTCTTTTGGAATTTGTAGGACCTTGGTGTGTTACCCGCAGAACGATGTAGCTTTTGCGTCCCCTTTTATTATGTTGCTGAAACCTTGGTCGAGGTGGGTTTTGGTGCCTTTTCTGGCACCGTCCTCTCCTTTCCCGCCGCCACTTGCCATTTAGATTTGCACTTTTGAGCTCCTGACGGTTTTTTTGGACGAGCCGGGTGCTTGCACCTCGGTCTCAATGGCAGAGCGGCAAGGACCTAATTATTTATAAAAATCGGCATGTATCAAGACTTTTAATAACTTTTTCAGACTCATTTCGATACTTTGTACACAAAACGTTAATCAATCGTACATCGTACTACAGTTTTCAAATGGTGCAAAATTAGGATAAGTGGGACTAGTCCGTTGTTCAAAACTAAAATGCTAGACATAACCATCATGCATGCTTACCAACCAGTATGGCTTTTAACTATTCAACGCGACATAAAATTTTAACCAAGGCAAAGCCGGAAGCTGAGAAAGCATATGCATTTGCTTACAAATGATGTCTTGGTCTTATAAAAGTTGGAGATGCGCTGAATTTAACTGAAAAACTGACTATCTGACTAACATATATGTGTTTTTAAATATAATCTATGTTTAAAAAATGTATTTTAATAGAGTTTTAACATGTTCTTTTTTTATTTGATACTATAACGATATTGTAAACACCGAGAAACCAGCTGATTCTCCATTACTCCGAAATGACAGAAGTTTTGTATTATCTATTAAGAGGGCTATTCAGCCGATGGGCTGTGAATTGGATGTCAGTCAACTTGACTTAAAATAAATGAATAAAAAAATAAATAATAGTGGACTAACATAGATCGGACTAAAGTGTGTAAAAATGCCAAGAGACTGCGTTATGACGACAACTTTGTTTTTGATGCTGCAAGCGATTTTGACCAGATGTTGCAAGATTTAAAAAATTATTTCGGAAAAATTATGTCAACCTGCAAACAAAATTACTCGAAAATGCTACAAAATTGGAATAAAACTATACCACATTTACTAATATAAAAACTGAGCTTGTGGAAAAACTAAGAGAGAATTCTACCAAGTTACATGAAAAGATTTTTAAAAACAAGAAACAGTTAAAAGTTTCATGAAGTTCAAAACAAAATTGCAACACTGGACGTCAACACCAACAATGAGCTGCGCTATAGACCTTCAGCAGGGGACAATAAGAACTAAGTTTCTGACAATATGGAATCTGTTGGTTTGCTGCACCTCA
Organism: Anthonomus grandis grandis; assembly: GCF_022605725.1. Classification (NCBI taxonomy): domain Eukaryota; kingdom Metazoa; phylum Arthropoda; class Insecta; order Coleoptera; family Curculionidae; genus Anthonomus; species Anthonomus grandis. Next base: position 26,565,183 of record NC_065546.1, read on the forward strand.
AATCGCCTCAAATGCCCCGATGAAACTACATTCTGGAATATTTATCAGCCTCAGTTTCAAGCGGCTGCAGAAACAAATGGTTGGTTATCCAGGGAGACTCCCACTCAGGGAGACAGCCACTCCCTATACATTGGCCTTGTGAGGAAATGTAACTGCCATCCTGCAAAGAATGTCCCCAGAAGAAAAGGAAGTGGACCACCACTTAGTGAGGCATTTGGAGTGGCCAGTCACCCCTGGAACATGTCTACCATATGCAGCTGAAAAAGTCCTTGCAAGAATTTAAAATTGATATTACACGTTTAGTTCGACTGGCATATCCAGTCTTCAAGAAAAGGATCATGGGACGTTTGGCAATCCAAGTATTTTTGGCTGGACTCCACTATGGTCAAATGTGGTAGGCCTTATTACTAGCACAACATTTCACGTACCCATGAATGCAAAGCTGCCACAGGCACGAACATCGTCGACCTGTATCCCGTAAAAATAAATACCTTCAGATCTCCAGATATAGCAAAATCCGCAGCTAACGTTTGGCAATCAAAATGGCGTCTATACAGCGACGAAAAGTCGAGCAAAGGTTCATGGTGAAACAAGCGTGACACTCACCATGACAAAAGCTACATTTGGATTTCTTGTGATAGTGGCTGATAATGACGTGATCGGAATTGACATAATGAACACTGAGTGAAGCTTTAAACGGGGAGTCCTAAAGATAAATGAAGTTGCTTTTCATCGTAAGAGGGATTACAACATTCGAGCCCTACTTAAGCAGGAAGGTATGATACCAAAACGTGCGTGATTGTTCTAGAGGGCTGCGTTGATAGCAAGTCTACGGACGATGAAGTAGTCATATTTGAACCTGCAATGTATGTGGGAGGGATTATCAACATCACAAATATATGGATAAAGGAAGGGAAGAAGTCAAGTTGGAAAGAAGTTGCCAAGTATTCTCCCAATATCAAGTCTTTTTGAATAAGTCTTGATATCGTGTGCTGAAAAAAAACATAGATTTTAATTTGTGATTTTTTTCCACAACATAGGTAAAATATATAAATGTATTATTATATTTTCTTCTTCCTAATTTATTTAACTGTTTCTTAATCGGATTAAAACATATAGGTTATATAATCTTATATTGACCTTCTGAAGATGTTCCCAAAATATTTCCCTTTCCTCCCGAAACACCCTGTATATATAGAACGAACTTGTTTGTGGAAAGGCAAAAGCTTTTATATATTTAAAAACTTTAAGCCTAGTAAGATTAGAGCTTTTGGGCGCTAAACAAACTCATGCATTTTATTTTACATACTTGTTGACATAAGTTACAATTTTCTTTTACTAATAGCTCTGTTGTATTGCCTTGGAGAAAAAGTTCACCACACCAATGGCAAACCTTTGTAAGCAATTATTGCTTCAGTTTCATACATTTAGGAAAAATTGTCGCATGAAGTTTGACGCCATGACCCATTAGAATTAAATCCAGCTGTTGCGGTATGTTTCTGTCAGAGCTTGATAATTTTTCGTTGTGGTGGAATAGCCCCGCTTTTTTATTTAATCATTGTAACACGTGGAATTTTTCTAAAATAGTAAATCCCACAGATTTAAATTTAGAAGAAAAGGAAAATTATATCTTTCTTCTATAGTACAAAAAAATGATGAACTTACCGATTTTGACTATTTATTTGTTTTATTTGTTATTATTAAGTTTAATTCTTTCCATAAAATAATACGAATTATTGCTTATTTTTTGTCCAAACTTAACTAAATCAATTTTCTTGTTTCACTATAAAGGAATTAAACAATGCTTTCTTATTTCTTACAAAATATTTATAAAATAAATAATTTTTTTCTGAGATTGCGCTAATAAAAAATAACCAGCCCCTTTCAAAATATTAACAAGAATTAAAGCTCTTTCTTGATGAGCAAGGTCTTTTACAAGTGGATGGCAGGTTATGTAATTCTTACTCATTATGTTATGATAGTAAATTTCCTTTACTACTGCATCAAATGCTAAATTAACACGTATGTTGATTTTTGATCTACACATTACATACTTTCATTGTGGTAAAGAAACCACCCAGCACTTTTGATTTCAAAATTTTTGGGTCATTTCTGCCAAGAAAATTATACGTCATGTTATTCGAGAATATCATTCATGCTGGAAAAAAAATTCAAAACCATATAGTATGGACAATCTTCCGAGTTTTAGAATTTCAGAAATTCCTAAGGTTTTACAAATACAGGTTTAGACTTTTCGATCTTTTGATATTACTATGGATCGGCTAAGGGGTGCTAAAATTCCCAATGCTTACGTACGTATGTCGCTTCATCTGTACAAATACTAAATGTTTGCATCTGGAGTTATTATCGGATCTTACCTCAGAAGCCCTTTTGATAGGTCTCCGTCGTTTTATTAGGCGACGAGGCAAAGTTATAGCGATAGCGTGGCATTTCAACCCTCCAGCTGCTGCTCACATGGGCGGAATATGGGAGACAAATATTAAATTGCTGGTGCTCAAACATTATACATATATATTATACGTATATATTGTACGAAGAATTAACCACTGTACTTGTACAAATACAGGAATTTCTTAATTCTAGACCGCTTTGTCCAATTAGTTCTGATCCCTCGGCCTGGCAGTAATTTTTTAACTTACGCCTGGTCATGCCTGTGCAACCTCAAGCTCAGTGCTTTCCTGACCCTGATTTTACGAATCATAATATCAATCGACTTTCACGTTGGTAACTCTTACAATACATCGCGAGTTTTGGAATCGTTGGCACAGAGAACACCTGCACACTTTGTAACAAAGAGCCAAATGGTTATATCCTAACGGCGAGGTTGAAATAGGCACCATGTTGGTGATAAAAAATGGAAATCTACATCCATTACAGTACCTTCTGGGGCGGATCGTGGAGGTGTTACCTAGGCGCGATAATGTACCGCGGGTTGCTGTAGTGAAAACTGCTAGGGGTAATTTTAAGAGATCATTTTATGTCACATTGTTCATCATATTTTTTTTTGCTATAATGAAAATCCAGTGTTTTTATGGTCGTGGGCATGTTTCGTCATCACATGCTTTTAGTAATTATAATTTATTAACTTCAATTTTCTTTTAATTAATAAGTAATACTTTGGTTTTAATTTAATTCTTTAGTTATATTTAATAATTATGCATTAAAAAATAGGCATTTGGCTGATTACTTATAAATAATAAAATCAACTGTACATAATTTGCCTTACACCTTTTCCTTTTTCCACTTTTTGTAATTTAAGGACAGATATGTATATTCCTGAATATACATATCTGTCCTTAAATTAATTACAAATGTGCAAGGAGTAAGAAAAATGGAGAACAAGGTCGTGTTAAGCTGTGAACTGAGTAGCAGCAATTTTGGCATTGACCGAAGACAGGATTGCTCGATAAGTGTCGACACCGTTTTTACGCGAGCATATTTTTCGGTACGTGCCCTACTACTCCCATCCCCAAAATATCCAGGGTAAGTTACTGTAGTCTCTCTTTTTTTACGTTTACGAGTCAGCAGGTGAGAGTTTTATATTAACGGTTGCATTCGAATATTTTGGTAAATGAGTCAGTAAAACCTATGACTGTAGGGATTTATTTTTTCGGCATATTCATATTTCGACGGAGTTTGCTCTTAGGTGGATTCATGCACCTATGCCTCCTGGCAGCAGCTGCCACTGGGCTTGATTGGAGAAAAGGGTATCGCAGAAATTAAGTGTCTTTTTGCAGCTAGGATATAACCCCGGTAGAGATCAGACAAAAAAATTATTTTAAATAAAAATCATAAAGGTTTTTTCAAATAGGTCGACTTCTCTTAACTAAACAAAGATAATTTATTTTATATATTTTGATCAATGGGATGAAAACTGGAACCATTTTTTTGATCAGGAGATTGGGAATAGCATTGAAAGTAAAAGAATAATCAATTTCAACTAGAAAATAGCTCGCTTTATTTTAGCTATTGATTTTGTAATAATTTTTTATAAATAATGCTTTTATTTCAAAACAAACCACCCTTAATAACTTCGTCAAAAAAAAACACGTCAATCTAAATATACAAAGGTATTTATAAGGACATTGTAAGCAACATAAATATCTATTCAACAGTGCCAAAAAAAAAATTAAATCCGTTGACGTACCAGCGAATAGTGACCAAAAATGTCTGGGAATAATGGATATTCTATCAACCTCAAACTGTCAAACTTTAACTGGTTACCCTAAGTATGATAGATAGGTAGATTAGTATAGGTATAGGTAAATTACACTTGAAATCTTCAGTTTTAGATTTTAGACCCCTTTCATTTTGATAAAAAGATGAAAACAACATGAACAGGATATATTAAGACTAAGAAAATATCACTGCCGCAAATCTAAGTTAAATTTTAAAGAAAAAGCCTAGGGTAGAGTGCTTCAAGAGTGCGCACTTAAGGTTTAATCAGGTAAAAAATCCAAACGAATTGCGTTGAAAATATATATTTTATTATTTATGACTGTTGATACTTAAACAACAAAATAAGGTATAATTCGCAAACTAAATATCAGTACTTCAACAGAAAAAATTAAACTTAAAAAAAAAGTGATTTTGCGCACTCTTATAAACCCGCTTTTTAAGAGTACGCATTTAGTATTGTATGAGTACGCACGCAATTTTATGAACATAGGTCACATGTATAAGATCCAGAACCCTCGTAGGCACTGCATTTTTCATGCCACCATTCAGCACACAATATGCACTCAATCCAGTCTTCTGTAACAGGTTCTTTAAATGTTTCGTTGCAACCTGGACAGCTCCACATTTTCTTATGAGGCGGTGATTTTGGCTTTTTCAAAACAGCTTTTCCATTTTTCGGTGTCTTCTTTGCCTGTCTGAGGTTCACAGCGCATTTTCTTTTAAAACTCTCTTCCGAAAGCTCTTGTGGTGGTGGTAGGTTATCGCTCATATCTAGTTTGACTATGGGTTTCGGTTTTTTTTTCTCTTTTTCTTCAATTAGTTGGTCCTTACATGGGGAGCTGGTGATAATTTCCGACTTTTTGCTTCTGCGACTTGTTGACCTGAACGTAATTGATTTGGGTAATGGAGAAATTGTTGTTAATTTAATATAAGTTGACGATGTTCCAGGAGTGTTCGATAAATCAAATGTTTTGGTTTCTGGCGCTACAGCAACTGTTTGTTCCAAAGTTAAAATGATTGCAGATGTGTTGGAAACCAGCTTTGTAGGCTAAGGTGAATTTTTCTTAGTAGTAGAACTCTCAAGAACAACAGTTGGACTGTCAAGAACTTTGGAAGCATTTTCAGAGGCTAATTCAGAGATTTGATGAGGTTGAATATTGATTTTAGATGTTAAGTTATCAGCGACTTCTAACTGAATGTTTGGCGCTTCTACTTGCGTAGCTACTATAGCTGTAGCAGAATTTTCTCGTTCTGTGACTAAAGTGGCCATGAAGTCAGCTTCGGTTAATATATCATTATTAAAGGTACATATCCCTGTCCTTTAAAACCTTCAATCGCATTTGTTAAAGTAGCAGCTTTAAAATATGCAGGTGCAAATATTGAAGCAATTTGGTAGACCGTAATTACCCGCCCTGGATGGTTCTTCAACCATTCTTCACACTCGTTGGAATAAAACTTTTTTAACGGGCTAAAAAAACATCGGTCAAGTGGCTGCATACGGTGGCTACTATAAGGAGGAAGTGTTAATGCGATAATGTTGTCGAAAAAAATCAACTGCTGCAATAGAGCAATGGGAAGTGTGGTTATCCATTATCATTAGTACTAGTTGTTCCTTTGTTGGCTTAGTATATCCTTGTTATCTCGAAAATGTGTGGCATAATCAACAAACAAATCCTGATTGATGAAACTACTATCAGATACCATTCCAATTGAAGATGGCGGAGCTCCGTCCAAAAGTTCTGCCTTCATTCTTTTACGTGGATATATAAATGCGGGAGGAATAAATTGTCCACTAGCACTCATTGCACATACAACAGTAACATTGATTCCCCGTTCTGCGCTTGATATTTTATTGACACACCTTTTTCCTTTTGTAGAGAAAACTTTAGGGGGCTTGTTTGGGACAGTTGAAAATCCCGATTTGTCTATATTGTAAATTGCATGTGGCGGAAATTTATATTTGTTCATTACCTCCGAGAGGTTTTTATAAAACCGCTCAAACTGTGGTTTATTAAACCCAACAGCCCTGGCGACGCTTGTAGCGGTGGGTTGCCTTAATGTCTGTGCCTGCCATTTTTGAAGTTATATTAAAACGATGTTTTAATTTGTTTTTTTCAGCGAACTCAAATGCTAGACTTCTTAGAGCTCTAGAAGTTTACCCGTAAAACATGTTGTCTATTGTTTTAATATAATTACACAACTCTTCTTTCATTTCTGCTGTTAAGGTAATGTCGAATCTTCCCAGTTTTGTAGCTACAGTTGTCCTTTTTAGCCTTTTTCTTAACGTGCTTTTCGCCATTCCTAAGGCCACGCTTCTTTTACTTTCTCCATTTTCAATTCTCCGTCTTACTGCCTCCATAACCGTCGGTGAGCATAAAGCACGTTGAGAACGTCGTTTTCTGCTAGATATGCTAAAACACAAGAAAAAATACGTTTAATCCGTTAGAACAAAAAAACCTGGTTTGTAGGAGTGCGCGCGTACTCTTACAATATTAATGATTGCGCACTCTTACAAAATGAGCATGTTTTTAAAAGCTCCAGTGCTGCCTCCATCTTGGTTCGAAATTGTAAACAACGGTATGATTTATACGATTCTTCAAGGTTTATTGTAAGCATGACAAAATATGACCGCGAAATTCTTGAAAACTACAGTTGTGTACAATATCCAAAATGTCAAAATATAATAACAAAACAGATAAAATTCCTTAAACTTACTTGATAACGTTATTAAGCTATTATCGATATTTATTTGCTTAAAATGCACAAGAAACATGCAGACACTCCTTTTAATCAGTACGAACCAACACCTTGTTGTTGTCGACGACGTGCTCCAAAAATCGACGAGTGCGTACTCTTATTGACCGCGCACTCTTAGAGCACTCTACCCTACATAGTAAGTAAATCTTCACCACTTCTTATTTGCTTGACATTGCTTCCGGGAATTTTTCGCTCTAAAATATTGCCATTTTTTTTGATTTGCATTGCTTTTTTAAGATCTCGTTTTCCGTTTTTAATATTTGAATTACATTTATTTCTTCATTTAACTTCTTTAGAGATTCCTCAAACTCCGACACTAGAGAACAAAAATCCACAGACTGTAAAAGTTCATTTTGCTTAGTGTGGAACTCGCGAATATGAGCCTTAATATCTCTCATAAAATCGACCATTCTAGCTTTAAATCCAATACAGCAGTACTCGTAGAATGACCCATCTCAGTTGGGGCATCGATTGGACTTTGACGCACAGGATCGCCGCTGCCGCTGCAACTTAAACATTTCCACAAAATGCCCAGTTTAATGCTAATGATACTTACTTGGTCTATCCATAGAATAACACATTTAGCATGATAAGAATTCCTACAGATTCCTTGGCATTTTATACCTGGAGATTTTTCCGTTATTTGTGACGTGCAGGATATACATATGGGCGGCATTGTTTACTTAATTAGCCGCAAACTACTTATACATATGTTGTTATGAAATTATAGAGTATCACTAAGAACACTGTAAGTTACGAAATGGCACAAAATGTACTTTATTTAAGAGATTTTAGCTACTAAATGTTGTGTTTAAATAGAGAGCTGCATAAAATACATACTGAGATACGCTATAGACACTGTTCGTTGATAACATGTCTTTTATTACCACACATTTTTGCTTACTATTTGCTTATACGTTCACCGACTTTGTTTTTTTCAGTTTAGTTAGATAGGATGGAGAGGAAGGTACTATAAAGTCCTTGTATAAAAATCAATATTGAACCTTTTCATCTAACGCATATGTAATAAAATAAACTCCTGGACAAAATTATCGCATCACTAATTATTTTGTCAAGAAAATTTAAATAAAAATAAATATCAGTTAAAACAGTTATAATATTTTTTCTCGTATAAAAGGCAGAACTGGACAAAAACTATGTTTATGCTTTATCATGGAACATGCTGCTCGTGAGGAGTGAGAATACATCCGCAGGAATGTTTTCATAATTTGATACGAGGAACGCTGCGAAGACTTCAAGCGGTCATTGCAGCTAGAGGTGGCAATACACGTTATTAAGAATTCATTATGGGTCTATTGTTTTATTTTTGTATCAAAATTGAAGTTAGTGAAAATCGATGCTTTTCCTTGTATTGAATTTAGTTACTTAAATCTCGTTTTGTTAAATAGAATATAATTGTTTTTGTTAATTAATAATGTATAGTTAACAATGCTTATAAGTTTGCTTATTTTTTTATCTTTACTTAAAAAAAATCTCTAAAAATCAAGTGGTGCGATAATTTTGTCCAGGAGTTTAATATCTATAGAATGAAATCCAAGAAAACAGCTTTACAATTCGGCAATACTGTTAGTGATTAGTTTGATTCTCCTGAATAGGTTATGCGTGTGAAATGTGACTATTTTGACAGTTAATTATAAACGTCAATGAAAATAGCTTTCAAAAAGTGTTTCGTTTTTAATTATTACATTTTATGTATTTAATATAGGAATAAAGTAAAAATATTTTAGATCAATTTAAACGTGATTAGCCCGCGATTAAGTCATAGTACACTTTCAATATTTGTATCCATAAATAAATAGGAGCATAGGAAAATCATTATTTATGTATAAATAACTTAAATTTAATATTTTTTTTGTTAAAAAATGGCACCTCTAAAAATGTGTTTATTGTACCTAAACATACTAAAAAAAAATTAATTTATTATTTATTTATATTTAAATTTTTAAGTTGCAAGTTGCTCAATCACCGCAATAGTTTTATGTCTGTTCGTAGTCATCCTTTTAAATTAGTATGAAAACTTTTTCCTTTTTTTCTGTAGTATTGTTCTTGTGAATAGAGTTTATAAAGGACTCTCTTAAATAAATAAAATATTCCTTTTTGCTTATGCTAGATTTAAAATTGGACTTTGCCTTAATAACACTATATTGTAGCGTTTTTCATTTCTGGTATAAATTAAAATACTCGATGCACAAAAATAAACAACTGATTCATTTCATACGTACACACTAAACGCGGTCACTTAAGACTACTAAAAATATTTATTTACACTGTATTCATTTACTACTATTTAGGTCGATTTAAAGGTCGTGCCAATATTTGGACGAATGAGGGAGGACAACTGATATATTATTATCCACTCCGTTGTCAATATCGTTACAGTATAAATCCTACAAGTTAAAATGTTAAAATTATTTTCAAACAAACATGTAAAAGTCATACGCTTGTCCTCACTTTCAGTTCACAAGCACTAAGCACAAGATGACGGCAAGGTTGGAAGTGCTATGGGAAACATTTTAATAAATTAATCGCAATAAACCCGATTCTTAAATGAACTCTTGCCTTGTTAAAGTGCAAATCACACTTTAAAAAGTTACGAAGCCTATTGCAATATATTGCAATATGTTAATTACATCCTTTATAAACCGTAATAAAATTAGCTATTTGAACCAGCTAATTTTATTTAAAAATAAGTTAGTTAATTAAAGTTTTTTTGTTACAGAACTCTTATGTGCAACATTCCCGTAATAACGGTACTATTCAGTTTATCATGGGTAGTAGGAATGGTTGTTTATGCAGTATATTCTAGTTGTGACCCTTTGACCTCTGGATATATTAAAAAGTATGATGAAATACTACCATTTTTTGTTGAGGACCGATTTAGTTATTTGCCTGGAATCTTAGGGTTATTTATGGCAAGTCTCTTTAATGGTGCGCTTAGGTAAGTACTACTCATTTATCAATAACGCTGCTGCGAATAAATTATATCTTAAAAATCTTAACAACAAGAACACGTCTAGTTTAATAAATAAATATAGAGTTAAATATAAATATATTTTATACGAATAAGAACTTTTATGTTTACTTTTACAGCCGTTTTTAGGTTTAAGTAAAGAACTATCTACTTATTAGATTACTACACCCTACCTATTAGACATTGCAAATAGTTGTATCTTTTCCTTACTAGCTACTTTTAGTATTAGAGTGATTTTTCAACAGGTTCTTTTTTAATTGCATCTATTTAGTAATTCTCTTTCGCTTCCTGTCCTAGTCCGTAGGACAGCTTCTCAAATAAACTATTATAGCACTTTTATAGCACTTTTTATATACTTAAAATGTTAAACAGAATAAAAAAAAAAAAATAAAAAATGGGTGTTTCTATTTAAAAAAATTAAGTTGATAGTCGTAGCTCTTTTTTGTTCAACCTTGTATACATGAATTCATTATTAAAAAAATCGCGCATATTCGAGCGTTTTTTTTTTTTCAAACTGTTGGAATTATTAAACGTGGACTGTATGTTGGGTTTGTTCTGATTTGTTGACACTGCTAACGTTAACTAATAAAAAAAGGCAACTACACGTTAAAATGCCTGGTTTATATTAATAATCCTTCTTAATATTAGGTACAATAGATTAATATGTTTCGTTTTACGAGAGGTTAAAAAGGAAGAGAAAAACAGAATCGTAACAACACTATGATTTCTCTCGCAATACTGCCTCGTAGTTGTTGACGAAGCTCAAGGTGTGCTTCCCAGAAATTGTTTATGACGGAGCGCAGTTGCCACTTTTACTATTTTCAAGTCTTTTTAATCAAAGTGTTTTCAACCGAATATTGTCCCACTTTGAAGGTATCACTTTCAAAATAAACACTTAAACTGTTCTTAAGAACTAAATGTGAGTGATAAAGAACGCACTATCATACACTAAAGTCACTGTAACGGCAATGGGCAGATCTTGGCAAACGGACGTTTGATAAGTACTTTTCTTGTCTTGATTGTGGCAACCCGTGAAGTTCCATCCCTACCTGGATAAAGCATGTCGATTCTTCCCAACGACCACTTACATGGGGGTAGATTATCTTCCTTTATCATAACTAGGTCACCAGTCTTTAAAGAGTTACAGTTATTACGCAACTTGAGATGTTGCTGCAACTCTGAGACATATTCAAGCGACAATCTTCTCCAAAAATGCTCCTGCAGCTTCTGGATTTGTTGAAAATGTGACAAACGATTTTCAGGTATCTTAACAAAGTCTGGATGAGGTAATGTTATTAAGAGCCGTCCAATCAAAAAATGGGATGGAGTAAGGGTACACCTTAGACTATACATAGTCTAATGGATCACTAGATAAGGGTGTTAAGGGTCGCGAGTTCAGGACTGCCTTGATTTGAACTAACAAAGTATAAAATTTTTCGAATGTTAATAAAGCATTACCTACAACACGCTTGAGATGAGATTTGGTCGTCTTTACACCGGCTTCCCACAGACCACCAAAGTGTGGGGAATGAGGCGGAATAAAAGACCATAAATGGCCCTCATTGTTAAGAGATTCAGTTAAAATTCTTGTAGAAATATATAAGTTGTTTTTCTTGATTAACTCCGAAAAAATTGCTTCCGTTGTCCGAAAACATTTGATATGGTTTACCGTGATGCGATATAAATCGTTTAAAAGAAGCAAGGAATGCTTCCGTAGTCAGATCCGAAAGTAACTTAAGTAACTATCGCCTTGGCAACAAAATAAATATATAAACTGATATAAGATTTTGTAACCTTAAAACCGCGACCTTATCTATCTTTATTCGAAAATGGTCCAGCGTAATCTACACCTGTAGTAAAAAATGGTGGCGCTGGATTCACTTGTGTTTTTGGTAGGTGGACCATTATTGGTAAAATAGCCGTAGGGTTACTTTTAAAGCAACAGACACAGTTATGATAATTTTTTTTACCTAAATTATGCCCTGATATAGGCTAAAATGATTTACCAATGCTATAAAGTAAAAGTTGAGGCCCCAGATAAAGCAATATTTCATGCCATTTAAGAAATAATAATTTGGTAAATGCATGTTTTGAAGATAGAATGATGAGGGTGTTTTTTAAGATATTTAAAATTTAAAAAAAAAACGAATTTGTCAATCTCCCGCCAACTCTAATTAACCCAAAATCATCTAAAAATGCATGTAATTTTGATAATTTACTACTTTTGGATACAAATTTACCTGTACTTAATAACGAGAAAGTTTTATGAGAATACGAGATGAGTGTTTTATTTCTGCTGCTTCAAGAGGGCCAAATTTTCGTTCTATGTTAATTCTTTGGCAATTCCTTTTAAATCGAAAACAATAGGCAATAGTATTTAGGCAATTTAAAAGAGACAATGGTATTTGCTTGAACTACATTACGCATTTCGGAAAGATTTTCTCAAGAAATACTAAATTTAGGCCATACATATTCATCTAGTTTTAACCAAATGGGGCCTGACCAATAAAGATCAAATGATAACAAGACAGTTGGACTGATACCACAGTCTAACATTGAAATCTATGTTCTACGTTATCTACGTTATCCATACGATTACTAATTACAAATACTTGTAGGGAATTCGGAGTCATGCCTAACCATCCCAGCATATTGTAGAGTCGCACCAATACACAACTCTACTAATGAAAACATTTAATAAATTTAATTAATCGTGAAATGTTACCATCTTAAATGAAAACTGTATGATAAAGAGTTGTCATCATCGACGTAAAAATCTTCTTTTATGTTACGTGATAATAGAGGAAATTCTGCTCAGCAAATCAATTCCTAGCTGATAAAGACATCTTATTGCTAAAAATGCTGCCGATTTGGTACCGTAGATAACTCATAGGTATCTATTTTTTCAGTTGTATTGTCACGCTACAGTAGACGTTGTAAAGAATTTTGTTTTTTGTAACCTTGACACATGCGATACATTTTTTCTACGGCTGCAGCTATAACATAGTTGTGCTGTCGGTAACGAACTAAAATAGTAAAAAGATCTGACTGGATAGTCGGGCCAGTCATCTGAATATCATTAAATGATATTCCGGAGCTACTAGGACATGACGCATCAAAAACAGCACGGAGCTTGCTCGTCAAACTACTGTCTTTAAAAACCCCATGATGAGGCATATAATAACAAATATCGTTGTTGCATGTGACCTAAAGCTTCGTATTCTTTTATGAATTCATGATATTCCGTTTTAAAGGTTCGTTGCGTTCAAATTTGCGTTCGAGGATTAAAAATCGTTTTTTCGGCAATATCATAATAATTTCCTAACTTTTCTTGACTTTTTTTTAGCGGAATCGTAACGAAAAACTCTTCGATTTCCCAAAAACGCATATAACGCACTTGTCAATATCAATATTTTTTATGAGGTTACACTGCCTTTTTTGATTCGATTCGCTAGCTACACGTCCAAAATCCATCCGAATTTTGTTTTTTGGGCAAAAGGTCCTTTCCCGCCTAATTTAATTTGACCTACACAGATTAAGTCCCAAAAATAACCTGCTCTGATTAGCATATCTATATCACACGGTATATCAAAATTGGGGTCAGCTAAAGTTATGTTGCCAGGAATACTAAAATTACAATTGTTAAACTTAAAGTTTGGCAAACTATTCGTTATGTGAGATACTACTTAACAAGAAATTTAAACACAAAAACTATTAACTTTAGACTTAACGCGAGCAATACATTTGCTTTTGCAATCCAATTGAAATTCGTTAAATCCGCAAATTTTGATCTCAATAGATGTTTTTGATAACTGTAGTTTATTTAGAAAATATTCAGTAAGAAAGCTGCTTTAAGAACCGATATCAAATAGACCTCGTGCTACAAAAGGCTTATTGTTTTTATCAAAAATATCAACTAATACGGTCGATAGCAATACTTGTTTGGTCGATAAGTTTACAGACGACAAAGTGATACTTTCTTGCGTTTGATTCATGATGTGAAACCAAATGTAGCAGTGTGATGTGCTTAGCTTTGCATATTTTACAGGATCGTGAGTAACAATATTTAACCATATGTCCCGCTCTTAGACAATTTAAGCACAAAATATCTTCTTAACTTCCTCTATACGTTGTTTATCTAATTGCAAAAGGTCTGGGCTGAGTTAATCTCTCTCTGTCGCTTATGTATATTTTAAACCACTTTGTTTTGTTCTAATGATTCAAGAAGATATGCCCGTTCTTTCAAAAACGACGTTAAATTTTCTAAGGTCGCTGTTGTGTATGATGTTTTTTCAGTTTTCCCAGAACTTTCCAGTTGCCGCTTGTGTTTTCAACCGAACACAAACACACCCCTGAATTTTAAATGAATTTGTTCCAACTTGCGCGTCCTCATTGTATATTTATTCCTATATGTTTATAATATCTCTAATATTACAGGTTTTATTTGTTTGGGAGGTCCTTGTAGGAACTGGGTTAATCGGGATGATGACGATAACTTGCTTTTAAGTTCGGCTTATACTATATTAATAATATAGGATTATTTTTAATTTTAAAACTAATTTACTTAAAAAAACTTATTTTATTTTACATTGTTTGAGAGCCACTGATTTGTCGCCCGATATTGAAGCATTCTTCACCCTGAAGGCATAGGAATTGAATAATGTGATTGGCCGGATTTAAAAAAAAAACGGGTAAAATACGGTTTATCGCGTATTACACAACGAGTAATATAATAAACTCAGGTGGGGTTTATTCTTATGATTATCTTTAATTTTAGGTTGAGACGCCTTAATTATTTAAGACGTTAAATGTATTTTCGTCTGTTAGCTGTTTTAGCCAATAGATTTTGGTTATTTGTCATAAATATGTAAATGAAAAGGTTGTGAGCATTTCTCTCTCCCATAGTCGATTCCATTCGTGCTGCTATTTTATTATTAATTTATTTTATATTTGTATTAAATAATAATATTTAACATTAGTCTGAATGTCTCTAAAATTCAACCTCAATTACCACCCTTGACAAAGATATAAAAACCCTACAATTATTATAACTTTATCTTCAAGGAAAAAAAAAATTCTAAAATATCAAAGAAAATAAAATTAGTTTACACAAATAGGGAAAAAACGTGATGCACTTGTTAGTGTTTTTATTTTTTGCAATGAAAATGACAGATCCGTTTTTCCTGTTTTCCTTAGTCTCATCAAGTATTTTGTCTAGTCCGGGGTGAATTATATAATTAGTTTAAGGTATATTTACTTAAATAACATAATTAAATACCACAATAATGCTTTCATTATAAACTCACTAACATAAGAATGAAATACCAAATACAAGATGTAAGATATTAGTTAATAAATGCATAAAATGAATACCTTAATGCTTAAAAAAACTAGTAACCAAAATTTAAAATTATTTCATTCGTTCCTTCATTAAATGTTATTCACCAAATCATGAAACACCATCGCATTTATCTGCTGAATCTATTGTTTAATATAGCGATTTAAAGTTTTAAAATGTAAGTTATCGTGTATGGAATCCGGTAGTATAATATTATATAAGTTTGGTGCTAAATATTCAAAATGTCTTGATCAATTTTTTTTCAGCTAACTTAGGCATTTTAATTTTCTCTGTTTTTATGACATACCGATGAGACATGCAATAGTTCGATAAATATTTTCTTTCTGTGAATATTTATAATCAAAGTCAACCACTAAAACTTCTCATATATAGAATATTCATTTTTCATAAAATAAATCTGTTGGAAACAGACGACTTTTCTCAAGAATTATATTAATTTTTGTATAAAATTTGATTGTGTAGGGTGGCAATTGCAATCTCCTCCCCCTCCCACTAAACAGTAATCTAAATGAGATTGAACCAAATAAAAAGTATAAAGTCCTTAAAGTTAAGATATTTTTATAAATTGGAAAATTAAAAGCTTTGCGTTATTTGTTAATTCCTTGCTATGCATATTCCATTTTAGGCGTTGGTCAACCGTAACACCCAAATATTTCACAGATATGAAGGCAGGATATTTTAGAACTGACATTTATTCCTATATTATTCTAAAGACTTATATTAGAATTGAACTTGTTCTCTTCTAACATAGGTCTTAAAAGAGGCAGGAATAGACAATAGCTACGTTTACAACACGTGTACCAAATATTTAATACTTGGATCAAATGACGTCATGAGGACTATTTTTTCGGTGTAAATGGCAGCGCACTAAAATTTGATACCCGAATTTTATGCGTCCCAAACAGGGTAGACTAAATTTTTTTCGGTGAATCAAGTAATGTTGCCAAAGAGACATGGCTTTTGATTGTGTAAACCATAACATCTTAATTGACAAATTGAATCACTATGGTTCAGAGGAACGCCCCTTGAGTGGTTTAAATCGTATCTCAGTTACAGAAATCAGCTTGTAAAGGTTGATACGACGAAGTCTTCTTGCAAACCAATAGAATGTGAAGTACCTCAAGGTTCAGTCCTGGGCCCTATTTTGTTTCAGATTTTTATAAATGACATGGCCAATCTTAACATCAGTGGCAAAATCTGTCTTTTTGCTGACGATACTAGCTTTACATGGGGCAATCCGGATGCTAGGGCACTACATGCTACTATTTCTAATGATTTAATTACCATTAAATCGTGGTGCGATTCTAATCTTCTGTGTCTAAATGTCTCAAAAACTAAAGTCTTATCATATAAAACTACTATTCAACCCTTTGTACTTAACAACACCAGTAGTGGACGTTGTTGAATCTGTGAAGTTCTTGGGACTTAATGTTGACTACTCCCTAAAATGTGACTTGCATATTGATGCCTTATATAAAAAATTAAGTTCAGCATGTTTTGCCTTAAGATCAGTTTCCAGGGAATTAAGTTTTCAAACATCAAGAACAGTTTATTATGCCATTTTTGAGTCACATCTACGTTACGTCCTTCCATTCTGGGGCACATGCGGTGTGACTCAATTTGAGCGCATCTTTAAACTCCAAAAGAGAGCAGTTCGGTATCTGCTTGGACTTAATAGCAGAGCTCACTGTCAAAAAATCTTTAAAAAATACAAGATACTTACTCTTCCCTCTTTATTCATATTGGAATCTATTTGCTTAGTACGCAAACATAAGTCGGAAATGCCAAGTAGGCCGTCTCATAATTATTCACTTCGCAACGCAGTGCATGATCTTTATCTGCAAACTCCTCGGTCCGAGTTAGTAAAAAGCTCTATTCTATACAGAGCCAAAAAGATGCATAATCATTTGCCTTTGGAAATTAAATCAATTACTTCTTTTCCTCGATTTCATAATGCTTTGAAGGCATACTTTCTGGAAAAAGCCTTGTACGCAGTGGAGGATTTTTTTCTAGGATAACTTTTTGGGTATCACACACACATTGGCTCTTTTTATGTCTTAAAATAGAAAATAAATTAGTTTTTTTTTTCTTTAACAAATGAATTGAACTTTCATTTTGTATTTAATTAATTTACTGTTATTGACCATTATGTTTATTTTTATTGACATTTTATACATTATGATGTATATTGACCAGTTACATTGATTTTGTACAGTTTTGCATGTATTTATTTTGTTTGTATATTTATTTTTATTTTTTTTTATTTTGGGTGTTTTGTTTTGTTTTTATATGTTGTTTTTTATTAGCTTTGTCTACAAAATTTTCTAATTTTTTGACAATAAAGCATATGATTGAAACACCCAGTTTGAAGTACCAAAATGACAGTTGATGAAATGACATTGCATTCGTTTTGAAGACTGACCTAAACCCTGAAAAAACACTTATTTGTCTAAGTTTTCAAAATGTTTTGAGTCTAAATCTGATGTCATCCATTTTTAGGATCAGATCTAGATCGTAACAAAATACAAATTAATTTCGCCCTGAAAACGTTTATAAAGCGAAAACATAACCTCACTCATATTTTTTTTCCACGGAAATAAACACAAACTAATCAAAAATCAATTAAAAAAAATATCCGTGCCACCTCACCTTTACATTGTTCACTATATTTTTTGCAAATCTATTCGCTCTTTTGATAATTTATTCTTTTCTGCATTCATATTTGGTTTGGTTCTCATCTTAACTGTCTCATATACATTAATATTAAATAAATTAATACTAAGAAATATAATGCTTCTTAACTCTAAAAAATATCAAAATCACTCGATCACTGATCGTTGGAATAAGATGTCTTAAAGTGCTTTCTCGCTAAAGTATGGCTTAGGAGGTTTTTATTTTTGTATACAAAAATAAAGAAGAAGACAAAGATTAGTACATAAATAGATAAAGACAAGTCTAAGCCTTAAAAAATATATTAGTTTACTTTTATTTAACATGTTTATTTTTTTTAAACAACAATAATACTTTAAAGATTAATAGGTTATGTCCTACATCCCTTATATATCCCTTGGACTTTATCCGTTAGATGCACGGTTTTCGCACAAAAAATTAAAAAACATTTTTCTACTTTGACTGATCGCTAAAATTTATTTTTTCTATGATCGTTATAAAAAGTAAGTTTTTTTTTAAATTTTACTTAAAATTTCATTGTAGTCATTAAATATGTCACTATATTTAACATGTTAAAAAAAGTGGCATATGAGTAACGTATTAATAGTTCACGCTTCCAAAATCGCGAAGTAGCCTGTGAACATAATTTTTTTTAACGTAACTATGGACAACGCCGCCGCAACGATAATCACATTCTTGTTTAAGAGTTTAATCTTTTTACCACATTCCTCCTCTGCCCACAATAAAGTTGATATTTGTAAGATTTTGTGATATTTTAAATTTTAAATCATAGTCACTGTCCGCCAGTTGACAAGATTAATTTGTTAAAAAAATGGCTAACAATCACACAAATAATTAAATGTGCGATATGCACTTCATTTATGGACTGGCTAACGGAAACACACGAGAAGCCTTGCGTATTTATGCTGAACGTTACCCGAATTGTCTTATTCCTCATCACTGTTTACGCGTATACACTAACGTCTAAGTGAAACCGGCAGCTTTAAAAAACTTACCGCTGAAAACGGACATCCCCGAACAGTTACTCCTCAAATTGAAGAACAGGTGCTCAATGAATTTGAGGAAAATCCCTCCACAAGCACTAGGAAAATTGCTCAGACGGTACACAGTAGTAACTTTACAGTTTGGAATATTCTTAAAAGAAACCTTTTATACCCGTATCATATTCAGCGGGTGCAGGCACTTTTGCCAGGCGATTTTCCGAAAAGAACGGCTTTGTGTCGTTGGATGCAAGAACGCACGATGCACCGTCTATAAGAAAAATACTTTTCACCGATGAGGCTAATTTCTCCAGGGACGCAATTATGAACTTCCACAATAACCACATATGGCATTATGAGAACCCACATGCTGTGGCACAAAACCGTCATCAGCACCAGTTTTCACTTAATGTATGGGTCGGCATTATTGAAAATTTTCTTATCGGTCCATTTTTTTTACCAGCAAGGTTGACTGGATAAGTGTATCAAGAATTTCTTGAAAATGAATTACCAGCGATGCTAGAAGATGTCCTCATTCAACTGAGACAGCAAATGTTTTTTTACATGACGCTGCTCCAGCCCATTTTAGTTTAGTGGGTCGGCAGTATTTGGATATTACGTATCCAAATCGTTGGATAAGTTGGGGAAGTATTCACCCTTGGCCCCCACGGTCTCCCGACTTAAATCCGCATTGCATTATAACGTCTTTGACATATTCGGCAGACACCAGGAATTTTTGAACGTGTCCGCCAATCAATGCGACGTCGATTAGGTGCTTGTATTGATGTTGGAGGAGCACACTTTGAACAACTTTTGTAAAAATAATAATATTACTTAAATAAATAATAAAAAATGAAATATTTTTTGATCACTTAAAAACTCGTATTTTAAATTAAAGATTGTAGAAGCAAAAGTTTTAAATCCTCAATTACAATTTTATTAAATTGGGCTGGCTTTTGTACTAAATTAATTAATAAAAAATTTATTATTTATTATTAAAATTGCAATAATTAAAAAAAAAAAACGAATAATTACTAGAATAAAGAAAGTCTAATCAAATCTGAGCAACATGTCCATGGTGTTTAATTTTTTGTGCGAAAACCGTGCATCTAACGGATAAAATCCAAGGGATCAAAAGTTGCAAATAAAACGGGGAATTTAAAAATATTTCTTGATACAAGAAAAACCAGTGGCGTGCCATTTTTCTTTATAAAAGTATTCAGCGGAAAACCCGCACACACGCCACCGGAGAACATAAAAATGTTAAAAGTATGTTGGTAAATGGCTCTGGATACACAGACCTTGCATACCAATCTTTGGACAATTATCTACAGGAATATTTAAGTTATCGAAAAAAAATAATTTTTTATTAAAACTTTACTCCCCTGTAGCTCAAAATCTAAAAGGTTTAGGACCTATTTTTATAGGAACTTTTTTGCGAATTTTTGTCCAAAGAATACGTTCCTGAATTTTGTCGCAATATATAAAAAACACCCTGTATAAATCCGGGAGGCTAAACGAAATGGCGGCCATGTCGGGCTCGCTAGAGGTTTTTAAAAGCAAACGCTCGGACACATCAATTTAGATTACCAGGGGGAAACACTTTCAGAGTAAAATCGTTAAACATATAATTGGGATTATTTAATGCTCTTTCTCTACTTATTTCACAGAAGACCTAGCGCCGATCCTCATCGTCTTCATTAATGCATGTACCAGCTTTATTTTATAGGGGTGAAAAACATGAGTTTTTAGAATCCCTTGTATACTTCCCTGATTGATCGCAGATAGAGAAGCTAAATGAAGTGCTTAGTGTAGGATCCATATTAATATGTCCCAAAATCGCAAGAGGTTGCGATTAGATTTTGATTTTGATTTTGATTTTGATTTGATTATTTGCGTTTAGCTGTAGAGGTACAGCTTCGCTCCTTACAGGTTTCTCAACATTCCTTTTTTATTGGCCAGCAATCCTGTTTCCCTGAATTTTTTAATTTGTTCCTTTCTTCGTACGTTCCTGTTTTCTTCGTTCATTGGATAGTTCCGCTGTTAGAAATGTATTTTGATTTTTAGCAAAAAATAACATTTCTATTTCTATACTTTTTTGTAGGATATAAACCATATTGGCTATTATTTTGTTTAACATGATAAACTAAAAATTAATAATCCGATTTCACTGTGATTATACTTAGTTTTTCGATGTAATGTTTCTAAGATCGATGTATCTAGAGACGTATGGAAGGATTTTTTTAATTTTTTGTTAACTCCACGCAGCCTAAATAAATCGTTCCTAGATTTTCCGCTTCGGCAGCATCACAGGGTGCACAAAACTGAACGGCAATCAATAGTCGACCGGGTACATTTTTTAACACAGGATTGCGTATCTTCCTAAATATTCAATAACGCTTATAGGTTATAATATTTTAAAAGATAACAAATTTCTGAAGTGTTTATTGAGTATTGGAGACCAAAATTAGGCTTTGTCTTTTACATATTTTAGGAAAATACTAACAAATTATAGTAATTAAGTATATTGTTATATGCTACTATGCTAGTAATGTGTGAGAAGTGTGAGAAGCTGTCCCGTCGAATCCGGCTACCAAAATCGAGAACGCAGCATATGTCGTATTCTAGCATGTACAGTTGGCACCCGCTGTTATTTAATCGATATTTATACATTTCATGCCCCAAGAAACCTTTGTTTTTATCGGCTTAGGTATTTCTTTGTTAATATCTGGACAAAAAAATTATAAAATCATTGGGAATTATAGGAGATACGGAAATTATATTGATTAAATAACAGCGGATGAGGACTACATAACGACATATGCTGCGTTCTAGATTTTGGTTGCTGGATATCAATAAAAAAAAAGCACTAAGTGGCAACATTGGATACTTTTATTGTAAATATATATTGTATTCTACGTTGCCAAGTTGCTTTTTTTCATTAACATTTTTGTTAAGAATATTTATTTATTCTGAAAAGTTAGTTGATTAGTCTCAAAGTATATATTATAAGTTAGCAATTTTCCAAAAGGAAAATTTTAAATAGTAAATTTTTCAGCTGTTACAAAACACAACACATTAAAAAAATACTCAGTGGATTAAAAAAAATATATATTACATGAAAAATTAGAAAATCGATTTGACATCATTGTCTGAGAGATGGTGAACTCAAACAACCTGGCCTATGGTTTGCAGCTACGCTTGTTCTAGGCATTCAATGTTCTAATGTGGTCGATTTTCACCTGCCTAACAATCCTGCAGGGATATATGTAAATGTCTGGAATCGTCTTGGTTTTAATATTATAATGTGTTTCGATGGAACGAGTGGCTAAATATGCCAATCTCAAGGCCAAGAAAAAGTTTCAGTCTTAATCAATAAACTGCATTATACCTTCATTTACATCTTTAACTTTCCTATATGTGACTTATTTTCTTGTTCCTGATCTTGTTCTAGTTGCTTTCTAATTCTATTCCATACTCGGTATGTGTTATAATTTTATTTTGCTGTAACTAGGAAACTTTATCGAAGAAATGGTTAGGTAAATCGAAATTGAGAATATATGATTGGATATTATGAAATAATGAATTATCATTTGTTTTATTGAACAATTGATCGAGGCATGTTTTTGACGCTGGTCTTGTTATTTAATTAATGAAAGACGTAGATTCAAAAAAGAACAAAGGCTATTTATATTTTTAAACCTTAAGGTTTATATTAGAAATTTAATTAGGTCTATGTTTATAATACCAACTATAATATGTGTTCTTTAGTGTTTTTACCTCTAAGATAAGACTCTAAGTCCTAAATAAATAGTTGCTTGTCGATACTCGGTGATCGATACATACAACTTATTGGCCCAATTTAGGTTATTTCACAAGCCTATCGTGTAAATCTTTTTAGTTTAGATTTGTTAAAATTGTATACTTGCTTACTTTACCTTTCAGAATTCTCTTGGAATTATTAGTTTCCATTGGCAAAAACAACGTAGAAAATTCTAACCATTTCCAAATTATTCCATGAGCTTATTAAGGAGACCTTAGAAACAAAATAATAGTCAACGTAAGTCAGGTAAAACTTTTGACGTTGTCAAGAAAAGAAGAGTGTTTCTATATATAGTACAAAAGTGTAATACTGGAGTAAGGTATTCCAAAAGGAAGCGTTCATTAATTATATTACATATATCTTGAAGCCCATTTTAGTGAATGCCTTAAGTAAGAAATCAGACCAAGATGGCAACCGAGAAATTAATGGAGCTGCTTAATGTAAAGTTTTGAAAATTTGCAGGATAATTGAAGATAATGTAAATAAGAAAAGAAAAAAATTGCAGAATGATAGGTGGAAGATAGACAGTCGCCAGAAGGCGCTAATGGTGCAAACATTTTTGCGACAATTATGTGATTGAGTAAACTTCTGAGAATTTTAACATTTATTCTAGAGAATTGACGAAAAACAAAGAAAAACACAAAGTCACGGTCTCACAACATGTAATAGTGACCTTGTGTTTTTCTTTGTTTTTCGTCAATTTTGTATGTTGGTCTCATAGAGAATAATGGATGAGATTTTTGGATTTATTCTATAGCTTAAAATAACATTAACAAAATGGCAGACAACTAGTTGGCAGAATAAGGAAGATATGGCAAATAGTATGTGCGTCGGTGGTCCACTGGAATAATTACTTTAGCTCATATATGTTATATTTTATTTCATCAAGTACACTTCTGGAAGTTAGTCCTCCTTTTTTTGAATTACTTCAGTATTCACCGAAACGATATTACATTACCTTTACTTTTGATACTAATTATAACACACTCCTTGTGGAACATACTTACTCTGGGAATATTCTTTTATATCAAGGACACACTTTTTATTGGCAACACCAAAACTTTAATTCGACTTGCGTTGGCTTATTTAATTCGCTTTATTTTCGCGTGTTAAATTTTTTCCAAAGTAAACAACAAAACTCATTAAAATGTCGTAAAATGGGGTTTCTTTCAAAGAGACATGGAATAACTTGGAAATGTTTAGAATTTTCTATATTGTTTTTGTCGATGGCGACTAATAATTTTAATAGTCAAAAAATATTCAAATTCTAGAAACATAATTTAACTATCGGGATATACAATAATATAACCTAAATAAACTTAGTTAATATAAAGTAAGAGCAATAAACAGTACAAAAACAATTAGAATATTCATGTTGTTTATATTTTAATAACAATATACAGGGTGTCCATTTAATATTGCGGTGCTCGAAATCTAAAAAAGGAAAAAAATTTTATATAGGGGGAATAATAATTTAATTAGAGGGGCTACTTTTTAAAATTAGTTTGGTTGGTACAAGGTGTTCCAAAAAAGCGTGGTACATTTTTTTTTAAATGAAACTACCTATATTTTTTTCCGAAATGATTTTTGATTTGACTCTCTCTTTAACCCTAAAATTATTTAGGGTTAGAGAGTCCTTGGCTAAGTTCATTTTATCTTTTGAAATTCAAACATTTTTTTTTATACAGGGTGATCAAAATCGCTGCTCAAATAATGAAATTTTTAATTCAATTTTATGCTATTTTTTTTAATGGAACACCTTGTATCTAGTAACGCGTTTTGATAGAGTATTCTTTGATCTTCAATTTGATACCAACAAGTTTGCCTTTATCTCTAACCGTTTTCTCAAAATTTGTTGTTAAAAAAAGAGTGACACATATTTTTTATAGGCATTACGACACTTACGACGAAAACAATTAATAGATATTTTAAGGAATAAGAATGACAAGCGCTGTGTCTCTCTGTTAAATTCTATTTCGAACACGTTTTAGTAAAAAAAAATCGAATAGTTGTAATAAAATAATAATAATAAAATAATAGTAGTATTAATCCCTGATGCTATGACAAGAAGTCCTCGGACATCAGCGCGTAAACACAGTACTGGGTTTATAATTTCAGACAGAGAGAGTCCCTGAAGGATCTTAAAGCCACGCGGCCCGTGTGAGCATGAATCTTCTTATCAAAGTTTTTCCAAACCGAGGAATACCCCGGAACTGATTTATTTTTTAGTCCCCCCGTTCACATGACCTTACTGCTTGTGATTTTTTCTTATGGAGCTACCTAAAAAGGAAAGTTTTCAAAGAACCCCTGGGGTCTTTGTTGGCTTTTTAATTTTTTCGCTTACGTATTATCTTGAAATTAAATAAGATAGCTCATGAATTAATTATCTTATTCTTATTAATTAAATGTGCCCTTATATTCTTAGAAAAATAGGTGCAAAAAATGGCTTGTCATAAACTTAAAACTCTTAGCATGTTTTTTTAAAATATATATGTGAGAGAATGAATATAGTCTCTTGTCTCATTTTTTTGTGCTTCTGTACATTCTGTGCTTCTTCGGACAAGTGGGAACAATAAAGTACATCTTCTTCGAATCATATAATTGAAATAAGTAACCTGCTTGACAACCTGAACACAGCGTACCTATATGCAGTTCCCGTTCAATATATTTTATGCATGACAAAAAATTTTACCATAAAACCCCAAACGCATCTGCACGCTTAGTATAGTCAGTTTTACAAGCATGTGACATCTAACTGTAAGTCCCAGCACCACTCAATACATAATACATTAAACATCATTCCATAAAATAGCTGCCTGAGAGTTCCCGGACAAGGTTCCATAGGAGAAACAACCCATAAGGAGAAAGAAGCCATAAAGAGAAAGCAAAAGTCACAAGTAGAAGTCATTTTAATTTTATAGAAGAATATTTTCTCTCCATAAATCATAAAATATGGCGCAAAAGTTTAAGCCTTCCTCAAAGCCCTCAAGTACCTTCTCGTACAAATCCATAACTGCCAACCTAGTTGAATACAAGTTCTTAAATCCATGCAGTCTTTCCTAGAACAATCAATTATGAGCTGAGGCAAGCAACTCACAAAGTGTATTACCCTGTCTCAAAAAACAAAGCGTGTCCCACATATCTTTGAGAGAATCATCAAACGAGTTTTTAGAAATTTAATTAGAAATTTAATTTTGTATAATAACTCGGAATAGTACAGTTAATCGTTCAGTAACATGTGGGAAATCTCTCCTTTTAATTAAAATGGATTGTATATGGATTGTATAGTTTAAGTAAGTCTTCCTCTGGGTATCCTTGAGGAGGATCAGCCATGTGTTTTAAAGTAGAGCAGCTTCAAAAACCTCCTCCAAACCCTTTCAAGACCATCAATGTGGGTGACCAGACTATCAAGTCATTTTCCAGCCTAGATCTAATAAAAAAAATAAATTAAATTAAAAATTATTTTACACTAAATATAATTACTTAAAAAACAAACAAAATAATGTATAAGTTAATCTGTTGGGTATTACGTCACTATTTAAGTATATATTAATTTAGAAAATAGGGTTTCTCATTCTTATACGCTCAACTACCGAAAAGAAGAACAAAATAGACTTATTCATGTATTTAGAAATATAAACTTAAATCGTTAACGATTCCATATTCAATGTGTGTCCAATAAATCTGAAGTACAATAATTTACTTGAGGACTTAATAGATTATTTTATATACCCGGGAACTGAGGTTTTATCTATCGATCTCGGAGTTAATTTTTGCTTTTTAATATCATACCTAACTTTTTTTTATAGAAATTTAACAGAACGAAAACTCTGTTTACTGAATAAAAAAACCTAATTTCAACCAACACTTCGTGACCTAATACCCAATAAAATAATTAACTAATTATGAATTCGTCACAACAATATAGATTTTACTTCCCAATAATAGCCCTATTTTATTAGATATTTAAAAAAATATATTTACATTTAAAAGTGGTTGACCCAGTCAAAAATTTCGTCATTTAATTCCACTAAATACCCTTAGACTAGTAGAAGTTCATTTTTTAAATTTATCCTAATTTAATAAGCTAGTCAAATTGTAGTAGTTCGAAATAAAAATCTGTATAACTTTATCATTTTTAGCCTCAATGTTTCAAATTTAAATTCGTTGGCAACTGTCGCATTTGAAGATTTTATACAACCGCTTCCAGTTTCTAAAGGGTTAAAAGATTTGGATCAACTGCGCTGCATAAAAATCGTTGGAGTCATTTTTGCACTCGTTATAATGGGAATTGCTTTTGGAATTGGTATGTTAGAAGGTGTTATAGAATCATCTTTACTTGTAACATCAGCCACATCGGGACCTCTTTTGGGAGTATTTATTATGGCAATGTTAATCCCTTGTGCGAACTGGAAGGTAAGTAAGGAAAACGCTTTAAATATATTTATTACAAGATTTACACGATAAGAATTAAATATATTTTTTTTTAAATTAGTAATATAAATAGAAAAATGGATACATAACATAGATGAAGAACATAAAGGTAATAAATATTTTTTTAAACTTATGACCGAAGATTTGGACTAAAGTGATGGAATTATTTATAAATACTAACTTTTTAAAACTTAATTTAAATCAAAACAATTCTACACAAAAAATAGGGGTTGGCTATATCTATTTAACCACGATGTTAACTATTCGAAAATTAAAAGATAAAAACTAATAAATAACTATAATAAAGCTAATAATAAAGAACTAATATTAACTTATAAATGCTTATTTTGCAATACAATAATAATGCAATAAAAATATTACATGAATAAGCAGGAATGTCCCGTCATCGGGATTATCGGCCTCGTTGCGTCACATAACTCCTCCCTCCTTAAGTTTTTCCCACTCTCTTTTAAGGGTTGGTCCATAGGAGCGTTCCTGTAGAAGTGGTTTCCTTGGGATGAAACAGGCTTCTTTCATTTTTTCCATCCAATGTCTAAAAGGATTCCATATACAAGGGCGGCAATTGATGAGAGTAGAGCGATCCAAAAAATGGGCCAATTTTTCGGGAGTTTCGATAGGTGTAACCGAATTATTAACAAAATTATTTGAACTGTCTTCAATTCATCTAAACTTATTTATTCAAGGGCCAATTTTTAGATGTTGTTGCTGCTTGGTATATACGAAAAGTTGGGTTGTTCTAGCTCATTTTGGAATTGTGATGTGCTTTTACCTTTGTTAGTTTGGTTACCTATCTCTACATATATAGAGTAATGATGCTGGACTGAAGAACTTTGTATAGTCCTTGTTAACATTTGTCTTGAGCGACTATCTCGGTAACAGGATATATCAAGATTTCGTTTCCATTTAGGTGTTAAATGGTACTTGTTTGGAAGTTAATGCTGGTGAACGTGCATCTATTATGTGAGGTTAGCAGCTCGAAGAGACAACATTCGTCTTTTGTTAGGATGGTTTGTTTGCAGATAAAAAAGTCTTCTAGTTGCGGATATTCTTTTTCCATGATCTATTAATCTTTTTGCGTGAGCGGGATATAGGGATTGGATATAAGGATGGTTTTGTTTGAAATAGGTATTCGGTAGAGTTTGTAAAGGATATAACGGTTAGGAAAAACATTTGGTGTGTATAGAAAATAAAATTGATTTTTTTATTATTTACTTGGACAAATAAATAGTTATAAAAAATAAAAATAATAATTAACTCTTTAAATTCAGGTATTCAATTCGGACCATATTTTGTTTTTGGGTTTTCTAGTTAGTTAGTAGCCTAAAAGTTAATTAGGGTTAAGAGTCGAGTTATGCATGTTTTTTACATGAGCAAAGGAGATTGTATTTTCAATATTAGTAATTATGGAATTTAAGGTATATACTTGTAATATTATATTGTCCAGAATTAAAGAAATATACAGGGCATTCGACAGTTGTTCGAACTAGATCTAGTTGTTCTTTTTGAAATAAATTTATTTTTTCCAATATAATTTGCTGGCTAGAATTTATTTTCTCTAAATTTTCAGCAACTTCCTGTGTAGATTAAGTATGTAATGTAATTACTTAATAGTAGATGGGATTGACTATTCTTTATTAAAATTTTTATTAAAGGTTTTTTGATTTTTTTCAGTATCTCGAAGTAATTATTATAACGAATTTCGTCTGAATCTAGAGTACCAAAGAACCATTTATCAACTTTGCCTACTACGTTAAGTCGTCCCCTTTTTGCTCGATTAGATTTGTAAAAAGTTTTAGTATTTCTTAGAGTTGTCAGATATTCATAAGTTTGATTAAATTTATAAAAAGTAAGTATTGAAAAGCTTTCTGTTTGTTGGGTACTAAAAATGGTTTTGTTTACCTGAATTAAGATATTTTGTATAGTATGCAGGGAATTTTCTATTACGATTAAGTTTATGTGAAAATGGGCTGTGTGTTTGGTAGCAGCTATGAAAGTTTTTCGTAGAGCTGTTGGTAGTATGGCATAATGTTTAATGTTTGTTATTTCGTAGTTCGTAGCTATGTGTAGGAGTAGGATGATATGTTTTATTTGAAACAAGGAGACGTAGTTTTAATAGGTTTTTCTTATTTTGAGTGGTTACTACATTTTCTTTCGCTAATACAGTTTTCATTACTTTTTTATATTTATCAGATTCTTTAATTTCTGTGGGAAGGTTTTCGTGAAAAGTGATTTATAAGGATTAATGTTTACCTCGTTACGGTTTTTATTTATTTTGTCTAAGGAAGATTGTCGTTTTAAATTCAATTTCTGATAAAGTTCTTAACTAATTAACTTTATGTTCCGCATATACTGGGAAAGATTTTGTTCTTTAGAAATTTCTAGAGGATTTTTATAGCCTAATTTCCCTCTGATAATTGGTAATTAATAATTTGAAAAGGGATATATTTAGATGCACTATGGGAAGTATTGTTATAGAAAAAGATAGCATAATTCATTAAGACTGCTATATTTTCTTTTGGCTTTTGGTGTTTAAGGGTAAGAGTTATTTCATTTAAAGTGGAATGAAGCCGTTTTAGTGGCCTATTCAAGTTGGGATGGTGAGGGGTACAATAATGAATTTCAGTTTTATGCAAAGAATAAAGGTTTTGAATAATTTTGTTTTTAAAAGTACTATTATCTGTGGTAATTTTCCGGCCTAATCCACAATGGTTAAAATAAATTATAAGCTGTTTGGTACTTCAACTCCTAATAAATAAATAAATAAATAAAGTTTATTGACGGAATTCTCATTTACAAATTTTAAATATAAAATAATATAATAAAATAATAATAATAATAATAATAATAATTTTGTCTGGCTCTGAATCCCCTTTCCCATATGCTTAATCAAAGTCAACATGGATTTACCGTTAATAAAGATAATATATAAAGATAATAGCGAAAACTATATAATATATAAAGATAATAGGGAAAACCTATATAATATTACAAATCTAATGTACATGGATGATATCAAAGTTTAGGCTGGGACATCAACGCATGTCAACTAATTGCTGCGAACAATTGAAATATTTTCCCACGACATTAAAATGAGGTCATTAGGTTGACAAAGACTGATATAGAGGAGATTGAGAGGAAGACCAGAACAACCCTCACGACAGTCAGCCATCGAAAGACTTACTCTTCCCAGATCTATGGGTGGCAGAGGACTAACTGATATTTCTTTTCTCTTCAAAAAACAAGTAACAGATCTTCAGAAATACTTCCTCACTATGAGGGAAACCTCTTCTCTTCATAGAGCAGTGGTGCTAGCGGAAAACGGATACACACCCTTGAATCTCCGTGCAGGTTTAGCAGAACATATTACTGTAACAAGACCAGAGCCCACAGCCATTAAAGTGAACACATGGAAGCAGAAGGCAATACACGGAAAGCATCCTCACGAACTTAATGCCGAACATGTCGATTATGAAACGTCGAACTACTGGTTGGCTCGTGGAGATCTATTTCCTGAAACTGAAGGCTTTATGATGGCTATACAAGACCAAGTGATTGCTACAAGAAATTACCTTAAGTACATTACTAAAGATGAGAAAGTAATCGACGATCGATGTAGAAAATGCCTGCGCGTACCGGAGACAATTCAACATATAACATCAGGATGTACATCTCGATCAGCTGCCGAATATCTGCACCGACATAACTGTGTGGCAAAAATTATTCATCTAATTGGCGAAACTTGCTCCTATTACCAGTACAAACCAGAAACTGTACTTGAAAATGACGACTTTCGCCTCTACTGGGACAGAACTGTTTTGACCCACTTCAAACAGACCAGATATAAACTTAATAAGCAAAGCCCAAAAGAAAACCTTTCTAATTAACATAGCAGTGCCAAATACCAATAATGTCCTAGAAACGACACACACTAAACTTGCTAAATACGCAGATCTAGCTCACGAGATAAAACAACAAAGAAAATTACCATGGAAAATTAATCCAGAACGAGAGAGCGGCAGATGCAGCAGCGGATTAAAGAACCAAGGAAGGTTGTTGTATTTGCTTAGAGGGTAACATGGCTCTATGGTAATATGGCCTACTATATCAAAACTTTTATTTAAATTTCTAAAATCGTTATTTATTTGCTGATGTCTAAAAAAAGTGCATAGTGTTATATATTTTTGAAAAGGGTAAAATACGACAAATTTAAGGGTCTATAAATATACAGGGTGTTCTATTTAAGAAAACTATTTTTTTTCTCAAAAATAAAGAACCTTGCAATAAAGCGGATGTCGGAATAAAATTCTACGGAAAAAATCCTATCAAAATCATTTTCTACTTTTTCAATATGTTATGCAGTAACAAAGATACGAGGAGTGTTCGAAAATCTAAAATTTGTAAAAAGACCCTGTAGATTAAAACCTATGACAGCTGTCAAAGTTTTGACAACGGCATATTAAATTTCACAAAAAAATAGCAAACTGTCGCGAAAACCGCACGTTTCTATCTCCACGCCTAAGCGAGACACCTCATAAAACCCATGAAAATGGGACACCCTGTACATGGTGCGGACATAGCGCTTGCTCGTGGTGCGTATTGCTTACTTTTTTTATGTAATGAGCAATTAAATAGCAATCTTTCGCGAGCTGGTAGTTGCATCATCAAGTGGCTCGTTCAGATGTTATATTAGTACCGGGCAGAGTTGCGCTGCTGCAAAGTTTGTCAAAAATTATGAAATTTTTTTTTCTCGGATTTCTTTGGTGTGGAGATCGTTGACTGTTTTTTAAACAGCAGCTGTAGCAATCCGATTACAAAAGCCGTAAACTTAGAACATTGAAAGACTAGAATTAGTAAACAACAATTTTGTTTGAGTTTAACATGTGCACAAGGGCAAGAGAGGTGTTTCAGCTATATATCAATGCATATAATAATATTAATTTAACTTATTGGTGTTAGATTTTGGAATAAAAAAAAAAAGTAGAAAGATCTAAAACCGCTTCTAAACAATTTGAAATTCCAACACCGAAAGCAAAAACTGATGTCATCTTGTTAAATGGCTTTGTGTTTACATTCGACATTTGAATTCTACGTTTCTTTCTTTAGTTTTTGATTGAAAAGGAAAGAGATCTGATTTAAGTGTGTTTGTGAACTGTTACGAAAGTAAAAACTTGTGTTTTTTGTGCCGCCTTTAGAAAAAAGGCGATTCAAGCCGATCTTTTCCAGTGGCGAAGCGTACGAGTAGACAAGGTAGACACTGTCTATCCAAAATTATCCAGTTATTTGTCATTAATTTATCACGTGATTATTTCATGTAATTACTGAATTCAAATTTAAAAAAAAATTAATACAGAACGTCCTTACTATTATTATATAGTATCTAAATATGGTTAATCCGAAGGCGCGCCCCGCCTGCCGCACCAATTTAGTTAAAAATACGAGCTGACACACAATTAATGTATACGAGCTCCAGAAAGACACATTGATATTTGTCTTCCGAAAATTGGAGCATCTAATCGAACCAGATACGCATCAAGCAGGCTACAGGTCCTTCTGCATCAGCATAATACGTATGCAAAATTTACTCGCGGGAAAGACATTCGAGCTTTTGTCTATCGAAGTCGACCAGCCATTTTATTATGCTGTTGAGCGTTATTGTTTGTGGACACGCTTGATCTGGTCGGCCACAATACATCTTACAGGTTTTTTTAGTGGTTATTTATGAACGACTGTTCGATATTGGCAATTGTGTTTTAGTTGTGTTTTTTTGTAAGTAGAATTTATTTTTATCTATTTATCTTTTTATGCGAGTAGTAATATTTCATGCGCTTTCATTTTCTACTTCATTGAAGTGAATAATATTGAATACACATTATTTTCTAATTAACGATTTTTATTGTTTGTCTACCCGAAAAGAAAGTTTACGCTTCGCCACTGATTTTTTCACAAGTTAATACCGATACTGTAACATCATGGTACGTGGAAGCATCATAAATGTGGAATAAAACAACCTATTAAGAAATCTATAATAATTATAGAATATATCATTTCCATAAAAATGCTTTTTATGAGATAGGCACCTTTACTAGAATGAAGTAAAAAAAACGCATAAAGAGTTTATAAACGGTAATATTGTTTATCATTTAAAGCATATAATCTATTAATAATAAATATTTATCATGTAAATACTTTTTGACGACGTCACTGTTAAAGATTTCTTGTGTCGGTAGAATCAACAATACGACCAAGCGGCGTTACGATGTTCTTGCCTTTTTCTCTAATATACGTTATTTGCATTTATTTAACTTTGAATTGACTTCTTTATAGAGTATCTTACCATATTTTATTAAAGAAAATGCTTCATATTTTATTTGAGAGGAACGGTAGTATTGTTTTGTGCTTTGTGCCTTTCAAAATAGTTGACAAATTTTAATTACATCATAGATGTTTCACGAAACAAACTGCCCATTAAATTCACTTCAATAAATTTA
Source organism: Anthonomus grandis grandis (assembly GCF_022605725.1). NCBI lineage: Eukaryota > Metazoa > Arthropoda > Insecta > Coleoptera > Curculionidae > Anthonomus > Anthonomus grandis. The sequence continues at coordinate 26,598,928 of NC_065546.1, forward strand.
GAATGCAGTTCCACTGCATTCTAAATTTATTCTAGCTAAATTTATTCTTCTTCAATGTTCTAAGGCCGTAAAATAAAACCATATTTATATTTTCCAAATTTGAATAGATGTGTGGCGTGTTATAGGACTTTAATGGTACACATAGTACATCGAAAATAAAGGCATCAAATACACTGACACCAGCACATGTTAGAACAACAAAACGGGCCAAACAATCTATACCTATAGCATTTGTGATAAGAAGCGGTAAACTATTTAACCGTTTTTGTGTGTTTGTTTGTATGTATATTTAACGTTATTTAAACGTTTTAATTATGCTTTAATTTAAAAACAAATGAGAATTGGATAAGAACATATGAGTTTTTTTTAATTGTTTCAAAGATAAATTGTGTTTATTGTTTGTTGGACATTTTTTTTGAACATGCCTTATCACGTTAATTATATATAATTTATCCTTTATGATATTAAATAAGTAGTTTAATTTTTTAACGTTCGCTGCCAGTGACGCATATGTTGCGTCATGGCCTTCTCCCACCAAAAGCCGATGACGAGACATTTGCGTCCAGTGCAATTATAATTTTAAATAGACAGTAATATTCCGGCTTTTGAGGCAGACTTTTGCGCTCACGTCGGCAATTTTGGCGCCATTAAGCACGTGTTTTTGCATTGTCGGTTTTGGGAATTTTTGTCAAGTTAGAGTGTTATGGATAACGAAATTCCGGGGCCTTCAGGCCCGAAAAAATTACGTAGTGATTGGGAAAGAAGGAGACCTCTAAGGTATGATGAACTGCTGCAGCACGCTAACGATTCAGAAAGTGAGGAAGAACCATTCATGGATAGTGGCAGTGAATATGAGCCTTCCAGTAGTGACGAAAGTTCAGGGCCGGACGAGGAAAATTTTCAACTGCCTGCCTCTCCTGCTCCAGTACAAAGCGACGATAATTTGCCGACTATTGGTTGGACTGACACACTTTGCTTGAAAAAAAATCCATTCTCAATATTAATTCTGGCCTACAAGTAGATGTATTAGACGACTCTGTTTATGGATTTTTTAATTTATTATTTACGGACGAACTTTTGCTACATATCGTAGACGAAACAAATCGATATGCGGAAGAACTTTTTCTAAATGAGAAAACTAGTGAAAAATCCCGAATTACGACTTGGAAACCACTTACGGTTTGCGAACTCAAAATTTTCTTTGCTTTACTGCTTCATATGGGTCACATCCAAATAAAGAGAACCCAGGACTATTGGAAGACAGATCAGCTTTACAACTTGCCTTTTTTTACACACTATATGAGCCGAAATAGATTTTTGATCATAATGCGTTGTTTGTATTTTTCAAAAAATCCCAATAGAGGAGAAGCTGAATTTGGGGATCGTTTGCATAAAATAAGATATATTCAAGATTTTCTAAATAACAAAATGGATGAAATTTATTATCCTGGTAAAAATTTATCCCTGGACGAGTCAATGGTGTCATGGCGAGGACGATTGCGGTTTCGCCAGTATATTAAAAACAAGAGACACAAGTATGGAATGAAATTATATATCCTGAGCGAACCCAACGGGCTAGTTTTGAAAGTTAGAGTATACACTGGTGCAGAAGATGATATGTCAGGGAAAGGACATGCTACAAATGTTGTATTGGCATTGATGCAAAACTTTTTAGACAAGGGGCATAGTGTGTTTCTTGACAATTTTTACAATAGTTATACCCTTGCCAAAGAACTATTACAATGCAAGACTTTTGTCACTGGAACACTAAGAAAAGATAGGAAAGAAAATCCCAAAGATGTAGTTGAGGCAAAGCTCAAGAAGGAGGAAGTACTAACAAAATGTTCTGAAAATATAGTGATTGGAAAGTATCTAGATAAAAGAGAAGTTTTGTTTATTTCAACGGAGTTTGGCGGTAATTTGGAAAATGTCGAAAATAGAAGAGGTGAAAGAAAACTAAAACCTAAGGCAATAATAGAATATAATAAAAATATGTCGGGAATAGACCGTCAAGACCAAATGCTGTCTTATTATTGTTCCGAAAGAAAAACTCTAAGATGGTATAAGAAGTTGTTTGTCCACTTTTTGTCAATTGCTACATTGGATAGTTTTCTATTGTATAATAGATATTCTTCTAAAGGAAAACTCGATTATTATGATTTTCGACACACTCTTGTAAAACAACTTCTTTCTGAAGCAAACGACCAATAAACAGGTAACTATACCTAAAAGCAATGTTGCAAGTGAACATCTTCCTTTGAAATTCCAGAAAGATGGAAATGGAAAGCAAATTAGAAAAAGATGCAGAATGTGTTACGTTCACAAAATTAGAAAAGATACGGTATTTTACTGTCCAACCTGCCCAGATACCCCTGGACTTTGCTTAGGAGACTGTTTTAAAAATTTTCACAATCGTAAATAAATTTAAAAAAATAAGTATTTGGTGTTTTTTATATTAGTTATTATTTTTTAGCATTTCTGTCTTTTGTTTTATATTAGTAAGTGCTTATATGTCAATCTTATAATAAAAAAATTTCAAAAAATAAAAATATTTTTTTAAGTAACCATGACGCACGTGTGGCGTCATCGGCCTTTCAGAGGTAATTTTTTTGCGCCAAGCCGATGACGCAACCCTTGCGTCATGGGATCATGTCACTGTCAATGTCACAAATCTGTCTAAGTGACAGGTAAAATTATACAAAATCGTTTTAAAATGGCTTTCTTGAACGTTTTAAAAAAAAAAATTCTTCGGTTTTTTAGAGTGTTGTTAAAAAAAAATTTGGCAGCGAACGTGTTAAAGGCGTATTTGGTAAACTGAAAAATGTATTTAGGACAATTTTGTTACGAGGTAGTGAGAATTGTTACGTGCTGTTGGTATACATGGTAGTTGAATATGAGCGAAGTCGGAGTCGCAGAAGAAAATTAAGTAAATTCTGTTAAGAGCTCTATAGGAATATTGTGGCAGAGACCTCAAGGGGCTGGTGATTTGAGAGAAAGACATACGTACGGAACCAACCGATGCAACATAATCTATACATATTACGATTATTCGTCTTTAGGCATTACGAAACATCAATATTACTGCCAACCAACTAAGAAGTGAACTTCAAATTGTTCATGGCATTAGTATCACTACTCACACAGTAAGGAATAGGTTACGTGAAAAGAATCTTTACACCAGACGACCCGCCAGAACTCTAATAATATCTCGTGGAATTTGTGCAAAAGAATTAGGATTTTTGAAGGGTTTTTACCAGCAAATGAATATCAGAAATATCATCAAATTCTGAAACCTATTGCACAGCCGCGCGATACAGACTTTAGTACATTTTGTTTTACTTATAAACAACAATGTACGTCAGTATAAACAGCACAATATTTAGGTATTGCCATAGCCTGCGCAACCCATTCACTTAAATCCTATCAAGCACATTTTCGATATGTTGAAAAGGCGTGCTTTAAAACAAGGAATAGTACTCCAGACAGGAGAAGAGTTGCTGACCGAGTACCTAAGAGCCTAGGATGGTCCTAGTCTATATTAAGAACGACTTTTTCTGTTCTATTAATTTTTCTTTAAATGTTGTCTTCTTTAAATTATCTTATATTCCCAGTATACTATTATCAATTTTTGTATTTTTGATAAATTAATGTTTTTCAGTTTTTCGGAAATTATTTCAGATGTGTCATCTAACCAATATTATTTTCTAAATAAATTTTAAAATGTTTATTTAATTGTCTTTAATAACTATGCCCCCTAGATCATTTTTATGTGTGTATATATAAATGCTTACTACAGTTTTTTAATTCTTGATTCCATAGGGGGCTTCTTTCGGCGTTATTTTTGGACATGTCATTATTCTTTGGATAACGTTTGGAGGACTTACGGTAGAGAAACCCCCAATTGTACCATTACCTCTAAATACCGACGGATGCACAAACACTTCTTTTAATGACCATATACTGAAATTGGAACATCAAGGAACCTTTTGGAAAGATTCGACTACACCAATTCCATTCATGATTTATAATGATTCTTTGGCACTTATAAATACAACAAGAGCTGAAAAACTGTAAGTATTTATCACTGCATGGTAAAGTTTAATTTAAATTACTAACAGATCTTAAGTAGTAAAAGATTAATAAAATACCAATATTTTGCTACTCTATTCTACTCTAATCTAACTTATTTCACTTAACTTAAACTTCTTCGCTATAAAAAAAAAACGCTTAACAATTCTATTATAAAATCAATGATCTTTCTTTTTCTAAGTAGATGTTAGAGATTTATTATAAAAGAATTAAAGAGATTTGGTCTTTATTATTACTATTTTTTCTAAGTCTTAGTCTTTTTAACCAAGACAAAACAAGTTGCCTAAAAAATGTATTACTCTGTTCTTTAAGTCTTTTAGTGTACAGGTTTTCTTGCTAACGACTAGGCATTAAATAGAGAATAATGACAATATTAGTTCTTCTCGGGTCCAGGCTTCTTCGTAATCTTTGTATGGCAGAATAAGTTTCCAGCAAAATTTGTCCATGATCATTGTCGTATTAATTTCATCGTTTATATTTTCGTATTCGTTTCGGTATCGGGCAAAATTATGTAATCTAGACAAGCAGGTGCTTGAGGACCAACAAACCAGATCGGCGAAAACTTATTATTGATCAAAGTCCAACAATTCTTCGAAGGATCATAAAATGTTGGTTCCCTTTGTGTTGGGTTGGGTTGGGTTGCATTGTTCCATATAGAACAAATTTGATTCGTTCTTTTGATTTTTATTAATACCACGTTTTTGCATGGTGGTAACATCGTACTATCAAAATTATTAAGATTCTTGAAAGGAGTTTGATTTGGTTTGGGCTTACAGTGATCGTAGAAAATATCGAATCGAGTGTCATTCATATTGCACAAATTGGGTTTTTCATACATTGCAGAGATAAACCTTTCTACAGATTCTCTAGAAAGTTTAGATTTCAGTACTTCAATTTGCTTCTCGGCTGTAGGTCTATACAATAAGAACGCCTCGCGAATAAATCGCTCGATCCGCCACTTAATTTACAGAGAAGGATCGCTGCTTATGAAGCGAAATAGTTATAAATGCGCTCGATTTTTAAGAGAAAATCTAATTTTTCATTAAACAAAAAAACGATTAAGAGCGGTCGCCACCACGTGATCAAATCAGATTTGGAGTTGCATCGTTTTTCCGCGACGGGTACCGTAATTGCTCGCAGTCGCAACGCTGTCGCAGTTTCCACCGTCCCACCATTGGGTCGAAAGTCAAATCTCGATTACTAGGGACGTTAGTCAACTAGTCTGATTTATTCTTGCTAAATTTTAAAAACTTAGCCATTAATAACCATTTTTCAACAGAAAACTTAATGTGTATATTAAGTTAATTTAATTAATTTAAAATTAATTTATAAAATAAATATAAGTATTTATACGTGAATTATTATGAAGTTAAATATTATAATAATGTTGAAGGCATGTGAAAATAATAATGAAAAAATAACTAATCGGGCAAATTGTGATTTTTATTGTGTGGTTAAAGATAGCAAAAGTGTCTCGAATATTTTTATTTATTTTTTATTATATTTTTTTTCTAAAAAAGTACTTACACCTGATGTTTTAGATATGGTTAGCCTATCAAATAAAAAAGTGAAATTTGGTTTTTAGGTATTTTTTACATTCAAGTTGACTTGATATTATATTTAACTGTTTATTGTCACTTTCGGTTTGACCCGGGCATGATCCTAATTTTCTTATTTGAAATGGGAACCTTAAGCTTTTAAATATAAAATTATATATGGCGCTAAAAAAACATTTTTTTAGGTTTTAATGTTTTAAAACACCCTCATAAAACCCAGACCAATTTAAAACCCTTGGGTACCTTTGGTAAGTCTCTACTAATTCCATTTGTTTTTTTTTTATTATTTTTATTATATAAGTTTGTCATATTATTTCACGGCATCCGATTTAGAATAATATCAGAAAAACACAAAAAAACTCGCCACAATAATTTAAATTTTATTTATAAGAAAAAATTAAAAAAAAACAATCTTTTAGAAAGTAATGGGCAAAAAAAAATAAAAATATTTAGGTCTTCCAAATTACAATACAGATTTTATTAAAGTGTGTTTATTTTTCTTTTATAATGTTTGAGTTTATCTCTCGTTTAGGGTTTCTTATTTTCAGTCCTCTCATAGACCTAAGATCAATCATTTGTAGAAGCAGGCATTTTTAATAAAATTCAGTAAGGAATGGTTCCATGTTATTCTTCCAAAATACATCGTTTCTTTAAATGTACATAAAATTATTATTAAAATTTAAATATATACATATATATATAATAACTTACTTCTTCGTATGAATATCTTAGCGGCGACCAAACAATGAAATAATAATACTTCCTTTTCGTTATACGCAGTTGTCCTTGTGTTTAGTAGTAATAACTATGAGATATTTTTAGTTTTAATTTTCTATAATAAGTGTGCCAAATGTAATTTCGTTTTGCTCAATTGCATCTTGTATTGTAAGTTTTGCAGCTGTTGATGGTCATTTTATTTCTATGATTCCTCCTTCGTTAATTAGTCCATCTGGATTTGTTTCCAAATATGGCAAATATTGGTCTACATAAAGCCTACATTTTAAAATGTTATGCTATACAATTTCTCAAATTCCTTTATGCAAATAGCTCCTTTTCCATTCCATATTTAGTAGCTGCATTTCCCACCTGCGCTTTTGGTTTTTGCTTGTTTAATTTTCTTTTTTTAATCATTCCAGCATATTTTTTTCGTTAAGCTTTTTGGAATTTTTTTCTGGTCAGAAAGAGCTTTTAAAATTGCTAAATGATAATTTTCACTGCCTAAGTTAAATTAAATTGATGCAGCTTCACACCTTGCGTGGTACGACCCCTTTTGCGTAAAATTTATTCTCTTTGGGCCACCCTGTATTTGATTGTTTCTTAAACACAATTGTTACTCAAAAGAAATAATTCTGGGATGTTAAATGCCTGAAATGGATTATATATGATTTAAATTGCTTTTTTTGGTAACTCTCTATTTTTTTAATCTTATGCAAGTGAATACTATGAACACTACTTTAAAAGACCTTTAATTTAAGGTGGTTTTGGGGCTGAGGTGCATAGCGTCTAAGAGGGCACCCACCCCGCAACCCAAATATAGTGATTCTAGTTTCCCATACCTCTATAACATTTGTACTAATAAATTAAGTTTTGCTCACTTTTTTTTCATACCGAGATATTCCTATTAAATTTTTTTTAAATTGACACCCTGTATGTAAAGACTTAGACTTTTAGGATTTCACTAGCTAAGGAGATACAGAGATGTTCCTCAATTGTGGCAAAGTTTGATGTCATTACGAGCATCTCGAGACCATATATAAATAGGCTCTTGGCATATATAAATAGGACATGGAAAATTAAATAAAAGAAACTGGCAGTCATACAAAAAGATGCTCGTAAAAGAGCAAAGTATGGGTTTTGCTGTAGGTAAATGTAAACCATAATTTTAACATTTACCAATTAATTTAAATTAATTTAAAAAAAACATTATACTTATCAGACGTCTTTTAAACACGTTTCTTACTTTTACGAAAAGTAGCTAAACCTAAGTGTTTCTTTATAATCTTTATCTGCAACGTTTCGTTTATTACGACCCATAATGACAATTTTTAAACAACTACGAAAATACACAATCACGAAAGTACAAAACACAATGCACTAATAAAATAAAAGAAAATAATAATTAAGAATATCACTTAGAATAAAATCAAGACTACTTAACACCACCCGTTTATCGAAACCATTTCGACCAATGAAAGCTGACCGGCAAATATTGCCTGTCCTAAGAAACAAGAACAGCGTTGCCAGATCTGCCTAACTATCCTACGGAGACAATTTTTAGCCAAAATTATTATTATTTTTTGGGTGAGGTTTTAAAAGAAACCAAATATGTTTACAACAAATATATTTCGTGTGTTATGTTTTATTACATTTAAGGAACATGGGATGGTCAATTTTACTTTGTTTTAATAAAAAATAAAATTTTTTCATTTATTCACATTTTTTTTGATTTTCAATATTTTTAATGGCATCCCGCCTAGATAATTCAATTAACAATCTCTACACAAAATTTGAGCTTTCTAACTTTTTTTGTCCTGGTACAGGAGCTAACCCCGTTTTACGCAGGTGGTCCTCTTAATTTTTTTGAAAAAGTATTCACATAAAATCATCTTACAATTACTTACAGAATACTGGAAAGTCCATATTTTTTTCGTTTAAAGAGTTTTTTTTTCAATTATATAATTTTAAAAAAATATTGACTTTCCAATATTCTTTAGATAATTTAAAACAACTTTTATTAATGACTTTTATTAAAAACCTTTTTTTTTCAATAATAAGCCTTCCAAATGAAAACGCGTTTTGCGGGTATCCGGAGGCCTCTTAATTACATTTTAAAGCTAGACAGTATAGTATAAACTAGATTTATATTCAAAGACAAACTTAATGCTCATCAAAAATCATGGCTTCCATCACGTCGTTATGTAAAATAATATGTATATCAATATTGTTTCTCCAACTGAATTTCTCCAATGGTCTAATATTAAAAAAAAAGAAAGATAGTCTAAATATAAAAACAGGGAAAAAACAAGCAAATAAATAAAATCTTTTTAACATAATTGTATTTTTTAATTATTTAAATAATAAAGGCCAAATTATACAAATTAACTTTTAATTTCAGAATCACTGAAAAGTGTTAGGTTAATGCTTTTTTCTAAAAAAATTTGCCTTTTTCTAATTTTTTTTTTTTTAATTTCAGGGATCCATTAACAGCGCTGTATTCAACAACATATATGTACTATTCCTTTCTGGGTTGCATTATCACTGTCATTATAGGTTGGTCAGTTTCCTATTTTACTAGCAACGAAAGTGATTTATATGACGAAAATCTTATTCATCCTTGGGCGAGAAAAATGGCCAACTTATTTCCGGGTAAAAAACGACGATATGAAACACAAAATTCAAAGAGAATTGACGAACAGTTCAAAGAGCATAGAACTTCCCATTGCAGTTCAAGAGAGATGGAGTCAAGTGGTAGTTCAAGAAACAGTCATATATGCAATAAAGAAATGGGTATTATAAATGCATCTTTTTTATCTGAGATGCCCACCGAAGACTTAAATGGAGTTTATAAGTCAAAATTGTAATACAAGCCGGAATAAAATATTTTTGAATTATTAATAAGGTCGTTTTTTTAAGAACATATACCTACAATAATTAGATGCTTGTGATAGCGAAAAGTCTTTATTTATGATTAAAAATATTGGGATAAAAGTCATGGGTATTATAAATGCATGTTTTTTATCTGAGATGCCCACCGAAGACTTAAATGGAGTTTATAAGTCAAAATTGTAATACAAGTCGGAACAAAATATTTTTGAATTATTAATAAGGTCTTTTTTTTTTTAAGAACATATACCTGTTATATGTTGAAATACAAAACCACACACGTGTGTTATTTCGCAACAAACCAGAGTCAGCAGTTCTAGGAATTGGCAACATTACCATTTCCGTCGATTAGCAAACCGGTGGCCTGTTTCCTGATACCATGGAAACCGCTGACGCAGCTCTACCATTGTCTACGCCCGATGCTCCTACCATGAGAACCGCTGACACCGCTGTACTAGTTTGTATAAATACAGCACACATAATAATTTTAAGTTAGTTCTGTAAGATTAATTTTAAGTTGTATATTTAATCCATGTCCATTTGAATTTTGAAGTTTTAATAATTATTTTAATTAAATAATAATTATTTTATTAAATAAACCTTTTTTAAAAAGAGAAATCGAGTTTTCGAGTGATAACAATTGGCGCAGTCGGTAGGATCCGTAAAACGTCAACAGAACAAGAGAATTCTAACTGTTAACGGCGGATTTCTCCGGACTCCCAGAGAGCAAACAAGGCGTCCTCACTCATTGGCACAGGCAGTGGAACATCGTTGGAAAACCTCTGTTTGTTCTGACCAATAGAGAACAAGACAACTCCATGCATCTGGCTTTAAGGTAAGTAATCGAATCATCCCGTCTTCTTTTATATATAAGCGATTTGATGATACCATTTGTTCGATAATCTGATATAGGTTACCCATTTTTATTTGAATATTTTATATATATTTACGTTTAATAATTTTAATATTTATATATAATAAAATCTATTTACCAAAATGCCACCGAAAGAAACTCGTATGGCAACAACCGCTAAAATAGATAACGAAGAAACAGAAATTGAACCCTATAAACTTTCGGAAATATTGAAATATTTAAAGAATCTTTCGGAGTATGAAGGTGATCAAATCTCCTTAAACACCTTTATTAGTTCATGCGATTGTGCAAATAATATGGCTATAAATGACCAAAAAACTTTATTCACTCTATTTATAAAAAATAAACTTAAAGGCAGAGATGCCCAACTAATAAATTCAAGAAATCCCCAATCGTATGCAGAAATAAAGCTACTTCTTAATCTTCATTTTGGAGATTCTAGAGATTCGTCTCTTATTCAAGACCTACAATGACTTAGGCAACTTCCAAATGAATCCCCTCTTACATTTTTCAATCGCTTAGAAATTCTAAACTCAAAAATGCATGCTTCCATAAAAAAATCTTTACTAAATGCTGATCAAAAACTTGCTCAAAGCAATCTAATAGATACTATGGCTCTAAATACCCTTCTTACTGGTTTGGAACCTAGATTAGGCCAAATCATTCGTGCTGGAAATCCAAGAGATCTTTTAGATGCTCAATGAAGAATTCGTAAAGAACTGCAACTCTCTTATTTTGAAACCCAGAAACCCTCCCCTAGGACGGTCATACTTCCAAAACCTCAACAACAAACTATTAGAAGACCTTTACTTCAACTACCTAAATGTTTAAATTGTGGCCGTATAGGACACTATACCAATGACTGTCGTGTTCCTTAAACACAGCGATCTAATTATTCTTATAACAATAATAATATTCATAACCAGAGTATGCAACAAAGACCAAATATACAACAGCCACAAGCTGAACGCCTTCCACCAACGCAGACTCATTACAATCGACCCCAACCTAGCTCAACTCAATACCCCTTCCGTTTTTCCGTTATTCAGAAAAATCCAAACTATGTAAGCAACAATCAACATCGTACCCATCATATAAATTCTAATAATTCTTATATACCAGACTCTAACGAATATGATAATAATCAAGAATCCCACTTAGAAGAGGATCAGAATTATTATCCTTGTAATACCTAAAACAAGGAAATTAGTCAAGACGATGTAATACCTGAAAGCGACTACCAACATTTTCGGGCACTTTCAGATCAAAACCACCCTCCGGAAGACAACAACCTATTATACATCCAGAATACTATTCAAACATTGAACCTAGACGACTTGAACCCACACCTGAACTTCCCCGAACAAAAGTTTCCCTAAATCCACGTCTTACCGTCAATGCGAAAAATTTACATTAAAGATGCTTCCAATACCTTTAAACTTTTAATAGACACGGGAGCAGGAATATCGATTTTCAAAGAACATATTGCAACACAATTCCGCCATAGATTTAAAGAAAATATTACCATACAAGGGATAACCAACCAAAAATTGCAAATTACCGAATCTACTCTAGTTCCTTTTAATGCAAAAGACCCGCATAAAGTTTTCATTTTTAACCTGGACATAGAATTCGACAGAATTTTAGGTCTTGATTTTTTAGAACATTATCAATGCATAATTGATTTAAATACAAAACAACTTTTTACAAATTTTAAAACAATACCCTTACATAAAGTAACTTCCAACACCATTTCATCCGAAGCTCAACCCTCTTCAAATACCATTTCAATTTTAAATTAAAATGTCATCTTTCTAATACCGATGCTGTCTTGTTAGGACAAGAAAAAGAAAAAGTTAGGCTTCCTCATAACCTAATACAAGTCAATGAAAAAGGTTCCAAAAGATATTCCCAAAACGGCTTTCTTAGTAAATAATAGCCATTACGAATTCATTCGTATGCCATTCGGCTTAAACAATGCCTCGTCCACATTCCAACGTGTCATGGACAACATCCTTTTGGGCATCCAAAATGAACGTTGTCTAGTCTACATGGACGACATTATTATCTATTCTCCCACCATTCACGAACATCTTGAACGTCTTAAAGAAGTATTTAAACGTCTTCGACGAGCAAACCTAAAAATTCAACCGGACAAATGCGAATTCCTCCACAAAGAAGTCGCATACCTAGGACACCTAGTCACTAAAGATGGTGTTAAACCTAACCCTTCTAAAGTCGACTGTATTAAAGACTTCCCGGAACCTAAAACACCAAAAGAGATAAAATCTTTCTTAGGTCTCGCCGGTTATTATCGTCGCTTCATACCCATCTTTGCCAAGATCTCGAAACCACTCACCAAGTTACTTCAAAAAGATACAAATTTTTTCTTCGATTCAGAATGCAAAATTTCCTTTAACGAATTAAAACAAGTATTAATTTCAGACCCTATCTTAATATATCCTAATTTCGAAGAACCTTTCTGACTTACTACCGATGCGAGCGCATTTGCAATAGGTGCTGTCCTTTCCCAAGGTCCCATTGGCAAAGACCTTCCAATAGCATTTGCCTCGAGAACCCTCTGTAGCGCTGAAACCAAGTACTCAACCATCGAAAGAGAATTACTCGCTATCGTATGGGCTGTCAAACACTTCCGCCCTTATCTCTTTGGCCGAAAATTCACTTTAATAACTGATCATCGACCTCTAACTTGGCTATTTTCTATCAAAGATTCAGGTAGCAGATTAGCTAGATGGCCTCTTAAACTTGATGAATACACATACCATATCGAACACAAACCCGGAAAAATAAATAAGAATGCCGATGCACTCTCCAGAATAAGAATTAATTATTTTAAAGAATGTGCCTCGATGCAATCTAAAATAAAGGTTTTTGCATCTAATGAAAATACATCTAAAGAAGAAAAGACAGAAGAAGAAGAAAACCCCTGTCTCCCTGCTACAGATGATTTCCAAGAAACGGAAGAGAATATGGTGCAAAAATATAATAAATTTACAAAACTCTACAAGACGACATCTTTACTAGATTATTCCAAAATAGAAATATCAAATAACCAACTCTTAGATAAATCCCATAAAAATATAATTTCCTTCTTTTGGCCAAATAAATTACAAAACTTGCATCATGAAATGGAAAATATACTTGAAGAACACTTCGATTTCAGATCTTCTAGTATCAACATCGTCCATATCAAATCAGTTAAGAATAGGAAATACTTTATAGTTCTACTACCTTATAACCTGGAAACAGTAGTTCCACATCTATTTTATACATTATACAGGGATAGACACGAATTTGATGACTCTGAAACTGACTGTATAGAAAACAATTTAGAACTACTCATTTTAGAATTATTTAGCTTTATATTTGCCGACAAAGAAATTAAAATAACAATTTGCCAAGATTTAGTTCGAACCCCAGACAAAGATCAAATACCAAAAATTCTAGATCATTATCACCGCGAAAAAGCGAATCTCCACCGAGGAATCAACGAACCCATAAGACGAATCAAAGAAAAATACACTTGGTCCGATCTTTCTAAAGATGTCGAGAATTTCTGAAAAATTGTGAAACATGCCAAAAAACTTAAATTTGCCGGAAAAACTTAAGTGGACCATTAGTTATAACAGAAACCCCGAAGACCTCTTTTGAAAGAATTAACATCGACGTTTTCGAGTACCCAACAAGAAACCACGCATTAACAATTCGAGATGAACTAACCAAGTTTACACAAGCCTACCCTCTTGAAAATAAAACGGCTAAGACCATAGTCAATACGCTGTTAGTATTCTTTCAACACTATGGTACACCTTTGAGAATACATTGCGATTACAGACCTGAATTAAACAACACGTTGTTAAAAGATCTTTGTCGCTTATTTGACATCAAATTAACATTTTCTAGTATTAGTCATCCCCAATCAAACGGATCTATTAACGATTTCATGCAACCCTTCCGAAATGATTCGTGCTAACTACGCCGATAACCTCGATGAACATCCTTTTCAAGTACTACCCTATGCGGTAATCTGTTACAATAATACTCGCAATAAAACGCATGGATTTACTCCATATGAACTCATTTTCGGACATACTTCAAGTCGATCCTCTGAAAATTTATACAATCAAAAAAACTAATATCTAAATATGTTAGAGATCTTAATAATCGAATGGACTTTTACTATAAACAAGCACGCCAAAGAACTGAAACACAAAAGGAAAAAGCAAAGGCAAGACACGATGAACATGTATCAAAACAAAACTATGATTTCAAAATCGGTGACAAGGTTTACGTGAAAGAATTTCAAATTAAGTCTAAAGCTGAAAACCTTTTTAATAGCCCTTTCGAAATAATTGAAATTTTCCAAAACTCCGCAAAACTATTAAACCTCGACACAAACCAATTTTCAAAAATTAATTTCGACAGATTAAAACCATATGATGAATAAATTTTCTTCTTTTCAGATTCTGCGGCCTGTTCGCAATGTCCTTATGCCAAACATTCCTTACCCCTATAAACAACACCATAGGAATCTTTCTCCATGAAGAGGGAAACATAAAAATTTCAAATAACAAATGGACTTTTTTAGTCTATAAAGACTTACTTCCAATAAAAGAAGCAATATCAAAGAACGAAATTATTTTAAACCATCTATTAGATAATTTTTACAATATACAGATCCCTAAACGACTATTTTTAAAACAGAAGTCCAAACCCACATAAGTCTTCTTTCCGACTCAGTAAATTTAAAGAAATCATTGCTGACACCAAAAATTGGCAAACGGAATTGGTACCATCTGTTACTGGTAACTAATGTAAATCCATTACTGGTAACCTAGATGCCTCTGATGGTGAATACTTCAATAGTTGCATCGAAAAAATTGCCCGTGACAAAACGCAGATTGAATCCCTGATGAAAAATCAAATATCGGTTACTACTTCTGTAATTAAGAACTTCAATTCAACAATACAAAAGTTGCAGATCGACGAAGAAACGTATAATAAAAATTCTAAAACCATCAAAGATTCTATCGCGAATCTTACTGATACTACGAGTTATTATGCTGCGAAAATAGGAGTTCTTGACACCTGTGAATCTCTTATGGAGAGCTATGCCTTTATTGAAGACTCCTTAAATGATATTCTAAATGCCATCACCTTTGCACGACTAAAAATTCTACATAATTCCATTATCACACCAATTGATTTGATCAGCTCTCCTTAACAAATCTCTCAAGCAATAAATAAAAACAATCTACCCTTACCAGTCTATTCATCTAATATTGCTCAATATCTCACCATAATTGAATTAGAAGCATATCAATCTGACTCGAAAATAGTTTTCATTCTTAAAATTCTTCTTGTAGAACCAGAAACTTATACCTTATATTATGTTTACCCTATACCTATATCAGATAATAGAACTGGATTCCATCACATCATTTCAACAACACAGAAATATATTGCGCGAGATGATGATTCGATGCTTTACGTATCTTTGCAAAATTTGGAACACTGTAAAAGCTTAGGACGAAGCCAGAAATTCTGCCTGGACACACTACCTCATCCAATCGATAGAGATGCAATTTGTGAAGCACAACTCTTGAAGCAGAACGCCAACTACTACCACAAACCTGCCAAGTTAACGTTCTCCTAGCCAAAGATGACTCCCATCAACCTCGAGAATTCACAACCGCAAACTCCAAAGCTTTAGACTCAGCGGTATCCTCCCCAAAAGAAGACCTGCCGTTCATTCTGATGACTCCCCCGAAGACTCCACAGAGTTGACCTCGCCCTAAAAAAGTTTCTGCAAGGCATCAGCTTTTAACTAAATGAGGGAGCTGTTATATGTGGAAATACAAAACCACACACGTGTGTTATTTCGCAACAAACCAGAGTCAGCAGTTCTAGGAATTGGCAACATTACCATTTCCGTCGATTAGCAAACCGGTGGCCTGATTCCTTTACCATGGGAACCGCTGACGCAGCTCTACTATTGTCTACGCCCGATGCTCCTACCATGAAAACCGCTGACACCGCTGTACTATTTTGTATAAATACAGCACACATAATAATTTTAAGTTAGTTCTGTAAGATTAATTTTAAGTTATATATTTAATCCATGTCCATTTGGATTTTGAAGTTTTAATAAATATTTTAATTAAATAATAATAATCTCATTAAATAAACCTTTTTTTAAAAAGAGTTTTGTTTTTTTTTTTAAATGGTCTCGTATAAATAAATGGAAAGATACTAATCCTAAGGAGATTATAACTTTTATTGGTCTTCAAATTTGGATGGGCTTACTTCCTGCACCTAAATTGGCAGACTATTGGTTCAAAAAGAAAATTTATGTAAACCAAATTTCAAATGTGATGGCACGCAATAGGTTTGAGTTGTTGTTGGCAAATTGGCATTTTCAAGATAATGAAAATGCTGATAGTTCTAATAGATTATACAAACTTGGACCCCTTTTGGACCAGCTGAAAGGGAATTTTCAAAAGTTCTATATTCCCAAAGAGCAAATATGCGTTGACGAAACGCTTGTCCCTTTTCGTGGAAGGCTGGTTTACATGCAGTACATTAAGAATAAACGGCATAGGTTCGGCATAAAGTTATACAAATTATGTCTTGAAGGAGGATATACTTGTGATCTGAAAATATATTGTGGCAAGGAAAAAATAGATGGATCAAGCGTGCCAACTAACGTTGTTATGAACCTTTGCGAACCACTTTTGGACTGTGGACGGTGCATTTACGTAACTACTACACAAGTATGGAGCTGGCTCACAAGTTACTATAAAGAAAAACTCATTTAGTAGGTACGCTTAAAAAAAATCGTAAAAATAATCCAAAAGATCTTCAGAGAGTAATACAGGAGTTGTAATTACAAAATGGCAAGACAAACGGGATGTCCTTACTGTATCTACCAAGCATACTGGTCAAATGATCAAAGCACCAACACGGCGTAATGCGGATATAGAGAAGCCAGATGTCGTTGCTGACTATAATACATGTAAAGCTTTTATCGATATATCGGACCAAACCAAAGCATATTCCTCAGCTTTGAGAAAGGGAATTAAATGGTACCGAAAAATTGCAGTGGAATTGCTTTTGGGAGCGGCTATGGTAAATGCGTATATATTTTTAGGGTAGTAGGCATAATTATAATAGTTTTCCTGTGAATCACGGCTAATTCACGTGGCATAAACTAATATGCTACCTGTGAGACACACTTGATTCACGTGGCAGTTAACGTGTTAATGAATATAATGCGACTGGAAAATTTGAAAACAAATACCTACTGTTCTGAAGGTGTGCTATATTTTAAAAATGTTAATAGTAGCTTGTAGGCTTTTAAAGGTACGTAAATACAACTTTTAAATACGTACGCGTAAAACGTAATTTCTTTAGTCCATTCCTAAATTTGGTTTAATTTTAAAATATAGGTTTCTCTTGAGAATATACAGATTTATATTTTTTATCATTAATCTGCTTGTATGGATAATACAGTGGGGTAAACTTTTCTGAAATAGCGAAAAATGCCCTTATGTTGGTAAAAATGTTCAAAGTAGCCACACATTGAACCACAAAATAGTAATAGTCCATAAGTTATTTAAATTATTTAGCAAATCATATGAATTAAAAACAAAATTATAAACTCCTTCAGTGGTTAAGCTTGACTACGTTAAGTATTCTTCTGAAGTTTGCTTTGAATTTTTTTGCAATTTCAGAAAAGTTTGCTAACTATTTAGAATTAGAAGATGTACCTTGTATTTTTCCTTGTAAAAAACCGCGTACTAAAATTTAATAAAGGAATTTAGTCAATGCCAAACAGGATAGGCTAAATTCGGGGAAAACATATAAGTATAATGTATATGGACATTATTTAAGGACTAGACAAGTTAAAGCTGATATCTAGGGCCAAACAAGAGATTAAAATAATAGTCTTGACTTTGTTGGAGTAAAAGCCTAAGGATTTAATAAAATTAACACAGTATTTAGTCGGAAGACTAGTGAATATAAATATCATCTCAGCACAATAAATAATATGTTTTTAAAGACGTTAAGGCTCCAAGGTCACTTAAATGTGCCCTACAATTGTCAAAACACAATATATCACTAAATATTTCAATTTTTTCTTTTAAGATAGGTAATATTGAATTTAATCTTTTTGTTGAATGAATACTAGGTATCATCTCTTTTATTTTTTTTAATATAAAATAGATCTATAAATAAAATATAATAAAATATTGAATAAGTTCTTACAGCTTTTTCTTACTGATTAACAGTGGTGTTCGTAGAAACTCCTTAAGTTTGGTAATATTGTCTATAGATAGGTAACATGTCCAATCTATGGTAGACAATATTAGGTAGATGAGTAAAATAAAAAGAAAATAAATAATAAACTGTATATTCCTATACCTTCTGTCTCATTAACACACAAAAATATGCTTATAATTCTACCATTTCTAACCTGCAAAATCTTGAGGATTTGCTTTCATATTTTAAGCAAAAGTAAGTAAAGTAAACCTAATTGACAATGAGCAATAAATTACTTTATTTTTATTCATTAAGCCGTTTAAATTTCAAATCTAAACTAAGTAGGTAGCACCTTATTAAAATCTAACAATTTATATGTACTTATTTAGATATCTACCGGGTGGCCAACTAAGAATGGACGTCGGCGATATCTCAGGCCCTAATAGTCGTAGCGCCTTGAAAAATTTTTGTAATAAAAGTGGCCAAAAAAAATGCTGGAAATTATTTTGAAGTTCAATGGTCAACCGCTAGAGGGCGCCACAGCATCTTTAAATCTGAAAATTGCATTTTTGCCAAAAAACCTCCAATAACGTACACCTCAAAATATTATATTAATATTCTAGGAAGATTTCCTTACAAAAAAGTTTCTAGAAAAATTTCGCGTTTTTAGCTTGAATAAAGAAAACAGCTGAAAATCAGCTATGACTGGACCGATTTTTGTTAAGCATATTTTTCGTATAAATCATTTTTTACGGTACTTGACATGAAAGATGGTTAATTTCAAGTTAAAATTGATAATGAGACTGAAATGAAAAAACTGAAAATGATGATGCTGACTTGTGCACTTTTGGAACTCCGTTTGGACGGCATCAGTTCTGTAGGTTACCTTTTGAAATCTCTTCAGCCCCAGAAGTTTTTCAAAAGAAAAATTATAAAATATTTGGTGACCTTCCCGGTGTTGGATCCTATTTTGATGACCTAATAGTCACAGGGTCAATAAAAGCTGAGCATGATAAAAATTTACAAACTGTTCTAGAAAGAGCCCAAAAATACGGAATAAAATTTAATAAGTCAAAAGTTCAATTTAGGTCTTCTAGTGTAACATTTTTGGGACAAACTTACTCAAAAGATGGTATTGAGCTAAATCAGACATTAGCTATTATTAATCTACCTATTCCAAATAATAAGTCTGATTTACTGAGAATTCTTGGAATGGCAAAATTTATAGGTACATTTGTTCCCAATATGTACAAAGTCACAGCTCCTTTAAGAGACCTTACAAGACAGGATGCTGAATGGAAATGGGAGGATGTATGTACATGACCATGCTCTCACTCAATTAAAACACCATTTAACTTCAGCACTTATTCTTTCATTTTTTAATTCAAACGCACACACTGAAATTGAAACAGATGCTTCTAAAGATGGCTTGGGGTGTTGTCTCTTACAAAATGGTCATCCAGTAGCATTTGCTTCCCGAAGTTTAAATCACACAGAAAAAAGGTATGCCCAAATAGAGAATGGAGATGCTAGCCATAGTTTTTGCTTGTCAAAAATTTAATTTTTTTTATTTATGGCTTTAAAACTCCAATTAGAGCCTCAAGTGGCCATAAGCCCTTAGAGGCTATTTTTAAAAAAGATTTAAATAAATTTCACCAAGGTTACAAAGAATGCGTCTTAGGCTCCTTAATTATAACTATAAGCCAGGCAAATACCTTTGTATAGCGGACAAATTATCTAGAGCCTACCTCCAAGAAGAAGGTCTTAAATCAGACTGAATTTGAATTTGAATATGCCATTCACTTTGTTGAAAAAAATGTACCTGTATCTGAGTCCCGTAAAAATCAATTAAAAAACGAAACTAAAAATGATGCTAAACTTAAACTTGTTGTAGATTTTTGCTTTAATGCTTGGCCTGAAAATGCTCGTTTAGTACCTCCAGATATTAAGCAATTTTTTTAAATTAAAAATGATTTGTTTGTGTCTAATGGTATACTCTTTTTTACAAGCAAGATTGTGGTGCCAAATTCAATGCGTAAGGAAATGCTTGAGCTTTTGTATGAGGGTCATTTTGGGGTCGAAAAAACAAATTCGAGAGCTCGACAAATTTTTTATTGGTCCGGCATTAATACAGATATTGAAAATTTTATAAAAAAATGTAAAACCTGTGAAAAAATTGCACTTAAACAACAAAAAGAAAGCCTTATTAGTTACCCTGTTCCTGAAAGGCCATGGCAGAGGTTGGGTTTGGACATATTTACTTATCCGAATGTAAGCTACTTAGTTGTTTATTATGCTTATTCAAATTGGTTAGAAATGCCCCTTATTAGAGACAAATCTATTAATTCTATATGTTTAGTGCTTAAAAAGATATTTTGTACACACGGAGTACCAGATAAGCTGTGCTGTGACAATGTGCCTTTTTTGACAGTTATTCTTTTAAATTATTCGCCAAAGAGTGGAATTTCGACATTGTAACTCGCAGTCCAAACTATCCGCGCTCAAATAGACTCGCTGAAAAAGGAGTGGACATATGTAAGCGTATAATTAAAAAGGCTTTAGATAGCCATCAGGATATTGATGTTGCATTGTTGCAATATCGAAATTCCCCTCTGAAAAATCTAGGCTACTCACCATCTAAACTCCTAATGAGCCGAATTTGTAAGACTAAGGTGCCAGTTGGGAAGATGGCGCTGTGAAGTGACTAGCACGATTGTAGTTTGGTCTTCTAAATTTTTTTAATTAGTTTTGAATCAAGTGCAAAAAAATATTTGGAGTGTTGTGTAATACATTGTGCAAGAACCTATAATCATGGTTAAGCAAAAATCTGAAGATTTAAGCAGCAAACAAGCAGCGGAAATACAAAAACTTACGGAGAGGTTAGAAGAAATCGCGCTAAAATTTGACACGCAACTGAAAGGTTTTAAAACAGATCTTGGGGCTAGGACCAGAGGGATATCAACATCCACCGATTTTTCCGAAGACATAGAGGCAGAAGTTGTCTCTTTAAATAAAAGGTTTCAAGACTTTGAAAAATCAGTTTTGGATAGCATTGAAAACCTTAAGTCGGATATTGCGTCGCTAAAGCAAACCAATACGCTGTGCATGTCAACAAACCAGAACAGTATTTTACTGCACGGTATAAATGAACTACAAGACGACCTATATGCCTTTGTTATTAAAACAATTTCAACCAAGATTGGTGTTAAAATTACAAAGGCCGAAATAAATTTTGCTCATCGCATTGGACAGAAAAAAGCAAATTTCGAGAAGCCCAGGCCGGTATTAGTATCGTTTTGCCATAGGTGGCTCCGGGACGACGTGTTTTTTAATAAAAAAAGGCTAAAAGGTCAACCTATTCTAATAACCGAAGTTCTAACTCCTGAGATGGGTAAAATTTTTAAAATCGCGAGAAATAAATATAAAAACATGTGCTGGACTTCTAGGGGTAGAGTGTTTGTGATGGTAGAAAACCAAAAGTTTTGTGTCGACTCTGTCGAAAAAAAGTAACAAGACCTTGTTAATGAGTGTGTGATTGCCGATTAAAACTAAAAATAAAGGTACGTTTAATGATGTTATGTGCACTTTCAATGTGATAGGTACTTTAATTTCAAAGGTGATTATTTTTATTGGTTTTGGTGGTCATAAAAAGCATTGCTTTGCAGTGATATTTTTATTTCTAATCACTTGATCGGTTTATTTGTAAATTATGCTTGCGAGACCAAAGTGCTCTCTTATCATTATGGTAGAGCTATTCTGTTTTTACTTAAGTTCTTTAGGTCTATTATCGGGATTTATTGGGAATAGGTATGTGCTTGATATATATTTTTTATTTGTATTACATTTGGGGAGTGGTGGGCTTTCTATATGGTTCTTAATGGGCGGAAACTTTGGCGAGCGCGGTCGGTGGGGTGGTTTGGGGTGTTTATTCTGTGATGGCGAATAATAGTACCATGCAAGATCAGCAGGTGCACACTGTGTTCAGTGTTAGTCACGTAAACATACGTTCTATAAAAACAGGCTGTGGCGTTAACTTTACAGTGTTACTATTTTGCCAAGAGTTTGCAGACGGTAGCTCAGAATTATTGGAGGCTTGGGATTGTTCGAAGGTTCACTTATGATTGGCTATTAAAGAATCTAAACTTGATTATAAGTATTAAATAAGAGGGCGCCACTTAGTTTTTTTTTACAAATGAGAGAAAACTAAGAAAAAAACTTGGTATATAGGTTTCAATTAACAATTAAATGACCCTGGATAAAGTAGATTTAAAGAGGCAAAAAAAAATATCTTAACAATACAACCAAATTATATTTACATCAAAGATATGTATACACCTCATTTTCTAATCTGTTAAATATTAATAATTTATTATGAATTAAAATATGAATAATGTTGATATGATTAAATAAAATAAGTTTTGTCAGAAGTAACATTTAAATTATGATTAAGCTACTAGGTAGATTTCAGCACTTGAAAAATAAATTGCAACTATTAAAGTTTTTAGTAAATATTTGTATTACGCAGGGGAAAGTTCATGAACCTTTTTACCTAAGGCATATCAGCCTTAACCGAGTTATATCTACTTAACTACGAAAAAAGGTACTGAAAAATACTGCACAAAAAATAACTAAAATTATAGATAAGAAATTGACGTATTAAATTATGATATTGATTAAATATTTGTAGCAATAAATTGAAATTAAAAGTATATTAATAAAAATTTAAATAAGTGAGAAAAATTTATGGTTAGTAATATTTAAATAAATGGAATAAACTGGCCTGTATATTCCTCCAAGAAATGAACGGCTAGCCTTCAAAATCGAGGCTGTGAATGTATGCCATTTGTATCTTAGCGATCCGGACTGGGAATATCTAATACTAGCTCTAACTCTGGCTCCAGCTCCACAGCTTACAGCAACTTCTCGGGAAAATCAAAATCCTGTAGCCATCAACAATTGAAGAAGAATAAAGAGGAAAACGGAAAAGTGAAACCCTAAAACAACGGTTGCCATTGTATTCACTGTCGATAAAAAAATGAATGGCGTTCAAAATGTGACACACTCACCTTGCTAAGTTTCATTATCTATCCATTAAAATCTTGGGCATCCTGCACCAGAATTATGAAATAAACAGTTCCCTAAAGGAACAAGATTAAGGACTATAAATTATAAACCATATTGGCCACTTCCTACTCCACAAACTTCGGAAATAAAAAAAACTGGCCTTTACGTGTGCTTCTACCTGCAACACGGGAATAAGTTCTCGAAAAATGGATGCAGTACCGACTAAATAAGCAACGACCCCACCTCTCGCCTGAGCTGTCAATGTCAATCCAATCAGAGAAAACATCAAGCAAGACCAACCAGAAGAGTGACGGACCATCAACAGAAAGCATGAATAATTAAACCAGGAGAGTGATGCGTTACAGTAGTAATGTGTGTGAATTTAAAGAAATATCGATAAAAGAAGTTGACTGAAATTAATAATATAATTATTGAAATTAATGAAATATCAATGGAGCGTTAGTGAACATAAGAAATAGAAAAATAAAACGCTACAAATACACGCTAACCTCTGACTTTAATTTTGATATATTGGGGATTTCAGAAACATGGCTTACTCCTGAGGATGACACTTTATATTTTAATATTCCAGGATACAATTTTTTAAGAAAAGATCGGGGTTCTTGTGAAGGAGGTTTGGGCATTTACGTAAAAAAACATATAAAATTTTCCTTTGTCACATTTGAAGATGC
This sequence comes from Anthonomus grandis grandis, assembly GCF_022605725.1. Lineage (NCBI taxonomy): Eukaryota > Metazoa > Arthropoda > Insecta > Coleoptera > Curculionidae > Anthonomus > Anthonomus grandis. The sequence goes on from NC_065546.1 coordinate 26,623,089, forward strand.
CACAGATGATTTTGAGTATCTCAGTTTTAAATTTACGTTAAATAAAAAAAATATACTCGTTACAAACTTATACAAGGCTCCTTCTACGAATACATCTGGGTTTCTTGATCTTTTTGAGGACATGTTAAGTGGCTCTGTACCATATTATGATAGTGTAATTCTTTTTGGTGACTTTAATATAGACTTATTAAAACAAACAACAATTACTCAAAAATTTAAAAATACTTTCGAAACGTTTAATCTTTGTCAGAAAGATTAAACGTTTCTAAAGTATTGGATCTAACTAGATATGGATCCAACTAGAATAAATATTTCCCCAAATACATCTACCCTTTTGGATCTAATAATAATTAGTGATAACCTTGAATACATGAATGCCAAATCTGTCTACATGCCAGAGAGTGTAACTGATCATAACCTAACATATATAGAGCTAAATATTTCTAAATATCAAGCATATAAAAAAGTTATAAAATATCGTGACTATGCAAAAACTAATACCATAGCTTTTAAAAATGAAGGCGAACAACTCCCGTGGCATGATATATATTATACTTATAATATTAGTGAAAAAATTGCAATACTAAAAAGTTATATTACTTACTTAATTAATAAATATGCACCTTTTAAAACTACAATATTACAAGAGAAACCTTTTACTCCCTGGATCACGAGCAATATAAAATGTTTAATGAAACTTAGAGATAAGGCACGTCATAAATATTTAAAACAGAAAACTCCTGGGAATTTAAATTACTACAGAGAGCTTCGAAATTTCACTAAACATGCCATAAGTAGAGAGAAAACGGCATATTTCAAACAATTTTCCTTAAAAAAAGGTAAAGATTTTTGGAATACCGCTTAAAAACTTAATTTTACAAAAACTAAAAACAATCCTTTACCAGAAACACTAAAAAATGCAGTAGACCTAGAACTAAACTCATTTTTTTCTAACTCTGTGGCTTTTACAAAATCAATCTCAAATGAAAAAATTGACTTCTACAAAAATAATAAACTAAATGTTAATCAGAAAGAGTTTTATATCAATTTAATTGATAAGGAAAAAACTGCGAATATTATAAAAAACATTGAAAGTAATGCAATGGGAGTTGATGAAATTTGTATTAAAGATTTAAATATATGTCTTCCTTATTGTTTGGAGGCTTTAGTTAATATTATTAGTAGTTGTATTTTGCAGAAAATTTATCCTAGTGAATGGAAACAAGCTATTCTTATTCCTTTACCTAAAATTTCCTCCCCTGAAGAATTTAAGACATAAGACCAATAAGCATTTAACCAGTTATATCAAAAATATTAGAACGTCACATTTATAATGAACTCTCTAAATATTTATATAATTTTAAAATAATTCCTAATTGTCAGTCGGGATTTCGAAAATCTTTTAGTACTACAACAAGTCTCATAAGCCTTATTAATGATATTAGAATTAAAGAAGACAAAAAACAGATAACTTGCTTAACCCTACTTGATTTTAGTAAAGCATTCGACACCATTGATCATAAATTACTATTAGCTAAATTACACTATTTTGGGCTGTCAACAAATGCCATTATATTTTTCCAATCTTATCTTGAGGGTCGGTCTCACTGCGTTCGGGTAATCAAAAAGTCAAATTATGAGTTCTCCAACTTCTTGCCTCTTACGATGGGTGTTCCACAAGGATCTATATTAGGACCGTTGCTGTTTTCTCTCTATGTGGCTGATATGGAAAAGTGTCTTCAAAATTCAAAACTCCAACAGTATGCTGACGATTCCCAGGTATATATTGCTTTTGATACTCCAGGTCTGCATGAGGCGCAAAATAAAATAAATACTGATCTACAGAGCTTGGCCGTGTTTACTGAGAATTATAACTTAAGACTTAACGCATCAAAATCGTGTGTAATGTTTGTAACACATAACAAGAGTCAGCTGCAAGAGGTTTCAAACAGATTTAAAGTAGTTGTTAATGGCGAGTCTGTTCCAGTTGTAACTGGAAAACGTAATTTAGGTGTAGTTATTGATTCAAATCTAAATTTTACTTCCCATATTAAAGTCAAACTTCAAGCCGCCTACATCAGATTAAAGGGCCTTTATCAGTATAAGAAAATGTTGCCTTCAAAAATAAAATTTTGGCTGTGTGATACACTAGTTCTTTCATTACTTGACTATGGGGATATTATATACGGCGATTCTTTAACTAAATACTTATCAAACAAAATACAAAAACTTCAGAATAGTTGCATGAGATATGCCTCTAGAAACCGCATAACTCCATATTTAAATTCTAATTTAATTCTGAATATGAGCAATAGAAGGAAAGTCCATATGTTTAACTTAATTTATAAAATAATGAAAACCGGACAGCCTGCAAATTTAAGAAATTTATTTTTTAATTAATATATTCCTTATAATACAAGAAATCCCCATTTGCTTAGAATTCCTTTAAAAAATCAGCAACCTTTAAAAAATCTCTTTTATATATGGGCATTCGGATGTGGAATGAATTACCTATTTATATAAAGGAATGTTCGCCTAAAAAATTTATTATAAACTTAAAAAAATATCTCTTAAACACGCAAATTATGGTAACCTAATGTGACCGTATTTTATAAAATGGTATTTTTGTTTTAATTAATGTTCTGCACATCTGATCTTGCTAATTGTAAATATTTACATTAAAATTGAATTCTCACTCGCCTGTTATCTACCCTCCGTGCTCGCTCCTATACCGTTCTCGCTCGTCTTTGGATTCTTTTGTTTTTTTTTTTGTTTTTCTCTTTGCCCAGCTTCATAGCCACTCGCTAGTTCATTGTAAAATGCACATATTGCCCCTTTGGATTTTGGTATGGACCTTATTGTAAATACATAATATTACGTTTTTTAGAAAATAGTTTATTTAGGAACACGGGTTGTACAGCACATGTACAAGTAATCTATGTACTTGCATGTGTATCGGTTTTTTTATAGAAATCGCGTTGCACTCCGATTACCAAACAAATTGTTGTAATTTTGAATTATTTGTATATTCATGGAATTTTGTTTTGTATATTCTGTATATTCTGTAATAATATTTAATAATTTTGAATGGTAATAAAAGTTTTTTTTTTTTTTTTTAATTAACTGTGAACTTCTTAAGCCAAAACTCTGCCTAAATGTTGCAGAAAAAATAAGTAGAAAAAAAACATTGTAGAAACAGAATTACAATAAAAATTGTAAGGATCTAAAACTGCTGAAAGACAATACCAATGTTGTAGTATTTAATCATGATCAAATGAAGTGGGAACCAGGAAAATTTGAAATAAACACCACTACCCTCGTTCTTATATAATTAAGAACAGTAGTGAAAACAAAATTAGAAGAAATAGAGTTGACCTTAAGGAGTCTACATCTAGAAACTTAAATATTCCCACTTTATTTGATGATGAACTTCCTTTGGTTAATGACCCTCATCCCCTTCATGTGTGTAGATCTAATGTAGAATCTGACAATCCGATATGGTCGCATCTGGTCGCATTGTCAGAAAACCAACTCGTTTAGACTTATAAAACTTAGTGTAAAAGGGAGATGTATAATATGTAGTCATATTATGTTGTGTGTGTTGCCTACTGTCAAGCAGCATAATTTGAGTTAAATTATTGATTTTCTATAAAACATGTTTTTATGTTAAGTTGGGTTATGGAATGAAGATTTTTGTTTCTATGACGGGTTTTTGCTAGATCTAAGATTGGTGTTGCTTGTTTAGCTAATTAAAATCTTGACAAATTAAGATATCATTTAATTTTATATTCAACAATCTTACACAGTGTCTGAATAGATGTTTGGTGAATTAGAACCTATAAGGTTTAGAACTTTGATTTTTAAGGATTTTTATTCTTGAAATGAACTTAGACCCTCTTTACTAAGTAAGTAAAGATATTCTCGATCAATCTGATGCAACATCAATGAATACAACTTGAGACACACTTTGTTTACAAATTGGATTTTTTTTTCATTATGGGTTTTTGAGTAATTATGCTCAGTTTACATTTAAATCTTATGTAGCATAGCGTTCCATCTAAGTTGCCCAGCATTATCACGATTGTTAAAATCAAAACCAGAAAAGTGTTTGCTGCAAACGTAATATGTATTATAAATATATATTACAAAATGTCTGGCCTCTCATTTTCTATTCAATAATTAAAAATTGATTTAAAATTTTCCTGAAAATTTTCTTGATGTAAGAGTATGTATATTTTAAATGATTCTGAGAAACACAGTAATAAAAGATTTTTTTTATTTCCTTCAGTTCCTATTACAAGAAAAACATGGAGAGCGATATGCAATGTAAATTTTATTAAGAGTTTGAGCTATAGAATTTCTTCTGATCAGTTCTTTCCGCAAATTTTAATAATGCTGATACTGCTGGCTTTACACTTCAATACATATTTATTTAAACATTTATTTTGTCTTTTTTTCACATGAATCATTTACTAAATTGATTGATAAGGTTTGCACTGCCTATTTTTTATTTTATTTCATGCTCGTATCATACCACTTCCTTTGTTCACTGAGACGAGACATAGATATAGAGAGTAAGAGACCTGAGCAACCGAAATGGATCAGAATAAATGTTTTTTACAACTTGTGTTTTTTTAAGGGTTTCTTTTTATTTTATGTAAACATCTGTCCTCGAATTAAGTTTTTATTAATATTATAGTTCCAAAATATGTTGTTAGTATTATAAGAGACTAACAAATATATACTATGTAAGTGATATACGTTTATACTAAAAAGGAATTTTCATTTTCAAAGAGTTTATTTTGTTTTGTAGATGGATATATTGTTTCTTTCGATAATACTCTGCTATAGAATTTTAAATTAATTTTAAAAATTAAAATTTAAATTATAATTTAAATAATTTTAAAATCTGTTTAATTTTTCTTTAGGAAACAGATACAAGTACATATTAAATAAGGTTATTATTAACTTAATAAGAATGCCTTTAAATGTATGATGAGAAAATATCACAAACATTTTGACAACCTTTTCTAATCTGTTTAAAATTAGGGTAGTTCAGTGTTAACAAAATACTTTTAAACATTTTTAGATTAATTCTAATTTATATTATGCCTGTCATAATAAATTATTGAATATTATGTATATCATTTTAAGTAATTTTTTTTTCAGGAAAATTAAATATTAAATGTATTAAAGAAAAACATTGTTATATTTCAATTTGTTCAATTGGTGATATGTCGTACACTATTGTTAGTACATTATTGCAGTAAATTAACTAATTTAGATATGTAAAATAAAGCTGAAAATTTTTATTTTTGTTCAGATCAATATCTCATGCTAACACCTAATCAAAAAGGCCCGTTTCTCTATGAGTAACCTTTTTGAATAGGCGTTTGCTTTTGATATTACGATTAAATGATAAGATTGTCAGATTAACTGAAAATTTGGCCACGCCTTTCACCATTTTAATTGGTCCAATTAGGCACGTCAAACTGTCAAGTTAGTTACAACAGTTTCTGTTGCCAAGCGATAGAACGCTAGCTGATTTGTCAGAAGAATTTCCCTCAGTTTGTATGCAACCACCACTTCTCTATATATTTGTGTTCGGTGATACTTACTACCGCATTGTTTAATACTTAAAGCTCTACTTCTATTTAAGATTTTGAGGGTGGTTGTAACCCCCGCCAAGGGGTTAATGTTAAAGGGTTAAAAGTATTTAAAAAAATTGTCTCCCTTAAATTTAAAATTAAAAATCGACGGGTTCGCGCATTTTTTAAATTCTTTTAAAAAAGGGCCTCAAACCTTGCTGGACTGTTTTCGATGGGCCACCCTGTATAGACTTTGCTTTTAGTATTCTCGGAAAAGATTGAGGCAAAATATTTTGAAACTTAAAATATATTTATAAACTTAAGTGTCACATACCTATATGATTTTCTACAATCCGGCCTTTGAGTTCTGTTCAGTTTTATTTGGGTTGCTAAAACATTTTACTCTCTATTGGGAAAAAAAAATTCAAAAGCGTCTTGCAAAGGATTTAATTAATATCCTCCATTTATTTAGGTATAAAACACATTAGCAATGATACAAAAGAAATATCGATTTTACACAGCCGCCGTGACAAAGGAACTAGAACTAGGTCACATGGTTTTAGGACAAAGAAAGAACAAATATTATTCTAATACATCTAGCGTCATCTATTAGTAAACGCTACAAACCGATACATATTGATTGGTGCTATTACTGCATCTTCATCATAATGAGTCAATTAATACATTTAACACACCCCCTCAATTTAAATTCATAAACTACCGAACTTAAATAAGAATTTAAATTGACTAATGTAATAAAACTAAATTTTTGTTTTCCCAAAGACTTTGTAAACCTATCCACACAGTTTTCAAGTAAACAAAAATATTTAAGCTTTAACACGAAATGAATACAGTTCTAAAATTTTATTTGCTATTAATACGTTTGCTGCGTTATGAGTTTTTACAGTTTTCAATCACAGAAATTGCACTTAAATTGTCAATTTTGAGAGTCACTGGTTCACATTCACCTATCAAATCACTAAGCATTCCATTGAGAATTACGATTTCTTGTGCCGCTAACCCTAACGATAAATATTTAGCTTTCTTTGATGAACGCGCTATACAGTTTTGTTTTTATTATTTTTTGTGAGTAATATATTTTTCATGAATACTCTGCCGTAACTCGAGGCTAAGAAATATCCTTAATAACTGTCGACCTTAAATTCTAAAAATAGATTATTTATTAATTGTTTGACGGTTTTTCTGGTCCATTTATAAGAGCATGATTCACAAATAGTGCCAATGAAATGTCACCATTCACATATAAGTAATAATCATATTGTGACCTGTTTAAATTTAATCTTGTCATTATATTTCACAGTACAACATTTAGGTGCATTTCTGAGTCCACATAAGGCTCATTTTAATCCCGTCTTCAAGTCTTGAGGTCCCTTAATGTATATATATATTATCTAGAATTTCATTCAAAAATGCTGTAGGAATGTCAATTTATTGCAATTTCCAGCCTTTGTATCCAGGCACAGGTGTTAGCAATTTGATTGTTGCAGGCGACATACTGGTGTAAACTAAAATTATCTATCTCTGAATATGGTACTTGAAACCCTCTTGCTACTTTGGATCTATTACAATTTTGCCCTCTGCCAATTCTGCTAAAAATTAAAAGGAATTAAAGCGATTAAAATTTCAAAAAAGGAGTGTTTAATGACCTACTAGCAAAGCAAAAAGAATTCGGAGAATTTCATTATTTATTTGAAGAAGTATGGAAAAGGTTTTTTGATTATTATCGCATCGATCATATACTTAACTATATTTTAGATGCCATAAGAGAACCAATAAATAATATGTCCAATTTCCGTGAGACCATTTCACCGATTGAGTGTAAACGATTTAGTGTAAACTAAGGTAAGTTATAAATACAGTAGTTGCAACATTTTCAATTTTATTATTTAAACATTCAAAGAAAAGAAATACATTGTTTTATGTGCTGAAGTGAGAAATATAGTTCTGAATGGACAACGGCTGTTGATAGTAACTGTACTGCTCTAATCTTCTCCTCTTTCACTCGAATATTGTGAGACCTCGGAAGATTCTGTATTTTTCAAAGATGAAGAATAATGTGGTGTTGATATTAAGTCATTACTATTTTATTATTAATATTATATCGTTTCTGTTAAATGACGCTCTCGAGAAATCGGTGGAATCGGTGTCCGTGTAAGACATTGGAGAAGGTAACGGTGTTGATGTAATTATTTCATTGGAACGATATGATCCTCCAAGCGCGTGCCTTTTACATAATTATTCTTTTTCAAGAAATACTTGCTGCAACTTACTTCTCACCAACATTTGTCGATTTTGAGATACAGCCTTTAAAAATGGCAGGAGACTCAGTAGGAATTTGCATTCACTGTCACTATCTTCTCTATTTTTATGTTGGGACAATATTTTCAATTCGACTCTTCCTATTTCGAGGAACTTGTCGTCCATTGAATTTGTCTCCGAATTCTAAGCATATTTTAGGTGTACTTCTAACCTTATTACCAGATGTGGATGGCTGAGATCTGTATTTACAATTTGCTGTAATGACTCCTGAATGGTTGTTTGAGAGTATGCATTGTCTGCATCTTGCAATATCGATTCTGTATCGGAATCTGAGTTGTTTTCCTTTTGCGAAGATATATTTCCATGCAGTTTATGTCGTTTTAACTACTAATTTTGCAACATCTCCAGATTTCTGTTTTTTTCGACTTGTTGAAGTCCTTTCGGAATATGTCTCGCAGCTCCCTCCATTTATTTTTTACTTCATTAACTGAAACAAAAAAAAAAAGTTACAATTAATTACGTTTTTTTTCAGATATTTGGCAACGGGCCCCTCGTTCAAGACATTGGGGAATTCGTTTCGAATATCAGACGTCACAAAGGGTAGAATTGTTTATGAAACGTATGATGCTATTATGCTACATACGCATACAGATTCTAATTGTTTTACAAGCTGTTGCTGGACCAAACTACAAATTTATAGCAATTGATGTGGGAGCGTACCGTAAAGAAAGTAACGATGGTATTTTTTCGCATTCAACTCTTCGGCAAAAGCTTGAAAACGGAGGATTAGTTATTGTGAGACATTGTCTACTGCCGGGAATAAATATTAAAGAATCTTATGTTCTTTTGGGAGATACAGTTTATCCATTCAAAACTTATTTAATGATAGCTATTCCAGTATCAAAATTAGGATTAGAAATTATTTTTATTAAGTGTTTGTTTCGAGCAAGACAAGTTATTGAATGTGCATTCGGAATTATGAGTAGCAAATAGAGATTATTACAAAAATCAGTTGAACTAAATCCCGAATCTGTCGATAAACTTATTAAATGCATAGGCCTGTTGCGCAACATTATTATTGATAGGCAGCAAGTAGCATATACGTTCGAGCAAATTCAGAGGCACCAGTTCAGCTTATGATATCAGAGATAAATTTAAAACTTATTTTTCATCTCAAGAGTTGTATAATGCATAAATAAAAGTCAATAAAATATTCAAATACCTTTTGGATTTCACTGAGCCTTATATGCCTTTGCTACATTATAAACAACAAAAACAAATATTTTGTTTGTTTCTAAATATATCATACCTGAAACCCAAATTTGATTTAACTGACTTCATTTCAAACTTTATTTCAACTGCCACTTCATGAAACAATTTTCTTTGTATGTCTCTCATGTAATAAGATTAGTCGGTCATACATCCCACAGAGGCTTTTCTTCAAAAATTAAAGTAATTAATTTTTCAACATCCATCTCGGTCTGTTACAATTCGTCATAACAATTGCAAACAATCCTATTTATTTAGGATAGATCGCACATCGCATGTTTTCGTGTGAATTTGTACGAAGCAGTTCGGACACAGTGTACGAGCTTCAATAGGTTTTAATGAAACGAGATGATTTGCACTTCTTCGTCCGATTTCTGACGAAGGCGATTCGGATGAAAACGCATCCAAAGGACGAGGGAGCCTCAAAATATCATAGTATGCTTTCATCAAATTCATTACCGCTTGAAACTGCACCTCCAGTCAATTCTTGCTGTTTATCTTTTGTCTCAATAGTTATCTGCATGTCTTGCTCTTTAATCCTGTCCACCTTCTCTTCATCCTAAAACTCATCAGATAAGTATACAAATTGATTTTATTTATTGCTTCTCAGCCCATTTTGTACTCCATACAGGTTTTATCAAATAATACGTCTCTTAATTTTACAATTCTATGCTCTTCTGGTCACGAAAACCTATCTCGACTTGCGCAGTAGCTTGCCATGATAGCTTCCTCGGTCCTAGCATCCAATTTATTATCTTTGGGTAATATATTAATTCAAAACAAATTCTTAAAAACATAAGACACAAATTCTTATTATTTAATTTAAATGCCTTGAAATTGACCTGAACTTGCCTTTCAAGATCTGGACATATATATTGAAGAATATGCTAGCCTCATCCTTTGTATTTAATATTTTAACTAATAAGAAATATGAAAAATGATCTAATATGGATAAAGAACCGTTACAGTCCAGTTCAGAGATCTATTAGGATCTTTGATGTGTCACAGATGCCGCACTAACTAGTCCGTGCGCCTATGTCGTATTTGTGATGTCGTGATTCTTACTTTAGGATGTGCAAGTGATTGTGTATCTCTCTCTATCCCATTGATTTTTAGGATTACGGGGCCGTACCCAAATACATTTTTGGACTGTTTTTTTGTTACTTTCGTCGTGTTTTTTAAAAGATCTTTAAGGATGGACCTATCGCCTTTAAAATAGTTCTGTTGGATGGGTCTATCACCTTTAATAGTTGGGAGGTGGAGTCATGTGAGTTTATTATTATTTGGTGGATTTTGCCGGTTTTGCTTTTTACACGTTTATGAAAGTGGAAAATTTAGAATTGGGTCTGTATTCGTCTAAATTTTTTGCAGTTTTTACTGTGAGGAAGTGTGTTTTTATTATTTCTGTTTGTGGATTTGTTTTAGGTATTATACCTAAAGACCTTAAGATGTTTCGATCCCGGGAAAATAGGCAGAAAAATTCGGCAAATGAAAAGGAAAGTGTTTGTGCGGGCTTATGAAGACCGTGGGTGCACGAGTAAGACTATAACATTTCTGATAAAAACAATAAGAGTGATCTGGTCAGTGATTTAGACTTAGATAGTTCTCATAGTTAATTTTCTATTGTTGAGGACGCAAAAAGAAGTAAGTACAGACGCCAAACAAATATATCTAAATGTCTATAACAATCTAAGGAATGAACCTCAGTTCACAAATGGTCGTAGTGCTTTGCAAAAAAGAAAAGAGCTGCTGTAATGGAATTGTCATGTAGTGTATAGGATATTTGGAGAAAATTAAAAAAATTTTGGGGGAAAAAAACATTATATATTTACAAATCGGCTAAATAAAATATAACAACTATATATTATTTAGCCGAAACATGAAATGATACATATGAATTCCTTATTCTTTTTTGCCATAGTAATAAAACCATATTTTTATTAATTAAACAAGTTTAAAATTTTGTTTTTTTTTCAGATTACTGCCCCTGTTTGTCCTTCAGTGACACAATAAAGACTGCTTATTTCTCCATTCTCTGGGAAAAATTCCCTTCTTTGTCATAGTAAAAAAAACATATTTTTATTAATTAAACAACTTTAAAATTTTGTTTTTTACTGCTTACTGACCTATTGTACTTCAGTGACACAATAAAGACTGCTTCTTCCTTCATTCTCTGGGAAAAAAGTCCCTTTTTTACCATAGTAAAAAAAACCTATTTTTTTTAATTAAAGAAGTTTAAAGTTTTGTTCTTTTCAGCTTTCTTTTCCTCTTCACTAGGCCTACTTGTGGTTATTAGCCAGTTATTAAAATTGACATCGCGCGCGTCCTTGTGGGGCGGCAACCGCCGTTGCTGGTATTCCGTTGCTAACATTACTCCGGTAAATATAAACTGGTTTTAATATTATTTACTTGAATTAAAGTAACAGAAAAATATCAAAATATTGATTTTACACAGCGGCCATGGCACAAGAACTATAAGAACTAGGTCACATGATTTTAGGACAAACAACGATAAAATATTAATCTAATACATCCACCGCCATCTATTCATCAACGCTACAAGCCGATACATATTGATTATTGTCGGACGCTCGGAGAATTTTTACATATTACAAAGTTATTCCCTGCACTATTAAGAGGCCTCCGGACACCCGCAAAACGCTTTTTCGTTTGGAAGACTTATTGAAAAAAAAGGTATATGTTACTAACAACATTTTTAAAAGTCAATATTTAAAAAAAAAATTTGAAAAAAAATACTTCCAGTTTGTTAGACAAAAAAAATATGAACTTTCTAATATTCTACGGGTAATAATATTAATGAATATAATTTTTAATGAAAATTAATTATATAAATTGAATTTGGTTATTGACAGTCATCGAAGTCTGCGGTCCTCAGGCCTTCCATCTTCTTGGCTGACCTATTTAAGTAATTCTAGGTATATTGATTTTGGTTTAATTTTTATTGTATGTTTGCAATTCGGATGTTCTTATTATTTTAGTTATTTATCTCTTATATACAGGGTGTTCATTTAAAAACTTCCCACCACGGATTTATCGAAAACCACTGTTTAAAAAAAAAACGCCGAAACACGTCAAAAGGTTTGTCAAGGGGGACAACTTTCTAACCTAAAATTACTTCACCCCTTTCACCCATTGCCTCCCAGGGTCATCCCCTTAAAAATGTCAAATTTCAAGGGGTATCGAGTAATAGCTTGTTTAAAACATCTTTCGATGTCTTTTATTTTGACGTTTGATTTTTTAAATCGGTCGATTCGTTTTCTGAGAAAATGAGAAAAATCTTTGTTTATCTTAATTTGTTCAGATAGAAAACAAAAGCATGAAAATATCAGTTTTTATCTAATAATAAGTGTTCAAAATGTTGGCCGTTTTTGGCCAAACAATCATATAGGCGATGTTCAAATTCCTGACGGACATTTTCAAAAACATGTTGTGGGATATCATGGCAGCTGTTGATGATGCGTTAACGAAGTTCATCGAAACTTTCAGGTTGGGGAGTAAACACAATAGATTTTAAATTTTTCATAGAAAAAAGTCTAACGGCGTTATATCAGGAGATCTAGCAGGCCATTCTATAGGGCCCCTTCGCCCTATCCATTTATCTGGAAACTCGTCGTCTAGCCATTGCCGAACGGGAAGAACATAGTGAGGAGGAGCGCCGTCTTGCTGGAAATATATACTCATCAAGTATAGGGTTTTCATCATCATCGATTTGGTTTTCAATGGATTCAGTGATAAGCGGATTGATGGTATTTTCCAACATATCCAAATAAATGTCTCCATTTAAATTTCTGTTAATAAATAATGGCTCAATCACTTTATTTCCTAAAATGCCTGCCCATACATTAATTTTTTGAGGGTACTGGGTATGCCCTTCTACAAATACATGAGGATTTTCATTGCTCCAATATCTACAGTTATTCTTATTAACAAATCCATTTAGATAAAATGTGCATTCATCGCTGAAGCAAATATTCTTTACATGAATAGTATTATCATTAATCGCGTCAGTCATTTTTTCACAAAACTCAACTCGCCTATCGAAATCGTCTTCAGTTAACTCTTGCAATATTTTCATTTTGAATGGATGAAATTTATGAAGTTTGGTAGTTGTGTGAACAGAGCCTAATGAAATACCAGTGGCAGCAACAATTTTGCGTAATGAAGTATTAGGACTTATTTCTAAATGACCCAAAACTTCAACTTGAGCGGCTTCATTCAAAATTCGTCGATAATCACGTTTTTCATTTGCAACAGATCCAGTTTCAGTAAACTTAGTAACAAGGTTCAAAACATGCCTATGCGAAGTTATCTTCTCCGGATGTCTGGCGTTAAACGTGACGGTAGTTTGCCGAGCACATTGATTTTGGGCACCATAAGTTAGAATAATTTCCTGTCTTTCGGATAGTGTGTAAACCATTTTGGAAGTAAAATCTTCAATTCAACAAATGAATTTTCACTATTCCAAGACTGTCACAAATCTAACTGACGGCAAAATAAATTCTTTATTTTCCTTAGCAACTATAAATAACTACGCAGGTATAACAATAAATACAGTTCGCCCAGAATATCTGTGTGGATGAAAAGAATGCGGAAAAAAATTCAGGTTGTTATTTAGTTTTTTCCACGTCTAATCTTCGGAGTTGCTGTTTATGTCGATAGTTTCCGTTTTAAATTATAAACGAATTGTAGATTTGGCAAACGCTAACGGGCAACATTTTGAACACTTATTAAAATAAAAACTGATATTTTCATGTTTTTGTTTTCTATCTGAACAAATTAAGATAAACAAAGATTTTTCTAATTTTCTCGAAAACGAATCGACCGATTTAAAAAAATCAAACGTCAAAATAAAAGACTTCGAAAGACCTTTTAAACAAGCTATTACTCGATACCCCTTGCCATTTAAAATTTTTAAGAGGATGACCCTGGTGGGCAGAGGGTGAAAGGGGGTGAACTAATTTTAGGTTAGAAAGTTGTCCCCCTTGACAAACCTTTTGACGTATTTCGGCGTTTTTTTTTTAAATAGTGGTTTTCGATAAATTCGTAGTGGGAAGTTTTCAAATGAACACCCTGTATACTATTTTTTGTGTATGTTATAGTAGCCGATTCTTTGTTGTATTTGTCGTTTTTTAGTATCTTTTTCTTGTCGTTAGTTATGCAAATATTATTAAGGGCAGAAATTTGAAAATTGTCAGCAGTGGTGAGATAAAATATGCCCCACAAGCACGAAAGACCAGAAGATGGGGCCAATTACAATTAGGGTAAATAAAAATAAATAATTTTTTATGGGTAATCGCTCGGATTCAGGTAGAAAATAAAAAATAATATAAAACTTTCCTATAAAAAATTTTCCGATTAGCCCTCCTTACGAATATACGGCCCCTTAAAGACGCCGCTGGAAGCGGGTTTTTCTTATATAACTTTTGAAGTACTTGGAATAACTTAATAAAAATTTTACGTGATCAACATTACTAAGGATCTCTTAAAATGGAGTCCTTACAACACATTAACCTTATTTATATTACCAGGAGCAGACCAGATTGGACATTATAATGCTTAAATTTTTAAAATGATTAAGACCCTAAACTAATAAAAATAGATAGCTTGAACCTTAAACTAAAGAAAAGGCACTTCTTGTTCATTTTCGATAACATGAACCATTTGGGAGAAAAAAAATTATTAAGGAATCACTCTTTTATTTGAATTAAAAAAACTTATGCAATGTTTTTTTTCAGTGATGCGAGAGTTGTTTAAACAGAGAAGTTCCATTTTAATTTGTTTAATCTGAAAAAGTACGTTTTTAAAAATACAGTGTGGTTCTTAAAAAAACAACCAGAAAAAGAATGTAAACGAAAATCTTTTTCCGGCATTTTTTGTTTTTCTAAACGCATCATTATTGGAAACGTTTTTATGGTACACAATAAACAAATACAATAAATAATATTTTCAAAACTTGCCATCTTACGTTGAAAAATCTTTGTATGAAGAAAGATTTCCTAATCCCACTATTCCAAATCAAAAGACATTTCAACGTCTCTGAATTGATCAAGGTCTAAGGGAAATAAGTAGGCGATTTCACTTATTAAGGTTATATTATTGACTTTCATTATTGTAATTTTGGGAAGTTTTGGACAAAAAGCACTGATCTGGGCAGAGCAGAACAGTAGATACATAGAACGTATGGTACAATTGGAGGAAAATATTTTGGATGCTAGCTTCACGATCCCTGAAGATTGATGATCCCTTCAACGAGTACTCGAAAATTAGCTGCTCAGCTTAATACACCAAGAACAATGATATAATATAAGAACTTCAAAAACAACTTCTGTTATGTTCCTATCATTTACAAAAAGTGCATAAACTAATTCCTGAAGATTTTTCTCGTAGAATGCAGTTCGCAAACTTCATTATCATTATTCTTTTTACCGATGAAGCAGGGTTTACCGAAAATGGTATTGTGAATTTACATAACTTGTATGGGCTGATGATAATCCTCATGCCGCTATTATTTTTGATCATCAACGTCAGTTTCAATCAATTAATATCTGGGCAGCGATCATTGGCAATTTTTTGATTTGGTCATTTGTATTACCGCCACGATTGAATGGTGAACTTTATTTGGAGTTCTTTCAGAACGATCTTCTGGATTTCATAGACCATTTGCATTTTATACATGATAAAGCTTCACCTCATTTCAGCTCTAAGGAACTTTGATATATCTTTCTCTCTTGCACTCATAGAGTTCTCATGGAAAGTACTAGAAGGAGTAATCGAACATACAAGTGCGATACCTCATTTTAAAAGCAATTAAAAATACTTTTTAAAAATGAGAAAATTTAATATGGCGCTCTTATGAAAAAATTAAGTTGATGAAATTGATGTTTTTTGGCAATGAAAAACTGTTTTTAATTTTCCGATATCTCTTTAAATAAAGTCGGTAGAGGGTAAAAACGATTTTGACAAATTTCGTTTTTTTTTTGGATATCTCCGGAAGTATCCGGAATTATACAATTTTTAAAACGTCATTTTATATATTAAGCTGCAAATTGCGAAACTTTGCTTCCATTTTACCGATTCTGTAACGAACTCAAATTTGGAACACCCTGTACTTTGTTAAAACTTATTACTTTTTGAATGAGATAATAAAAATATCTAAGCGTAAAAAATCGAGTAAAAAAAGAGTTGTGTTACATATACAAGTTATAAATTATATAAAATACCTTATATTACCACGCAGTATAAAAAATAATCAAAACCAATTTGGTTTACTTAAAATATATTTTATTAATAAATATATTAAAAAAGATATAAATATGTATACTTTTATTCTACTTTTAACATAGCTCTGCCTTTTTTTCTATATCTTAAATTTGATAAAAACTATTTTTTAATTAATAAAATATTATCCTATAATAATAAAAATAATATCATTATTTACAACCATTTTCTACAGGTAGGGCATTATATCCAATAAGTTTTAGAATAATGAAAAAGTTCGGGATAAATAACTAATTTTTTTAGAAACAATAATTATTTCTCAGAGTTATAGTTTGGTCTCACGACGACAGTACCTTTTTGACCTAATGTCTGGCGTTTAACTTGACGAGTTACGTAAATAATTTTTAAATTTCTTCAGGAACTGTTAACTAAAAAATTAAAGTAAACAAATTGTTCTAACTTCTAAAAAGTTACTTATTACTTTTGAATGATATTATTTATTTTGAAGAAATTTTAAAATTAACTTCTAAATTCTTTAATTCAGTCAAAATCCGAAATGTAAGAAGGTCATGGTGGGCCTCTAGCGCTTGGGATACTGTTGATTATTATAGTTTAAACTGTTACTTAAAGATAACTTTTTGCCAAATCCTATTATAAGTGATGCAAATTTTTTGTTCACTATCCTGGCATCTTAATTATTACTTATTAATCAATCTGGAATAATGATATCAGATTTAATTATTCGTTTCTTTCTCATATTTAATTAAAATGGGTATAATTAAGATTTGTCTTCTTCTTCTTTGGCCAAATTTGATCAAATGTTCTATTGTTTAACATGGGTTCGAAACCGTGAACCAATTTTTTGTAAAGACAAAGCCAAACAATCATGTTTATGCCAGGACTTAAGCCTGTGACCACACGATCGCATCGTGAACATTTGCCCACTGCACCACTGGGATCAGGTTAAGGTCGGGTTAAGGTTTTATAAAAATTCCATTCTCTTATTCGTTATGGGAGTTTGAGATAGCGATTATTCTAAATGCTGGAAAATAATTTCCACTAATTTCTTTTTGCCAGAGGTAATTCTTCCAGATAATCCGAAGCAATTCTTAGCCGGACACCCGGAACATGTAAATCAACATGTAAGTCGATGATAGGTAAGACCTTCATGGAATACGAATATTGATCCTTGTAAACCTCTAAACCACTTTGGTTTTTAAATGTGTGTCATTGTAATATTAAAATTTTGCTTATATGAATTTATTTTTAACATAATGTTTATTTTAAGATTTTATAAAAATAATGCGTATAGTTCAGTTCAGAGATCTATTAGAATCTTTGATGTACCGCAAATAGTCCGTGTGCCGGTGTTGTTTGTATTGCCACATGACATGCATGTTTAAATTGCAAAATTTTATGTGGAAAGAGTCATAAAGTAATATTCTAAGCGATATTTAATCATTTCATTAAATAAATAAATGTTTTAAGCATTTTTTTAAGAATTTATACATTTGATTCGTAAAATTTGACTACATGCGCCCACGTACTATTGTGTTAAACGCCTGACCTTAGTCACAGCCACTCAAGCGTGAAAAGTTGCACAGGTCCGGCCTTAAAATTTATTTGTATTTAAAACATTATTATTCGGGATTTTTGGGTTTAGTCTAATTAAGTTAGAAATTTAGGATAGTTGATAGCAAGATAATATTTAATTTAAATATAAGATTTAAGTACGTTAAATGAGTTTAACCAAAAATTTTAATTTCATAAGTTTAGTTTTTAGCGCCATCAGTCCCTTATAACAAGTCAAGTCTCTTTGCTTTGCAATATGTCAAGTTGGAATAATGTATTGACTACTGACTTCTGTTAACCCACTGCATAGCTTTTATCAAATAATATTAAACAATTTTAAAACTGCTTTTCCTGTTGTCAATATTAAGAAACGAAATAGAAAACCTTGGTATACTAAGGGTTTCTGAGTATCTGGGAAAAATATGCGCTCCTTTTTTTACATTAGGAAATACGCTATGAACAATGCAACATTTTTAAATTATTATAACAGATACCGCAAGATTTACAGAAACTCAATCAGAATGGCTAAGTGGACATACTTTCAAAGGAGGATAAATAATTCCTCCAACAGAGCAAAAGAGTCTTGGAAGATTTTAAATGAGCTTAGAGGCAAAAATATTGTCTTGGTTATTCCAAGTACCTTAAATTCCAATGTCCTCAATTCCTTTTACTGTGATATTGCTAGTAACCTTGCAGCCAATCTCTCACAAAAAATAGATCCCAGGAGCTATCTCAGCAATGTGGTAGTAGCCGAATCTTTATTTTTTGCCCCCACAAGTGTAGAAGAGCTTAAACAGTTAATGGTTAATATTAAGAATAAGAGTTAATCAGGTTGGGAAGGGCTTTCTCTTAAAATATTTTCTGTTTTACCTCTTGTTGCTTTGCAAGTCTTGGCCGAGTCAATTAACTTTTCATTTATGTCTGAAGTTTTCCCAGAGTGCTTAAAAAGAGCAATGATTGTTCCTCTTTACAAGGGTGGCGATCGCGATTGTCCTAACTTTAGACCTATAGCGTTATTGCCTACATTAGCCAAGATAGTGGAACGGCTCGTTAAGGTGAGTATGGTTTCATTTTTAAATAGGTTTGGCCTATTGAGTCTTTAGCAGGTTCGCTTTCGTGAGTCTGTGAGCACAAATAATGCTATCTTTAGCTTTCTAAAGCACCTGTACAACCGACTGAATGTTGGTGAAGTTGCAGCAGCGGTATTCTGTGAGTTGTCCAAGGCATTTGACTGCGTGAGTCACAGAGTGCTGCTGATGAAACTGGAGCTCTATGGTTTCAGAGGAACTGCCCTTGAGTGGTTTTGTTCCTACTTATCAAATCGTGTCCAGGCTGTCAAATTTAATGGTGGTATCTCTAAGGAACACTTAACATAAATGTGGGTGTTCCGCAAGGATCAGTACTTGGTCCTTTACTTTTTCTCATTTATCTGAACGATCTGCCACAACTGCAGGTAACTGGCAAATTTACATTATTTGCCGATGATACCACCATCCTCTCGCACGACTCTGATGTTTCTCAAATGGAGGCCAATATACGTGCAGATTTGTTTAAAATAAAAGACTGGTGTGAGGAAAATTTTTTGACATTTAATGTTTCCAAAACAAATATCCTTAATTTTAAATATAATACAAATGATATATGTTTAAATAATGAAGCCATCACCATGGTCTTGGGTCTTTTCATAGACAAGTTCCCTAAATTTGAAGACTATATTGTGAATGTATGTAGAAAAGTCTCATCAGGCTGCTACGCCCTAAGGGTTATTGCCACCAGTCTTAATTTCTCCATCGCCAGATCTGCATACTTCGCGATTATCGAGTGGTACCTTCGATATGGAATTTGCTTTTGAGATTCATGTTTAAATTCACTTTTTTGTTCAGTGTTTGCACTCCAGAAAAAGGCCATTGGACATCTATGTAGGGCCAAGCCTCGTGACTCATGTCGCCCACTTTTTGTAAGTCATAATATGTTAACCCTGTGTTGTATTTTTATTTTGGAAACAGTTTGCTTAGTTTTTAGAAAATATAAACAGAAACTGCACTTAGGAAGCCACTATTATACGCGACAAAATTATTTGTTAAGGCTACCCATTCCTAATTTTGAACTTGCTCGTAGCTCTATCATATATGGAGGTAGAAAGCTGTTTAATAAACTTCCACTAGAAATAAGACAACTTAAGACTGAAAAAAGCCTACGTACAAGGACGAAAGTATTTCTTGCTAGTAAAGCATACTATAGTTTAGGTGAATTTTTTAATGATTAGCATTTAAGTATTTTTCAAAGTTTTATATAATTTTATTTTATTTTAAATTAGTTTCTCATCTTTATTCCTTTAATGTACAGTCTATTGGCTTTGTCTACAACTTCTATGTTTATATTGTTGTATTGACAATAAATAATTTTTGAGTTTGATGAGAGAATAGGTGATACGAATTACTTAGGCCCATTTATTCTATGATTAAGGTATTAAATAGTTTAGTTACTTTTTGACACAAAAGTGTAAAATGTTTTGGTTTGTCTTCAAATTTTATATCTTTCCTTTTTTTGGGAATTGATATTTATTTTTACATGGTGGTGATTATTAATGGGGATTGTGGCTGCCATATTCAATGTCCTTTATTATAGTTTTTTTTTATTAATACATCTTATGATATATTATTATAATAATATACTCATGAAAACCCCCCATCTCTATATTTAGTACCAACTTCTTTTGATAAAAAGTAATTATGTAGTCGGAACATTGGAAGTGTATTTTTTAAAATAAATTTTTACATTAAAAATCATCTAGCTGTCTATACTTTATGCGTTTAAAAGACACAAGTTTTACTTATAAAAAAAACATACTTTACATCCTGAATGTAATATTTATTAATTTGTTTGCCTCGTATTTAGTTATAATGCATATTAGGAGAGATTAGAAAAAAATTAACAAAAATAAATGCTTATACTAAAAACTAAAAATCTTATACAAAACACTACATTTTAAGTATACTGTATCCTAAAACTACAGTGAGGATACTAAATACTTTTATAAATTTACCCACTCTTTTGAATCTGGCCCAAAAAGTTAATACAATTTTTTAAATTCTGTTTTTTTGTCATTGTTCTTTAGCAGTTTCTTCCAATAAGGAAGGAAACAGTTTCTATGTTGCCGCCATGGATTCCAATTTCATCTCGCACATCAGCATATGGATACTAAAGCATTACATTAGATATACTTTATTGTGTCGCTGAAGGACAAACAGGGGCAGTAAGCTGAAAAAAACAAAACTTTAAACTTGTTTAATTAATAAAAATGGGATTTTCTTACTATGGCAAAAAAGGGACTTTTTTCCAGAGAATGGAGGACGAAGCAGTCTTTATTGTGTCACTGAAGGACAACAGGGGCAGTAAGCTGTAAAAACACAAAATTTTAGACTTGTTTTCTTAATAAAAACAGTGTTTTTCTTACCATATCAAAAAAAGAGATTTTCCAGAGAATGGTGGAAAAAGCAGTCTTTATTGTGTCACTGAAGGACAAACAGGGGCAGTAAGCTGTAAAAAACAAAATTTTAAACTTGTTTAATTAATAAAAATATGGTTTTCTTACTATGCAAAAAAGGGACTTTTTCCCAGAGAATGAAAATCATACATCATAAATGTCTCATACCATGTTTCGGCTAAATAATATATGGATCTTTCTTCCTCCCAAATTTTTTTAATGTTCCTCAAATATTCTATACACCACCTCACAATTCCATTACAGCAGCTCTTTTGTTAACCATCTTAAGCTTAAATCCAAGTTTTATCAGGTATCTCCGCAAGGTTGAGACTGAGAAATGTTTGTCCCTTGCCGATAAGATGTCTGTATGGTCAGAACCTCATTGTTTTTGTATTTAGAATACACACCTTTCCTTAGCAATTTGGCAATATCCGTGTCAAGTCCCTTTGATTGTCCTGCATCTTTCCTTTTTATTCTGTCTTTAATCTTTTTTTTACAGGCTTATTGTACTATAGGGAACCCCTGTAAAAAACGCTGTCTTTTGCAAAGCACTACAATCATTTGTGAACTGAGGATCATTCCTTAGATTGTTATAGATATTTAGATAAATTTCTTTGGCGTCTGTACTTAAACAATTACGTTTTAAAACTGCTTGATTTCCTCTGTAGCTTCTACTTCCCTTGCTTCTTTTTGCTTCCTCAATACTAGAAAATAAACTATCAGAACTATGTAAGTCTAAATCACTGTCCAGATCACTCTTATTGTTTTTATCACAAATGTTATTGTCTTTCTTGTACACCCACGGTCTCCATAAGCCCGCACAAACACTTTTTTCCTATTTTCCCAGGGTCGCAACATTTTAAAGTCTTTAGGTATAATACCAAAACAAATCCACAAACACAAATAAATGACACACTTCCTCACAGTAAAAACTGCAAAAAATTTAGACGAATACAGGCCAAATTCTAAATTCTTTACTTTCATAAACGTGTAAAAAGCATAACCGGCAAACACATCAAATAATAACCTCACATGGCCTCCCTCCCAACTATTAAAGGTAATAGACCCATCCAACAACTATTTTAAAGGCGATAGACCCATCCTTAAAGATCTCTTTAAAAACACGTCGAAAGTAATACAAAAACTGCCCAAAAATTTATTTGGGTACGGCCCCGTAATTCTTAAAATCAGTGGGATAGAGAGAGATACACAATCACTTGCACAGCCTAAAGTAAGAATCGCCAGAACGCAGGTGTTTTATCTTTGTTTAATAGACTGGCTAAAAAGAGGTGACAAGTCTGTGAGTGCTGAAAGTGTTTCAAATATTTTGTAAGATGCTTGGATTTTAGTCCGCGGTCAATTTTTTGATATTATTTCCTTGTGATATTATTTTCTTTCTAAAAATTGACATTTTCAAAAAAAAAATAAATAATAGTATAAAACATAGGGTTTTACGTATATTTAAAATGATTTCATAGATAGGCAATATAAAATTTTGCCATTTAAACATATATATCATGCAACAATAAATATGACATAGGCGCACGGACTAGTTAGTGCGGCATCTGCGACACATCAAAGATTCTAATAGATCTCTGAACTGGACTTTAATAACATTTCATACATTTATATTATCTATATATTTAAAACACTAAGCCAAATTTTTCAGCAAGTTCGTGAGAGAGTTGTATTGCATCAATTTACACGATCTTTTTTTTTTTTTAAATAATCCTCTGGTTACCGAGACCTTTCAACATTATTTTTTTATTGTTTTATTGCGTATATTTTTTTATAAAAACAATATAGTTTTTAAGCCGATAACATTTTCTGTGCAGTATGGCGAATGCGCTGGTACGTGGATCGACAAGATCGGGCGAGGCGACTCGAGGTGCGACATGTACATCTGACGTCACACGAACGATAGGTTATAATAATTATATCAGAGAAAAACAAACCACCTGTGGTGGTTTGTTTTTCTTTGATTATAATATATCAATCGCGCACCTTGACCTCAAGAAAAACGGCGTGGCAATTGTGGGTTGCATATTATTATTGGAGGCCTTCTTCGACTTTTCTTTTATTTTCACGCGAGCAACGCCGCGGGCATTCAGCTAGTAATTTATTAAATTAATAGACATATCATTCAATGATTTTTTGGTTTTAAATGTAAGCCTAGAGGAATTAACTTTAATTTTTTTTTTTATAACTTTCGATATAGGAATTTTTTTCGATGGGGTAAAGCCCCATAGGTTTATGGTAAAACAGTTTATATTAAATAATGCTAAATTTTCAGCAAATGTTAACCTTTCATTTACCACAAATTTCCATAAAAATAAGTAGTAAAGATAAAACATAAAGTTATGTCTCTATTGAAGCCGTTTTTAGATTTAGGCCTTCAACATTACAAAATTAATTTTTGAAAATACGATTCAAATTTAATTAGTTTACCAGCCGATTTCTCAAATTCTAAAACAAAGATCAAAATTCTGTTTCAACAGAGACATGAGAAATATGTCTTTTTGTTGAAAAGTTTTTAAATTATACTTTTAGCTTAAACCGTTCAGAATATATTCCGGATATTCAAAGCATTATAAAGCTCATATATATTTTGGAGAGTGGTGGCCTCTTAAAAGGCGTCCGGAGCGACCCGCGTTTACAAATTTCGTGATGTTCTCGTTCCGATCGTTCTGGGGCCGGCCGACGTAAAGACTGTTTCGAACGCATCGTGCTAGCGAATGACAGTGGTGTAGCTTATTAGCTAATAGAAATAGGCTTTTTTGAGGTTACCGCTCTCGGTATAATTAATAATAATTAAAAATATAAAAAAAAATATGTAGGTTAATAATATCTAATCACCTATTTTTTTCACGTTGATAATTTTATGTAAAAATTTACTTGGTTGCGCAGGCAACTGTTCTACAGGCTGAAACCCGTCAAAAAAATAAACAAGTAAATTTTATTCAACCTCTCTCTATTTTTTAACAGTCAAGTGTGATTTATTACTTCCCTCTTCAAGCTAATTTTTAGAATACATTTTTTTAGCTCAAAGCGATGAGCATGCGTCATTACGTAGCACAAAATTAAGTAATTGCATAAAAAACTTTTATAAAACTACTAAAAATAAGTTCAACATCCAATATTCAAATTCAAATTCAAAACAAATTTATTTATCATGAAGGTAAATAAATAATCATATACAAAATTGTACCATATTAATATATATATGTTGTACCGGGTCTATAACTAAGAGAGGTCGCCGGCCATATCTCGGTAACTAGGCATCCCACAGCATAGGGAAAAAAATATTTCGCATAAAAGCGGCAAAGAGAAATCGTTAGAAATTATTTATAAGTTCGTACGATGATCGCTAGGGGGCGCAATACAACATTGAAATAGAAAAAATTGTTTTTATTGAAAATATTCAAAGTGAATCCTAGAGACGAATGATGCCATTTTGAAGTATGATAAATTCTAAAATTTTTTTATTTCAACCTTTTTTTTCTAATCTGTCAAATAATAGGTGGGGGAAAGGTTGAATATTGATATCTAAAATTCTTGATAACTTTGGATTGGTTTAACGAATTTCAACGAGCTTACTTTTGTTTTCAAGAATAATTATCAGGCTTTTATGTGGTATAATTACTTAGCCGTTTTAGTTGTTTTGTTGAGCGCTAGAGGGCGGTTTGTGTTATTTTGGACTTTTTCAGCGATTTTTTGGCAAATATTAGATACAACGATATAATTTTTTTTTACTTAAGCTAAAAGAGCATAAAAAAATATAAAAACTGGCGCAAATTGATATCTTATTTTATTCCGAAATTATTAATTAAACTGTTTTTGAACAATAAAAATAAAACTCCAGAACTGAAATTTTTGTAATAAATAAATTGTTTTATATTTTTAATGGTGTCTCAAATGCTCAAACTGTTTTTCTTCATTTTCAATACACAGTCGAAGTCATTGCGTCGTTGACAGAACCACTGTCTGGATTTATGCTGTGGGTAAGGAATTTTTTGCATTGCGTATTTGGTCCTGCATGTCGTTATGTGTTTTGGGTGGGGTGACAAAAACTAAATCTTTAATTCTTCCCCACAGATAAAAATCTAGAACAGTCAGATCTGGGGATCGAGTAGACCAAAGAAAAATACTTCCTCTTTCTATCCACAAACGATATTGTCTAGTTAAGTATTGACGAACTTAAACGGCAAAATGTGCAGGGCAACCATCATGTTGGAAAATTATTTGCCCTCTTGTTTCCAAATCACCATCTTCCAGTAACCGGGAGATCATTTTGTAAATAAATTAAATACAAATTTCCAGAAAGTGTTTGATTGAAAAAGAAAGGACCAATAATTTTTCCGCCAATAATTCCGCAGTACACATTTACAGTCCATCTGCCTTAGTGTTGAGTCTCGCAAATCCAACAGGGATTTTGTTCTGCCCAATAATGCAAATTATGCAGGTTTACACCACCATCACTGCTAAATGATGCCTAGTCCGTCCATAATATCTTCGAGATAAATCTTCTCTAACCATGTTCAACAGCCAATAACAGAAATTGAGTCTGTTATCAAAGTCTTTTTCGAGAAGCGCCTGGTGCAGAACCACGTCATATAGATGAAGTTTAAGTAAAAAACAATAAATATAATATAATAGGATGCTTATTAGTGTTGTAACAAATAAAAATAGTATTAAATAACAAGTAAAAATACTTGTGCTCTTTCAGAATATTTTCTACTGGGTCGAGGGACACTCTCACTTCCCTACAAATATTTCGGATGCTTAGTTAAGGGTTTATTTCAATATATCTCTAAATATTTATAACGTTTGCCTCTATGCGCCCTCGCCTTCGTCTTCGATGAATATTGCCGCGAATAATTTTAGTATTTCTTAGCCTGGTAGCTAAACCGGTAAAGACTATCTATGATTATTGTGTCTTCTGTCAGGATATCTTTGGGCATATATACGGGCTACAATGCGTGCATTTTGCATTAACTTAAAATACACTGCTAGCTACGTTTGGCATTTTTAAAAACTTAAATGATTTCAAAATCTGTCTTCGACGTTACATTTGACATCGATCATAAACGTTTTATCATGGCCCTGAAAATATTTATCAAATTTATTTGTTTCCAAAGCTTACTATTGACTATGTGACGCAATAATGCCAGCGCGGCAACAGATTTCATTGTTCAAAAATATTTTAATTTATAATTTCGGAATAAAATAAGATATCGAGTTGCGGTTTCCGCCAGTTTTTATGTTTTTTTATGCTACTTTTAGCTTAAGTAAAAAAAATTATATCGTTGTATTTAATATTTGCCAGAAAATCGCCGAAAAAGTACAAATTAAAACAAATCGCCCTCTAGCGCTCAACAAAATAACTAAAACGGCTAAGTAATTATACCACATAAAAGCCTAATAATTATCCTTTAAAACAAAAGTAAGCTCGTTGAAATTCGTTAGACCAATCCAAAGTTATCAAGAATTTTAGATATAAATATTCAACCCTTCCCCCACCTATTATTTGACAGATTAGAAAAAAAGGTTTAAAATGTTTAGAAAAAAAAATGTTTAGAATTTATAATACTTTACTTTACTTACTTTAAATTTTAATGTTGTATTACACTCCCTAGCGGTTATCGTACGAACTTGTAAGTAATTAAAGATTACAAATAGGGGAAGTCTTTATCTCCAAGAAAAATGCATGTAGGTCACTTAGGTAAATGTATTATGCATTTCGGCTGTGTAAACAGCCATCATCAGATACAGAAAATTACAAAAAACAAATGCATAATACATTTACCTAAGTGACCTACATGCATTTTTCTTGGAGGTAAAGACTTCCCCTATTTGTAATATTTATATACGCATTCTCCTACAAAATATGGACTTCTATTCAACTTGTAAGTATTTCCAGGAATTTCTCTTTGCCGCTTTTATTAAAAATATTTTTTTCCCTACGCTGTGCGATGAGTAGTTACTCAGACATGGCCGGCGACCTCTCTTAGTTGTACACCCGGTACAACCTACCAAATACATGATAAATAGGACCATGCCACGATTATAGAGAACCGTTTACACAGGTTTATCATAAGATAGAACCTGTGTGGCATAGCCCTTCAAAAACCTTAAAAGTAAAAAGTAAAAAAAAAGATTTTCTTAATTAATCTAGACATGCATGTGTTGAGTATCATATTTAAGTATTTAAGTAAGGCGGAGCAGGCGGGGGTTCTGGATATGCAGGAAAGGTAAATTAATTAATATTTATAACAATAATAAGTAGACAGCAATAGAAGATCGAGCGGCTCAGCTCTTTTAATTTTTATTGTAGATTAAGTATTGTTTTTTTGAGAATCAAGCAGTTTATTACGAATATATTTTTTATATGCAGTAAACGGAAAACTTTTGCAATTAGCCAGAAGTCTATTCCAAAGTTGAGAGGCGACAAAAACAAAAGATTTTTTAAAATTTGCTGTTCTATGTTGTGGTATTCTAAATAAATTTATAAATCTAGTGTTATGCTCATGAACAAAAATTTGTAAAATTGTTAGCTAAATATAATGGCTCCCTAGTTTTTATAACTTTATACACGAAAGAATACGTGTGGTATTTATTCCGATTTTTCATATTTAGAATTAAGTTATTGTTTAAATAAGGAGAAATGTGACTTCTAAATAGAATTTTGTAAGCAAAACGCATACAACAATTCTGAAGTTTTTGTATTGAGTAAGCGGAGTCTTCAGTCAATGAATCCGAATATACCACATCACAATAATCAAATAAGGATAAAACAAGTGTGTTACATAAAAAATATTTAGTTTTAGGAGGTAAATGATTTTTTAAGCCGTAAAACTTTGTTAAGCGCATGTATGCAATTTTGAGCTTATTCTTTATATGTGTTAGAAATGAAATACCACTATCAATGGATACTCCTAAGTTTTTGACCTCTCGTACTACTGGTAGTTGCTCATTACGAATTTTTGCATTTAAAGTTGTTGCTGCATTAAGGGCGTTCTTTCCACCACCCAGGAAAATTACACATGATTTAGACGAATTTAATTTCAAATTATGGTCGCAGGAAAAGTTATCTATATTTTCTAAATCCTTATTAAATTGTTCTTCTATTATGGGTAAAGTTTCACGTGAAAATGAAGTATACAGCTGGGAATCGTTAGCATATTGTTGTAACATTGAGTACTTTATGCAGGATTTCATATCTGCAACATACCATGAAAAAAGCAACGGCCCCAAAATAGAACCTTGGGGAACACCGGTAGATACAGGATAATAACTTGATTTTTCAGTTGTAGAAGCCTTGTTGATTACTACGCAATTCGCTCTATTATTAAGATATGACTTAAAGAAATCAATCGCGTTATTCGAAAAACCAAAATAATAAAGCTTTGCTAATAACATTTCGTGGTTTAAAGTACCGAAAGCTCTACTAAAATCCAATAATCCAAGACATGTTATTTCCTTTTTTTCATCATTTATCCTACAGTTATTAAGAAGGTGTATCAGACTCGTGGTAGTGCTAAAGTTCTTTTTAAAACCCGATTGGCAGTCCGGGATGATATTATAAAAATCAACAAAGCTGCATATTTGTTGGTGCACAAACCTTTCTAAAATTTTAGATACCAGAGGCAGTATACTAATGGGTCTGAGGTCTTTAAACCCTTTTGGATCAGCTACCTTTGCTAGAGGTTTCAAAATAGCTTTTTTCCAAATTGTAGGATAAAAATTTTGTAATAAGCAGATATTTAAAATATTTAATAATGGTTTTGTGAACGTAAGATATGGTAGGCACATTTCTAGATCTTTTAAGCCTATGGAGTCTTCACCTATTGCCTTACAGTGTATTGTTTTAATGATTTTAATTAATGTTGGCTTATCCAATTGCGTAAAATTTAGGTAAGATCTTGTGTTAAAATACCTATTAGATTTATAAAAATTAAGTTTTTCATTTGAAGTTGTATCAGCTGTAGTATTTAAACCTGAAAAATAGTTCCTAAGAGCAGTTGCATTTAAAAACTTGTCTGGTAAGCCAGAATTCCTCTTACAGCCAAGGTTTAATTTTCTTGCAGCATTCCAAAATTATCTTCCATGCTTTTGTGACATTGTGTTGAAATAGGTGATTTTTTCCCTCGCAACAGCATGCTTAGTGAAATTTCTTAATTGCCTATAGTACTGGAGGTTTGCTTCAGTTTTTTGTTTCAAATATATATGATGAGCCTTATCTCTTTCTTTCATAAGAAATTTATTATTATTTGTAATCCACGGCGTAAACGGTTTTTCTTTTATCTTTTTGGATAATAGCGGAGCATGTTTATTTATTAAAAATAATATATTTCTATTAAATATGTCAATCTTTTTATCTATATCTTCGTGTATAATATATATTATCCCATGGTAGCTGTTCTGCGTCTAAGTTAAACTAATCGCGATTTATATTATTATTATTTCTATACTGGATGTATTTAACAGTATCACGTCTCTTGGCAAAATCCAAAACAGTATATACCATATTATGGTCTGAAATGTCTGGCGAAATACTTACTGAACCTGATTTTTTTATGATTGATGATTGGTTTGTTATAATAACATCAATGAGGCTAAAACTATTTGTAGCAAAATTTATTCGAGTAGGTTCTGTAATAACCTGTTTTAGATTAAAAATTTCTAAGAGTCTTTCAAGTTTTTTTTTTCAGTGAATGTTGTTTTAAAAAGTCAATGTTAATATCTCCAACAAAGATAACCTGATCGTAAAATGGCAAGGATAAGCTACATATTTCCTTTAACCAATCAATAAAATGATCCGCATTAGATGAAGGCGGACGATATACAGTTGTAAACAGAATTGATCTTTTATTTATATTAAGTTTAATGCTAGCATATTCAAAATCAGCTGAAATTACATTAAAATATATATTTTCATTTTTGTATTTGTTTTTAATGTATATCCCTACGCCTCCACCCCTTCCTACTCGATCCCTCCTAATAAGTTTGTATCCAGGAATTTCGAAGCTACTGCTATCATGCTCAGGAGTTAACCACGTTTCTGACAGTCCCAAAATGTCAAAGTCGTAATCAGACACGTAATTTGAAAATTCGTCAAATCCGGTATTCATCGATCGAATATTAGAATGCGCAACAGTAAAATTCATACCTACCCTCTTATAATCTTGATTAATCAAATTATCTTGCTAATTAACCGCTCGTATTGCTGTATTAACCGCCATTACCCCATAAAAAATATCCTGACCCACGCACATCCACCCACCCCCTTCGCCATGACACTAAAACTAACAAATATTTAATACAAACTATCAACCATACATTCTCAAAACATAAATTTAATTGAAACAAAACGCATATCACAACAGCAGTTCTCA
Source organism: Anthonomus grandis grandis (assembly GCF_022605725.1). Taxonomy (NCBI): domain Eukaryota; kingdom Metazoa; phylum Arthropoda; class Insecta; order Coleoptera; family Curculionidae; genus Anthonomus; species Anthonomus grandis. Next base: position 26,653,919 of record NC_065546.1, read on the forward strand.
CTATGCTTTGACTAAACATTATTGCATAGGTGCACTTTGGCCTATTTAAATAATATTCACAAGATATAAGATTACATCCTTGAGATTTAAACACATCAAAAAAAAAATTAATAAATGAAATGATCACATTGGACCTTGTGTCGTAACTTAGAACCAGAAGTCATTTTTTAACTAAACTAATTTATAATTGTAATTTAAGATGAAAATAATTATAATTAATCAGTGTTATATATAAATATACACACTAAACTTATACACATAACTGTGATTAGAAAAACTGAATATGAAAATATTCATAAGCTTTAATCATTATATTATTATAATTTTAATAGAGTGAGAGAAAAAAAGATATACAATATAGGCCTTGTCCTTCACATCTGTATAGACCCAATTACTAAACACCGAAGATTGAGAATCTTAATACTACAAACTAAATAACTAATAATCCAAAAAATAAATAATACACAGAGAGCGTAAGTTTTTTGAAAAGCATTTTGAAAGGAAAATAATATAATATGGAGTTTCCTGATATAAACAATATAAAAAATGCAAGATACATGAACTGAAAAAAAATTAAAACAAAAACCAAAAAAAGAAAATCACAATAAACCATAAAAAAAACACCATATTCAAGTTGTTAACTTTCTTTGATCAATTCAACACATTTAGATTAAATAGACATTTAAAATAAAGTATTTTTAGTTTCGGAAATATATCCGTATTTCAGAAATCAAAAACGTCATTATTACATTGAATATTAAAATGTTATATATTATTCCACAAAGAAAGTTGAATAAATTATTTAACATTTGTTGAATCAATTTTTTTTCGGTCCAAATATAAAAGTAACATTTTCCTTATTTGAGACTGCTAATTGTCTTTGGACCCGCCAATCATTTTTTTTTACTTTTATTTAATGACTTTTTCCTCACATATACTTTTACAATCCAGTTTTTTTATTTAAAAAAAAGAAAGATTACTTTCGACATTTTAAATTTGGGTTTTTTAATTCTGAGTCTATTTCCTCGGATGATTTAAAAAAAAAAATGTTTTTTTTTAATTTTTATATTCGTTCCCGTATATTGGATTTATTTTGTTTCTTTTTCGTAGGCCATAAACTACATCAGAAAGGACTGCCGGTTTTGAATGTCTTTGTTAAAAAAGTTGCCTTTTCTTTTAAAGAAATCCTGCGCTTAGCCTTTAAATTTTTAAATTTTCTATATAAAATTTTGGACTGTAACGAAGTTAACTGCCTGAAACTGAGAGGTTTTTCATCACTATGCTTTCATTTTTCCAGTTATTTTCATGAATTTTCCTTTCATGCTGTTGCAATGTTTACATGTTCTATTATGCAAGTTTCAAGGTTTACTTACTCATGGGTCTATTTTAAATTTAATGAATTAACATATTGTAGTATAAAAATTTGATTATTTTCTAAAAGTTTTTTTTTTAATTTAGTAAATTGAGTTATATTTATATTTTGTATTTTTGAACTCTAGATTTTAGGCAATTTATATATCTATTTTTTGTGAGACAATCCAGCGTCGAATTAAATTTAAATTATTTCAAGTAAGTAAATTAATAATAAATAAATTAATAAAAATAAATTGTAATATATTTCAAACAGATAGGACACCCAATTACACGAGATACAAAAAAATTTACAAATAGTTTAATAACACAAATAAAAAAAACACACTCCCAACTGTTAAAGGCGATAGAACCATCCTTAAAGATTTCTTTAAAAACACGACGAAAGTAATAGAAAAACAGCCCAAAAATGTATCTGGGTACGGCCCCTTAATCCTTAAAATCAGTGGGATAGGGAAAGATACACAATCACTTGCACAACCTAAAGTAGGAATCGCCCGAACGCAAACGGTGTTTTATCTTTGTTTAATAGACTGGCTAAAAAGAGTTGAGAAGTCTGTGAGTGCTGGGAGTATTTAAAAGGTTTTGTAGATGCTTGGTTTTTAGTCCGTGGTAAATTTTTTGATATTATTTTCTTTCTAAAAATTGACATTTTCGAATGAAAAATAAAAAATAATGTAAAACATGGGGTTTTACGTATATTTAAAATGAGTTCATAGATAAGTTATATAAAATTTTTCCATTTAAATATGTATATCATGCGACAATAAATACGACATAGGTGCACGGACTATTTAGTGCGGCATCTGCGACACATCAAAGATTCTAATAGATCTCTGAACTGGACTTTAATAAATTTATATTGCATATCGTTCTCTATGTTTTTCTTGTAATTGGAACTGAAGGAACATAAAAAAATATTTTATTACTATGTTTCTCAGAACGATTTAAAATATATAGATATTCTTACATCAAGGAAATTTTCAGAAAAATTTCGATCAATTTTTAATTGTGGAATAGAAAATGAGAGGCCAGACATTTTGTAATATGTATTTATAATAATCAAGTTAAAAATGAAATACTTGAAAAGTGAAACTTCTTCATTGAAATCAACTGAATTTGATTTTATTAAAGACTAAAGATTGACAATACAAAAACATAATAGTAATAAATAAATTCAGATTTTCTTACCAGAAACCTAGAATTACTTACTGCAAATCAATTAAAACATTACTACCAATATTGAAAAAGAAGTTTTTAGAAAAAAGTCATGAATATAAAATAACATCCTTAAAACAAATAGCAAACTCAACCCACGCTTGCATTCATTGAAATGAAAAACAAACTCAAATGGTATGACAATGACAAATGATGTTCTATCAGTCAATGTCAACAACTGTCTGTCAGCTCCCTGTCAATTTTGCCAAGCAAGATGGCCGACAGACGATTCCGATTTTCACTATACAAGCTTCATACATGTGAGGTGCACCAGCCAAAAGTAAACAACGATCGCAGTTGCCAAATACCTTTATCGCGAGAATATTTCTAGGCAAAATCTACAGCATTGCCGCGTGTGGAAATTTGGTGGTTTAAAGCACCGGTATGAAGGTTGAATGTGGCGGGGCGGAATAGTCTGCCACCCAAGATGGCCGATTGATTCTGATTGTCTATTTTTTGACGTACATCAAATATGACAATAGTGACGTTAATGACATTTTAACTGTCGTATTTGACGATTGTCTTTTTTAAGTTTTCTTTAGGTAGAAAACAAGCCAAGCCTCATGATTATCTCCCAATTTAAAGTTTTTATGTAAATTTATAGCTTTTTGTAGTTTTTTTGTAGAGTTTTCCCGGGTTGGGTTGGATAAATGATGGATAAATTATTTTACAAACGTGCCAACATCGAATTATCGTGCAACTACATAGAGGTCAGGTAAATTTCAATTATGACATACCTAAGTGTTTTCTAATAATGTTTAGGTGTATCTTGTATCATTTTCCAGGATATAAATTATAGATTTAATCCTATTTTGGACATATCTATGTCACTGTTCTCAATTTAATTTTTTTTTACAATTCAATTTTAATTCTTGAACCTTCACTGGGAAAATATCAAGTACTTATTACCTTTTCCTTGTCTTCATCTAAATTAAGATATTCATGCAAGTATCCTTTATTCACTAGTTTGTAAATTAGGAATTGCCCAGACAGTCACAGAAATCATAGATTTTTTTAATTTCCATTGAATCCATCCTTACAAAAATCTTGTCTGTCATGTAAGTCCAACTAAAAATGTCACCAATTATTGAGTTTGCTCCAAACACTTTTCTGGTTCTTGAGTAGAAATGATATTCACTTGGAGTAGAAACACAACACCTATTTGTTCAATTTAAAGACAATGATGACACATCCAGATTGACATATCCTTCTCAAAAACTGATTTCCCTAATCGACTTAATCCACCTTAAGTTATATACATTTATGGATGGTAATTTAGTCAATTTGGAGAAAAAGTTTTGGTTAGTTTATAAATATTTAAAGGATAAAATCAAAAGTGAACTTTAAAACCACAACAACAACCTTTAAGTGTTGGTCATTCTAGAAACCAGAAAAAGTTTTGACAATCTAAAATGCCTTCAAAAAAACAAAAATCTTGAATATCCACATTTAATACTTATGATACACAATCAGAATAATTTTGTTTTTTAACTTTTTAGCTAATGATACTAAGATTTTAATATGTAGTATCTTATTTTTTAAAATACCTAAATTACCTGAGACATTTTGATAGTAAATGCTATGCTTTTTACAGTCCTATTTTATTTACTGACCCATAATTAAAATCATGTTATTAGCTTAAAGTAAAATTATAGACTAATATAAAATCCTTTAAAGTATTATTTAGAACCTTAATTGTAATCATAACTAAATCTGATAATCAATAGTTACTAATAATAAAAACTTTTGTATTTTATTTTAGAAGAATATTGTATACACAATACATTGTCTTAATCTGTTTTCTTATGTTTCATGTTCCATACTTACTGGAGACAATCCCACTGACTTGTGACATCTTTACCCGATTGTGACTAACCAAAAATCAAAAGTCATATTTTGTTTTTATTTGCTTATACTAAAAAAATAAAATGGAAAAAAACATGCATATTAACTTGTACATATGTATTTGTGTTATATCTAGTCATTATTAGCGGTCGGGGGAAGTCCGCTCTATCACTTCCTGCACCGACCGGTTCTGGGGCTCCGAGCCCCTGTCCCGTAATCTTTTTCCGTTGCTGACTCATATTTCATTAGAAGATTTGCATTTTATACCTGCTGCAAGGTTGTTGCCAAGTTCATGCAGGGTCGTTATCAAGAGAATCAAAGAAGATTTTTTTTTTTTTTTTTTTTAAAAAAAAAAAAAAAAAAAAAAAAAGGGTGGTTAGGGTGGAATGATCCCTAGCCCTCGAAAACCTAATAGCGTCGGGATCGGAAATATCAAGAGTTGACTAAGGGCGGTCAAGACAGAAAGAAGAAAGAGCCTCACCCCAAGTTCAGAGGAAGGATGGTGAGGGTGAAGAACGAACAGTAAGTATGAAGGTAAGTATTTGAGCCGTCCTTTGCAGACAGTGATCCAATCTCGCCCCAAAAAACGTTCGAGACTGGATAACTGTCCGAGCCCCCTCCACCACGCGGCAAGGTCCAGCAGCTCCTCGAGGGGGAACCCAACCCAACCCAACAGTCATTATTAGCCTGTTATATCTAGTCACCATAATATGTGGATATATATTATTTTGTTACAATTGTATACATGGTAAATAAATATATATGTTTCATTTTTTATTTAGGTATGTTTGTTACATATTTCTTATGTTTTATACACTTATGGAAACAAAAAAAAAGGGTTAATTTTTTCTGAAACTCCAGAAAATAGGATTTTCAGTTAAAATATGCTTTATACCTGCAACAATTCTATTTTTTACATAAAATGTCTTATTAATACCATACTTACAGTTTGGAGTATTTAATTTGTATTGTAACTTTTTTTATGCATTTTAAAACGCTTTGTTAAATTTATTTTAATTCATCTTAAAATAAAACATTTAAGAGAAAATTTAGTTTTGTTTTTGTTTTTATTTAAAATTTGGTCCCATATCTATCGTGCCAATTATCTATAGCTAAATATCTTAAATAAGCAATGTCTTAAGAACCAAATTTAAATTAAATAATATTTTAGTTGATGTGTTAATTCTTGATTAAAGTGATGAGGGATGTCTGAGATGCAATATTTTTATTTTTTCTCAACATTTAAAATTAACGATTTTAATTAAATGTGGGTACTTTTAATTAAAACGAGAAAACAGTAATGGCATCGCAACGCCGCTCGATCGCATTGTTGATGCCACCGATACAAGCACTCTTTACCAGTGACGTCGTCAACAAATATTTACCTGATAAATTTTTATTAATTATTATAGAGTTTGAGTATAAGTAATATTACCATTTATGAGCTATTTATGTGTTTTTTTAACGGACTTTATTAGAGGAAGGTCCTAATAAAAGGCAGCATTTTTGTCAAAGCATTTGTATGGAAATTAAATATTTTATTATTATAATATTATAGATTTCTTAATAAATCATGTTTTAAGACACACATTTTTAACATTTTTCAAAATTTTATTGTTATTGTTATACTGGACAAAACTCAGCATCACTTACTTTATATCACATAATATATACTTCTATAGTGCTGACTTTTTCAAAGGGACAGTATTTTTTCAGCGGCAAGAGTTAAATCTACAAGGATGTTCCAATTGTGAAGGAGTTGCAGGAGTTATAGCTTTTAAGATTTTTATTTTGAGTATTTAGCCTGTACAATGGTTTTGAGACATTTAACAGTGACCTATAAAATACCTAATACCAATTATTATATCATATTAATTTATACTAAAAAACAAAGCTTATCTAAGAATAAAGACTATGTACAATAGATTAGATTAAATAGTTTATTAGTAGTAATATACATACAAGTACTTTTACAAGTCAAATAAAATATGTAGTATTTTGGGCTTTTTCGAAAATCATGTTATTATTTCTTAAGTATTTTAATAATGACTTGAGACATGTAATTCAACTTCTTTGGCGCAAATTTGTTTGTTGCAATCTTCGAATTTTAATTTTTTGTTCTTTATTTTTTTTTCCATAATTTGGTGACAAGTGATTTAGCTTTTGAAACGGTGGAATCATCAGTGCTTAGGTCCTCAGGATATCATTTTGATTTTACCCTAGAATAATATACATAAAAATATAGTATTACCTAAATTAAAAAGAAAAAATTTAAAAAAATGTATTATGACAATCCAATTAATCAATAAAATGTATGTTATTATAAAGAATCTTTGTAATATCATACATTTGATTAATTGCATTTAATTAAATAAATATAACACAATAAAATACTATATCACTTTTAAATAAGATATATAGAATAGGATGATACATGGCATAAAACTTGTAGTCTATTTTAAGTGTATTTTTACCTTTTCCTTGGCAGAGTCAGGGAATGTGTAGCAGTTAAACAAAAACGGCGGATGAGAAATTATAATTGTTGACCTAGACCCCACGGTTACTGTAGAACTAGTAATCTCAGAAGCAGTTATTGTTGATGATTAATGATCAGATCTGTAATAATTATATAAAATTTGGTGTATCAAGAATATTAATTAAATTAATCTAATCACTCTTCAGGAAAGTTACCCCTGCACCTTTGAAGGGTGAATCACTTGGTAAATTAACTGAATTATCGGCTGCTGTGTTTTTAACCAGTGCATCAGAAATCCTAGTAAAAAAATATTTTTACATACATACCTAATTTAATAAGTATTAGGTATAAATAAAGCTTATATGAGTAACACTAATACTTTTTTGACGAAGCTATATATTTTACAACACAGCCTAAGCACAAGTTTTAAAAGGTTGTTTTTTTAGCTTACATAATGTAGTAAATAAAAGCATTTAAACCTTTATGAATAATTATATACTATAATATATATACTAGAAAAATATATTTAAAAAAAATTACCTTTGAGGTAGAGCTGATTGTATTAATAAAGTCTGGCTACTGATAATATTATTTTCCTTATATTTATAAGAAATCACTTCTAAGGATGTGATCTGAACAAAAAAATATGTTCTTTTTAATTGTGTTGATTTCCATTAATGTAATCCATTGTTCCCTTTGGGCATATATTAGGCAATCTATAATAAGTATTTGATATTTAATCAAAAAGCAAAAAAAAATTTCAATATGGTAAAACAAAAAAAAAATATCTACCAAATTTTAGGGAAAGGCAAAATTAACTTTATACATAGATATCAATATCTAAATAAATTTCAAAATTCTTTAAAGGCAATAAAAAATTAGTAATTTCATCTATCTACCTAATGTCTAATAAAAAAACAAATTAAAAAAACATAAAATCCTGTAATAAAACCAGGGACAAAATTCTTGTTTTATATTTTTTATAGCCTATCAATAGATGAATATGTTCAAAAAAATATTTAGATTTAAAAATATAAATATTTTGGTATTTTACGCACACGTTCACATTCAACTTTTTATTAGGTTGATATCTATAAGATCCCCTATTCTATGTTTATGATCGGTACTTACATGTGAAAAGATCGGCTTGAATCGCCTTTTTATCATGATGCGGTATAAACGACACTAGTTTTTTTCTATCCTAGCAATTTAAAAAAAACACTAAAATGTGGTCTTTTTCCTTTTTTTAAACCAAAAATTAAAGAAAATACACGAATCCCGAATATAAACAAAAAGCCGTTTGACAAATGACACTACGCGTATGGCTCAGGCGCTTAAGCTCCGGTGTTGTTATTAAATATTAATAAGTTGTTATTAGAGTTAATAATTTTGTTTTTTTTTTTGCCTAAGGATATTATATTTATTCTTAAAATATGTTAATTGTAGTATTTATATTATTTGTTTTAAATTTTTCTATAAAATACAACACAAATAAGTTAAATTAACGTTATAATGGTTGTTAAAATATAGCTAAAAATTTCCTCCGTTGGAAATTTGCGTCCACTTGACAACAGAGAATCGGCAAATATGTTTGTAAACAAAACACCCCTCTTGCCCCTGTGCACATGTTGGACTCAAACAAAGTTGTTGTTTACTAATTCTAGCCTTTCAATGTTCTAAGTGTGGGTATTTCTAAACTAATAAGCATATTGTTTTTTTAAAATAAAATTCTATTTAAATATATATCATCACTCGTCAGTTAAGGCATCAACTTTTGTAATTCTGCAAATTACTTAAAATCTAAATACCAGGCCATAGATCAGGCTTAAATTTCCCGCCACACGCCACCCAAAATGCCCCTGTCTTTGTCAACAACGTTAATAAAGCTGTCAATAGAATTTCTGTCTGTTCATTAGATAACACGCGTTTCTCTATATTTGTGTTCTGTGGTTTAAAGAATCCAAATTAAAAATATTAAGTATTTTTAGTGTTAAGTGCAAATATAGTACGAAATAGTTTTGGTTTTTAAATGAATTTTACTCTTTTTTCTGCTTTATAATAAAGAATGCAATTAAGTTTCTGCTAATTATAAAAATTTATTATATCACTTTATTTTCTTCAACATATAATACTAAGCGTGTTTTTTCTTGTTCATTCATGTGCGGCAATACAGCACAGCCGACTTTACTCAAGCCGCGAAATAACAGTTGACAACGTCGCACACGTGGGAGATTCGGATCCGTTTTGGTGGATCCGTTTACGTTTTGAAAGCGCGGCTCTGCCGAGATGGACGTTCAATTTTAATTTTGCTTTATTTACAAATGATATTATTTCATTTATGTGATTGATTTATTGTTTCAAATATGTATAGGCGCCGGTAATAACTATATAAATGCGTTATAAGACTTTTTCCCCCATACTCTAGTCTTTTAGTTACATAAATTTCATCAACTAATAAATGAACAACTTTCTCAGACGGTGCTAAAGAAGTGGATACAATGTTTAAATAATTAGTGGTGTCGTCAGTTTTATTTAAGTCAGAATTTGGTGACATTAAAGCTAGAAGAAAGATACTGTAGGTACCTCTTGGTGGGTACATTAAAATAATATCTAAGCAATTCATATATGCAAGGGGATATAATATATAACATAAAAGACATTACTATAGTACTATAGTTGATGGGCAATAACGTTTTTGCTTTAAAATAAGTAAAGTTATTTGATCTATTAAAAGTATTACTCGATTACAAATGTCACTATCTTTTTCATCCTCTAAGTTGTGAGAATCAGAACATTCAAGTTTAAAGTATAGAAATATAGTTTTGTATCTCCAACAATTTTTACACTCCACAAGTCAAATATTAGAATTTTTTGGGAATAATTACTCATAAGATCTTAAAAATTTGTTATGAAATCAAGCTGCTCAGAGGCTTCATTGGCAAGTTCTTTATGTTTTTGTTGTTCGCTATTTCTTTCGTTTGGCCTTTTTCTAAGAAGAGGCACGGTTTTTGTTAAATATGCAGGTAAATTTGGAAACATTTGAGGCACTGCTAAGCAAACTAATCTTTCTTTAACTCTAATCTTAGTGAGTGTGCCATCAGGTAAAATCATCTTCACGAATAATATCATTCGGGTCAGCAGGGACTTAGCATGTGCAAAAGGCAAAAAAAAAATTCAATTAATTCCTATATATAAATAAAGCTAATAGATTTACCTATACTTACTAATACTATGGGTATTCCTTACCAGATTTTCTCCAAATATGTTTTTAAATAAAACAAAACCTAAATTTTTTATGTGAATAAAGCAATAACCTTGGCTGTTAGGCATAAGTTTCTAGTTTTAGTGGAACACAAGATATTCATAAAAAATCCCAAATCACACAGATATGAGCACAACACAAAAATCTTAAAAGTGATATGTAAAATAAACTTGAAAATCGATAAATAGCACAATGATCCACTTCACTCCACTCCACAAAGAAGCGTGCCGGCTGCACCTGTTTCTGTTTACAAACAAGGTGTTTGTCTTTATAACAATTTATCACTATTTTTCTTCATTCTTATTCATTCACTTTCCTTTCCGAAATTTTACTTAAAAACTCAAATTTAAAAGAGGAATTCAAACGATCCCCATTAAGACCCATGAGAACTGAAATGAAAACGGATCTGAAAGTCATGTTGCCGGTGCCGGTTATCCTTTCGCAACTTAAGTAAAGTCGGCTGTGACAGCAGCTTGATCTGTTTACATTTTATAATTTTTTTCAGGAAATTAGTGATTTTAGGGTGCAATAAATGTTAAAATTATTCTTAACTATTTCTTTCTTGAGTAAAGAAAATTATTGTGTGCCTAGACAAGTAAAAGTAGTGAGTTTTGTGCCCATTTGAGTTATAATTTTTGGTCAATAGCAACAAGTAAACATTCACGTGAATACCGTGAACGGAACGCCGTTGACAACTCAACCACCTTAGATTTCCTGAAGCAATTTAGTATGTCCGAAGAAGAGGAAATTGATGACATTATCAGTAAAAAATGTAAAGGGGATGTTAAGAAATTACCAATGTTGGTACCACAATGCAAGTGTCGGTGCATCTCAACGTCAGTATAAGAAATTTTTTTCAAATATTAAGGATAATATTATATAGATGTGTGCAGGTTGTAAAAAAAATCTTTAACAACTTATCACCGGCGTTAAGACTATGGAAAAAATGGAGAAACTTATGGTGCGAGTAAGTGGAATTGAACAAAAAATTGATGTTATTTCTAGCAAGATTAATACTGGGTCCATATCATATGCCCGAGTTGTAGATGAAACTAATTTACCAAAAAGAGTAAATACTAACTTGCCAAATGTAATTATTCAACCCAAGCATAAACAAGACTTCAAGAAAACGGATAAAGATTTGGAGCAAGCAATAAAGTCAGATAAAATTGTATTAGGGATTAAAAGTAAAAAGGAACTGCCAAATGGTAAGTTTATAATTAAATGTCCTACTCAGGGTGATATTTATTCTCTAAAAACTACAGCTAATAACCTCTTGGGTCGTAAGTATGACATTATTCAGACTAACCTAAAAAACCTAGAATTAAAATTCCAGGAGTCATTACAAATTGCAATGACTGTGGTGAGATAGGTCAAGTAATTAAAAAGCAGAATCCAATTATAACCAATGAAGATGATTTCATGGTTTTATACATTAAAATTTTTAAAACCAAAAATACCAAGACTTTATTCATTGAATTTTCACCAAGATTATTCCATATACTTATCCAAATCTCATCCATTGTTCTCTAAGAGACCAACATACAAAATTAACGAAAAACAAAGAAAAATACAAAGTTGACACACACACAAAGAGACCGTGACTTTGTGTTTTTCTTTGTTTTTCGTCAATTCCATATACTTGGTATGGTGAACCAGAAACTTTATATTGGATGGGAAAGACATACCATTTTTGAAGGCATTAGTGTTTTAAAATGCTACAATTGTCATCAATTTAAGCACAAGACTGGTGAGTGCAAGAATAGTAATCTGTGCTATAAGTGCTCATCTGATCAACAGGAGAAAACTGTTATATCCTTAGCAAAAGGTGTGTGAACTGTCAACTTAGCAATACCAATTATGCAACTAATTATGATGTAAACCACCAACCAAATGATCCCAGCTGCCCGAGCTATAAGTACCAAGTAGAGGTGGCCAAATCCAGAATCTATTATGGATTTGGTCATTGGATTGGTTCCACTAGGGTGGAGCGAGGCATTTTCGCTCGCCTTCACAGATTTCCTACAAAAAAATTAAAAGAAATGTTTTAATAAAATTCATGGGTCATCTTTGTCCACGTCATCCAAATGTGCCAATATACAATGAACAATTCAAATAGTATAGTAAACCCATTATATAAGGCAGGTGATAGGGAAATCATAGACCAATAAGTGTGATTTCTAATATTGCAAAAGTATTTAAGAAATGTCTTAAAGTCGATTTAATTAGGTTTCTTAATTCAAATAAGACACTATCATCAAATCAATATGGTTTTAGGCAGAGTCTAAGCACGTCTGATGCTATGTACAAGCTAACAAGCACAGTTGTTGCTTTCTTTGATAAAGGCAAAAAGTGTATAAGTAATAAAAGTGGTTAAGGCATTTGACACTGTCTCCCATCCGGTACTCCTTCAAATTGTGGAATAGTATGGGATCAGGGGGATAGCGTTGGATGTCCTTAATAATTATTTACTGGACCATGCACAGAGTGTCAGGTTAGAAAACACATTAAGTGATCCGCTTGTCATGCAGTATCGGGTTCCGGAGGGAACTGTGATAGGATATGTGCTTTTTAATATCTATGTAAATAATTTGTTTGATGCTGGAATGGATAGAACAATTATTGCCTATGCAGAGGACACGGTAACTACTTTTTCTGGAGAGTCGTTTGACGCTGTAAAAGAAAAAGTTCGATTTTATAAAGATAAAAAATAATTTGTATAGTCTTAAACTTACAGTTAAAATGATAAAATCAATGTATGTTCCCTTTTTAATTACTAAAGCAAACAAGCCAGAGTTTCATAAAATAGTTTTTAATGAAGGTGGAGAAATTTTAAAACAATGTCAATAAAATATTTGGGGATAATAATTGACTCACATCTTAAAAGAGATCTTCATGTGCAATATATAACAAAAAAATGCGATATTTAATTTATAAATTTTACATCTTGAAAGAGATATTAAATAAAAAACTCTTGATAATGGTTCATAAAACTCTGGTTAAGTCCATCTTAAGATATGGTATTTTGGTATGGGGAGGAATGTATACAAGTAGCTTTTAGCTACTTTAAATAATTCAAAATTATATAGCTAAAATACTCTTAAAGAAACCTAGACTATATTCGACTTCCCTACTCTACTCACCAGAGATTTGTGATACAAGATGTTTGTATATAATGGAGGTATGCAACTTTATATACTTAACTCTAAAAATAAAAAGTAATATTGTAAGACATAACTATCAGACCAGAATGTTAACGAGCCAAAGGTTGAACATACCTCCATCAAAAGTACAAACCAAAGGTTTGTCACTTATTTAGGTCCCAAACATAAGAAATGTCCCAACTAGAAAGAAATTTATTTTCTTACGTAAGACCAGTTAAGTACTATGTAAACACTATGTTTTTGTTTTTTATATTATTAGTAGATATATGTAAAAGAATAGGATCTTCTAATATATTTTAATATATGGTGTTGGTATGATAAAACAAATTTTATAACTTGTGTTATGTTTTATGTAGGAAAATTATGAATTATGTATTTTGGCAATTTTTTATAGCTATAGTACGGTTCCATTATTTAAAAAAGAATTATATTTATTTTAGAGTAAAAAGAATTAAAATATAGGTACTTAAATTTATTTGAGTAGATAACGATTAAATTGCACAAACATGCACAATACAGATGCGTTGTACCTAGGTGCATGTACAGTTACAAATTGTAGGGATAGTGTTAACATATTTATATTATATTTTGTTATTATGTACATATGTTTATATTTTTTGAATAAATTGAATTGAATTGAATTGTTTATCAAAAAAATATCCCCTCTGCCCCCTGTGTAGATGTTGCACTTAATCCAAAGCAGCCAATGTTTATTCATGTGTATTCAATAATCTAAGCGTAATGCCTTAGAGACCCACTCGCTGGGGAGTTTGGATATTTTTTATTATTACAATGCAAATCTAATAGTGCTAATCGATGGGCTGATACCAACATCTGGGTGGCTTGCCCGATGAGTTTTATAGTAATATTTAAAAAAAAAACGCCTTTATTCTTGACCATAGCAATTACGCTTCCTTGCGGCAGAGATAGGAATTTAACAATTATTTCTAGCATTTTATTTTTTCCACATTTGTTAACAGTTTTTTCCCCCAAAGATTCCTGAATTATTAAAAATAACGCCATAAATGCAACATCGTATAGACAAGATAAAAATTCTTATATGGCCGGACTATTCCACTCAAATGAAAGGCAATAGATTTTCGTTGATGGAAACTATATTCATGGTGGCATATAATATGTATGGATGTTTATTCAAGTTATAATTAGGCATTAGATTGGGCTGTTCTAAGGAGTAATATTTAGATACTCTAAGATATTTATAGGTTTCTATTTTATCAGGTTCTTAAAATTTAGCAATGTCGATTTTAGAGGCTGGACGCATGCGAGTCTGCCACATTGATGACGCAGCGTCGGCGAGAGAGAGGCGTCGTTCGCACCCTTAGTGTGCGATCGTCAATAAAAGCGGGAACATGCTCTGTGAGCTCCGTGGCTCGACAGAAGAGGACGATGAGGACGTTGCCTTGATAAACGGTGCGCGATCCGCGTTTAGGGACAATACACACCAAATATATAATTTGTTTTTTCAAATCTGTAAAGTAAATTGGTAACTTTATATGGTGTAGTTATCAATTTAATCCGCCAAAAGTGGCGGCACAAGCTTCGGTTCTTTTGCGGGTATTGCATATAGTGTTACAAGGGACCAATCATTTAGTAGGTTTAAAAATGGCATTATATAATTTGACTGCTCGGACGGCTATTGCCGTTGAAGATGTGTTAATTTTAATGGAGAACCTAACAGATAATATAACTAATGCCACCGTGGCCGTGCCTCATTATCCAAGTGGTTATACTCTTCCTCAAATAATAATAGCCTCCATAGTTGTAACCTTTCTTATGATAGTTGTCGTCGTTGGAAATATGCTAGTTATTATAGCGATAGCGACAGAGAAGGCATTGAAAAATATTCAAAACTGGTTTATCGCCTCTCTCGCAGTATCAGACTTTTTTTTAGGTTTAGTAATAATGCCTTTTTCGCTTGCTAATGAACTTATGGGTTATTGGATTTTTGGCTCTTGGTGGTGTGATATACATTCCGCAATGGATGTTTTATTAAGCACTGCTTCGATTATGAATTTGTGCCTAATATCATTGGATAGATACTGGAGTATAACTCAAGCTGTAGAATATCTCAAAAAAAGAACTCCTATGAGAGCCATTGTTATGATTGGAGCTGTATGGATATTATCCGGTTTAATTTGTATCCCGCCGCTGTTGGGTTGGAAAGTCAAAAGAACTGCGGATGTTCAGTATCCACAATGCCAGGTATCTATCTTATTTTCCCATATATTTTAATTATTTAAGTAGTTTGTCAAATTGTCTTATTTTTCCTAGGATCTAGTCTTTAAACCTGCTAATCAATAGGAAAAAAAAATTATAAACCTAATATAAAAATTAGGTCAAATAGAAACGGAAATATACAGGGTAATATTAAATATCAGGTCAGTACTAAACGAACCAGCATATTTTAATTTAAGTATTGACAATGTTTTGAACATAATTTGGAAAATACAAACAAAAGTTAACACTATGTATCCTTAAATTAAAGTCGTTTAGGACACATTAATACAAACTCCAGGTCATACAAATGAGCAGGGAATAACCTTCTTCAGTATCTACATGATCTTTAGTAATACCACGTGAAAATATATTGATAATATCGTTAACATTCACAAACACACACACCTTTTCACACACCAAGATCTCTTCATCCTCATTCTAATACCCGGCAAGTTTCAACTTTAAGATTGTTTAATGAAACGGCTTTTTATTTTAACAGAAAAATGTTTATTTTTTATTTATTTACTTAAAACACCCAAGAGTTTTCTAGATTAACAGATCAAGTGACCTCTTTTTTCAATCAATAATAAAGGATGCGGGTTGATGCACCTCACTGTAAAACTGGATTTTGGGGGATAGCGAAGTATCTTCCTCAATAGTAATAAATTAAGCTGGATTAATAGTAGTTTCCAATAACTCTAAATATATTTTACCTGTTAAATTTCGATTAACGTATCATCGATCTCTTCTTAATAACATCCCAGGAACATGGAACTATTGTTTTGGAATAATATCTATATAATCCTTGTCGCATTCAATAAGTAACATGAAATTAAATTAGGATTTACTTGTGTTCTGCATATTCCGTAAAATTTCTTAGAAATATATTTTAAATAAAGAAACCTATATATAGAAAAGTAATCTCTATCAATCTTAGCAATCTTAGGTTGTATATTATTATTCATTAAAGGAATGCTGTTGGTATCGGTTATTACTATATAATTAAATAATAATAATAATGATAGTTTAAAGGCGAGATTCAGCACACAGATTCAAATATGTAAATGCCTGTTCTTCCATCTAACCTAATTATCTATACTATACTAAGAACATATCAAAATAGGAATAATATAAACGCTATGAATTATAAAAGAGTACATCAACCAGCAAAAAAGAAGAAATTCTGACAGCATATACGCTTACATAAGGAAAAAGAAACAAATTCAACCCCACAAACAAAAGATACAGTCTGTTATATATATGTACATTATAATAAAGTCTGTTGCATCAATTGTTTTTGTTATCATCATCGGAATAGAGAAAAAAAAGTAAAAAAAAGAAACACCCACTAAATTATACTTTATTGTTCCTGCAGTAATTTCTTAGAAATGTATTTTTTAAAAGAGTATAAGCTAAAATTGCTTTCGATATTAGTTTGGCAGCTATTTATAATTTTTAAAATTTGATAAGAAAATGATCTTTTATAAGTTTCCGTTGAGTGAAGCGGAGTGTTAACCTTCCTTTATACCGGGTATTAATATTGTGAACATCTGTGCGAAATTTTATTTTATTATATAAGTAAGGTGGAGATCTTAAATTAATTATTTTAAAAAGCATTGAACATGCGTGAAAAATCTTTCTATTGTGCATAGTCAACCACCTGGATCTGAATTCTACTCTCTTAAGTTCTCAAGCATGGACCATACACTGCATCGAAAAGATCAGCGAATCACACAGTAGAAGTTTTGTTTTTCTATTTAAAACGTAACAATGTGGATAAATATTTTTAAGGTTTAAAAATCCTTTTTGAATACATCAATTTACGTGCTGCGTGAATCGCAGGCCACTATCCAGAATCTAAGCCAAGCTCTTACAGTGCTCGACGTGTTTTATAGGCTCGTTATTGATATGAATTAAGTCTCTATAATACTGTAAAAAATTTATTCATAAAATATAAAATAAGTCATAAAATTTAATTGTAAGCAATGATTTTTAGAAAACTCGTAAATATTAGTACGGTCATAATTAATGGCAGCCACTGCTTGGGAACTTTCACCCCGTTCAAATAAGATATATATTTGAGTATCATCAGCATAATAGTGCTGCTTAGATAATATGAATATTTTTGCTATGTTTAATACATAAATTGAAAAAAAGATTGGCCTAAGGATTGAGCCCTTGGGCCAATGGATAATATATTTTATTTAGATATACTGTATGGTATTTGCGACTAATAATTTAAGTTGACTTAAACGGAAGTTTCAGAATGGTGGCTGACATTTGTACTCCCAAATGATACATATTGGAAAATATTTAAATCATCCTGAATTAAAAGTTTACTTTTATTATGTTTTCAAGTTGCTTTCTTATTGAATCTGTAATTTTTATAATAAAATTGCCTTTCAGTAATTGTTTTTATTTATAAGGTGAAGAGTTTTGGTTTTTCCTTTTTAGTCTATTTCAAATTTTTTTCTTCTATTTTAGTTAGTTTTTTTTAAGTTTGGGGCTAAGACCTTGTTATTAAAAGTTCTTAAAAGTGTGTTTTGAACATTTTTTCATAATTCAAAATAGTTTATTATCGTAATATTCTTTGAAACGTTATATTCCTGATAACTATATTTGTAAAAAAGATGGTAATATGCATCTAGATCTCAAATAAACCTGTTTGAATTTAATTAAGAAAACCCTATTTCTTATAATATGGTCAATATTGGTATTTCAATTATTATTACCACTTATTTATATATATTTAGACACATTTTATGCCATTACTATTACTAACCTCAATTGGCAAGGTGGTTGGATTTTAGTAAAGTTGCATGTATGTACTTATTTTCTTATTGGTTGGTTAAACTGTTAATTTCCTATATGACACTTATAGTCGACTACAAGTTTTTAGGGTAGTGATACCTGCCGTTTTTATTATAAATGTGTAAAGTTTATAATAAAAACAAGTATAAGAATAAAATAGTATAACATTTTTATATAAATGCAAAATAAATGATTTAATACCAAAATGTTTAGAATTACATACATCATACAAAAATAATAAAACACATAAAATCTTAGAGAGAGCAAAAAGCGTTATTAAGAGAAAGAATTCAATTTCATAGATATAATTGAATCAATTTAAATAATGAAATACAAAAATTAAAAAATTACTTATTTAATTTAGTTAATCAAGATGATGTTCTTGTTCTTCTTATGCTTCTGTATAAATAAGAGTTATTTAAATAATTTTAAAAAACAAATTCAAATAAATAAAATAAATCTACTTTATAAGGAAAATATATATCCAGAACTCTTAAACACAAATAATAATGATTTTATAAATAAAACTGACTGTTATTAATTTGTCAGATAGAGTTTAATCTGATACAGAAAAACTTTTTCTTTCTAAAGGTCTCAATTACTCTAAAAATTCTGCCTAAATTAAATATCATTTCACCTAAAGAAAACTCAACGAAAGACGTACCAACAAGATGAATTTAGAATTAGGATAAAGATAGAAATTGAAAAACCAAATCAAATTTTTAAACAAATCAAAAACAAAATTTAAACTCATTATAATTAAAAGCTTTAAAGACATTATTTAAAATTAATCCAATAACACTACTAAAATACCTCCAGCCGATAAAGGTAATGCTACTGTACTTTTAAATATTAACACTTGAAATAAATGAAACTAAATTAAATTTATTAATTAATGATGGTAATTATTCTATATTATCTAAAGTTATTACAGAAAAAATTGAAAGACAAATTTATAATTTACTTAAAAAACATCAAAACCAACATTCTGATATTGATAGATTTAAATTAACTCCACATAATAGTAAAAAAATGTGGTGTTTTTTATGGTTTACCAAAAATACATAAAAATAAGTTCCTTTAAGACCTATAGTTAGTAGCATACATTCACCTATTGCAAGATATCTTTTAAATACCTTAACTACAAACATTAAAAATTCTTTCTTACATTAAAAATTTTCAACAGTGTTTAGAAAAACTTTGAATATTGTTAAAAATAAATTAGAAAATAATAATAATTTAGAGGAAAAATTTAGCAGAACGTACAACTAAGCGTTAGTTCAATTTTAGAACTTTTAACCTATTGTGTAAAAACTACTTATTTCCAATACAATAATGTATAAAATACTCTTTCACCAATTTTAAATAATATATTTATGGAAAATTTTGAATTTGAAATTATTAATACATTTGATAAAAAACCTAAAATATGGTGGCGATATATTGATGATATTTTTTTAATATATCACCATAACGAAATAGATATTATAAATTTTTTAAAAAACATTAACTCCAAAGAATCTACTATAAAATTTTCTCTTGAAAGGGAGGCTGATGGTCAGCTTCCTTTTCTTGATGTTTTAATTAAAAAAGATTTACACAATTTTGAAACTAGAATTTACCGTAAACCAACTCATACTAATAGATATCTTAATTTTAATTCTAATCATCCAATAATGGTAAAAAGAGGAGTGGTAAAAAGTTTATATGATCGTGCAAACATTATTTGTGATAATCAATATTTAGAGAGTTTGATAATCCACGTATAAAATTAAGTCAACCAATTATTACGATAAATCTTATTTTACCATTTATTCTAGGTCTTTCCAATTAGATAAAAAGAATTGCTAAAAAAATTAATATCAGAACTATTATTAAATCACAAAATGCATTACGATATTTATTAACAAAAAGTAAACCTTTTAATGAAAATGAATTTAACAAATATGTAATATATAAAATTTCTTGTACTTGTGGTAAATTTTACATAGGTAAAAGTGGTAAAACCTGTAGACCATTACCAAAAAGAATTAATGAACATAAATCTTACATTAAAAAACAATGATTTTTAAAAATTCAAAATTACACAACATGCATTCGACAGTAACCATAGAATAAACTGAAATGCTTCCTCAATTTTAGCAAAGGAACCATTTTCAAAATTACGTAAACTAAAGGAAAGTGCATTTATAATGTTAAATGAGGATAAATAATTAGCTACTTGTTCGGTTGATTTTAATTATACATGGATTCCTTTGCTCAAAAGAGAGGTAGAATAGGGAATTCTCAAATTTAATTAATAGTTTAAAATATTTGATAATCATATATTTTCTATCATTAAATTACATTAAGATCACACCCCTTTAATTTTAAAAAAGTAACCTTTGAATTTGTTGTTGTAATTGTTGTCTTTCAAAACAGTTTGTCAAACTATTAATAAACCGTAAAATTATATAAAAAAGTATCTAAAGTATTGTCGAATTAGGAAGGAGTTTTCAAGGAAGTATTATATAGCAGAAAAATTTGAAAGATAAGAATATTTTGTTCATATTTTTAATTAAATTTAATTTAATTTTATTTTAATTATCTTGATAACGGTAGTAGATATAACTACCAAAACGTTGGTTCAAATTAGGTATTTTTTAAAAAGTAGGTCTTCTCGTTGTTTTTATCGTTTTTTAATTTCAATATTCATTACTATTATTCAATATACATTACTAAGTTAGGTAGGATATTGAAAAGAAGAAACGAGCTCAGAGATTAATAGATTAAACCTCAGCTCCTAGGTGTATAAAAAAAATCTAATTTACCTCAAATAAATTATTGTATTTAAAACTTATTAAACTTAAATTAAATAAAGTATATCGCACGGTATCATTATAGATTTAAGTTTATACTAGTTTAGGACTATGAATATCCTTTTTTTGATGCTCTTCCTTATATTGCAATACCAAATTTAGTTATTAAGTATATAAGGGGAGTAGCAGTCTTACACAGTTATGTAGGTGCAATAGTTATTATACTTTACTAGTATTATATGATGAAATTTAACTTGCTTAACCAAATTTCACTGAAATACATTTCAGCTCAATTTGCATTTAATTTTTAAACACTTTCAAAAACTTTGTGTTAACTTCAAGTACAATTTCGTGGTTGTTTAAAACGATGCAATTCGAAAAATTATTAAAACCTATAAAAATAGTATGTAATACTTGGTCTTTTTGTTAATTAAAACCATTTTCTACTTTGATAATATAATTTAAAATTATTTTGAGCATGGTTTGAGACCAAATTTTCCCGTTCAAAGTCCTTTTTATAAGTCTTCAAATCTTTTTTATGAATTCAATAATTGTAAATGATTAGCATATACATATATTATCCAAGTGCAGGTTAAAGTTAATGTCTTTGTCAAAGATGACTCCTATAATGATAGATAAATAAATAAATAATATCTTTATTTAGCAAAAAAGCTAGATTCAATAAAGACATAAATGAAAAATCAAGTAAAAGTATAAGTTGGCCATAACTCTACCAGGACACTCCGGTTTGTCCATCGATGGTCTCGGTAATCCAGAAACAGGATCCTAGTTCCAGAAATATCCTGTCAGAGGTAGACCATAAATTAAAACTAAACATTATTTCCTTGCCCTAGTTATTACAAGCACAGTTATGTTGATGTTGATGTTGCCTTGCCTTATAATAATAAAAATAATGTCGACTCAGGTTGATCGAGTTAGTTCGGTTGCAAGCAGCCGATGACACACATTTGGAACTTGGTTGACCTTGCTGACCAGACACATTGGCCCACCCGTGTAACACTTAGAAACGCTTCGGTAGTTCCAAGAAGCTGTAACCAGTATCGAGGTTGGCCCAGAAATGCCCAGTCAACAAAGTTTACAAATATAATCGGGGAGCATCTGACGTTTTAATTTAAAAATAAACAAATAGACGTTATACATAATTCTTTGATGTACAGATAACATATCTAGGACACCCAACATAGAGACAATAGGCGTGTAACGATTACAATTTAGAGTCAGCATAGCTCTATTTTAAATTCATTCCAGTTGGTCAATTCTACACTATGGCAAGTTAAATAATAATGTTAAACAGAACCGTAAATGAGGAAGAACAATGGCGTTGTAAAATTTTAAATTGATGTATATTGACAATTTTTTTTCCAACTCTTGTCATAAATCCAACTTTTTTTGAAAATTTTCTCGTTACATAATCTGCATGAGTATGGAAATTCAAATTGGCATGGAACATTTTTCCTAAATATTGAATTCTTTTATCATATAAAATACTTTCTCCATTCACAAAAATCTGTACATTGCCCCTGTCTATAGAACCTAATCTAGATCTCTTGCCAAATATACAAAACTTGGATTTACCTGCATTTAAACTTAGTTTATTTCTACAAAGCCAGATGAATAAGTTATGAGTTCAATGTTCATGACCTGTTGCAGATGATGAATGTCTTTACCTATCACATATAACATTGTATCGTCCGCAAACAACACCACATTACACCCCCGCACTACCTCCACTATATCGTTAATATACAATAAAAATAGCAAGAGGCTCAAGACCGTTCCCTGCGGTACACCATGCTTTACATTAACACTTTCAAATGAACTATTTTTATACATGACTCGCTGAACTCCACCACGTAGATAAGATTGAAACCACTTCAAAACATTATGTTCAAGGCCTAACCGTTCTAATTTCCTAATTAAAATTTCTCTACTCACGGTTCCAAACCCTCTCTTAAAATCCAAAAACACAGCAAGTACTAGATTATCAGAGTCAAGGGCCGGAGAAAATTATCAACTATATTAATAATGACAGACTCACATGAATCATTCTCACGGAACCCCGATTGGTTAGGTAAAACTATTTTATTTATATTATAATGTTCGAGTAGCTGTTCCTTAACACATACTTTAAGGAACTTCTCATAAATAGGTATGGTGTTAATTGGCCGAAATTTATTACAAATTTAGTCTTTTGCACTTTTGAAACAGGAACAACAGTAGAACGTTTTCAGGCTTGCGGAAAAATCTCAGTGCTTAAGGATGTATTGATAATGTCTAAAAGACGCTCACCTACAACATACGCAACATCGCAAAGAACCTGCTTAGAAATGCTACTCTCCCCACTACCGACGTTTTTTAGATTTTTAAGTATTTCCTTCATTTTAGTCATAGAAAGTTTATTAAATTATGTCAAGGTATTCTGGACTGTAGGTAGTCTAATGAAATAAGTTTGCCCATTTGCTGCTGGTGGAATATCTTCAAAAATAAGATCAATACTATTCACGACATAATAGACAAACATAATGAGAGACTTTGTGCTAGAGCCTGTTGGTGTTTTTAAATTTGACTCATTTATTTTAACCTTTTGTGCAACTTACCAAAAGACGAAAATATACTCAATATCATCTATATAAAAGTTAATATATCATCTATATAAAAGGATAATAAGAGAGTTACTTTACAATACTGAAATTCTTTTTAAAAATTTTTCTTTATTAAGCTAAATGGTTACCGTGTTTACAAAAATTATCGCCATTTGTTCAATTAACATTTAATCTTTATAGGCGAATCTATGACTCTTTACAGCTTTTAAGCTTCGAACATAAAATCCTGGTATCTACAGACATTCTGGTATCATTCCTTAAAAAATCTTAATTTTTCACCTCTAGCAACGGTGTGTTTTTATCCTCCAATTGTCGAACATTCCAAATTTGGTCTTTTCTTCTAACATAGTAAAAAAATTATAGTTTTTTAAAATACGTCGGCTTTTTTAAAAGGCATATTTAGTAAGTATCTACAGACATTGTAGTATCGTCCCTTAAAAAATTATATTTTTTTACCCATAGCAACGGTTTTTTTTTACCCTCCAATTGTCGAATATACCGAATTTGGTCTTTTCTTCTAACATAGTTAAAAATTATAGTTTTTTAAAATACGTCGGCTTTTTCAAAAGACATATATTTACAGTAAGTTCTACAGACATTGTAGTATCATTACTTACAAAATTATATTTCTCCACCCCTAGCAACGGTGTTTTTTTACTCTCCAATTGTCGAACATACCAAGTTTGGACTCTTCTTTAATCATAGTAAAAAAATTATAGTTTTTTAAAATACGTCGGCTTTTTCAAAAGACGTATACAGTAAGTATCTACAGACATTGTAGTATCGTCCCTTAAAAAATTATATTTTTCCACCCCTAGCAACGGTGGTTTTTTACTCTCCAATTGTCGAACATACCAAGTTTGCACTCTTCTGTTATCATAGTTAAAAAATTCTAGTTTTTTAAAATACGTCGGCTTTTTCAACAGGCATATATAGTAAATATCTACAGACATTGTAGTATTATCCCTCAAAAAATCTTATTTTTTCACACCTAGCAACGGTGTTTTTCTACCCTCCAATTGTCGAATATACCGAATTTGGTCTCAATTATAGTTTTTTAAAATTCGTCGGCTTTCTCAAACTGTATATCTAATAAGTTAGTAGAGATATTGAGTTATCATCCCTAAAAAGATTTTCAAATTTCGACCACAACAACGTTGTCTTTTTGCTTTTTAAGAATTAAACGTCTTATATCAATTTTAAAATAATTTTTTTTCGATTAAATTTTACACAATTTTTTTAATTGTGCCGACATAACAAAACCAGTAAAACGGAATTTTTGCGTTGAGAAAATGCATCTAATGGATGTTATAATGCACCTAATTTTTTGCATATGTTGAGTAAACTATCAATTTCCATAAGATTGTTTTTTCCGACGAAGCAAGTTTTTTTTTATAGTTTTGTAAATAGGCAAAATTTTCGTTATTGGGCTCCATAAATTCCACACTGGAGTATGGAAAGCCACACACAATTTCCCAGGAAGTTAAACATATGGGCAGGAATTGTTCGCACGTCAACTGTGTGTCCCTATTTTATTGAGGGCGCACTTACCTCTGAAAAATATTTAGAGTTGCTTCAAAATCAGATAGTACCTAGTTTAATTGCACTTTATCCAAATGGTGAAAACCCATTTATACTAGCAGATTCGATATGTCTCCAACAGGATGGCGCCCTCCCATACTATTTGCGAACAGTACGAGATTACCTTACCAATATATTCCCAAATAGATGGATTGGAAGGGGAAATTTTATTGAATGGCCAGCAAGGTCGCCAGATTTAACCCCATTGGATTTTTATCCATGGTGTTATCTAAAATCTAAAGTTTATTTTGATAAACCTGAAAGTTTAGAAGAATTAAAAATTAGAATTAGATCCAAAATACAACAAATCCGGCCTCAAACAATAAGTAAAATATCACAAGAATTTGAATATCGATACTGTCAGGAACTGAATGGTCAATAATTTGAACATTTATTTTAATTTTTTTGTTTTGTTTTGTTTATAAACTGTTCCAAAAATTCATGGTTATTTATACAAAATTTAATCGTAAATTTCTTATTAAATGTTAAAGTTAGGTATAGGACATGGTGGTATACACAATATACTTAAAATTTTATACAGAATTAGAAAATAAAATAAAAAATGGGTGTTTCTATTTAAAAAAATTAAGTTCATAGTCGTAGCTCATTTTTAGTTCACCCTGTATACATGAATTCATCATTAAAAAAATCGCTCAATAAAATTCAAAGTGTACGAGCATTTTTTTTTCGAACACACCCCTGAATTTTAAAGGAATTTGTGCCAACTTGCGCGTCCTCGCTGTATACAGCTATTACAGCTACGCATACTACTATTCTAATAAAGTCTTTAAATAAATAATAAATGCACTAATCGTAATAAAACCTAAACTATTTTAAACTAAGCAGAACTGTCTACCTATCCTTAACAGCGGTGACGCAAACCTACCAAACAATAAAATTATAGACCAATATCGCTTAAACCTAAATTTTCAAAAATATTTTAGTCAATTCTAGTGAAACAGCTGGGAGATTATTTTGAGTCAAGTGGTTTGTTGCATACTCGGGGGCCTTGAAAGAGGTGAGCACGTGAGTGCGACCATTTGTCTCCAAGGCCTTCGACTGAGTTTTTCGCGAGATCCTGCTTAAAAAGAACTTTAAAAAAATTAAGTTCTATAGCTGTTGGTCAATAGCTGCCGATTGCTTAACAATTATCTTTGTGAAAGGAAGCAGGCCACTTGTTTTCAGGCGAGGTCTCGGAGGTGAGGACGGTGGCATATGGGGTTCCGCAGGAGTTTATATTGGGACCGCTTTTTCTGATATATGTGAATGACATCGGTTCTGCTCTATCACATATGAATCCTGTATTGTCCTGTATCTACTATTCTACCTGAATCTGAGAGATTTCCCACATATACCGGGACACTGTATAGACCCTGTATATTTACAACGTGGACCAATTAAACGTTTTCACCCCAGTTGTTTTTAATATTTTATAAGATAAAAAAAAAACACTCTTATTCTACAATTTTTGATTAGAGAGGGAACAATAAATTTATAATTTTCAACGCTCCAACTTGATCACCATCCTCCCAACCCAACCCCAAAATCTTAAATGAGTATGGGGATCGAGTACCACCTTATTTGAAAGGTCTTTAATTTCTACTACTAAACTATTTTAATTCTGTTCCTCAAGTTTAAAAAGTCTGCTGTTATTTTTTGCAATGGCCCAGCTTGTCAAAATTAATTTTAAAGTATGAATAATGAACATAATACAAATTGACTTAACTATATGATAAGCATTTAAGAATAAACCTAACTATCATTGTTACAAAAATTAAAAGCTGAACTACTATTATGTTTAATAACATTAAACTTATTACATAATGAACATAATAATATGTTCAAAGTGGCTCCCATTAACATTCGTACAGTGATAAAAGGAAATGCTCTTGCAAATCTGACTGACATCTAACTGATTTTAAGTGACCTCAAAGAAAAAAATCGCCACGGGAAGGATCTGGAGATCTCGCAGGCCGTTCGATAGGATTCCTACGTTCAATCGAATGGTCCCTGATGTCATTTAAAAATCGTTAAACAGGTGCTGCGTAATGATGTGGAGCACTGTTTTGTTGAAAAAAAAACCATTTTGTTTGGCCAAATTGTCATCTTCGGCGATTATCGCTCGCATTCTTGCAACAATATTTTCTTGGGGCAGAGCGAAATACATTTCTCCAGTCAGGCGGCCTGGTAAAAAAATTACCCGATTAATTTTTTGCCCAAGATACCAGCTCAGATATCAGTTTTTGCTGAATATTGAGTGTCGGCTTCTCTATACAAATGCGCATTTGAATCGCTCCAATATCTACAATGATGTCTATTAACCATACCATGTAAAAAAATAGTACTCATCTGAAAAATAAATATTATGTACAGAAAAAGTGGATTTCCAACACATTTTTTACTCATATCTTACACTCATATACTCTTATCTTACACTTTTTTGGGAAATTCAGATGATTTCCGGAAAATTCAGATAACTGCCTGATACTTAAGTTTTTATGCATATTAATGTGCCCTAGTAGAGCAATTTGGATTGTGTTTGCACTTGATTGGTATTACACTTGAATCGGATTGTACTTCTGGTTCATTACTATTACTTATTTACTAATTGTCTGACATAAGTATAATAGTGTGATTTAGATATGCCTAAATCGCACTAAATACTACTGAAATTACTTCTAAGTTTTTTTGGTTTCGCTGCGACATTCTTTATAAAGACTTTATTGACAGGATTAATAAATGATGTACTACGGCTAAAGCAAAGTTTATACGATAACATTGAAATGTCTTACCGAGATTTAAACCAAAATTAAATTTAAGAACATCAATTTCCATTGTTATGTTAATACAATATTATCATTTTATATATTTAAAAAAAAAAAACCCTTTTGACAAGCTGTCAAACTACGAGAATTAAAAACAGCCTTTTAAAGCTTAGAAAAATTAGAATAAAAAGATCTTTAAAATAAGATGCATTTAGACCCTCATCCTCATTTAACATTTCAGGGTTGACAGTAATCCCCGCGTAGGGGATGCACTTGGTGGATTAAAAACATTAAATTATTTTGTTTCTTTGGTAGTAAAAATTAACATATGCAAGCTGTTTAAATTTTTGAACAGAAATATCTTTAAGACTGGTGTTTTATACGATACTCATCACAGGAAAATTATTACAAGCTGTCACATTGCGAAAAACTAGCAGACGTTTTAAGCTCGGGGGGATAGAATTAGAATAGAGACCTTTAAAATAAGGTGCTATTCGACCCGTATTCCTATTTAAGTTATTAGGGCTGATACCCACCCCCGAGTAGGGGCTGAAGTTAGAGCGTTACGAATTATAAGTTTATATGCTCCCGTCGAATTAAAAACTTTTTTTTGTCTAATAAAGTACGTAAAAAAACTGGGGTGGAAAGTTTTCATTGGTACACGCTGTATAGTAAAATTTTGAATTTTGGGGATGCAATCAAAGTAAGAAAATAAATAGGCCTAAGATGTGTGAAAACCTTTATTGCATTGTCTATGTTTCGACATCATTGCATTCCTCATCAGGGCTGGGATTCTAAAATCACGACTCGATCTCGTGACGAGAAGGGTGCTTCTAAATTTCAATCGTCGGCTAAACTCGTTTTATTTGATTGATTTAGGTTTCTTGGTATATATTTGTTATTTCCCTAATATTTGATAAATGGAAACGTCAATTGTCTTTTCTCGTGATAAACACTAAGAATTTTCATTTAATTTGTTAATTTTTTTCGCCTCCATGTTTTTTATTTTAATATAATAATATGCCTATATTATTTCTTTAAAAGAAAAAAAATATTTTAAAACCACCACTATGGTTATGGGAAATAATAATTTAATTCATGGAAAATCACAAAAACTTATTGTGTTCATCCACTTTTGATTTTAATATGGCAACATGGGCGTAATCAATAAGACCTATAACACCAGGGAAATTAAATCTCTCCATAAATGTTAACTTATTAATTTGTCTCTCATCTCTTATATTTGGAAAATTAATGAATCGGTTAGCAAGGTTAGGCAATAATTATTTCAGTTATTTTATGGATCCAACGAGTTGCAGTAGTTTCCCTAATTCGAAATTTAAAATCTTGTCCAATGCTTCTTTGGTAACAATCTGTAGTATAAAATCTTGACATACTAAAACTGCCCATTCAATGGTAACTCTACTTCCTCTGCCTCTATTATTATTAACAGAAGGTTATGGAAAATAGGATCGAATTAGATCTATTAGTTGCGTTTAAGAAAGCTTCTTGATATACTAATGAAAACCCGGTATGACTATTGGTAAACAATCAATTAAACAAATACGTTTAAAAAAGGATGCTGACACAATATGCACGTATTAAAACAGGAAGAACCTATATCGTCTGGTGCATACGATATACCAAAGCGTGTCGTCGACAAATAAGTTTACAGTCCCCATGTTGATCTTTGAACATATAAGCCTTTCACCTTTAATTTAAAATTTTTATTAATTTTATAGTTTACTATCTGCTAGTATACTCTAAATTTTATTTTCGCTATATGATTTATGTTCTCTCAGAGTAATACCGTTGATTAAATATTTGAAAAGGTTCGCAATCCTGTATTAAAAAATGTACCCGTGTTGTTGTTTTCACACTGTACTTCTGGGCTAGCTTGTACTGCTCTTGACGATCTTTTGAATAGATCCTTTGTCGAGATTAGGCGCCTTCTTTTTATAATTCTAGGTCGCATCTAGGTGCTTGGACTTTTGACTCTCTCGGAGAATAGAAACCGACTGGTCAGGTTAAGGTTTGGTTGCTTTTATTTATGAGGTCTGGATGTGATGTTATTGGACGCGAGCCTGCGGGGCAGACCACGCCCCCTCAGACTACGGAAGCTTTGGCTAGTGAGAAAAGGTCGGGCGGAGGTGTAAACGTAACCGGTCCTTTACGGTGCTTTTTGGTAGTATTTTAGGATTTTGACGGTTGGATTGCGTTTTGAGTGAGGTTTATTTTTATGTGGTTTATAAGGATGGGAATTGGGATTTGAACACGTTAGAAAGAAAACGAACGGACACTGCGAGAACCTAGGCCTCGACTCCCAGCAGTAGTTTGATCGCCGGGTTTGTGTTTAATTTCTCAAGTTTTTCCATTAGATTGTCAAGTTTCTTTTCTAAGATCCCGTCAGGCAAACTTAAGAGGTTTAGAAGATTTGTGTTTTTGGTTGATAACTCGGGGCGTTTCATGTGTGATGATGTATTGCCTTGCTTTGGCTCCGCCCTCCTGTTATTAGGGTCCGCGTCGGTCTTTCTCAAGCTCTCAGCGAAGCTTTTTTTTTTGGTTGTTTATGTTTCTTATGTTAGGATTTTTCGGGCAGCGCCAGTAACTCGCCGGGTGGTCACCGCCGCAGTTGCAACACTCAGCCGGGGTTGCTCTGTTCTTTACACATTCTGAATAAAAGTGTTTATCCTTGCATTTGTGGCAACGCGGCTTTGCGTTGCAATTGCTCAGGACGTGACCATATTCCTGGCAGCGATGGCACTGCCCAATTTGCTTCCTGTTTGCAATAGTCTGAGTCCTTAAGCGCTCGACGCGGACCCTGATGCTTAAAATGTTATCAATCTCAAACACATTCTCTTGCTCTTTGGGTACACGGACCTCATCCGTGGGTCTACGTCGGCCTGGGCCGGTTTTGAACCAACCCAGTTCCTCCGGCTCAAACCCCATCACCCTCAGCTCTTCCTCGATCTCTTCTAGCTTGAAGTTTTGGTCAAGTCCTCGGAGTATCACGTTCAGCTTTCTGTCCTCTTCAAGGAAGAAAGAATGGAATTCCATTCCCTCTTCCTTGAGAAGTCCTGTTAGTTCACGATGGTCATTAGGAGTTTTGGGGAAGAGCGCTAGTCCCAGTCTATCTTTCTGCACTTTTACTAAGCTGATTTTCCTTTCACAAAATGTTTTGTATTTTGAGGCCCAGTTTTTTGTGTCCCTTAGCACTACTTTAGGCACTTTGTTGAAATTTGAAATGGGATCAGTGCTCCTCCCCTTTCCCGCTAAGGAAAGGTTGTTTAAGGGCATGTAAAGTGGATTTTTTTTTTAGTTTTGGAGTGGGATATTTAGCTTGGGAGTGGAGTTTTGGATAGGATCAGACGCTGACGATGTTGAGGGGACTGGCTCCCTATTTGTTGTTACTTCAGGGTAAACCGGTTCCGAGGCCAGCTCGTCTTCGTCTTGAGAAGGCGGAGACAGTCTCGCCTCTTCTCTGGTTCCTTTATTATTCTTTTGTTCTTTTTGGTTACCAACATTATCCAGACCCCCCTGTAACGTCAGTTGCTCTTTGAGTTTGGAATTTTGAGTGGTGAGGGTTTCGTTTTTAGTCAACATCGCCAGCACCATCAGATCTTGAACTTGAATCGTAAACTCGATACCATTCAAGTCCAAGATCTGATTATTGAGAGTATGGTTTTATGAGATCACCTTATTTATTTTGTAATGATATAGTTCTGCTCTCTCGGTAATCTGAGTTTTTGACTTTTAACTCTTGTATCTCGTTTGCGTAACTCTCAATTTTCAGATCCTTTCCCGAATTTTCTCCTCGAGTTTACGCACTCTTTCCTCATTTTGCCCAACTTCCGCGCTCTGGGGCGGCGCTTTGTCAGCTCCCAGGTCGGGGTTTGGAGTGATTTTGAGTGTTCTGGATAGTCTGGGGTCAGTACGGGATTTAGTTTGGGGTTTTAGGAACTTTGAAGAGTCGTCCGAAGTCTTACCCCGCTCTCTCTCTTGTCTGCTTGTTGTTCTCCTATGGTCTTCACTTTTAGTTGATCTATCCGTTGAGTACCCGTCCGATATGTCCATTTTTTGGTAGTCTTCAGTTTTTTTCCAGCGATGGTTGTGCCCCCCACTGACGATGGGCGACGAGTCGTAAAAAATGTACCCGGTCGATTATCGATTGCCGTTTAGTTTCGTTCACCGTGTAGTGCTGCCGAAGCGGCAAATCTGGGAATTATTCATTTAGGCTGCTTGGACTTTGCCTCTTTGAGTGAGGTTTTTAACAACGTTGCTACGCGGTCGTGTTGGTTATTTTTATAAGACATGCTGCCAACTATGTTTTTATTTTTTTTAACATACAACAAACACACTGGTGTCATTTACGTGGTCGAGTGATCAGTGATATACTTAAGGGTGGAAGCATGTTAGAGTTTCTGACAACTTAAATTTTATTAACAAATAGTTAATTACTTACCAAAATATATTTTTGAGAAAAAATTAATAAAAAAATATATAAAAAGCAATTATTTACAAAATTACCAACAAATTTTATTACAAGTTATAATTCCAACAATAAACATGATGTTTTCTACATTTTGTGTTTAAGAAATTCAAGTTTTTAAATAAAAAGCCTGTTGCACTTAATTTACTAAAAACTAATGTACAAAAAATATGTAGGACAAATTTTAAGATATAAGTAGGTTTCGCGTAAATCTTTAAAAAACAATTGAAATAGTTCATAAGACTAAAAAACGATATTTACGTAATATAACTTGTTAGTCAATAATTTTTTGTAAGAAGTAATAACCCATTTTGTCATATGATTCAATATCTGAAAAACTGTCCAGCGTAGTAAGATCTGTAAAGTGCACCTTTTTTGGATGAAAAATAAATAAAATAAAATTAAAAACAATAAAGTTATAGGGGTTTTCAATTAAAATGTTAATAGTGAATAATACACTTGATAAGATAAGCAGTATGGATTTCGGAAACGGTAGAAGATACGAGGTGGTATAATTAGACGAAAGTTGCGCAATATAGTTTCCTTTTATAATGAAATATTATAAATACTTCCTAACTTTTTTAAAACTTCCTAAGTTTTGGGAAAAACTGAAATTTAGCAAAATCGTTTTAATTTCTTTCTGGCGTTATTTGAAAATATACGTTGCATGCGTAAAGTAGCGGATAAATTCAATAAAAATGAAATGGACCGTTTAAAAATACCCGAACCCGTCGATTTTAATATTTGGTTTAGAATTTTTCAACGTGGAAATTAAATATACAGGGTGATGAAAAAAAAGATATGACATCATCAATATGCTTTTTAAATGGAAACCACTTTTTTTAAATGGAGAAAAATGCACACACATTTTTTAAATGGAGGGGAGTTAAATCTGGTGATCTGGGTGGCCATTCAAGAAACCGTCGTCTATACAACCTCTGCAACGATTTGGAAAAACTTCATCTAGATAATTGCGAACGGGTAAAGAATAGTGTGAAAAAAAAGATCAAGTTGGTGCATGTCGGGTTCTTCCAAATCTGGATACAAAGTTATCAGAGCGGGGTTAAGATCATTTTAAAGAAAGTCCAAATACCTCTCATCAGTGAAAGTGTCATCAAAAAAGTAAGGTCCTAAAACTCTTCCTTTCACTATACCGCACCACACATTGACTTTTTGAGGGAGTTGTGTATGACATTCTGTGAACCAATGAGGATTTGTCGCCCAGTATCGTCAATTCACATGACCGTTTAGAGTAGACGTTGCTTCAATATATAATAAATAATATATAATATATACAATGTAGAACATATATAATATATTTAAATATAATGGCTTGAATAAATAAGATAGGTATTTAAATTTCATAAGTTTTACCCCTATAAACTGCAAATACTGCAAGAGGTTAAAATTAGTCCAAGTAAAGAATTTATTTAAGTAATAAAAAGAATAGATTATATTCTTTTCGCTTAAGGAACACCGATTTTAATTATTTCTGGGGAACTTAAGTTGTTATTTAGGTACTTTAGTATATTGCTTTCTTGAGGATAAATAACTTTAAACGACTTCCAAAACAATGCTTCTTATTCCCCAATGTTCAAGAACATCAAGGAGGTTTTGGTAAGACCGTGTCGAAAGCCTTAACAAGGTCCATAAAGACCACTATCACCTTTTCATTATTGCCAAGGCCTTTGGCGATCTCTGAGGTCAGCCACTCTTTAGCATTGGTGGTCCCTCTTCCTTCTAAAAATCTATAGTTTCTTGACAATAAGATTTTAGCATGCTTAAAAAATATATCAGTCTATCTTTTAATGATTTTTCAAATATTTTGGCTAGATTATTAACTAGGCTAATTGATTAACAATTTAGACATTTTAATTCGTAATTCGGCCCTATGAATTTGAGTTATTAAGAAAACTTTAAAGTGTTAAATTAGCTAATTTTCTGTTTTAAAGATTGGATTAAGTATGTGTTGTAAGGGCAAAACAATAAAAGGGTGACTTATTATTATCCTGCTAATTATCCGTCTATCCCTGGACTACTATCTGATTTTAATGATGATATATATGATATAAGTTCTTTAAATGACACTAGTTTTAAAAACATAGAAAAGTTGGGACTTTGGTTTGGGTCTAATCTATGTATAAGCAAGGGCACTTTTATTTCTTTACGTACTAATATCCACAAAGTATTTGTTGCAAATGTTTGCCATCACCAGAGGATCGTTAAAAGGTTGGTCTTGTTCATTCTTAACAAACAATGTATTGCTTTTTTGCCCTTGCCTCCACCAGTTATATTATTTATGATTTAATATACTTTTATTTATTTTGTTTTTGTACAATATATACTTTGTTATATTTATTAGTTTATTCAAATGATTTCTATAAGCTTTGTAAGTGTTATGTAATTCATGAACGTAATGTTTAAGTCATTAATTTTTCTTTTGGTATATTTATCTGTTTATTTGTTAAAAGAGAATTATAAGTTTTATGTTGCCATATAATGACCATAATTGCATAGTGATCTGTAAAGTATGTAGTATGTAAGAGTTCATTTGTCGTGCTGGTATTGATAAAAAAATGGTCTAAGCAGTAGTCTGAGTCATATCTAGTTGTTAGTTTAATATAGGGCAAAAAAACATAATTTAACATGAGACAGATATATTCATTTACTGTACTGCTATTTACGTCTTTTAAGTCAATATTTTTATCGACTGTAAAAATTTCTATATTATTTTGCAATATGTTTTCAAAAAACGCCTGTAAATCTTCAAATAATAAATTAGTATTTCAGTTTGGAGATCTATACAGTAAATTTATCCCGTGTTTTAATATAGTAAATATTATTCTGCTTATCATTATTTTTATCTAACTAATTAATTTATCTAACTTATGGTGATTGGCAACAAGATTTAGCAGATTTTTAATTAGAAGTAAGAGCGCATCATTACTATTAAAATCCCTCCCTTATGGTATATGCTATAACCTTCAATATTAAAGCATTCAGAAAATGTTAATTCAAAACACTCAGTAAAATATCCTGAACTATACTGAATCCTGACTAGTTATTAGTTAATTAATAAATTGATTTAAGATTTTCTTAAATAAATAAAAGGAAGAAAACCAGAAAGTAGCTCTCATAGAAAATTGAGAAACAATTTTTGTAAGACCTCGGCTTAGTTTTTGTAGATAATAAAATGAATAATTTTTGGTAAGGTTTATAGTTAGATTTTTTTTAAGATTTGCTAATAAAGTTTTGAGTTTCCCATTTTCGCAATTTTTTTATTATAAATCAGAGTCTTAATTAATAACTGTAAATATTTGTCAATTTGCCATGGACATAGGTTAAGTATGTCTATTTTTTTTATTTTATCTAATTATATCTTATAAATTGTATTATAAATATTACAAATTAATCAAATGATTTTATTGTTTTGACATAAATTTAAAAAATGGTCTGATGATCTTATTAGAGAAAATACATTATTTGATTTAGTAATTTTTATTGATTTGAAATATATCTTTGTTATCTCTCACTTCTGATTTATCCTTTTTCAAACTATACTCACAATTGTTTTCATATTTCGTTTTCTCTATTAATATTTTTGCGAAATATCCAGAAACATTAAATTAGAACACACTGCCAAACTTGCGGTTTTATTTGAATTATTCGATATTTTTAGATTGGAAGAAGTGAAACTACTTATGTTGCTTATAAATGCAATTACGCAATAACAATAAGTTACATTTTTATTGGCTTCAATATCTGAAATTAAACCTTCACTGGTCTGACTGTCATTCAATTGTGAAAAGTTTTGGAGATATTATTCTTATTACAGAACATAAATTCTCTAGATCTTGATTAAGGTGTCTATATAGTTATAATATCTATTATAGTTAAAACTTATTCACAATGAAAGGAGTTTGTCAAATATTTAAGTAAAAACAACAACTGAATTAAGGATATAAATAAATCTTTAAATGCAGTAAATATTTTCTTTTTACTGTTTTTAAATACTTCAGTTGGGCTAAAATAGTTAAGACCAAATTTACAAAAAATATGAACTTAAATCTAAATTATTTCAAACTATCCATGCACGATCCATGAATCTTTAACTACCTTAGTTGACTGGAATAAGTATAATTCATTTTTTATAAAACTACCTCTAAGGTACCGATCTAATACTCAATTACATAGTTTTAAATTTGCTTTTGTAAACCTATATTTTTTTAATTTTTTTAAATCAACTTAGATCAGAAATAAGCTATTTCAAAAATTATATCTTTGATATTATTACGAGTTTCGAAACTCCTTTTTTTGAAACTAATTAAACGAATGGCACTGCTCTATAAAGGCTAAGATATCTAAAAAAAATTAAACAAAATAGCTTGTATTAATTGGTTAAATTGAATTCAATATTTATAACATATTTGGTGAAAAATTGTATAATAAATGAACTTCTCTATTTAGTAAGAAAAAAATTAATTATATATAAACCTTTCCAAGATACCACATTTCTGTACAACATTTTTTCTTAGTAGTTTTGTTTAGTATGTTCATATGTAAATACCATTTTTCAAAAACTATTTTCGCATATCCATTATTTTTTAGCAGTGTGTTCCCCATAAAGTATCCTAAAGTATATTTCCACGGGTTTGAATCCACTCAAACGGTATTTGAGTTAGAACCTGAGACTTAAAAAAACTTACATTATTGTTTTTGTTTATTTTTATTATGAAGTTTTTTATAAACAACACAAAACACTTATAAACACTTATTTTAATTTGTTGCCAGCATAACTGTGTATATTATGCAAGCGAAGCAGCTTTTAACTACGCTACTAAAGAAAATAAATTAATGTTTATCACCCAAAATGTCCACAAAAAAATTAAATAATCTTTTGAAGTACACCTGTCAAAAACATTTACAGATATCAGCTCAAAGCGCCTGAGTTTTCCGGAGGGCAGATGATACAAAGCAGGCAAACAGTGACTGTCGGCACCACAGAACACAAATATATAGAGAAGTGGTGGTTGCATACAAACTAATAGAAATTATTCTGACAAATCAGCTAGCGTCCTCTCATTTGGCAACGGCAGTTTGACGTGCCTAATTGAACCAATCAAAATGGTGAAAGGCGTGGCCAAATTAAGACGGGAAATCAAATTTTATTTAATTTGACAATGCTATCATTTAATCGTAATAGCTAAAGCAAACGCCTACTCAAAAAGGTTACTTATTGAGAAAAGGGCCTTTTTGATTAGATGTTAGCATCAGATATTGATCAGAATAAAAATAAAACTTTTCAGCTTTATTTAACATATCTAAATGAGTTAATTTACTGCAATAATCTACGACAGTGTACTAACAATAGTGTACGACATATCACCAATTGGGCAAATGGAAATAAAACAATGTTTTTCTTTAATACATTTATAATTTAATTTTCCTGAAAAGAAATTACTTAAAATGATATACCTAATATACAATAATTTATTATAGTAGACACTATATAAATTAGAATTAATCTAAAAATGTCTGAAGTATTTTATTAGTACTGAACTACCCTAATTTTAAACAGGTTAGAAAAGTTTGTCAACATTTTTGTACTATTTTCTCATCATACATCTAAAGGCATTCTTATCAGGTTAATAATATCTTTATTTTATTATCACGCTTGCATTCATTGAAATGGAAAACAAACTCAAATGGTATAACAATGACAAATGATGTTCTATCAGTCAATGTCAACAACTGTCTGTCAGCTCCCTGTCACTTTTGTTCACTGCGACCGACGCGACGGTGTCGCCATCCCATTGTCGGGTACATTTGAAAGTACATTTTCGTGCATAAGGTTACGCTTCTCAAATATTCAATATTAATAGTTGAAAATGAAAACAACATCTGTTCTTGAATTAAGTTTTTATTAACATTATAGTTCCAAGATATGTTGTTAGTATTATAAGAGACCAACAAATATATATTATGTAAGAGATATATGTTTGAAAATATAAACAACTTTTAAGTTTACATAAAATAAAAAGAAACTCCTAAAAAAACACAAGTTGTAAGCAAAACATTAACTCTGATCCATTCCGAGTCCTCAGGTCTGTTAGTCTTTATACCTATGTCTCGTCTCAGTGAGCACAGAAAGTGGTAAGATAGGAGCATAAAATAAAATAAAAAAATAGGCAGTGCAAACCTTATAAATCAATTTACTAAATGATTCATGTGAAAAAAAGACAAAATAAATGTTTAAATAAATATGTATTGTAGTGTAAAGCCAGCAGTATCAGAATTATTAAAATTTGTGGAGAGAACTGATCAGAAGAAATTCTGTAACTCAAAGTCTTAATAAAATTTACATTACATATCACTCTCCATGTTTTAGTTGTAATGGGAACTGAAGGAAAATAAAAAAATCTTTTATTACTATGTTTCTCAGAACCATTTAAAATATACATACTCTTACCTCAAGGAAATTTTCAAGAAAATTTTAAATCAATTTTTAATTGTTGAATAGAAAATGGGAGGTCAGACATTTTGTAGTATGTATTTATAATAATCAAGTTAAAAATTAAATACTTGAAAAGTGAAACTTCTTCATTGAAATCAAATGAATTTGATTTTATTAAAGACTAAAGATTGACAACACAAAACCATAATAGTAATAAATAAAATCAGATTTTCTTACCAGAAACGTGGAATTGCTTGTTGCAAATCAATTAAAACATTACTCCCAATATTGAAAGAAAACTTTTTAGAAAAAAAGTCATAAATTTAAAATACCATCCTTAAAACAAATAACAAACTCAACCCACGCTTGCATTCATTGAAATGAAAAACAAACTACAATGATATGACAATGACAAATGATGTTCTATCAGTCAATGTCAACAACAGTCTGTCAGCTCCCTGTCACTTTTGCCAATCAAGATCGCCGACATACGATTCCGATTTTCACCATACAACCTTCATACTTGTAGTCGGCACACGCTTTTGGCAAAATTCTCGTCTTATGACTTGGGGTTGAAAAAAAAATTGATAAATCGGTCAAGAAGAATCGATGGAAACAATTTTCATTAAGTGTATTATTTGGTTGTAGTTCTACCTTCGAATTTTAGGAGAACAACCACCTTCTGTATGCATTTTTTGGCTGAAAAAGAGGTTATAAAAAAAACTTATTTTCAAAATACTTCACAAAAATTGTAGTTTCACCAACTTCGGTAAATGATTGCTTTAATTGAACCTCACGTGGTCTTCTATTTTATTTTTTAGCGAAAAATGGAAAACATTTTTATTTATAAAGCATCTTACTGTTAGCATTTGCAATGTACATAATTTCAAAATTCTTGAAATAATTCTGTAGGCAAATTATTCAAGAAATATGCGTATGAATTTTTAAGTTTAGATTAGTTTTTCAGTTATGGGCATTTTGTAAAATCTTTAGGATTTTTTTTTAAATCCTCGTTTTTTTCAAAGTTTTTTCCGTACATGATTTTCAAATTCCTTACATAGGTCTTTTCTCAAATTATTGAAGGAATATTTTAGTTACATATATTGAATAATAATATTTATTTCAATAAGAATGGGCTTAGTGCCCACCTTAATTAAGGTATACCTGTAGAAATTATTTCTATTTCAGTGCTGAAAGCACATACAGGGGTCGCACTTAAGATGAAGTAATATCTTGGTTATACACCTCATAGATGTACGTTTTAATGCGGTCTGATATTTTTCGATTCAAGAGTAAACTACCTTCAGGACATTATTTCTTTCAAATCTCCTAAATTATATTGAATCGTCCTTACCAAGATACTTAAGTTTTGATAAATATTGATAGAAATATTGTATCTACTACTATTCTAATTTTAATAAATATTGATTCAAATTTACGGTCTGTTAAAATACTACAACACATTTACTTTCTTAGAATATTGAGTTCTGCAATTAATTACCCAGTGAGGGTTCTTAATACTCTAATATATTCATTATTTTTTGGATTTCTTGCAAAATGAGTTTTGGAATACTGTTCGTGATTTTC
Source organism: Anthonomus grandis grandis (assembly GCF_022605725.1). Classification (NCBI taxonomy): domain Eukaryota; kingdom Metazoa; phylum Arthropoda; class Insecta; order Coleoptera; family Curculionidae; genus Anthonomus; species Anthonomus grandis. The sequence goes on from NC_065546.1 coordinate 26,694,602, forward strand.
CATTAACTTATAGAGAGAATTTGAATATTCAGCTAGGTGGCGCTCGATCCATAATGCTGCACCTGTATGAAACTAAAAATTTTCAAGATAAATGGATTGGTCGTAATAATCCTTTTGTAGCTTGGTCCCTTAGGTCTCCAGACATCACACCTTCGAATTTCTTTCTTGGGTACTATTAGAAATAAACTTTATATAAAAAGACCGTCCAGGAACATAAGAAGAATGAAAATCTCGAATAAGACAAATTTGTAAACAAGTTTCTAGACATGAATTGCGAAAACTTTGCTTAAGAAATGGGAAAATTTATAAAAAATGCATTAGAAATTATGGTGGTTGGGTCGAAAATGTTGTTTTCTAGTGGTTTTTTAAGTGACGTTGTAAGTAATAATTTTAATAAAAATAAAAATGTCTTATTTTAATAATACACCCTGTATGAATATTGATCAAAATTAGAATTTAAATATCTTGCGTAAGAAGGATTTAATATAATTAATATAAATTAATAATGTTCCGTACGCATACTATAGAAACGGTGTTCGATAAATGAAACCTTAGCCACCGCACCACACTGCACATGAAAGAGAGAGAGAGAGGGGAAGCGAGCGTCAACTGCGAGAGGGGATTGTGCGGGTGTAAGCGGACTTATTATTACATCATAAAGAATAAGAACGTAAACGAGCATATAATGTTATAATTATCTATCGAGTTCTAAACCTTTTCCTTAACTTGTAAAAATAATTAGTTAAATAAAAAAAATATGTATAAAAATTGAACGTGTTTCATAGCTGGATGAGTGGTCCTTTGAAAAAACAACCCAATAATATTCATGGTCACTTAGAGCCCGATGAGAACGAAGCGGTTTGTGGTTATGGCAGCCATTGTATCATCGACGTTTAAAATCAGGTTAGATCGTTTCAATTATCAATTTTCCTTGTAGAATCAAATCCTATCTTCCTGTTGTCCCATTAAGCATGCTTTATCTGGTGTTATTAATTGTACTTAAATAATAATATTCGAACGTAGCGTTAGACTGTTGAGATTTATTTGAGCGTGATGTTACTTGTACTTAAAAAATAATATTCGAACGTAGCGATAGACTATTGAGATTTATTTGAACGTGACGTCATTAACCTATAGTCCGGTTGAATCGGTAATCGCTGAATTTATTGATTTTCTATTCTTATATTTTTAAGTTTTACAGGGTGGATCGTGCCATTTTATCCTATCTTTAGTTAAATAGAACGTGATTAACGTAAAAAATTTTATAAATTTTAATAAATTAAAATGTCTAACAAGAAAAAATCAAAAGAAGCTAGTGATTGCTCGAACGAAATGGAAATAAGAGAACATTTACATGCGCGAGAAGTTATTTCCGATAGATTAGATAGGTTCATAGATTTTCTGGAAACAGAACAAAATAAAGATTTTTCAAATGTAGATAAGTTCCAGATAGAATGTAGATTAAAAAGTGTCGAGGAAGACCAATCAGAATTTGATCAAATTCAAAGAAGATTAGAGTTTTTAGATGTTTCTCAGAAAGAGTTTAGGTTGGAAACAGAATCTTGTTTTTATAAATGTATTTCAAACGCAAGAAAGTTAATTTCTCAGATTCAAGAAAATACATCTCCTAGCAATACAAAAAATACCCCGAACGTGACAAATCAAAGTATTCGCGTTGTTGCCAGCTCAAACATCCCAGATTTAAATCTACCCACATTTCATGGTACATATGAGTCATGGTACAGTTTTAAAGATATATTCATGTCAGTTGTAGATAGTAGACCAGATATCTTAGACATTAATAAGTTGTTAGTATTGAAATCTTGTTTGAAAGACGACGCAGCAAAATTAGTAGAATCGCTTGAACTTATTGATTCCAACTATTCTATAGCTTGGGAAATTTTAAATAAAAGATATGACCATCGTAGGGCAATAATAAATAACCATATTAACACTCTATTATTCAATCTTCCGCAAGTATCTCGAGAATAGCCTACACAAATTAGAAAATTACTTGACACAGTACACCAACATTTAGCAGCATTGGAAAAACTTAAAATGCCAGTAGATTATTGGGATGCACTATTGATTCCAATAATCCTAAATAAACTTGATGATCGTACAAAAAGGGAATTTGAATATAAACAAAGTGATCAAACTACAATGCCAACTTTAACGCAGTTGATTGAATTTCTTACAAAAAAGTGTTTTACCTTAGAAATAACGCAAATTCCTGAAAAATCCCATAATATAACAAACTCACAAAACAGATACACAAACTTCCAGAACAATAAATTTAAAAGAATATCTTGTCCGGCTATGCATTTTTATCAAGGTTCAAACTATAAAAATAATCATAATTCTTCATGTTACCTGTGTAAAGAAAATCATTTCTTGTATCAGTGTCCATTGTTTTTGAATTTGCCTTTAAATGAAAAATACAGTGAATTAAATAAACTTAAAATTTGTGCAAACTGTTTAAGATCGAATCACGCTAAAGAAAACTGTTTTGCAAAAGGGTGTAAAAAATGTAATTTGAAACACAATACTATTTTACACATCGACAATTATACTCATAGAAATAAACAAAATTTCTCCCAGTTCTTAGAAAGTCCGCGACAACCTACAACTACAAATAATACTCGTAATTTGCCTTTTCAACTGAACAGAGGAAATCAGCAATTTGAAAATTTGCGCAACGCTGGTACGCCAATGGCGGGCGGTAGTGAAACACGTCTACAAACTTTATCGCGGCCAATTGAACACCAAGAAGAGGCATCGGTCAGACCTGCTATGTGCGTTATAGACAGAAATAATTCAGACTCGCAAATAAATAGTCCAGTAAATTTAGAAAATTCAAATGCCTTTAATAATGAATGTGAAATAGAAAACTATCAAAGAACATTGACCCATACAACCTCAACAATAGAATCTAATCAAATTTTACTTTCAACGGCGACAGTTTTAATACAAGCAAAAAACAAAAAATGGATTACTTGTACTGCACTTTTAGATTCAGGGTCACAGTCAAATTTAATGAGTAATACATTGTGTAAAATGTTAGAATTGGATCGTGAAAAAATAAATATACCTCTATCAGGAATAAACCAGATTGAAGAATATTACAAGTCGAACGTGTACAAATATAAAATCGAGATTTAATACATATGAAATAAAATTACAATTTTTAGTTTTACCACGAATCACTGAAAAGTTACCTTTGATTGAATTTAATAAATCACAGTTAAGTTATCCAAACAATTTGAATTTAGCAGATGAGAATTTTAACGTTTCAAAAAATATCGATATTTTATTAGGTGCAGAAATATTTTTTGACTTATACAACAAGAAAAAATAAAACTGGGAAACAATTTACCTATTCTACAAAAAACATTGCTAGCTTGGATTATAACAGGAAACATGAAATTAAATTTAAACAAGAACGCGCAAAAACAAGTTTGTAACATTGCAGCTAAAATATCAAATAAACAGCTTAACGAATCATTGAAAAAATTTTGGGAGATAGAAGAATTAGAAACAAAGAAAATATTATCAAAGGCGGAGCAATACTGTGAAGATTATTATAAAGAAACAACCAATCGAGATCGTGATGGAAGTTTTATTGTAAGATATCCTTTTAATCCAAACTGTAAAGACAGACTCGGAGATTCAAAAACTGTTGCTTTAAAAAGATTTAAAAACTTAGAAAATAGATTTGCAAGAAATAAAGAATTAAAACAGCAATACCTAGAATTTATGCGGGAGTATGAAGGTTTAGGTCGCATGACACAGCAAGGTTTATTGAGTGCAGATAATTCGGTCGAAACCAATTCTTATTTTTTACCACATACTGCTGTGTTAAGAGATCAGTCTCTAACGACAAAATGCAGAGTAGTTTTTGACGCAAGTTCAAAAACCAGTACAAATATTTCTTTAAATGATATAATCTTAGCTGGTCCAACAATAAAAAAAGATTTATATTCAATTTTGCTAAGGTTAAGATTGAAAGAATATGTTTTAAGTGCGGATATAAAGATGATGTATAGGTGTATAAAGATAGCGGATAATGAACAAAGTTATCAAAAAATATTGTGGCGTGAAAATCCTCAAGACGAAATTACAGTCTTTGGATTGAACACGGTAACCTACGGGACGTCAAGTGCGCCGTTTCAAGCAACGAGGTGCTTGGAAGAGTTGGCCTTGCAAAGTCAAAACAAGTTTCCTAAAACATCCAAAATTATACAAAATTGTATGTATATGGATGATTTGCTAACAAGTTTGGATACGAAAGAGGAATGCATACAGCTTTTTCATGAAATAAGTACCATTTTTGCAAGTGCGAACTTTCATTTACGTAAATGGTCGTCCAATGACAAGAATATCCTTAATTACATTTTACAAAACAGTGATAGTAACGATGATAAACTAGTTCTATTTAATGATAAAAAAGAACTTAAAACTTTAGGAATTATGTGGGACTCAGATAACGATTTATTGAAATATTCAATAAAACTTGATTTTAAAGACAATATAATTACAAAAAGGTCAATTCTCTCAGTCATCAGTCAGATTTTTGATCCATTAGGATTAATTGGCCCTGCTATGATCAAAGCAAAGTTAATAATACAGCAACTTTGGATATTAAAATTAGACTGGAACAGAGAGATACCTAGTGAATTAAAAACCATTTGGTTAGACTTTATTTCTCAAATTGACTATTTGAAAAAAATAAAAATAGAACGACATGTTTTATTACCCAAAGTACAGAAAATAGAACTTTACGGCTTTTGTGATAGCTCAGAGAAAGCTTATGGGGCATGTATTTATATGGGATCACTGTTAAATAAAACAAAAACAATAAAACTACTTACAGCTAAATCGCGTGTGGCACCGCTGAAAAAACAATCGCTACCTCGATTGGAGCTGTTAGCCGCTCACTTATTAGCTGAATTAGTTCACAAAGTAAAAAATACTCTTCATGTCAACATTTCGCGATCAATTTATTTTACAGATTCAACAATTGTTTTGTCTTGGTTAAGAATCGAACCTTGCAACTTAAAAACCTTTGTAGCGAATAGGGTTTCAAAAATAACTGAAATCTCTAAAATCAGCGAGTGGCAGCATGTAAAGAGCAAAGATAATACAGCAGATATAATTTCGAGAGGTTTAAGCCCAAAAGAATTATTCGAAAATCAAGTATGGTTTAACGGACCAGAATTTCTTAGAAGAGAAAAATTCAAAAACAGTTACGAATTGGAAGTAATAGGTGACTTGCCTGAATTAAAAACAGTTTCTTTGTCAACTTTAAAAAATGAACATAATCAAGAATTCGATATTTTTAAAAAGTTTTGTACATACTCAAAGTTGTTAAGAATCATTTCGTACATATTTAGGTTTAAGAATCAATCTTTAAAGCTTTCTCATTATAAATCCCAATGTTTGACTGTTGATGAATTGAATAACACAGAAAAAATATTAATTAAACTTGTTCAAAACTCAAGCTTCAAAAAGAAAATCCAACATTTAAAAATGAATGGACATCTAAAGAAAGATAGCAAAATTCTCAATTTAAACCCCTTTTTAGATGAAGAAAAGATATTACGAGTAGGTGGTAGATTATCAAAATCGGACCTTGATTTCAATCATAAGCACCCTATTATCCTTCCTTATAAACATACATTTACAGATCTATTAATTTTAGATCAGCATTTAAAAAATTTACATGCAGGAAACCAAAATTTACTTTCTATCATTAGATTGAAGTTTTGGCCTATAAATGGTAAAAATTGCGTTAAAAAAGTTTTAAGGTCTTGTATTAGGTGCTATAAAGCAAAGCCTACCCCATGTAAATTTCTAATGGGTAAATTACCATCCGCAAGAATAAAACCTAGTAAATCCTTTTCAAATTGTGGCATCGATTATGCGGGTCCTATCCTGGTTAAGGAAGGAGCTTTACGCAGAAGTAAATTAGTAAAAACTTATATTTGTATTTTTGTTTGTTTTGCGACTCGCGCAATACACATTGAGCTTGTGACAGACTTAACTACGAACAGCTTTTTGAATGCTTTTAGAAGATTTTGTTCACGCCGTGGCAAACCTCACGACATTTACTCAGATAATGGATTAAATTTCGTAGGAGCGAACAACTACTTTATTGAATTGTATAAGTTATTAAACGATTCGACACATAACGAAAATATTTCTAAAATTTTGGCTGAAGATCGGATAAGATGGCACTTTATTCCAGCGCGTTCGGCTCACATGGGAGGTCTATGGGAAGCCGCTGTCAAATCCACGAAATACCATCTCAAACGAGTTATAGGTGACGCATCTTTGCACTTTGATGAAATGTACACTTTGTTAGTTCAGATAGAGGCATGCTTAAATTCTCGTCCACTTATGCCTTTATCCAATGACCCTCAAGATTTTTTGCCTTTAACCCCTTCCCATTTTCTTATTGGTGAAACGATTACTGAGCCACCTGAACAAGACATCAAGAATGTAAAAATGTCCTTATTAACAAGATATCAGAGACTGCAGCAATTGTATCAGCAGTTCTGGGAACGTTGGTCGCAAGATTACTTGCATTCTCTTCAAGTACGACAAAAGTGGAAGACTCGTGCCAACATCAACCTGGAAGTTGGATCTTTAATCCTTCTCGTGGAGGAGAACTTACCACCGCTGAAGTGGTCTTTGGGAAGAGTAACTGAAATGCATCGAGGAACAGATAATATTGTGCGTGTTGTGTCAGTGAGATTGCCAAATGGTACTATAACAAAACGTGCAATAACAAAAATCTGTGTTTTACCTCTTGGTAACAACGACTAGACTAAAATAGATCTAATTACACCCAATCATTAAGTGTTTTAAATTATTGGACATTTAGTTTCATTGGAACTTTTTTAATTTTTTGTTGAAAATCTATGCTTTTCAAGGCGCGCGGCATGTTCCGTACGCATACTATAGAAACGGTGTTCGATAAATGAAACCTTAGCCACCGCACCACACTGCACATGAAAGAGAGAGAGGGGAAGCGAGCGTCAACTGCGAGAGGGGATTGTGCGGGTGTAAGCGGACTTATTATTACATCATAAAGAACAAGAACGTGAACGAGCATATAATGTTATAATTATCTATCGAGTTCTAAACCTTTTCCTTAACTTGTAAAAATAATTAGTTAAATAAAAAAAATATGTATAAAAATTGAACGTGTTTTATAGCTGGATAAGTGGTCCTTCGAGAAAACAACCCAATAATATTCAAATAATATAAATAACTATAAAATTTCCAATAACACTGTGCATATTGTGTAGCACCCTGCAATTTTTAAGATTATGGTAATAAAATCAAAAACAGTTTTTTTGGGTATTTCCTTTGAAACTTAAGAATGAAAATATTTTTTTACTTTTAAATTTTATAATATTTGTCTTAATTATTAAAGAATTAATAGACCTTATTATTTATTTAATGTAAAAATTTAAGAATTTATCACCTTATAAATCTTAGATCAAAAAACTATATTTAGTAAAGAAAGTAAAAAATATAACATTATAAGATACTATTATAAAATATACATATTTAGGGTTGTCAATATTTATAGTCAGACATTTATCTTACCAACTAAAACTTTAAAAACTTCGACGCGGCGAAATGACATATGAGGAACGATTCCTATTTACATCTTTTTTCATATCAGTTAAAACTTTTCCTGCATACTTTGCAAAATTAATATTACTACTTGCTTACCTTCAGACATCGCCTAACCCTTTTCAATTAGGCAGGCAGTGAAACTTCAAATTCTAATTTTTTTCAAACTAAACGATTGCAATTAATGAAAATCAATTACACTAATCATCCATTTATCCAGCTAGGTAAATAACGCAATACTAATGAGATCTACTAGGATCGAAGACCTGTAATTGTTGATTAAGTATAGGGGTGGTATTCCCTATTACAGAAATTCATAACGCAAACAACTGTATTATTGATATAAAAGGGGATGGTGTTCCGATCAGCCTTTATAACGGATATCGAACTATGAAATATTTGGTTTAAAGATGGTTGAGTCGTTTGTGATAATTTATTCTATTAAAGCCAGTAAATAAAAATTTACATAAAATTTGGTATAATTTTTTATATAGGAATAAATATTAGCTTAGTGAAACTATTATTCGGATTTGGATAGCTCGCCAAAAAAACGTAAAGTTTTAATAAGTTAGTTTTAAGGTCATCAATGACGCATTCATGTACTTAATCTACTCTAAAAAAAGACAATTATAGTCAATATCGATAAAATAAACGGTTTTCAAAAAAAGCTATTTTTATTCAATTAGGTTTATATTTATTTATGATAAATCAGAGGATCTCTAACAGGTTTTACCTTATGGCATCCATTTTTAATATTACAACAAGTAGGTTAAGTTAAACTTGTATTTTTTAATTCTTAAATTTGTAGTTTAACTAAAAACATGAAGGTGCAAGCATAACTGTGAATCTGTAAATGAAGGCTTTGTCCGCGACGTTCAAGGTTATTTGTGGCCTAACTTCACGCCACAAATTCGCGACGTGAGTCTGGAGCATGCTCAATACTGCTAACATTGCGAGAAGAATAAAGCTAACATGGTGAAGTAGATATATTATTAGAGGACCATGTTATAACGCAGTCTATTTCTAGTTGGAATTAAGGACTATACGCATACTTAAAAAGTTCTTAGTTCATTGGCGAGAGCTTGAACTAATAAAAATAGGGCATATCACATTTTATTATTCGTTAATTTTACCATAACTAGGTTTTCTCAGTAACTGTAAATAGAGCACATTAATTATGAATGATTTTAGAACAAAAATTCGAAGTAACTCTATGTACTAGGAAGCACATGCTACAGGCTAAATTCGATCAGGAAATTAATTTTTTTTTTTTGGTGGCATGTGGCATTTAACCATGCAGCCAGTTACAATTTTTATTTTTAAGTATCACTAGTGCGCCAAAAATACCAAATTACTTTTGGTATTTTTGATTTTTTTGTTTTCTTCGGTGGTAGAAAAAAATGTTGTATGTTATACGTGTGTAAAATCCCCTTATTTCATTCATGGGCATTGTCGCATGAGCCTTGAGACGAATGCCCCTTTCATAAAAAAAATAATGATTTTACACACTTACATAAATAACTATTTCATCATGTATAGTTAAATTATAATCTTCATCATCTGATGAAGAGCTGCCATCACCCTGTGAAATAATATTTAAAGGGTCAACCGCCTTATCGATCAGTTGGTCCAGATCCCAGATTTTCTCCTCCACTTTAATGACATGCTCGACTGTTTTTTGCCAGTTTTTTTGAGTCACTTCGTTAATGGCTTGGTGAAATAGTATTTTAAGGTCTTTTATTTTAAAATAGGTATTCCGTCTTGCAACCAATCCTTTTACTTGCGCCCAAATTAATTCAATAGGATCTAATTCGCAATTATTTGGCGGCAGCATATAGTAATTTCATGTTTTTCCGCTATATCTTCCATGGCATACTTTTGGATAGCGACTTTAGGAATATTTGCTATGGCTAATAACTCTTTTTTTATTATGTTGGGTTCAAACTTAATATTCTTGTCAGTTAGCTAATCCATAATTTCCTGTTTTCTCAATTTTTCTCTTCCTTTTCCCGGTGGCTCTTTAATGCCTGTTGACAGGCCTGCCATACCTTGGCGGGCTCTAGTTATCTTTTTATCTTACCATATTTTTTTAACAATATATTCTCTGCTAAGCCCGGTTTCACTAAGATAAAAAAAATTCTTATGCTCCCTGGGCTCCCTGCTTGATGGTTCTTAAAAATTTTCTTCCGCAGCAAACAATTTCATTACTTTTCATTAGAACTAATTTACGATTATTCTTTTCCCATGCAAAATCCATAGCTTTTAAAGAGATCCATAAGAGTTTTTTACTCATCAAAGCAATATTTACGTCTCGGCCAAGCTCCATTTAAAATGTGTGTAAGGTTGGTATTTCTTTTTTAAAATAAAAACATAGTTTACGAATGCTAGATTTTTCTATTCCGGTCATTCAGTAATATTTCCAAACAACTTTATCTACAGCATTACTAGGATGGTCGTGTTTTACAACAACTCACATGCATGCTCATTAAACTAACAATCATGCTAATTTAAAATAATACTTAAACTAATAGTTTCTCATTAACTGACAATACGAGTAGCAGATTTATATTAGAATTTATTTTCGTTGTTGTAAACGTCAAAACACAAAAACAGCCAAGTCATCAGCATATCCAATTATTTTTGCAGAATCTAAGTTCAATTGAAATAGCTCCAAGCTATACAAATTAAAAAGTATAGTGCTCAAAACCCTGTGGGAGTCCTTTTGTAGCTAGATATGGGCCCATGAATGTGCCATCAGTTTTTCTGCTGTATAGAAGTCTATTCACAATAATTTGATGAAAAAGATTGTTAATTTCAATAGGAATTTAAAGATGATTTAGTTTATTATACAATTTATATATATTAACATTATCAAATGCAGACTTAATGTCTAAAAATACTGCAATGACAGATTCAGACCGACCGAAGGCCTCAAGGACCGAATTTGAGAGATAGGTAAGCAATATTATCATATATGCCCTTGCCCTTCCTAAAATCTAGTTGTTCATGTGTGAAAGTATTTCTGTTTTCAAGGAACTATTCCAATCGATTATTAATTATGATTTCAAGGATCTTACAGCCACACATTGACAGCACTATAGGCCTATAATTTACCGGTAGGATGGGGTTTTTCTTTGGTTTTAGGATATGAATAATTTTATATTTTCTCCATGCCTCTGGAATATGAAAATTTTTATTTTTATTCCACACATAACTAATATTTGACTCTCTGTTGAGAGTTTGACAAAAGTACTTAAATTTTACTTTTTTCTTAATTTTAAGTCTCTTCTTAGTAGTTGCTATGCATTTTTAGCAGTAAGGTAATTTTCTAATGTAGGGGTATTATTAAAATTATTTATTGTATTTTTCCTTTGATCCAAGTGGAACATTCCTTATCCCACCACAAATTGTCAATGTTCTTAGAAACACCACACTTTTTAGTAGGAATAGCAATATCGGCCGCTCTATCCATGATGTCCATTAACTCATTATAGGTCATATTGAGGTCTTCTGCATCTATTTCTAGTATCATGATAAAGTTGCCAGTTTGCTTTATTAAGGTTTCTGGCCATAAAAGGTGCCATAAAAATTTTCCTTGGGTTGAGTTTTAGCAATAGCTTTAGTTCTAAGCAGGTCGGGTAGTGATTGCTGTTAGCACAATCATGTATTACTTTCCAGCAACTGTTTACTGCCAATATACCGCTTACCATAGTTAAATCAAGAGCACTACAGTATGAGTTTGGACTTTTTACCAACGTACATGAGCCATCATTGATTACCACCAAATTATTATCTGAGAAAATCTGCAATTAGTTTTCCCCCTTTGTTGACAGGAAAATCATCCCATAAAGGGTGGTGTGAGTTAAGATCACGCATTATAATGGTTGGTTCTGTTTTTACACCCTGTATTAGGTCTTCCAATAAGTTGGTAGTAATATTTTTATCTGTATTGACGTAGATATTTATAAGGTAAAGATTACCTATTTAAATGGTAATTTATTGGGTTGAGTCAGAATTGAAGCTTTTTAATTTCTCATAAATTATATTCTTTTTAATACAAGTCGTAATTCCATCATAATCATCTGGTCGATCTTCCCTGATTATATTATATGTTGGCAGAGTAAAATTATAATGTGAGTTTAGCCAAGTCTCATTTAGGAATAAAATATCTGGCGATTCCCTATGAATTAATGATATCAAATAATCCCTATTGGAATTAATGCTACGAATATTCCACTATATAATTTTAAGGTTGAATTTAATGTATAATATTTTAATTTTAAATATCTATGTGGGAGGTGATAAATGTTTTGTATTAATTTTATTTATTTAATAGTCTGACAATTCCAGATCTATTTCTAGATCTAGGTTTTGACGGGACAATATGAGTTTTTTTAGGGTGTCAATATAGTCATTATTTGTTGTATTATGTTTGGGATTGTATTTGTTGTATTATGTACGTAGACATCTATAGCATTGGGTCACTGGAGAAACATATATTGTGACAGGTCTTTCTAGTCTATATAAATTAATAGATCTTGGGAGGATACCTTTAAAAGTGAACAAAACAGAACCTGTGGGTTCATAAGCTGTTGTTTTATCCTTAATTACTTTTCTATTTAATCTTTTAACATTAAGAATTTCAATATCTCCATTTACACTGCATATTTTTATAATTTCATCCGCTGATATATCAGAGTCTATTGGTCGTACAATTTCTTTGCATGTAACGAAGTTAAATGGGATAAATATTTTGTAACCCTTATTTATAAGAACTTTATTTTTAATAAAATCATTGGCTGACTGAAAATGGAATGAATGACAATGGAAATTCTATTTAGTCCTTTATTATTAATTTTTTTAATGTCTGTTAAATTTAAATTAAATATGTCTCTTGCTATTTTAATATTATTGAATTTTCCTATATTTGAAGCACATTTACTAATATCATTAATAATAAAATTACAAGAAATATTTCCCAAAGATTTTACATTTGATTTGGATACTGGTTGTTTAGCTGGGGGAGATCCGTCCCTCCCCTGTCACTCATTGTGTAAAAGGATGTAAATTAATATATTTTATTATTGACCAAATTAGAAGCCAAAAAATTTCTGAAAAAAGTCAAAACGAAAGCATATAAAGAAAAAGCTATAATTCAGTTATGTTCAATTTACCCTTCTATAAACAAGCACCACCCAAGTTAGTCGTAAGAAAAAGAGTTTTCTTATTAGACAACTCTATAAAACCTTGAAAAGAAGAAATTAAATATTTTTTTAGTAATTTATTTTTCTTTTTGTGAATAAATTAAGGTTATGGCCAAATAAATAAATACTTAAAATTTTGATGTAAAATGCACTCAATTATTTTATAGAATTAAAAAAAAATTACATTATTTTTTTATTTAAAAAGATAAATAATTTTAAAATTGAAATATTATTATAGCAGTCCATCATGACAATGTACAATAATGTGATATATTTATACATATGAGGTAGGTAAATTGTCTTTGATGTAAACGGCTCGGCTGCTATGGGAGTTGAGCCTTGTCGTTTCCGATGCTACTTTTTTAAAATTCGAAGTACGCCGTCGTTAAAAATCTAAAAACTGTTCTAGTTTTTAATCTACAGCGTAATTTTGAAAACCTATGTTTTTGGGACTCTTTTTTTTGTGACTCTATTACTATTTAAAATTTTGAAAAAATAAAAAACAGTTTTTATTGAGTTCTTTCCACAGAATATGGAGATGTTTTATTACTTATTTATCTGTTTATTGTAGTGTTTTAGAATTTTGAGATAAAAAAATTAACTTTGAATTTCCTTTTGAGCAATATAACACTCTGCACGTCAGATAAGTGAGTCTAATATACTATCCAGGATCGACTTATCTGGTGTGCAATACTTTCTATCAGAATTATATGAACGGAAAATAATCTCGTTTACAAGAAGAGCATCTTGTCACTCTCTAGACTCTCTCTCATCATCTTCCTTTTATAAGTTCTTATGTGAAGTACACGAACCCCGGCCATATCTGGCAATCTATCATTATACGCTTGTGTGATATATCGTTAAACAAAGTATTAATTAATCTATCTACTAGTGCTAAAATATACAGAGTTTTATTAGAATACTATTTTCAATTTTGTGAATATATAATAACATTTATAACTATTAAGAAAATTTGCAATAGCTTTATCTTCGAGCCTAAATCATTCAAAACAAGGTTTATAAAGGATGTAAAAGAATTTTGAAGAGCGAAGGAACAACTAATGGTTGGTATATCTCATTCTGGAGAAGTCTCTAGATCAATGGATATTTTAAGAGTGGACACTAATAAAATATTTATTAACTCTTAAAATTTTAGCTAATGCATATTTCAATATTTTATCACGAAATTATGTTAATATATATAATGAATAATATATGCCAATATACAAGTTTAAAAAAAAATATTGTAATCGAAATTATTACCGACAAAATGATAATTAAAATATTTTTCGAAATTCCACTGAATAAAAACACAGATTTTTGAATTAATATTATTGGACCTAATTTTATTTATGTAAAATATAAAAGTTAACGTTTGAAATTTTAATAATATTATTTTATTAAAATTACACTAAAGAGAAAAAAATAGTTGGAAAAACAAAATAAAAATTAAATAAATTACTCATTTGGGGAAAATTTGTATTCCTTATCTTTTTGGAATGAGTAATCGATCTAGTATACTAACTAAATTGTGGCTGTTATTGAAAGATTCCGATTTTGAAGTAAGTAGTATATTAGTAAATAAAAGTTGTAAAATATTAGGTACCAGAAATACGGTTATTAAAAAGTTTAAATTATGCATAAGTTAAATAAATATTATACCTAGGTAGGGATAGCATCGAACTAAAAATGGCCGAAAATAAGATTATAAAAAAAATCTCTGACACAAAAAGGCGTTAAATAGTTTTAAATTATATAATTTTTAAATTTTTATTAAGCGGAGATAACGAGCCGATAAGTCGGGAGTGATGCGGGATACTTGAACTAATTGTATTAGATCAAAGAACAGAATTAAGATTTTTGAATTTATCAATTTTTATAAACAGCTTATAAGCAATAGTATTATTGGAAAATACACTCACATATTTATAATAATTTTGGTATTTACTACTCAACAATGCAGTTCATACTAATACAAAGTATAGTCCATATAGATCACATAGGAAACTTTGTTCAAACATTAATTCGGATACGGAACCATTATACAATTTTGATAATTGAGCCAGCAGAACTAAAATATAGCTTACAGAAAACCTGGAATGATGCCAAAAATAAGCCAATTAAAGAGCTTTAAAGAAATAGGGTTAAATTGTATAATTATAAAGCGTGTGTGTATCAAGACTTCATAAATCTTATTGGAGTATTTTTTTAGCGTTCGAAATCAAAAATAGTCAACTAATTTCTTTTCACACTTACCTACTAAACACGATCACTTACGACTAGTATAAATAATTATTTTTACTTTATTTATGCACTACTATTTACTGATTACTAATTGATTTGGTCATTTGATACTATACATACAGGGTCCTGCAACAGTGCGTCGGTCTTCCATAAAGCCTAAAAAAATTAGATTAAAATTTTCTAACCTCTTAAAAAATTTTTGGGACCTGATAGCGCATATCTGGAAAATATTTTAAACTATAGAGGGTGCTTCAAAAAAGTAGGGCTATATAAGCAGCATTTTTTTAAATGGAATGCCATTCTTTTTATTTTATTTTTAAGACCGCCTTAGGCTACCTAGTATACGCGCTAAATATGGCTGCTTTGTCATGCGCAGTTTGACTGCAATAATTTTTTTTATAAAAAAAATCTTAAAATCATTACATCATTTAATTTCATCTTGATACTAGAAATGTTAATTCAATGTCAATATTGGACTTAACTGGGATTCTAGAAAAATGGAGAATTACTTTGACTTAAATTGTTTCCTTCTGTCATATACAGGGTGTTCGTAGTTAGCAATTATATTTTACAAATTTCAAAGCTCCATTTCTCGCTTTTTTTAAATGGAACACCCTGTATGTTTTTTATCCATTTAATGAAGATTTAATAGATGAACATTTTTTATTATGTAATCATATTAGCTATCTTTAGTCGTTTTTAAAATATTCACGATAATTATCCGTAGATAATAAAATGTTTAAATAAGAACCGGGAAATCTGCATTCTTAACAAAATAGGTCTTTTTTGTTGCCAAGCAAAATATTTCACCTGTTTCTCTAAATAAATTTTTGACATTTTGGTGAGAATATCATTTTTGTATGTGTATTATCAGCTTAAGTATTCAGTTATTTGAATTATCGTAACTTTGTTTGTAAAAGAAATTTGGAGTTTTGTTTCAGAAATCTAATCTGAACGAAAATTGCATACTTATAAAATGCATTTTAGCAAAGACGAACTTGTTGACATGATATTTGTGTTGGGGGAATCTGAAAAGAATTGCCTCTTAGCCTCTCGAATGTATGGGGCGCGGTATCCTGATAGAAGATGTCCAGAAGAAAAATCTTTTAGAAGGTTACTAGCAAAATTTGATAAGGCCTGTTACTAATCAGAAGCAAGAGTTAGATGTGTTATTAACGGTAACCGAAGATCCTCACCTAAGTCAGTCAAATATCGGAGCAGCAGTTGGAACAAGTGAAAGATCAGTGCAACCAATTTAAAAAAGAAATCATTTTCATCCATACCACATTCATGAACATCAAGCACTTTTTGATAAGGATATACAAAACCGACTTGAATTTTGTACTTGGAGCAGAAATAAATTACAAAACGACCCCACGTTTTTTAATAATGTCCTATTTACGGATGAGGCAACATTTCATAAAAACGGATCAGTAAATTGACATAACTTTCATTATTATTCATCCGAAAACCCCCATTTTATGCGGCAAATCGACTATCAGCATAGGTGGTCATTAAATGTGTGGGGTGGAATTATTGGAAGCACCATTATCGGTCCCTATTTTTGTTAATGGTTATCTCAATGGAGAAATGTACCTTCAATTTTTACAAAATGAACGGTCTAGATTCCTTGCAAATATTCCATTAATTACTAGAAACCGAATGTGGTTTCAACAGGACGGAGCTCCTCCACATTTTTCTCGAAATGTCATTGAATATTTAAATGTAACCTTTGAAGAAAAATGGATTACAAGGAATGGACCTATTAATTGGCCAGCCATATCACCTGATCTAACAAAATTAGATTTTTTTTTATGGGGTTTTGTAAAAGAAATTGTTTATAGTAGAAATTCACCTACAACGGCAGTAGATATGGAGCAGAGAATACGGGATGCGTTTGCTCAAGTAACTCCACAAATGCTACATGAAGTAGAAAGAAGTATTCAGGAACGTATTAATTTATGTCTTGAACATAACAGAGGACATATTGAACACTTAATGTAATAATAATAAAATGATAAATATTTTTAATATGCTTGTTTAATTATTATCGTGAATATTTTAAAAACGATTAAAGATAGCTAATATGTTTACATAATAAAAAATGTTTATGTATTAAATCTTAATTAAATGGATAAAAAATATACAGCGTGTTCCATTTAAAAAAAGCGAGAAATGGAGCTTTGAAATATGTAAAATATGATTGCTAACTACGAACACCCTGTATATGACAGAAGGAAACAATTTAAGTCAAAGTAATTCTCAATTCTTCCAGAATCCCAATTAAGTCCAATATTGACATTGAATTAACATTTCTAGTATCAAGATGAAATTAAATGATGTAATGATTTTTAGATTTTTTTTATAAAAAAATTATTGCAGTCAAACTGCGCATGACAAAGCAGCCATATTTAGCGCATATACTAGGTAGCCTAAGGCGGTCCTAAAAATAAAATAAAAAGAATGGCATTTCATTAAAAAAAAAAAGCTGCTTATATCGCCCTACTTTTTTGAAGCACCCTGTATACTTTAAAATATTTTTCAGATATGCGCTATCAGGTCCCAAAATTTTTTTAAGAGGTTACACATTTTTAACCTTATTGTTTTAGTCTTTATGGAAGACCGACGCACTGTTGCAGGACCCTGTATACAATAGAATAAGACAAGTCAGGAGAACTGATAATCCTAATTAACTTATTTGAAAGAGTAAAACTATTATAAAAAAAACCTAATTACACACATCTAAAACTTAGAAACTAGAATAACCACAAAAGTACCAACAAACAGTACAAACAAAGTACAGACACTAACTAGGCAGGAGTGACTTTCAGCATGTTGCTAAATTCTTTGATATCATAGACAACAGAACTAATAATAAGACGTTTTAGTCCATTTCTAAGTATGTTGAAGTTATCTAGTTGTTTTAACGAAGCAGGGAGTTGAGAAAATAAGCTAATTCTTTCATAAAACGGAGTCTTTTTAAAATAAACAAAGTTAAATTTTGGCAAATAAAGAGCATCCTTACATCTAATATTTTATTTATTAAAATCACTTACTTTGGAGAAATCTTACTTTTAAATATTAAATTTAATTATTTTTAAATATGTATAACAATAATTTAAATATATAAATTCCGGTCATTGTTAAAATATTATATTTTTTAAATGTTTCATGGCAACTCTCATTATATTTTAAACCAAAAATCAGTCTCATAAATCTTTTCTGAAATACAAATACCCTTTGTGCCTCTGATCTTTTACCACAAAGAGCAACATATGAGGTCAAGAGAGAGGGTACACTATACCATAGTATACACTCAGTAGACCCTTCATTCCTAGATGCCTTTTAAGGGTAAACAATGAAAAATATAGTCTAGATAGTTTGCTGCATACCTCGTAAATTTGAGCAAGAAAAGATAGGTGTTGGTCTATTATGCATCCCAGAAACCTAACTGATGATTCACAGATAATTCAAACAGTATCCAAAACCACAGACAAATCTTGAGCCTCCAACATATTCTTTGAGAAACTTATGCATTTAGTCTTTTCCAAATTTATTATAAGGTGATTTCCAATCGTTAAACTTTTTTATAATAGAGCAGGCTTTGAATTCGATTTCCTCCATACTTTCCCCTGTAACTACAATAGTAGTATCGTCTGCGTACATGATTAATTTAACATCGCCAATGAATTCTGAGAGATCGTTAACATATAGTAGGAAAAGCAACGGCCCCAAAGTGCCACCCTGTGAAGTTCCAATTTCGCAGTTATACTGACTTGAAAAATCATCACCCACTTTTACAACTAATCTAATATGATCTGTCGGTCATATATGATATAACCCAATTCAATACTCTACCTCGCACTCCTAATCTCTCTAATTTATGCTTAATAAAAATTTGGTTAATCGTTTCAAAAGCTCGAGATAGGTCAAACAGAAAATCCTGAATGTAGTGGCTTTTTTTAATATTATCCCAGACATACTGAATTAATTCAAGACAAGCTGTTTCAATAGACATATTTTTTCGAAAAACATATTGCGAAGAATGTAGAATATTATATTTATCAAGAAACGTACTAATCGATCATGCAGAAGCTTCTCAAATATTTTGAAAAAGCTACTTAAAACGCAAATGAACCTGTAGTTCTCAATTCTATTAGGATCACCTTTTTTAAACACCGGGATAACTTTCGAACACTTCAACTGTGTGGAAAATCCTTCCTCTGCCACAGAGTTGTTCATTAATAACTATTAAATCACAACACTGTTCTAAAATTTTTTTCTGGGACCTCGTCAAGTCCTTTGGAAAATTTATTTCTTAAACCTTTTACAACCAAAAAGATTTCGTCTAAGCTTGCAGGCTTAAAATAAAAAGTATTTGTTATATACTGTTGTGGGATACTATAATTTTTATTACTTAATTTTGAATTATCTAATCTATTTTTTACTGAACTGGCGAAATAGTCTCCGAACAACTCTGCGGTTTTTTTATTATTATCTATAATGGCAATAATCGAATCCTTATTATTTTTTGTTTGTCTGTCCAAATTTTCTTATGTAATGTTCCAAAGCATTCTTGTTCTATTCCTAGAGTTACAAATTTTGCTTTCATAAAACTCTCGCTTTCCATCTTATATATTTTTATTAACAACTTTCCTTAAATTTTTATAATAATTGGTTGATGCAAATAATTCCGAACATTTAAAGTGAAATGCGGTGGCGGACCATCATGCATCAACCACATATCTTGCCGAGGTTGTAATGTTCTAAAATAAAATAATGTAAATGTTAAATGTTCTAAATAATTCACACCAGTTAGCCTTGCTGGTAAAATTACAGGACCGATTATAAAATTACTAATGATTTTCTCCCACACATTGACTGCAAATTCATTTGAAAATTAGTTACTATAGTGACATTAAACAACCGCAATACACAAAAGACAAACTGAGGTTAGGTTCGTGTACGTACTACGTATGCGCAAGCAAAAGAGCAAAAGTGCATTGTGGTTCCTGAGCTTCTTGTGAGTGGAGTTTGTCTGCCGGCGTGGTGACATAGAAGCCAGGTTGAAATCAGGCATTAGCGAGGTTGCCGGTTCGGCGCAGTTGGGGTTGTAAATTCCCTGGGTGTTATGAATGTTAGGTTTGGATATAAAATATCGAATATACCGCCCCCCTTGACAGCCTAAAGGCTTCACTACAATTACTCGCATCTGGGTAAAACACAAAGCTTTACCGCTGGTCTCTTGAAACAGTTGAGGCAGTCTTGATGGTGGCGGTTCGAACAACTCCATCGGAACCAAGATGGACAGCTTGCATCAAACCAAGTTTCCACTTCAATGGAGGTACTCCATCTTCTTTGATAAGAACTACAACCCCAGGTTTCAGAAGGTCCGTGCAGTTCGTTATCCACACTGACTGCTGTTGTAGTTTGAAGATGAATTCCTTGGACCATCTTTTCTAGAAGCCTTGGACTATCTTCTGAAGTCGTTGTAGTTTGGTGAGGCCATTGTGCTTTATGTCCAAATAACTGTGAAGGTAAAGCAGTTAAGCGTTGGCCTATGACAAAAAGGCCAGGAGTGATTGGCTGAGGATCATTAGGATCTTTGGAATAAGGGTACAGGGATCGCGAATTAAGACTCGATCTGAGTAAGGACGATTGAGAATTCTTCAAAAGTAAAAGGTGTCTGATTAAGCACTTTCTTGATATGATACTTTGAGAATTTAACTCCTGCCTGCGAGAGAATGAGGAGGATTAAAATGAAGTTGAATATTTTCTTGAGAAAACTCAGATTTCAAATCATTTTGATTTTTGAATAAAAAAATTAGATACTTCATTTTTCGCGCCGACGAAGTTTGATCTGAATAAATATTCGCGCTTATACCTCTTCTCGAAAAAAACCTACGAAGCGTCACGATAAAAGTTTCAGTACTTAAAATGGATACCAGTTTCAACTGAATCTTTACACTAAGACACACAAACAAGCACACCCAAGCCTTGCTGGTTTTATAGTTTCGAGTAGAACGATCCCTTAGTAAAAATGGGCCATAGTAATCAACCCCAACGTTATAAAATGCCTATTTTGTGTCACTCTAAAGTCTGGTAAGTTTCCCATAATGTGTGAAGCTGAAGTAGCGTTAAAACGAAAGCAACGTGTAATAATAGTTGAGGACGTGTAATAGTCTAATATGTTCAGATGTTACTATTAGTTTAGAGAGTACATGCTTCCCAGGTAAAATGACAAGGTGCATTTTTTTATTTATTTTCATTATTTTTTTTTTTATAATTAAAGTAGGAAGGTTTTAATCTACCTCCAACTGGGATTAAACCATCTTGATCAAGGTAGGGAGTAAGTTTTAATAATTTACTTTTAGGGCTAATAATTTTTAAGTTTTTGAGATTATTATACTTCCTTGGAAATTCACACTTTTTGGAACCATACATACAAGATTACTAAGAGCAAATTTAAGCTCCACCATTTCTAAGTGGCCGATTGTAACTTTGCCTTTACAAGGTTCTCGACAGTTTTTGAAAAATCGGTAACAGTAAGCAGTTACTCTTTGAAGCTTGGTTAATGTCGAGAATCTTTGTAAAAGATCAAAGGAAGAAGCTGTGGCCATGAATGAGAGGCTTCTTTATACGTCTTTCTGAATCATCAGCATTATTGGAAATTTCCAAACCAAACGCGTATATAGTATATTATATATGGCATACTCCATATGCCATTTGACTGGCATCAGAGAAGCCATGAAACTGTACCTTAAGAAATTTTTCGGGTTACACATGGCGAGGAATTCGGATATTGTTAATTTCCTGTAGATTATTTTGAAACTTTAACCAGGTTGTATCTAAGGGAATAGATTCCTCCCAGCTAATCTTGAATTGCCATAATTTTTGAATAATCGTCTTTGCTTGATGATTACTAAGTTGAAGTAAGCCCAGGGGATCAAAGATTTGAGACACATACCAAAAAGTTTTAATAAAATATTGCAAAAAATCAGACTTCGAATTCCACAGCAAGCCAATAGTTTTACTTTTGTTTGGCTCACCGAATCGAACGATTATGTCTTTATTAGACAAAAGATGCAAGAATATCAGAAGTACGATTTATTATAAAAAAAGTTTCTTGGTTGACTTATGTTAGGATCAGATTGTTTCCATCTTATCGATATTTCTTTAAGACATCGAGTAGATAGGAAAGCTGCGGTAAGTAAATGTATTTAATTGAAATGTTTGAATATCCGAATTAGTGTCATATCTCCACAAAATTAATTGCATTGAACATTGGTTCTCGCTGACTAGGATTTGTTTATACATTTTGGCTATGTCAGCGGTTATCATTATATTGTGCTTACGGGCACTTAAGACAATCGAAAAGAGGTCTTGCTGGACAGTTCTTAAAATATCATTGAGTGATAACCCAGAAGTGGGTGGCGATGAAACATTAAAAACCACTTTGAGCTTGGTTGTCGTGCTAGAATCCTTGATGACACAATGATGCGGTAGGTAATAACATGTTTGATGTGACAAGCTAGAAACATCGATTTGAGTCATATGACCAAGAGAAATATATTCATTTAAAAAGTTAAAGTATTGTCTTTTAAGATCAGGATTTTTGTTTAGTCGTTTTTCAAGATTTAAAAGTAGTTTTATTGCTGCTTCTCTGGAATCGCCTAGAGAGGAAGCAGGCCTCTTAAGTAGAAGCTGAACCATAAAACGTCCATCTAAAGTTTGCTGAGAGGTTTCTTAAAATAACTGTTTACAAAATGTTTTATCGGGGGAATGATTTTTGATATTTTGAACTTCCTCGATTTCCCAAAATCTTAATACTTAATTATCAAGATCTTGTAAGGTGCTTAAATTACACATGACTGAGTTACTTTCATTGTCTATATATGGAGGAAGGAACATGCTAGAAACAATCCAACCAAATTGGGTTTTTTGAAGAGTAGGCATATGTTTGCCTAGCACATTCTAACATGGATCAGCTACAATTAGATTAGGATAAATTTTAATATGCGGAATGTCCAATAAGAAACTTGGTATTTGATTTGCGATTTTGGGTAATACTAAACATTTGATATCAATATTAAAGGGCACTTGTCTAGCTTGCAGTTTGACTTTAGTATGTTTCAAAATGTTTGTAGCCTTTTGATTAATACCTGTCCCTGTGCAATTTATTTGTTATTTTTTAAGTTTTAATATTTCATTTTTTGCAAAATAATTCGCTAGTAAACCCTGACTCACTGCCACTATCCAATAAAATTCGCGAATTAAAAAAAGAACGCGATTGGAAATGAAATTACCCGAAAATAGGCAAGTTTGATTATTTTCGGAGATTTCCGGAATTTCAGAGGATATGGCAACATTGCAATTTAATGGAGCATTTGAAATGGCAGGCATTCTGTTTTAATTTGTATTATTATGGTTAAAGCTAAAATTCAATAACGTATTGTGTTTTACTTGACATTTTCTGCAGGGGGTAGAGCGACATTGTTCGGTTTTATGATTATCACGAAGACAGTTTATACATCATTTATAACATCATAGGAATCTACTGGTAAACCAAGTACTTCAAGGGCACGTAGATGACAATTTATACCGTCCAAAATATTTCCTTAAGACCCTCTTTTAGAGCCGATTTGATTTCAAACAAAGCTTTAATGTGATTTTTGATTAATAATTGCTTGTTTTCATATCGTTCTACCAATAGATTCCATGCGACAACATAATTATTTAAGGAAATTTCGAGTGAGGTAAGTAGGTCTGATGCTTGACCCTTTAGCGATAATCTTAAGTAATGAAACTTATCAATATCTGGTATTGTATTATCTGTATGAATCATGAAATCATGATATTGAAACGTATCTTTAAAAAATAGCCATTGCTCGAAATTTTCATCAAATGATGATAATGTTATCGTGGGAAGTTTTACTTGAGGCGACTTTAAGCCAGAGTTCAGAGTGATCTCGTTTTCTATGTGTGAAGGCACTACAGAAGAAGTTTGAAATTGTTCATGATTTTTTAAATATGTTTGACCCCGTGAAAGTACAGAGAAATAAATGTTTTTAAACTCCGTACGTTCTTTTTCATGCATATCATCATCTACTGAAGTTTCTATCAGATCTATTTCGGATTGAATGTCAAAAAAATTGTTTAAAATCGATGTTATTTTAGAAAGATGAAAACCTAATTGCTTTAAATCTGGGTTTTTCTTTCATATTTTAGCCTTAAAATATGTCTTAAATAGTGTTAATTGAGATTTATCATTTTTCCGTGTATTCTTTACCTTTTTAAATTAATTAGCAACAACATTTTCCTCTTCGGAAGATATGTTTGTAAGAATTTAAACTTTTATAACTGTAAAAATAATACAAAAAAAGAAGTATGCAAAATATTTAAGGTTGAATGTATATGAGAAAATACAACGCTTAATACTATACAAAATCAACGATTATATAGGAATTTATAAAATAGTTCTTAATCGGAACGGACTAACCTCTTTGTGGAGAACCACCCACGCTTCTAGGCAGATAGTTTTCGCTTCTCGCCCATAGCCGTCGTTCGTCGCTTCGATTGATAAAAATGGTCGCTCGGATTGCCTGGAGACTGCGATGATTTTCTTCGATTTCTCGCTGGTTATCAGGTTTGAAGGACCAAAATTATGTGTAATAATACACTTGATGGTTTTCCCAATTAATGTATATATTTTAATTTAACATTTACAACTAAATAGGTAGTTTTATGTGCGAATACAGATTAAAAGAAAGTGGTCTTAATCTAGCGTATTATAGACCAAGTTGAGTCTGTCTGCCGGCGCGGCGTGGTGACGTAGAAGCCAGGTTGTGCAATCAGGCATCAGCGAGGTTGTTGGTTCCGCGCAGTTGTGGTTGAAAATTTCCTGGTTGTTATGAATGTTGGGATTGGATACGAAATATCGAACAGGTTATTATTACTTTTCTACGCATACATACAAGAGTTAAAAAAAAATCATTTGGCAATATTTACTGACCGAATTCACTACTAAAGCTAATAACCATCGTTAATTCCGGTGCGACATTAAAGACTACAACATGAAATATCTTGGTAATTATAACAGTTAATTTTAGCGCGTTTTAACAAGAGTATCTTTTTCATTCAAAAATATTTGGGAAATTGTTTCCTTTACAAAAAAAACATAAAAACAACACTTGCAAAAAAGTAATGGCTATTTTACAGCATCAACAGTGCAGTATAGAGCGCCCTCTATCGGCCACAGTAAAAAAAAGCCCATTTTCGAGTTTCTCATACTAAAAAACTCCTAGGTTCCAATTTTCAATGTCGTATGTTGCAAAATGTTTAAAATTTTAAATTTAATCGATTTTCATTTTTTAATTTAATGCCTTAAAACTGAGAAATGAAGCTTTGGAGTAAGATAAGTTGTTTCAAATCGGCTTATTTTAACCTCAGAAATATGTCCTACGATTTTGTACAGTCCTTTTAGAGAAACCCTGTATACAGGCCAAATGTTTAACCAATATCAATGTTAACAAAAAAAAAATGAAATAAAGTCCATTCGTTTCTGAAAAAAAGCTTCATTTAATGGACTTCAGATAAAATGTTACTACATTTTATATTTGGTTACTTAATTAAAGAGATTCCATTAGCTAAAAATAGCAAAATAAATATACAAATCTATACGTTAAAATACCTTAAACGATCCTTTTGTATCCGCTAAGCCAAATCGTTATGTTGACAAGTTCCTTTTTCATTTTTTGCCTCTGGCGTTGTATACCATTGATTTCAATAGTAGTCAGGGTAGACCGCACTTAAATTAAAACTGTATTATATTCTATCAAGTAAGGTTTATTCAAGAGGTAATTAAATTAACATTGATCCATCCAAAATGATTTTATGAAGCTGGAATAACTCTTTTCGGAATATATGAACCTAAAAATTGTGCATTTGATAGAATAATATTGTTACTGAGTTAATGTTGTAGCCTTTTTTAAATTTT
The DNA here is from genome assembly GCF_022605725.1 of Anthonomus grandis grandis. NCBI lineage: Eukaryota > Metazoa > Arthropoda > Insecta > Coleoptera > Curculionidae > Anthonomus > Anthonomus grandis. The sequence continues at coordinate 26,720,693 of NC_065546.1, forward strand.
TGTTTAACATTGTTTTGTTGAAAATTTAAGCGTTATAAGGTTTTTCTATTCCCAAAATGCAATAACGAACACTAGATACGTATTTCGCATCTTTGTATTTACTTAAAGTCTACTCCAAAGGTTAGAGTCTTGCAGAAATACTAAGACATTTTATTATATTTGATGGAGAAAATAACAACAATCTCAGCGCATAAAAAAATACAAAATTCTATTATTTTAAAATCACAGTATAACAGAAAAACATAAATCCGATAGTACGCGGCAGCTCCTTTATGAAGCATATTGTATGTTAGATTGAAAAAAAAAAATTCAAATTGCAGTTGTTTTTATACTGTTATAATGTTATTGTATTTTTAAAAGTTTATCATGTTTACTTAAGCCAATATAATAAAGTATTTAAAACATTTGAGTTTAACATAATTAATGTATACAGGGTGTTTCCTTAATATTTCAAGAAAAAATGAGGAGCAAATTACTTGAATAAAAATATGTTATGAAATGACGGCTTTCGAGCACCTTATGGATTTTCATCGATTCCTATGTGATTATTATTAATTTTTATGGTTAATGTTTAAAGTGTGAGTTCTTGCTGTCAACAGGGACGTACCTAGGTACGGGGCAGGGGAGGGGGGGCAGCTGCCTCACCCTAGAAGATAAAGTAAACGTCAATTTTCCTGGCTAGTGGAAATTAAAAATGTGTTACCTACTCTGCGCAAAATAAAGTGTTAGAAACAAAATATCTTTTTATTCAGATATTCGATATACTGTTCGCGACTCAATATAATTTAAATCTCTCGCTAAACCGTCAAATCTCGTAGTTTCCGCTCCCGACGAGACAATCAGAGCCAACTAGGATTAAAGCTGAATATGATTTGGAGAAAACAACATCTAGCGCTATCTAGTTACGAAAGGCAGTAGTTTTTCCAAGAGAATAAGAGAAATCTGAAATAGCATCAATTTATACGGTCAATAGCGACATCTTCTATTAAATAGCAATACCACGAAGAACGTTCTAGCTGGAAAGGAAAGGCAGTCATAGCAAGTATGAAACAAGGACGGAAAGAGAGCCGAGAGTCAAGTATTTTCTACGTGCTTCGGGAGCAGGAATTTTTGAATATATAAGCGATATCATGAGGCAGAGCAAGATAATTCAGTTCGAAGTTTAATACGAGTGAATATTTCATGCGCCATAGTGTCTTATAGTTTAGTTGCAGCGACACGAGATTTAATTTACGTTTACTGCGCAACAATTGGAGACTGAAAATATTACTCTGTCAAATGGATATCAGGAAATTCTTTGAAAGAGGTGAGTCAAAACAAAACAAAACCTAATATGGTTATTTAATTTCTTTGTTCAAAATTAACGAATTTTGAATATCGCAATTTTACTTTTACTGATTGGAAGTCTGAAGTAAATGATATTTTAATCTGATGTTATTATAGATATCTTGGTCTTTTTTTCCGTATTTTCGTTCTTTGCTATTGGATTGGCTACCCAGCTATCGACTGAAAAGATGAGGGAGTTATTACAAAATCCTGGGATCCCGCCCAGAAATTGCTATTTTGAAAGTGATGCAAGCCATTTGAAAAGAAAATTTAATCATGCTTGGTTGGATCAATATGCACCGTGGCTAATATATTCCAAGTGACTAAAAGGGGCTCTTTATAAGCATTGTGTTTTATTCCCTCGGCCCATCAGCACTGTGAGAGAAATTTTGGGATCATTTATGGTCAGACCATATATAAAGTTCAAAAATATGCATGAAGACTGCCGAAAGCATGCAACGACCAACCTTCACCTAACAGCAATTCAGGGGACGACAAATTAAACAGTCACCGGGAAAAGTGCCGTCGCAATGCAGTTTACACATCGCCAAAAATACAAAACGAATTGATAAATTTATGTGGCGAAGTTATTACGGAGAATATAATAAGTGAGGTTCAGAAGACCATGGCTTAGGCAGTCTTAGCTTTTAATATGTAGGGTTCTTTGATTAGTTCAAGCACAATATCCTTGGCAGGGAAAGAGGGTGGCGTACAAGCCATCTTGAGAAAAAAATATCCTCGTGCTTTATATTTTCATTGTTCAAGTCACAAACTCAACCTTGTTGTGATTGATGCGAACGCAGTGTCAGAAATAAGAAATACTGTCGCCACTCTAAAGGATGTTTTAACGTTTTTCAGAGAATCGAATTATGCCACCAGAAAATCAGCATATCAGTTGCATTCAGCCGTTACACAACTAGTGTTTATTATTGCTCTACAAACAATAGCCAAATATTCTGCACTTTTAGAACCAGTAGTTGGCGCACTGCAAGCTAAATCGATCGACATGATCTCGGTGGGTGAACACATCAAAAATATCAAGAACATTCTCAGAAATGACCGCGAGTTTCCTGATAGAATAAGTAATGAACTGCATCAAAAAGCTGTTGCAATGGATTTGAACATAGAAATTTCGGTTCCACGTCTTGCTCACAAGCAAATAATTAGAAGTAATCCGCGATCAGACAATGATAACAAATACTAGCGGCGTTCCCTGATAATACCATACATTTATTCACTTATTTCATTATTGAATATTTGATTCTCCCAAGAAAATACCCCGGCGGTTGCTTTAAGTAAGCTACATCCCCTGTATATGACCAAGACCAAAACCAGCATTACAGATTTACACAAGAACGCAGAATCATTCCAAGAATTTTTTAACCTAGATATCACCGGAGAACTTAACCTTTGGCATAATTTATGGGTGAAGAAGGCTGTATCAGATGATGAATTAAGGGATGTAGAAGTAGTTGATCTGTTCAACAAAGCCAACATTTATTACTCTGCTTTCAGAAAGGCATTGATTACTTTAAGGACTATCCCATGCACCACGGCGACTGTAGAACGGTCCTTTAGTACGCTGCGAAGAGTTAAAACGCGGCTTAGAAGCACCATGGGTGAAGAAAGGCTTACAACTTTATGTCTGATGAGCATACATCGCAATTATTTAAAAGAAAATAGTGAGTTTATTGAAAAGACTGTCATAGACAAATTTTCGGCGAATTCGAGAAGATTTCTGTTAAATTAATGTACATATATATTATGATTATTATATATATAATATTTTGTTTTGTGTCAATAAAACTAATTAGTAAAAGTCAATTTTCATGATTTTGTGTTTTAATATACCCGACTGACTATCTTCTCGAAACAGGTTTGAACTGCCCCCTCCCCAAGCTGAAATCCTGGGTACGCCCAGCAAACCTTGTAAGCTGGTTTCTTTTTATTTTTATATTTTTATTTATGTTGAATCAAGGAACTCACAATACCCAATAAATATTGTTATAAAAATATAAATAGGTTAATTATTTTCCTAGTTTTTGTACTCTTTTACTGTTATTTTGTATTTAAAGTTATTTAGTTAGGTTTATTTGTGATTGTACTTACAACTCAGTAGTTTCACCTATAGGGTCTAGTTTTTAGAACTTCATCTTACTTGAGGGCTCCAGTATAGGTTATTTTATTGTAAATCTTGCTGAAAGTATATTCCTAGCTTAACAATTTTGTAACTAAATTGTATTTCTAACTTAAGTGCTTTCTAGGTAGGAGTGTGTTCCTGAGTCCCGTTTAAATTGGTATCAAAAGTAAAGGATATTTGAAAGCCCTATTTAGTGGATGCTTTTAATGAGACGTCATGCCAAGATGCCGAGGAATTAATGTTGAAATTTATTAAGGAGTACGATAACAAACAAGAGAAACTAAACCGTAAACAAAAAGAAAGAGAAAGAAAATTAAGTGGAATAAGACAAATATAGATAAAGCAAAACAAGGTGAACGGTATAAGAAACAGAAAGAAGAACTAGATAAACAATGGGATGCCTAACGGGAGATGCTACAAAAAGACTAAGAATAGTGCGATCTGTGGGTCAACTTTATTTTAGCGTACTCTAAAAATGGGATATGGTGAAGCCCATTTACAACAAGTTGATCAAAAGCGTACACAACGTTAACGTCAACACGTTGCTTGATTCGAAAATTTGTCTTACCAATCCGCTGCAGCGGAGTTTCAAGAATATCACATAAATTATTTTATTGATGGAGTTCGAGATCCGAATACTAACCATGCCTTAGGAATAACTTATCATAGCTATTTCGGAAGCTTTGGTTCATGGACTGGACTATGGGGCAATTTTTGAAGCAACTAGAAAACAAACCCGGTTAACACACATTAGAATTTTGGAGAGTGATTTCAAAGGTGCCTGACGAAGCTTAAGTAATTTTTGGCAAACCTAAAAGACTATTTCGCTGTTGGAACTGAAATGAGAATGAGGAGTACCTTAAACGCCAATGATTTAAGCCATTGACAGACTTAAGGAACCAGAAAAACTTCCATTAATCAGCTTTATAAGGCGCCAGCCGGCTGGGTGCTAGCAAACTCTACACATAAAAATAATCATGTCCTGGAGAGAGCCTGGTAGAACTATAGAGACCGTAAATTTGTGATGGTGGTGAATACAGAATTATGTTATACCATCGTAAAGCCGAAAATAGTAGTCACTATTGGCTATACGAACATTCCACCAGCTAGTACTATTAGCAGAAATTATGAATTTTATCATATTAGGATTAAATTTGAATGCTTAGTAATTATGGAAGTAAAGTAAAATGGATGAGTATAACCCCATAGTGATGACAAGAACTAAAGAGGTCTTTATGCACAATCTAGGTAATAATGGATATGAGAGTCATTAAGTCATATCGGGATATCATACTCACTAATTCAGTGGTGGTAGTTAATACCAGAGCTGGAGGAAAAGATAAAAAAAGTATTTTAATTAGGCTCGTAGGAAACTGCAAATCATACGGTTAAGAAGTTATTGCCCTCAAAAAAAATCTACTGCCTTTATTGAAATCTTAAACGTGAGAGGATATAATCAACAAGAAGAGAACATTGGCGTTTTCTCTGAATTTCTGGCAGTCTCAAAGAATGCTGCTGGAAGTCGTTATCTCAACCTTTATGCTTACAAACACGTAGTTAAATCTTCTGTTAATTGAACCATGGACCAGCATTAAATTGTGAGGTCTTATTGAAGTCAGTCAGAATGTACTTTCCTTGCACTAAAATTACGTTGGAAGTACTAATTTGGTGCAGCATCGAATAAACACTGTAGACAATGCTTTGAGAAAATTATAGGCCGGGCAACATAGGATGTATATTCTAAATAATTCTCGGAAAGCTGGAAATACCTTTAATCTTTTTATTTGTGTCTAAAAGATGTTTTTTGACGCCTACACCAATTTCTTGTTTGTGCTTTAGACTCATGGGCTGCCCCAAAAACTTCTTAACCTTCTGACTTTTTTAAGCTTTTTCGCAAATGATTCCTACACGATGCAGTTCAGTGAAAATTCTATTCTCTCACAAATTAAAGTATATACAATTCTGAGTTAAATGAGTACCATATATGGACTTAAAATGTTGTCAAATCATTAGAAAAATTTTGCAGTATAAAGAACGACAAAATTTTCAATTTAAAAAATATATGCGTTTTCCATGTGTAGACAAGCGGAAGCATGCCTACTTAGTGAAGGTGGCCATTTTCAAAATTTTTGTAATCAGTGTTATTAAGATAAAATACATTTGAGCCGTTCATTTAAGCCTAGTTTCACAAAATTAAATAAAACTCGTTTTTTGCACTTAAAACCCTGTTGTTTTCAAAGTAAAATAAGGTAGGTATTTCTGAACTAATTGCCAATTGATATTAATCATACTCAATAGCTCAAAAAAGAAAAAAATCATTTAATGGTATTTAACACGAACAACTTAGTTCTTTTGGTATTTAACATTTTTTGATTTTATCAAATTTCTTGGTTTTTTTTCATATAAACGAAAATATCTACGTTATTCTTACCACCACATAAAATTTAGATATACCAGAAAGAGAATTAAATTTGCTATAAGATGGGTATATTTAAGTTTTTGAGTAATTTTTTATATCGGGTGTTATCAGAAGTTAAATGTAACATTTGGGAAATGTGCAAAATTAGTGGTATCTTCTTCGTTGTCGTTTTTCTAAAAATGTTATAAGACTTTTTTGTTGCAAATGACTTGTATAATGACCTCTTAAAGTTTGGCGGTTTTTATAGTAGACACCCTGTATAGTAAATATATCAAAATTATAAATGAATTTACGATACATATAGTAAGAACAATACTGAGAACAATAAGACCTTTGTAAACATTGGATGTATCGAATCGAAAATAGGATCCAAAATAGTACCCTCTGAAACACCAGCACGGATAACTCTATCTGAAATAAAATTTGAAATACAAATTTTTTGGACTCTATTTTGTGAGTTGTCCATTAGTTTTAAAGCTAATTCTGGAAATCCGACATATTTTAAAATAGCAAGCAACATCATGTGAGTATCGAATGCCTTGGAATAATCTAACAATATAAGAGTAGAAGCTCTATTTATATCAAGACAATTGTAGCAAATTGATCCAATTGTAGATACTGTAACTTCGGTCATTCTTAATTTTTTATTTTAGTTTTAAAATATCGTTATCGATTACAGAATTAAACAAAAATATATTTGCATTTGGTGTAAAATATTCTATGGAGCCTGTCCACTTCTGCAAGTGTTAGTGAGTTAGATGTGTTACACGATTAGATTTAATAAGAAAAAATGTGTAAAATCTCGTTCACTTCTTTTTCTTCTCTTTATGAGGTAACTTCCCCATATTTTTTTATAACCGCGATGCTGTGCTAAAGTGATCTGTCTATTAATTTATTGCACAAATGAATTACTACAGCCCTGAAATTAATTAGACAGATCGGCGGAAAAGTGGAAATAGGAAAAGTTTTGCTAAAGTTCTTGAGGCAATCCGTTTTCTTGGAAGGTTGTGAAATTTATACAATCGGGAAAATGGCGGATAAGTAACAGCTATTTTGCGTTAAACCATTTGACGGAAGCTCTTTTTCTAACTAATTAAACTATTGTTCGATTAACAAGGTGTAATAAAATGTTTTATTAGTGAAGAAGATTTTGAGGAATTTAATTAATGATGTGAAGTCCCAGTAATCACACTTTCTTTGAGTTACGAATTATACTTTCTGTAACGCGGAACAATTGAGGAATATGAAGTTTGTTGCTGCCAGAGGCATATCAGTCACCACAGCCACTGACATAATGTTTTGTCAAAACCTATTCAATCACCCTAGATTTTGTGAAAGAAAAACAGTTAGTAGAGGAGGCGAAACAAAACAGGAACCAGGATGCAACCAATTCAAGAAACATTGATGCTGTTTATATGACGACATGCAAGTTGGGTCACCAACAACAAAGAGTCACAAGGAAATTTTCCTTTCCAGTGCCACCTCTGCAAAAAAACTGATTATCCTAGCAACTCTCATAGAAACAGTGGAGGCTACGGAAAAGAAAGGGTGCCTCAAGGCATCTTCAGAGGAGGCAATCCAGGTGATTTTAGAGGAACTCTGTCAGATGGGGCACATACTATAAGTAATGTTGATAATGTGGTATCATTTTTAAGTTATGATGAAGAATGTGTATGGTTTAATTTTTTAAAAGAAAATGTTAATCCTAATATAATCACAGTTGTAGTAGATAGTGGAGCAAACTATTTTGTTCAGACGAAGTTTATATAATCTTTACAAAACTGAAAAGGTGTATTGCAAAACATAAATATACCAAAAGAGGGTGAATAAATTATTGCCAGGAAATAGGAAAATTTACTAATTAAATATAATAATGGAAGAAAAGTTACATTAAAAATGTATGGGTTTATTAATTATTTAATAAATTATTATTAATCAAGAAACTAGAGGAGCAGAGATAACAGTTTATTTTAAGAAATTATGTCATTGTTATGAAATCTAAATGATAAATTGTATACTATTACTTAATATTTATGTAAGGATAGTTTTCATTCTTTGGTGAACATATGTTAAAGTCAAATTAAAGAGGAGAATTAGATTTACAGAGATCAAAAACAGAGATACATAAGGTAGAAGAAATGATAAAGAAACTCCCAACTAGAGATGAAGAAAAATAAGAAGATATAGAGGGTGAAGGAATGCGAGAAAAAGACACAAGAATAAGACAACGCCAACTTACTTACAAGAGTATAAAATGAATACTGAATTTGACAATGAAGCCAACTTTGCAGTACTTTCAATGGGACATCTCTTATCTAATCCTCTACAGTCCTATGAAGATGCAATTTAACTGGAAAATGATTAAAATAGCGCAATAGATGAGCTGAAATTCTTACAGGAAAAAAATCAAGGGAACTGATTATCCAAGAAATAAAATGGTCATTTACTTAAAGTGGATTTTTTGAGAAAAAGAGGTTGATGGACAAGTGGAGAAGGAAGCAAGGCTACGCGCGAGTGGGTATCAACAGTATCTGAAGAGGTTTATGCTTTCGTTGCAAGGATGATAGCCTTAAGAATATTGCTATCTTTATACATTAAATATGATTGGAATTTTTTAATTAAATGTAAACTTAGCATTTTTAAATGAAATTTTATTAAACTTTATTAAAATAAAATAACCAAAAAAAATTTTAATCCAAATTTAATTTGCAGACTTCTCAGAGTCTTTGGCTTATAATCTGAAGGAAAGTCTTAAATTTTAGAATAATTTATTTATTGAAACTTGAAGCAATTTTGCATTCAAACGGTCAAAGAACGAACCTTGCATATATTTCTCACGAACTTGTTTCATTATCTTTCACATTGATGATTTAGTTATATTATCCAGTAGCAACCCGCTTATAATATACTACTAACTAAAAGTTTCAAAATGAAGTTTAACAATAAAACCATTTTATTTCTAGATTTAGAAATTAATTAAGTAGGTGATATTTTAATCGCACAGAAAGATCTGATTAGGAAAAATTTAAGTAAATTCGATATGAATGCTTGTAATCCATGTGAACTTTCTATACATCCAAATTAAATGTTACAACTGAGAGTGTTAAAAATATTTAAAATATTCCTTATTGAGAATTAATTGGGTGTCAATAATATATCATATTGGAATCTAGACCAGATTTGAGTTGGTCGAGTTTAATTAAGTTGATTATGCAATTTCATATTTTAGCTAGTTTTAGAATAATTACAATGTTGAATATTGGAATTATATTAAACATGTTTCAAACGTTGTTGAATACTCTAACACTAATATTTCGTTCACTTCTTTGTCTGCTCTTAATGAGGTATCCTCTCCATATTTTTAAATAAATGATGCTGTGCCAAGGTGGTCTGTCTAATAATTTATTCTACAAATGTATTATTACTGTTAGTCTATTATATAAAAATGATAATAATGCAACTTAATTTAGGTTTACATTTGCATAAGAGAGATATTCTGGAATGTTATTTACTTTATTGTTTATTATATTTTTTTTATTTTTTTCTATTTTTGTTTAATGTAGCTCTGTCTGAAAATGGTATTTAGGTAATTTTTTTTGGCATTTATAATTGACGTTCTTCTTTGTAGTATATCCAATTATTAGGATCTTTTCTTATCCGAAATCTGTTAAGTACTATGTTATGTAGTTTTATTATAAGACAAATATTATCAATGATCTAGCGCATACAGGGTGTCCCCTTTCAAATGGTCAAAAATGCTAGAGTATATACAGGAGCCATAAAGAAGTAGTTTGAGATAGGACAATGATGGTCAGAAGAGTGCCGTTTCCAAAATACAGGGTATTGAAATTATTTAAAAAATTCGTTTTTTTCCACTGTATTAAAAACGCTTCAAGCGATTTAAATGAATTTTTTAGGTTTTGAATGATAGTTGGTGAGGCAAATTTTCGAGGAATTTTAGGGGATTTAGATATTTGATATTTGATAATTTAACTAGACAATAAAAAAATATAAAAAGCAACTTAAAGAGAACAATTTAAATATTAAAAATAACTTAAACAATTCAAATGAAATGCTCAAAAGGTCCTCCATGCATTTCCACACATTTTCTGCACCTGTTGACCCAAGATATACGCGAACAAAGACCCCTGGATCGTTTCTCAGAAAGTCCTCAGCCACCACAACTCAGCAACTAGGTCTTCTCTATTCGTTACAAGTGTTTCGTAAATAAGCTATTCCATGGCGCCCTAGATAAAAAAAGTCTAGAGGTGTCAGATCAGGTGACCTTGCTGGCCAAAGGACTGGCCCACCTCTACCAATCCATCTGTAGTCCTGATCTAGGAAAACCCTTACAGTACGAGCGAAATGCGCTGGACAGCCATCGTGCTGGAACCAGAGTTCTCTCTGATCTCTAATATTGTGTCTGACAACATTATTTACACTAAAAACAGGAACTCCCATACCGTAAAAATATGATAGTAGACATGCACCGAAACTAAACGTAACAAAAACATGTACATATACTTTTTTATTATTATTATTATTTATTTTATGGGGACTACCATAAAAACTATTAAAATTTTCGGGAACTAAAAAAACTAATAAAATAAAAAACTCTGGTATGGATTTAACATTTTTGCACCAAAACGGTGTGTCGGAACCACAAAAATGCAAGGGTTGTATTTTGTTAGAAATAAACAAAATGTTTAGATTTTTGTTCAAAAAGACAGTGGCGTATCTGTATTCTTATAAAAAATTTAACGTTCCTGAACAAGTCAAATTACTTGCAATTTCTCAAAAAGTTACCTCATCATTAAATCAACCATTAAATCATCGTTTAAAACCTAAAAAATTCATTTAAATCAGTTTTTAATACAGAGGAAAAAAAAACGATTTTTTTGAAAAATTTCAACACTCCGTATTTTAGAAATGAGGCACTCCCGACCATCGATGTTCTATCTCTTTTTTATGGTTCTTGTAACATTTTTGACTATTTGAAGAGGGACACCTTGTATATGGTTTCGATTTATTTTTAACACGTTTAATAGAGTCACGCTTATAAAATAGTTGAACTATATTTGAGAATAAAAATTTTATTTTATTATAAGAATTACTCAAATTATAAAAAATGTTAAAGGAATTATTTTCAAGATTATTCTGAAAGAATTCTTTATTTAGTAGACTTCTTAAATAGTAGTATGTAGACTATATGAAGGCTTATCATTTTTGTAAGAGTGTCAGGCTGTGATTAGAAATATGTAAGATTTTGATACCAACATTTATGATATTCTAATGACTATTATAAATTAACCTTATACAGGACACCTTCGATTAAGTCGGCACTACTGGGACCTTTGTTAATATTTAAGATACAGCGTTGTCAATTTTAACATACAAGCAAACTAGTAGGATTTTCTGCTAATTAAAAAGGCTAAAACAGAAAAAATAAATAAACAACGCGTTTTAGGGAAAATGTGAAAAAATTACTTTTGTTAATTTGTGATTTTTACAAAAAAAAAATAAAAATCTGAATAAAAAATTCTACATGAATAGAGTAAACCTAAAAACAACACGATTATAGCGATATTAATAATTTTGCCAAATTAAGGCGAGTTAGCTTTAAACTTTTTGACACCAAAACCAGTAAATTATTTTTGGAATTCAATTAAATGTATAATACTAAAAATCAATTAGTATAAACGTTTGATGCGGCTTGATAGAAAGCCAAATAATAGGACTTGCGTTTTATGACGGCACAGTAACCGGAAGGAGATACCTGGAACTCTGGACGAGTATCTGGATAATGTTAACTTTAAGAGACGGCAGCAAATCTATTTTCAACAGGATAGGCCACTATTAGTCCTTCCCATCAACTTAATGATATAAGAATATTTCATTATACTTGACAGTTAAATTATAGGCGATTTAACGGGTTGCGACACATGGGCGGATTTGTTGGCCACTTAGGTCACCTCTGGACTTTTGTTTTAGGGGTACATAAAGAATAAAGTGTTTAAAAGATACAGAACCGCTGATAAATGTCAAATATATTTTAGGCAAATAATTGGATCAATAGGCGGAAGACCAATCTTAAAAGCTACAAGACGCTTAAGTGTGCTCAGAAATGTATTGAACAACATGGCGATGTTTTTGCTCATTTATTGTAAATTAAGTAGGTTTACTTGTTTTTTTTTTAATGTTTTAAAGCCAGCTTGTAAATCTGTAAGCAAAAACATCTTCATCTTGTTCAATACATTTTTGAGTATAGTTAAGTCTTGTAGCGTTTAAAAGATTTATTTTCTTTTCTATCTATTAATCCAATTATTTGCCTAGTATGGATTTGAAATTCTTCAATGTAACCTTAGAAATAATAGTCGGGAGGGTTTAGGTCACCATCGAATTTGGCCACATGTCGCATCTATTTATCATTAAGTTGTCTGTTAAGTAATAGTTTTACATCATTTAATTGATAGCAGGTGCTATATCCTGTCGGAAATAGATTTGTTTCCATCTCTTCAAGTTAGCATTATACAAATAATCTTCCAGCGTTCGAGGTATTATGAGGTCAATATATCTCCTTTCGGTCAAAGTGCCATCATAAAACGCAGGTCCTATTATTTAGCATCCTACTAAGCCGCACCAAGCGTTTATACTAAATCGATTTTAAGGTTTTCTGGTAACACTAAGGAAAAGATCTTCTTCCAATAGTGTACATTTTTACGATAAAACATACTTTTGTTTAAAAATTTAGCTTCGTGGCTCCAATGTATAAAGTTTAAAATATTATAATTTGCTTCATACAGTATCGGACAAAAATAGAGCGACGATACAGTTTTTTTCTTTTATTAAAAAAGCAAAAACGCAAGAAGTATTAAAACTCAATAAAACAATTACACTCATTAATAAACATATACAGGGTGTCCCAGCGAAAACGAAACAGAGCTATTTTCGGTATGAAAAAAAAAATTTTTTTCAAAAATCTCGGACACGTCGATTTTATTTTTGAGGGGGACAACTTTTCCTTACCAAGGCACCCTCATACCAGCAACCCCCTTCGAGGGGGTGGAATCACCCCTAAAATCCTAAATGGAAAGAGGGGTCGTATGATACCTTATTTTAAAGGTCTTTTAATTCTGAATATAACTGCCAAATTTGAAGTGGCTGAAATTATTTCTCTGGATAAAACAGCTTGTCAAAATTGTGGAACAAGGAAACCCTATTTTCGAAGGGGTCACTTATTAATTAAGAGGCCACCTAATACCTGGAATCCGTTACGAGGGGTTGAAAGCACCCCTTAAATCTTAAACAGAAAGAGGGATCGTGTTATACCTTATGTTGAAAGCGTTTTCACTTTAAATTTAAATGGTGACTTCTGAGTGACTGATGGATGTCTTCTGGATATGAAAGCCAAATAAAATTCTGGAAAAAATGCTTTAAATAAACCTTTATGCCTGAAACCCTTTCTTACAATTTTTTTTATTGGATCATTAAAACATGATTAAGAATTTATTAGTATTGTTAATATTATTGTTATTACACCTTATCAGCATATCATAAATAAAAACAAAATACCAAATAAAATGCAAACACAAGTATCTGAAGAATTTATTTAGCTTGCTAAATATCATTGGTACTTTTTTCATAAAGCAGCATTTATTTAAATAGTTTTAAATTATTACCCAGTCTTTTACGTGTTGAAACACTGTTAGCAATGGTTTATTCTACTGCAGAGAGGGTTGAGATGATTTGGTTGATTGATTATGAGTTTTTCTTTCGGCATAACAATTGTGCCAATAGAACGGTACAAAAATTTAATGACCTTCATCCAGAAAAACGAGTCAACAGAAAATACGTTCTAGAAATAGTTGCTAAATTTAGGGAATCTGGCAGTGTCTTAAATAAAAAGCGTGAGGTTCAAAATGCTGTTGTTGTCAATGAAGCAATGCAAATAACTGTCCTAGGTCAACTTCATGCCGAGCCAGGAATAAGTATCAGAAAATTGGCGACGAGTACAGGAGTAAGCAAAAGTAGTGTTCATAGGATACTTAAGCATAATAAATTCCATGCTTACAAAATTCATCTGGTGCAAGAACTGAATGAGGACGATTTTGACAGACGAGTGCAATTTTGTGAATCGCTTAGTGATATGATAACTGTTAATCCGCGTCTTATTTACAACATTTGCTTTTCAGATGAGTGTACTTTTTTTCTTAATGGCAACGTAAATCGTCATAACTGCCGCTACTGGTCAAATGCAAATCCGGGCCAGTTTCGTGAAGTTCATACCCAGTTCCCTGAGAAGTTAAATGTTTGGGCGGGAATCTTGGGCGGCTCCATTGTTGGTCCGTTTTTTCTACCCGGAAATTTGAATGGAGAAATGTACCGAGATCTGGAAAATGCCGTATATCCAAGAATAGTAGAAATAATGGAAGGCGGAAATCATTCCGATGATGATCAAGTCGTTTTCCAACAAGACGGAGCGCCTCCACATTATGCTGCTGGTGTGAGACAATATCTTGATAAGATATTTCCTGATCGTTGGATTGGAAGGAGAGGACCTTTTATGGAATGGCCAGCTAGGTCACCCGATTTAACCCCATTAGATTTTTTTTTATGGGGGCATTTAAAAACAAATGTTTACGCTACCCAACCAGACACCCTAGAAGACTTACGCCAGAGAATTATAAATGAGTGTCTGCTGAACTGCATGGAAGTAGGCGGGGCACAATTTGAACATTTAATAAATTGACGTAATTTAAATAAACTTGTTTTATTTAAAAGACACAAAAGGAAAAGAGTAGGTATTTCTTATCTCTCCACTTTTACTGGCAGTAAAGATTGTATTTCTTGCTATTTTTATATCCACAAGATATCCATCAGTCACTCAGAAGTCACCATTTAAATTCAGAGTAAAAAGGCCTTCAAAATAAGGAATGACACGACCCCTTTTTATATTTAAGATTTAAGGGGTGCTTTCAACCCCTCGTAAAGGGTTCCAGGTATTAGGGTGGCCTCTTAATTAATAAGTGACCCCTTTAAAATTAGGACTTCCTTATTCTTTTAAAAATATTATCCAAAACAGAGTTTAAAATACCTTTTTCATTTTAACTGTTTCTACAATTTTGACAAGCTGTCATATCCGGATAAAAAATTTTAGCTACTTCAAATTTGGCAGTTATATTCAGAATTAAAAGACCTTTAAAATAAGGTATCACGCGACCCCTCTTTCTATTTAAGATTTTAGGGGTGATCCCACCCCCTCGAAGAGGGTTACTGGTATGAGGGTGCCTTGGTAAGGAAAAGTTGTCCCCCTCGAAAATAAAATCGACGTGTTCGAGATTTTTGTAAAAAAAATTTTTTTTCATACCAAAAATACCTCTGTTTCGTTTTCGCTGGGACACCCTGTATTTATTACATAACGTACCAAAATTCTTCCGTATAAACAAGATCATAAAAAGAAAAAGAAAAGTTAAATATTTCTATACGACAAAAATTAAGAGACGCTTACAATAAAAATAAAAGAAAACATTATCAGATTGCGCCCTGAATATTTAGTCCGCAAGCTTTTATTTGCGATTATCTGGCGGCACCTTTGAGGCATGGAAGAAATTAAATTATCAATTATATCTTGATCAATATTTTTCCATGTATTTTTAATTTCTTCAAAAATGTACGCTTTGTTTTTATAGGTTTTACTTCTTATAAGTTGCCTATCCACAATTTCCCACAGGTTTTCGATTGGGTTAAGATCGGGCGATTGGGCTGGCCATTTAAGAATGGCTATTTTATTTTCATTAAACCATTCTTTTATACATTTTGCTGTATGTTTTGGATTATTGTCGTGTTGGAAAACAAAACTGTATATTCCATTCCGCATAAGGTAGCATGACATTTTGACATAAGGATATATATATACTTAAACCTATCCATAATGCCCTAAATTTGGTAAATTGCTCCCATTTCATAGCCACACTAACACGTCGCCACCTCCATGTTTTACAGTACCTTGGACATACTTTGGGTCTTTTACCTTTTGGGTCTTAAGTCTTTTACGACGAACATATTGAACACCATCACTTTTATACAAATTAAACTTTGACTCTAAAAAGTACTTTTTTCCATTGCTCTGGTGTCCAGTGAACTGCAAACAGAAGACGTGCTTTAATATTCTTCTTACTAAAAAGCGGTTTTTTGGCAGGTTTGCATGCCTTTAAGCCTGCTTCAACTAGTCTGCGCTGTATCGTTCGAGAGGAAACATTAGAGCCCCCAGCTTCAGCCAGAATTTGCTTTGCTGACAGAAAAGGATTTGCCTCGGAGATCCTTTTAATTTTTCTATCCAGTTTCTTTAAAGTTTTTTTCGGTCTACCCGTCTGTTTTCGGTTAACTACTTTTCCTCTAATTCGATAGTTCTGAATGGTCCTCGACACAACAGATTTTGAAACCCTTAGTTCTTGTTTTATTACGTATTGCTACATTTATACTTTTTTATTATATTTAGTAGATTTTTAGTAGATTTGTTACATCTTATACGATGCAATAATTCTTTCTTTAAGATCAATTGAAAAACTTTTACCACCAGGCATTTTTAAACAAAATATAGATTTGATACCGACCAAAACCGATGTTTATCTACTAATGGTATGAACAATATCGATCAAGTCGCTTTATTTTTGTCCATGAAAAAATGCATAAAAACATACAACAATTTACTTATCTCTTGCTATTCATCACAAGAGGCAAAGAATGTCTAAATACGATTAACAAAGGTATGTACTGATACTACAAAATTGTTCCTAATTATACGAGGTACAGTCACAAAGTTTTTCAGGAATATACGCTATAATATTTGTCCGATACTGTATGTTCTTTAAGACCTATTTCTCTTGCTAAATAAATCGTTGAGTTTTCTACAAGAGCTTTAAAATATACCAAATTAGAAATTTCAACATCCTCGCTTATTATAAATTGGTTCCTTGTTCTAGTTACCTTAAAAACGTTACTTCTAAATTTTCTGGAGAGAATTAAAAAGTATCTTCGGTTTGGCATATTAAAATTTCTTCCTGTACATGTAGCACATGTACATGTAGTACATGTACATGTCTTAATTTTCAGCATGATCTATAATTATCATTACTGCGTATTGCATATTAATTCAAGTTAGTTTTTTTCTCTGTTTGCTTGAAATATTGAGAATTGTTAAAATGTCAGTTAGTAAAAGTGGGTTCACCAAAAACTTGCTGGTATCATAGTTGATAAGAGACCAAGCACCTTTACAACTTTTCTATGTAAGTTTTCTTCAATTTTGTTTTTTTAAATTAAACTGAAAAATTAAACTTAAATAAAATTAAACTTAAATAAAATTGACGCATAATTTTATTTAACGGCTTGACGTTAAAGAAAATTATTTTTTCTACAACTCCATCTTGAGTCTGAAATCCTAGTGTACTTATACCCAGTTCGTTTTGTAGATCTTGGAATGCCTTGTGGTTAAATAAAGATTATGAAATTAAAAAATTATTTGGTTCCCTCAATGTCACTGTATGTATCAACTATAACGAGATTGAGTCTATAGACCATACAATGAATATAAATCGCTTCAGAATATTTTTCTTTAATCTTTGTTTGTAGGCCGTTAATCTTTCCCAACATAACATTTATACCGTCATAAAATTGTGCAATTATTCGTATATGTTTTGGACCTATTTTATTAAAAAATTCTATAAGTAAATTACACAAGCTTAATGCGTCACATTGCTTGATTAAAATTATTTGTGAAACGTATGCAAATTGATAACTGATGCTTTTTGCATCGAATCAGTACGTCGGTACTTATATATTGATAAAAAGGATTCAAACAGGTATTCAATGGAATATCCTTTGTAAACGCATCGTCAAATGGACTAATAAAGAAGTAAAATTGACCTTATTACAACTATACTCCTTTGACACGGGCCGCTTTCGCCTCTGAGAATGTAAATACATACAATGAAAACATATTTTTTAGGGCGGTATCGCTATAAGAGTCGCTTTGCTTATTTTACTGATTTATTTTTCGATTAGTTATTCTATTCGTTACAAAAATTGTGACCGAGTAACGTGTCTACCACTGTCTTCCTAATTTATAATGTCGACGAAAAAAAAGGAAAAAACAAGTTTTAACGCGAAAAAAATCTGTGCAACCGCTTCAAGTGACAATAGAAATGCTTGATCATTTACGCCTTGGAGAGTCGTTTGCATCGATATCACGCTCATTCAATATCAACCAATCAACGAATCAACAATTGATAAAAAAATCCCAAGATAAAATAAGGTCGTCTGTAACTTCAACTTCACTGTCAGCAAAAGTTGTTCGTGATCCAGCAATTTGAAAAATGGAAGTGGCTGTGTCATTATGGAATGAAGGCCGCAACCAAAAAAGGGTGCCTCTGAGTGGTCCAATATTACGGGAAAAGGCAAAGCGTCTTTACGTCCATTTTAAAAAACCTGGTGGTAGTAGTGGTGGTGAATGTATAGTTGGAAGATTTCAAGCGTCGGAAGGTTGGTTCAATAAATTTAAGGTGAGACAATCATTGCATAGCATTAAAATCGTTGGAGAAGCTGCATCTGCGGACACTGCTGCAGCAGAAGAATATCCAGAAGAATTTGCAAAGCTAGTAGCTGATGGAGGATACAAACCTGAACAAGTATTTAATGCAAACGAAACTGCACTGTTTTGGAAGAGAATTCCAAAGAAAACATTTATTTCTGAAAGCGAAAAGTCAGCATCTGGATTTAAGACAGCAAAGGATAGAGTTACACTGCTGCTATGTTCTAATGCATCTGGTGATTGTCTCATTAAACCACTGATGCTTTACAGATCGTTAAATCCTCGTGCTTTAAAAAATCAAAACAAGGGCGACAAGTATTTTGGCGTGATAATAAGAAAGCATGGGTTACAAGCGCTATTTTGTCTGATTGGTTTCGGAAATTGTTTTGTTTCTAAAGTTGAAACTTATTAAAAAAAAATAATTTAGACTTTAAAGCAGTTCTAGTTTTGGACAATGCACTAGGTCATCCTTGCCAACTTAAAACTATGCATCCAAATATAAAAGTGATATCTTTACCTCCTAATACGGCGTTGCTTCAACTGATGGATTTCAATCCAGGCCTTTAAGCTTCATTACATTAGACGAACTTTCAAAATCATATTGGATAATATGGAATGTGATCCTGATATGAATGTTATGGAATGCTGGAAGAAATTTGACAAAGCATAGGGAATTGTAAACATAAAAGAATCATTGGAAGAACTGAAGCCATACACATTGAAATCATGCTGGAAAAAATTGTGGCCTGCTCTGACTGCAGAACATGAAGAATCTGTGCAAATCCAAACTTTGACTGCAAATATATGATAGGATGAGATGAGTTTGAACAGATAGAATCAAGTGACATTCAGACGTTGCATAAATCGCAATATGAAGATTTGACTGAAACGGACTTAAAGGAAACCTTAAATTCACAGCCTCTTGAAGAAGAGGCTTCAACAGGCACTGGAAACATGACATTTTTTTTAAACTTGTTTGTTATTTTTCACCTAGGAACGTATCCCCTATAACCCCTTTTAAATTATCATTCCATATTCACGGTTTCTTTATTTGCGGCATATTTACGGAACATAAGAAAGAAAGAAAGAAAGAAAGAAAGAAAATGTGCTATATTACGTAAGAATAATCTTGTGTACAAGCATCCTACAAGCTAAAAAAACAAAACACAAATACAATTTCAAAAATTGACAAAACCCCATATATATATATATACCCCATATATATATACCCCGCGAATGAGGAGCTTTTACTGTACATACAAATATACCTCTAAAGTTAAACAACACAGTTGCAAATTTTATCGATAATCGATAAAAACAAACATTTACATGATGGCTAAGAGAAAACCTTAAAATAATTTAATAGAAAAAAAAATATTCTCGTGAAATTGTGACCAGAAATTTTGTATTAGAAGTGGTATATTGTGGGTGTATTGGTCAATTGTTGGTCAAAATTTGTCAATTGGTCTCTCGTCAAATTAAAAAAAATCCAAATCACAGGGTCGATAATATTAAAGGGCGGTTACGTAGAGGAGGAATTACAATTAAAATTTTAATTTTATATAATAAAATATATAAAATAAAAACAAACCGGTAGACTAGAGAAATTTACAATAGGTTTATCCCAATTCACATTTTTGATAGGTTTAATGCAACACAACATTTGGTTTTCAAACAAATATAAAAAATCAACCAAAATTAAACAAATGAAAAAAGAATATTTCTAAAAAGTAAGCAGTTCTCTACTTCTAATTTCTTCAAACATGAAGAATGGTTTGTAAATTTGACAAGTGTCGATGTACCAAATAATGTACAAATTTTCTTAGGTTTGGACGATAAATTTAATTTATATTATAACCCAAAATGTCTATCTGATTATTCATGTAGAATATATTTTGTCTAAAATATCGGATTCCGAAGAACGAACTCTTAAACAAACTTCTGTTTTCAACAACATTACTAATTTTACCAATGCTTCTAATCCAAATACCAAATCCTCTATACCAATCTCTCCCTATACCAAAGAAGAATGATTTAAACCTTGTATCTAAAGGTTTTTGGAATAAATGGCTATTTCCCAACTGCACCGGTGCTATTGACGGTAAACACGTGCGAATAAGGGCTCCTGATCATAGTGAATGTTTGTATTTTAATTATAAGGAGTTTTATTCTATAGTTCTCCTGGCTAATGTAGATCATAACTACAAGTTTATTGCTGTCGACATTGGTTCCTAGGGCCAAGAAGGAGTGGAATTTTCCAAAAGTCACAAATGGGGAAAAAAATAATGAACAATGAATTTCATTTCCCTGAACCGAAAGATCTTCCTGGATCTAATACAAAATTGCCACATTTATTCGTTAGAAATCAAGCATTTAGTATTAATACTTTCATGATGAAACCCTACGCTAGGAAAGTAGCCAAAAGTGATTTATTGAAAGAAATATTTAACTATCGCCTTTGTCGCACGAGAAGAGTATCTAAAAACGCATTTGGTTTGCTTTGTCAGACATTCAGAGTGTTTTGCTTGGCTATAGGAATAGTGCCAGAAACATGTACTGACATGATATTAGTTGCCTGTTGCTTGCATTTTTTTTTACGGGAAGGATTTTTAGAACCTGCACAAATACCTGTAGATCAATGGACCAGGAGGAAAATTGACCTCAAAATGTCTTAGTATTGCATGGACGAGGAGGATTTTCGAATAGTAATGGATTCGCAGTAAGATCAAAATTAACCGAGTATTTTATGACGCAGTGGAGTGGCAAGAACAACGTGTCACACGTCTTAATTAGATGTTTTATTTTTTTTAAGTCTATAATTACACCTATGTTATAATTGGTAAATAAATGTAGGTATTTAAAAATCACTTACCACTTTTATTTAGAGTTTCAGCTATACTCTTTTAAATATTATCCTTCAAATTCTCATCTCTGTATGAGTCAAGCTGAGAATTAAATAGCCCAGAATGTCATCCTATTATTTCAACTAATTTATTAGTATCTTTATCAGAAAACGAAGTCATTTTGCACAAATTCACACGTGCTTTCTAGAGAGTTGCGCAAAACTTGCGCACTTGCGCACAACTACTTGTCTGGGTCGGAGACCGTCTCATTGTCTTCGGTCTCGTTCACGAAATGAACGTATAGGAAAGTCTTAACACAGTCTAACAAGAAAGTTGAAATCTATATACTTTGGTCTTAAGTCGAGTAGCATCAGTCGCAAATTTAGAAATTTTCTCACTCTAGAAGTTTTACAACATAAGTATACAAATAAAAAATCAATAATGAACTAAATTAAGCTCTAGATAGAGCAATAATAAAAAGCTATCAAGATGGAAATAGTAATTTTTAAGATAATTTAATAGCTAAAAAATTTGCTGTGAAAATTGATAATCAATATTTTGTATACAATTTTTTAAATGCACTGCAATTAAAAAATTTAAAAATATTAAATACAATTAACAAATAATAAAAACTATCTTTAAAAAAAAACAATTTGAAAATCAGCTAGTCAAAATCAACGTTGAAAGAAAAGAAGAACGAAATCAGGTTTTTTTTATTTGGGAGACCTCCGTTTTCCAAATAAATTATAGCAAGTGACAGGACTAAGATATACATAGAGTCATTCACATAGTAATAACAAAATTATATATGTAATAAATATATAATAAATGTTAGGTCAGATGAAAGATAATTGCCAAGCAGGTATTCTCAATGTCTCAAAGCTTTTTTTTTTAAATTGGTTTAATTGATTTTAATTTCTGCACTCTTTCTATACCTAAGAATGATGAGGATGGTACTTGACTCAGCACTTGACATACTTCTGAATTTAAAATAAATAAACAAAATCAAAAATCATTAAGATTATATAATTCATGATAAACTACAAAAATTTGCTAGAATGGTGCCATAAAATATACTCATTTTTCAACGCAATTATAACCATAGATTTGAAATTTAACACATTTGTTTCTTAGGAATTTAAAATAAAGATTATGTGCATCACACCACTCCTTAATTGTTTTGAGATCAGCGTTTGAGATTAGGATCTGTCAAATTCCTTTCATGCCATAAAGTGGTAGTGTCATTATCAGCAAACACTCGCCTTTTCTTTTATCGGTAGAAGTATGATAAGTTATTAATATAGAACAGGAAGAGACGTGGTCCGAAGACAGAACTTTGGGAAGCTCCAGTGAAAAATTGCACTTCCTGTGAGGAACAATAAAATTGTCAAATTGGTTCAATTCACAATTGATAAATAGGTTCTGAACAATTCCGAGGATGAGCCTCGAAAACCATATCTCTCTTGTTTCTGTGATCTACATAATCAAATGCTTGGGATACATCACAGATTAGGCATACAATATTGGATACATACAGCCAAACTGCAGCCACATCTTAGCTTAGTTGCAATATTATAGTAGTATGAATTAAGCGGGGGTTTAAATCTGGATTAAACGCGGGCCGCCGTTTAATCCAGATTCAGTTGAAAGGGAACTATACTTTGTTCTAAGCTCATTTACCATATACCAGGAGATTTATTAGAAGAATTATTAATACGGGAACTAAATTTTTATCTTTTAGAAAGCGAAATAGTGTTTCTATAGATGCTTCTATAATTATTAAAATATGTTAGAAACTTCTTCTTTATTCATTGAAAATATACCCTTTGTGCACTACTGTTTTTTTTCTTACTTTTTATTTCGGCTATTAGAAATGAATTATTACAAATATTTAATAATATTACTTTTGTAAAATGTTGCTAATTTATTTTTAGAATATAAGATATTTTGCCAATTAACCTTATCACCCTGAAGTCTCAGTCTAATTAGTCTATGAGTGTGTCTACGTATTATTTCTGAAGGTCTTTATGGCTTAACTACTGACAAATATGCTAAAATAACCTCAAATAACCCTGCAGCTGTAAATAAAATTTTACATTGGCGTTTTCACTACCTATGTTTATGCATACGTAATCAAATATTGTTGAGCGGTCTGTTAAGTGAGTAGGTTGATTGACATGAACGCTCAACCCAAAAAACTAAGTAAGCTAACCTAAGTAATAACAGGCAATGACAAAGTAGTACAACGTAAATAACACTTCGGAACAAAAAACATAAATAAATCTGCGGCATTAATTTTGTTAATTATTTTTATTAATACTTAGATTAGTCATGCACAGTGTGCAATTACTTTTTTTGGATTGGCTCTCGTTCGTCAGCTAAAAATAAATTGGATTTTTTTTAAATTCGAGTATTCACAAATAAATTTTGTTATCAGTTCACATATTTTCGTTAAACCTTAAAGTAACCAGTTTATGTCTTTAATATTTTAAGATATACTGTATTCATAACACACTTTTTTATATTTAAATATTTTTATAAAATTAAAAAAAATTATCTATGAAATTTAAATCTTAAACAGCTTAAGGTTATGCTGGTTTTTTGGTTTAATCCTAACAATCCCTCTTAACCTGGCAATTCAATATGAATATGAATACTATGAACAGGATGGTCTATGAGATATGTGGTCTGTCGACACACATCCCCTTCTTGATTGGAAAAATGTCGACTTTGACGAGTCTGTGTGATGTCAGCATATGTGTCCTAAATTTCAACAACCCACCTTGTAACAGTACATAACAGAGCATTATACTTCCTTTTAAACAAATCAATTTACCAGGTAAATATAAAAAACAATATAACATTTTTTAAACGTTAATGAAAATAACAATAAATATAACTTGATATTTATTGTTATTTTCCCTTGATACTGGAACATACCTTAAGCCTAATAAATATGATTACTATAAAAATAAAGCAGTTGTTATTTTAACTAAGTTTTTCTATACATTTTTAATATTTTTTTGAATTATTTTTTTTTACTTTTCATTTTGGAGCAAATAGGAAATGGCTTATCTATTAGTTATTTTTTTCTTCTTAAAAAACAAAAACAAAGAACTTTAATTTCTAATGCTTTTCAATTCTTTAAGAGGATACATAACGATTCACTTCTCGGTTCCACTTGAGTTACTCATTAGCTATTTATATATTATATAAATATAAGAGGGTTTACAATACTCAAGTAGATAACATATTAGAATATCTTCAGCTTTTTTAACTTAACCCGCATTTACAATAGTTACAAAACTGGTCCATAGTAGCATATCAAAATTTTTAGCCATGTTACATTTTTCCAATGCATTTTTAATTAATACTCTTATTTCATACTTCGCTACCAACGCCTCGCATTTAGAGAAAATACATACCTCGTTTTTCCAAGAGAACGAACAACGCTATATAAATTCCATTTATAGCCACGCTGTTTTATAAACATTTTTGCAATTGTGGTTTAATTACTACTAGACCATAGCGCATTTTTTAACTGAATAAAATCTTTCTCATTTTTTGGCTCTTAAACACCATATTTATAATCTGGTTTTGGATTTTGTTGTTTCTATATTGGTTAATAACTTTATATTTATTAAGAATCTGATTTTTTTTTAAATTCGTCTAATTTCAAAATTATTTCTTTAAAATTTGTTTGTAGTTCCAAAAACTTAATTAATCTGTCCGCTAATTTTTTTTATAGGATTGGTGACTTGCGAAATTTTCATGAATAACATTTACAGCTAATTTCTCAATGGGTTTTCTTATTGCTTTTCGTCTAGAAACAGTGTTTCTATCGACTGTTCTATCATAATACTCCACAGGACCAGTTTAGAGCTTTTGCTAGAAATTCTGATAATACCATTCTGTATTAAACATATATGTCGGGTTAACACGTCAAGTCTAAATATTCAAAAAATCTGCGAACCTGGCAAACTAATAAGCTAGAATTTTCACAGCTAATCGTGCTATTTTTGTGTTATAAAATATCGTTTGGCTTCATTGAGATTTACTTTACATAGCTGAAGAGAAATTAAACTCTGGGAACTTTGAGAAATCAAAGGCACAGAAGATTGATGTGGCATTTTTATTTTTCATCTTATAAGCTTTCCTTAGTATTACATTGAATAGACTTATTTTAACACTAAAAGTGGAAAATTATGGTTTAAATTAAAATTAAATAGGAGCATTAAAATGTACTTACAACAGAAAAAATCAGGGCTTTTTGTTAGATAATGTAGAGTAAAACATTGGTGTGTTCTTGGTGATTCCATTAACTGTCTAGTTTTTAAAGATATCGAAGTATTGAAGATATGGAAGTGTGCAACCAAGAAAATTATATTTTAAGCTGTCAGTTTGAATTTTCAAGGTTAACCCAACCCAATGTATACCAATCTATGGCATTGATATACAGATCGTGTTTTCGTTCGTTACTTATAGGAAACCGCATAGAGGCGAAATTTTGCAACATCGCGTGTGTACGAGTGCCTGCGACAGAGCAACGCCCCGGCCGGCCCGAGGACGGGATTAGTAAACATCTGACTTTCGTGGGAGTTGCGTCGTTTGGCGACA
Organism: Anthonomus grandis grandis; assembly: GCF_022605725.1. NCBI lineage: Eukaryota > Metazoa > Arthropoda > Insecta > Coleoptera > Curculionidae > Anthonomus > Anthonomus grandis. Next base: position 26,746,624 of record NC_065546.1, read on the forward strand.
AAATGTCCCAAAATATTACGCGAAAATCCAGGCATTTTTAAACCATTTATTCTAATGCGGGTTTTACAGACATGACAATGTGTAAAACCCACATAGAATTGTAATCTTAATTTAATATGCTGTGTTTTGCATAATAAAAATTAAAGCGTTTTTTCTAATAAAAAATAAAATATCAACTCTGATAAAAATATAATAAAAAATCAGAAATAAAACTCTAATAAACAAACTTAACAACATATCATTTTTTAAATAAAAGGCTCAAATAAACCGCCTTCTTTCGCTAAACAAAAACTTAACCTATCGTAAAAGCTATTTCGCCCCTCCAAAAGAGTTTCATGTAAAATGGAATTGGCACCTTCGACAGTTTTATTTCGCAACTCCTCTAAATTTGTTGGCCTACTAAATTCATGCTTGTAAATGGTCTGCTTAAGGTAAACCCACAGATAAAAGGCATTTGGAGACAAATCTGGAGATCTAGGAGGCCATTTAGTATCGCCAGTCCCACTAATAAGGCGGTTAAGAAAAGTATTTGTTAAAAGTTCTTTTACCCTAGCCGCGTTATGAGCAGGACAGCCATCTTGCTGAAAATAAACCGATCCCAGGTCTACATCAGGTAGGATTTGAATGGCAGGAAGAACTTGGTTTTGCAGCAACTCAAGGTACTTTTGAGCGTTTAAAGTGCTATCAATAAAAAATGGCCCTATAACATTGTCGCCCAAAATACCTGCCCAAACATTCAATTTCTGAGGATACTGGGTACGAAACTGAAAACTGCTGTGCTCGTTTTGCTGAGACCAATAACGAACAATGGAAGGATTATGTTTGCCATGTAATGGAAAAGAAGATTTATCAGAAAACAAAATATTTTTTTAAAAAATATTCGTTTTCATTTGCCTCTTCCATCATGGTTTCACAAAATTTTTAAAAAGACAAAAAGATGTCTCAAAATTAACGGATTATGTTTATAAAGCAAAATATTGCTCAAAAGGCTTCTACACTGGCTGGATATGTTATGGCTCATAAAATAACTAAATGTAACAAACCATCCTCAGAAGCAAAACTTGCAAAAGATTGTATTGTGAGTATGAGCAAAATTTTGTGTCCAGAAAAACTTAAAGAGTTTGAGTCTGTCAGCTTATCGCAAAAAACAGTAACAACACGAATTGATGCCATTGTATCTAATTTGTCGACTCATTTTAAGCAGCGTATAAAAAACTATTTTTTCGTGACGACAGATGAGAGTAGAGACGCGTTTATGACGAATTTTCTATTTAAGTCGACGTAGATGATTCCTACCTTCTTTATCACACAAGGAAAGCACTAATTTATACGTGTAGTGTGGCGAAGAATGATTTAACTCACTTTCCGCCTTTAAAATCCATGTCACCTGTAAATGAGAATAAACTAAAAGAATTCAGGCAGGCGCTTTTCTTCACAGAAAATTTCGCAAAAAGTAAAAACTAGGTTTTAAGATTTTAAGGACATTCAATCATTGCTAGATATTTTCTTGATGTGGTTTAATGATAACCCGCAAAATGTATCTCCAGAATTGCACTTCGAAATTATTGAAATGCAGTGTACCCAACCCAACCCATTTAAAACAATTGTTCTTGAATTATACAAAACTAGTTTTTTATAGAGCACTGCCGAAAGCTGAATTCTTAAAGATGATTGCTCACGCCCAGAAAATTATGAAATCAGAAACCGATTGATTGTTGAAAACCTTTTCGCATTGCTGAAAGTTGCTTCGTCACACCTAGAACCTGCTTTCGAAAATATTGTTGAAAAATCAAAAACAATTTTATATGTCTCACACGTCTACATGGCCTTCGAATAAAAGTTAAAATAAATATTATTTAAGATAAAAGGTAATTTGAACCATTTGTGGGTAATACTATAATATTTTGGTTAAAATCTTTAATACAAAATGCATTTTTTTCCATAATTTTGGCCTTCCTCTATAATTTCTTGAAATTTGTAGCCCCCCATTAAAAAAGTTTGCCCACTACTGATCTAGACTATCAGGCTTCAATTTATTATAATTTACTCCACCTCTTTACGCTTAAGGAGCTGTGCCAGACGTTTTTAATCCATTCTGTAAGTAAGTTTTGCCTCTTTATTACGTGTATATGTATCAACTGCTCCAAAAAACTTCTTTTGTCATTTGCTTCCATATTTTCATTTATGTCTGTCTGAATTGTGACTCTGTATATATAAGCTGAATCTTTAAAATAGCATCATGTTTATCTTTGGCCATAGATCGCCGCCTATGTATGTTCACCAAGGATAATAGGGAGCACAAATAATTTTGTTCATTATGAGATAATACAGAGACATACTATTACTTTTAGAAGAAATGTATTCTTAATTACAAGAATTGTTAAAAAAATTAATATTTGAAATGTTATTAATATATTCCCACCCTTAAGATTTATATAATGTATAGAAACAAAACTAAACTCTTAACATAAAATTTAAATTAAAAACAAACTCTTTCTACCGACAGACAAAAGTATTGGAACAATTATTTTTATATACAGGGTGGCCTTTCAAAAACAGTCCAGCAAGGTTTGCAGCCCTCTTTTAAAAAATTTTAGAAAATGCTTGGACCCGTCAACTTTGATTTTAGAAAAACATTTTCTTTTTTTTTTAAATATTTTTTTTTAAATTTTGGTCCCCTTTGGCGGAGGTTTTATCCCCCCTTAAAATCTGAAATAGGAGTGGGGGTCAAGTGATAGCTTATTTTAATGGTCTTTTTATTCTAGTTACAACTGCCAAGTTTAAAATTGCTAACTTTAGTTTTCGCAGTATGACAGCTTGTCAAAGATTTTGAAACAATACAATTTGTTTAATACTTTTAGCGCTAGTTTTTAGAGGTTCTTGATTTACAAAACAAAAACGCTCGCACCCGTCGGTTTTTGATTTTAGAGAAAAGATTTTTTGATAAAATTTTTAACCCCAAAACTTCAACCCCCTAGCGGGAGCGACATTCACTCTTATTTTTTAAAAGAAAAGGGGTGTGTTGTAATACACCTATTAAAAAGGTACTCAATTTTCTGTACAATATCGCTTTGTTTTTTAAATTTGAGCTGCGGGTTTCAGAAAAATCTGATTTAATTTTATTGATTAGTATTTACACATTACCTTATTAAATGTTGAAAATATCCTAAACGGCCTCCATACAATAGTACAGTAACTGTTCAAAGTGTTGGGTGGCACAAATTTTCGAATTTAGATGTACCCACAAAAAGATATCAAACGAAGAAAAATCAGGTAATCCCGCGGGCCCTTCGATAGCACCCCTTCTCCCAATCTATCTACTAGGAAACGTTTCATCCAGAAACTGCCGTACTGGTAATGCATAATGGGAAGGAGCTCCGCCTTTCTGAAATATCGCATTTTCTTCATGGTAGCGTTGGTCGTTTTCCATAATTTCCGTCAATGCTGGGTTAATGGCATTCTCCAAACGTACGTATCTCCATTTAAATTTCCCGATAAGAAGAATGGTCCAAATATGTGATCACCAAAAATACCAACCCATTTTTAGCGTTTAATTTTTAAGGATTTTGAATGTGAACCTCATGGTAGATCCTTGGATTCGTGTCGGACCAGTACTGACAAATATGATGATTTACGGTGCCATTGAGAAAAAATGAACATTCGTCTAATAAGCAAACATTTAGAAGATAGTTGGGATTATTTGAATTTAGTTCGGACATTATTTTACAAAACTGTAAACGGCGGTCGTTATCATCATTTAATTCTTGAAGAAGTTAATTTTATATGGGTGCTAGTTATTATTTTTTAGAATTCTCTGTACAGTAATCCGCGAGACTCCCGTTACATAAGAAACTTTTCTGGTACCTAATGTAGGCTTCATACTAACTTGACGGAGAACACTGACTCTTACTACCTCATTTCTTACTGGATTTTTAATATTCCGTTTTTTGTTTGCCAGCGAAACAAATTCCCAAAATTTTGCCACTAACTCTAGGATGTAGCCTTGATGTACGATCTGGATGTCTCTAATTAAACAAAGTTGCCGTTAGTCTTGCACATTGATTGTTCATAAAGTATGATCAATAATTTCTACTCTTTCCGCAATAGAATAAACAATTTTTATCGAATCAAAAAAAAGCACAGAAAGAACTAATTTACATCACCTTAATTACTGCAGATAAAGTCGAATTGTTGACTGATTTTTGATAGTTTAAAAACAATTGTTTATTCACACACCTAAAATATCCAGTAAAATGTTTAGAGTTCCATTGCTTGGCGATGGGTAGCTCAAATTTAAAAAACAAAACGGTATTGTAAAGAAAATTGAATGCTTTTTCAAAAGATGTATTACAACACACCCCTTTCTAATTAAAAAATAAGGGTGAATGTCACGCGCGCTAACGGGTTAAAGTTATGGGGTTAAAGATTTAAACAAAAAATCGTTTTTCTAAAATCAAAAATCGACTGGCGCGAGCATTTTTGTTTTGTAAATTAAGGACCCTTAAAAACTTGACTTTTAAAAAACTTTGAAACTCACTTGACTCCCACTTCTATATAAGATTTTGAGGATGGTTGCAGCCTCCGCCAAGACGTTGATACATATAACTAAAATGCGTTTTTATTGCTCACCTCAAATTTATAAGTGTTGGCGTTAGATTTACAACAGGGGTTTCTTTCTTGATTTATGGAAGTTTGTCTGTTTTGGGTGTAGAGGGAAAATCTGTCACTTGTCAGGATCGACCTTGCTACTTAGTTCTCGTGTATTCATAGGAGCACATGCTAATTTCACGCCCGCCTAAAGAGGACAAATGGTGCAGGTCGCCTAAAATATGGTTTGCCATTTGTTTCTTGCTTCCTTTTCTCTTTTCACTTAAAAAGCCGTAATTTTATAATTCCATAAAAGGATGCTCGAGAAACTCAGCTAGGTGAGTGATTAACAATTTTTTTATTCGCACCGCCATGGCATGGTGACATTAAGATTTTTATTATCATTGGAAAATTGATTCAGGTTTTTTTCTTTTGTCTCTGTTGTTTTATCATCATTTCAATTACTTCTTTACTTTACTCGAGGGTCTAAAGGTCTGGAGTTCCATGATGTACTATCTGTGACATCAGCCTAGTTTTTCAATTACATGGACTCTAACCCCATTATCGGCGGTTATGAGTCCCATCTAAACAACAGTAAAGATCGTCCAGCTTGTCTTAGTGAGGGTCCTTGCGTCACCGACTGGAAACTATTTTATTTTAATATTATTTAAACATTCATTCATTACCCATAAGTTATAATTGAACTTAAAATTTAATCATATTTAATATTTTCATTTTATAAAAATTTATCAATAATTACATTTTGTAGATTTTGCCTCTAAAGAACAATAATTTAGTTTGTTATACTGTATAAAATGTCAATAGGGTTATGGAAATAAAATGGGTTATTGTTGGGAACTGTTGCCTCTTGTTGCCATAGCATAGTCCAAATTGTCTTTACAGGAATTAAAATATTCAAGTTTTGAAGTTTTCATAGTTTTAACAAAACTAAGTGGCGCCTATTTATGTATTTTTATTTGACAGACTGTGACATATATTAAATCCTATTAAACCTACGAACGCTACATGAAAAAGTCTATTTAAAAAAAGTTGGTTATCTAAATGTTATAACTAATCTCTGTGCCATGCCGGTATGATCGCCGTTCACACTTTCACACTTTTTTTGTACTATAGGGCCGGCCAAGGCGCAGTAAATAGTTGAATATTAAAAAATCAGATCATTATTATAAATATTTACATTTTAACGTTTGTTTGAATGTACGCGAAAAACATCTCGTGATCCTCGAATCTTATTTCTTAAATCAAATTGTGCCCATCTCCAAAACCAATTGTATTGCGAAAAATGTCGCGCACAACGATTGTTCGCCTTCTGCGATTCCCAATACAATTTTGTAGATATCCCGCTAACGTGACGTTGGCAACAATAAAATTCAATAAATTAACTTCTACAGTAAAAGCACTTTTGTCTTATTTCCTTGACTTTTACTGCTGCTACTTTTTACGTCTTTACTTTTAACGTCTTTTTTTGCCTGTCTTTGCCTCCAGGGCTTCTTCCCTTCCTACACATACATATGCAATACGAAACTTTAAGTTTATCGCAAATCAGGTTTGTGAACCATTACGTTGCGTGCAAGATTTTATATTTTATTCCGTTCCGTTTCGTTATGTTCTGACCTTCGTAATTTCGGCATTAAGGTATCGATCATTATTTATTCTGTACATAAATATGCATTGTAATCTTAATATGGGTAAGAAAGTTTGGGAAAGAAACCAATTTTTACCCGTCTTTTTGGCCTTCGACATGGTTGCAAGACGAAAGCATGTAATCCCGAACAAAGAAAGGTAAAATTCTCGTTTAAAACAGTTCTTCATAAAATATACCGAACCATTTCACGAGTGCTTGCTTGAGGTAACATCACACGCAATCTCCGACGACTCGGCCACGACTCTCATGTCATACTAATACGCACAAAACACAAGTATAGAGAAGTGGTGGTTGCATACAAACTGATCGAAATTCTTGTGACAAATCAGCTAGCGTCCTCTCGCTTGGCAACGGAAACTCTTGTAACTAACTTAACAGTTTGACGTGCCTAACTGGACCAATAAAAATGGTACAAAGGCGTGGCCCAAATTAAGGCGAGAAATCAAATTTCATTTCATCTGACAATCTTATCATTTAATCGTAATATCTAAAGCAAGCGCCTATTCAAAAAGTTACTCATAGAGAAAAGAGCCTTTTTGATTAGGTGTTAGTATCAGATGTTGATCTGAGCAAAAATAAAATTTTTCAGCTTTATTTTACATATCTAAATGAGTTAATTTACTACAATAATCTACGACAGTGTACTAACAATAGTGTACGACATATCACCAATTGGACAAAAGGAAATAAAACAATGTTTTTCCTTAATACATTTATTATTTAATTTTCCTGAAAAAAAAACTACATAACATGACATACAGTGAGAGCCAAAAGTCCGGAATAAATTCATTTAAAATCCAGGGGTATGTTCAAAAAAAAACGCTCGGACACGTCGATTTTTATTTTTAACTGCGGGTTTTCTTACTATAATTTTATGTACACAGGGTGGTCCAAAAATAAGTTACGACCATCAACTTCAATTTTTGAAATGGAAATACCTATTTTTTATTCTGTATTCTTAAAGAACAGAAAATTCTAGACATATTTCATGTATAATGTCCTATATTTATCTTCATTTGTTTTTGAATTATTGACAGTTAAAGATCGGCATATTTACACTTTTGACATGTTATAAAATCCAAACGGTTAGACATAAACGAATGCGGTTTGCACTTTTAATTGAAGCTTTCTTAAAACCATCTGTTGACACTAGCTAGTTAGTGTCAACAGGTACTGAGAAATTTACGGTTGAATTTCTAAAAAAAAATATTCAAAATATTAATGTATTTAGTCAAAAGTATTGTATAAACGTTGAACAAAAAGAAACTATTCTAATTTTAAAAGCTTTCTTAAAACCATCTGTTGACACTAACTAGCTAGTGTCAACAGGTACTGAGAAATTTACGGTTGAATTTCTAAAAAAACATTCAAAATATTAATGTATTTAGTCAAAAGTATTGTATAAACGTTGAACAAAAAGAAACTATTCTAATCTAGACCGAATTAAATGTTCAAATTGAGCCCCATTAACTTCTTGACAGTAAGCGAGTCTTGATTCGAATTCTCTCAGAACGTTGCGTATCATTTCTTGAAGTATTCGTTGAATCTCATTTCTTATATTATTTCTCATTTCTTCTAAATTGTTGGGTTTATTTACATAAGGTTTTAAAAAAGCTTCGATTAAAAGTGCAACCGCATTTGTCTATGTCTAACCGTTTGGATTTTATAACATGTCAAAAGTGCAAATATGCCGATCTTCAACTGTCAATAACTCAAAAACAAATGAAGATAGGTATAGGACATTGTACATGAAATATGTCTAGAATTTTCTGTTCTTTAAGAATATAGAAATAAAAATAGGTATTTCCATTTCAAAAATTGAAGTTGATGGTTGTAACTTATTTTTGGACAACCCTGTATACATAAAATTATAGTAAGAAAACCCGCAGTTAAAAATAAAAATCGACGCGTCCGAGCGTTTTTTTTTTGAACATATCCCTGAATTTTAAATGAATTTATTCCGGACTTTTGGCTCTCACTGCATATAATATACAATAATTTATTATAACGGACATTATATAAATTAGAATTCTAACAATATTTAAAAGAATTTTGTTAGCACTGAACTACTCTAATTTTAAACAGATTAGAAATGGTTGTCAACATTTTTGTGCTATTTTAGATTCAATAGAGGATGAATTATCCTTATTCAATATGTACTTGTATCTTGTGGCGTTAACTTTACAGTGTTACTATTTTGCCAAGAGTTTGCAGACGGTAGCTCAGAATTATTGAAGGCTTGGGATTGTTCGAAGGTTCACTTATGACTGGCTATTAAAAAATATAATCTTGATTATAACTATTAAATAAGAGGACGCCACTTAGTTTTTTTTTTATAAATGAAAGAAAACCAAGAAAAACACTTTGTATATAGGTTTCAATTAACAATTAAATGACCCTGGATAAAGTAGCTATAAAGAGGCAAAAAAATATCTTAACAATACAACCAAATTATATTTACATCAAAGATATGTATACACATCATGTTCTAATCTGTTAAATGTTAATAATTTATTATGAATTAAAATATGACTAATGTTGATATGATTAAAATAAATTTGACAAAAGTAACCTTTAAATTATGATTTCACTACTAGGTAGATTTCAGCACTTTAAATTGCAATAAATTGCAATTATTAAAGTTTTTTGTATATATTTGTAGTAGGCAGGGGAAAGTTCATGAACCTTTTTACCTAAGGCATATCAGCCTTAACCGAGTTATATCTACTTAACTACCAAAAAAGGCACTGAAAAATACTGAACAAAAAATAACTAAAATTATAGATAAGAAATTGACGTATTAAATTATGATATTGATTAAATATTTGTAGCAATAAATTGAAATTAAAAGTATATTAATAAAAATTTAAATAAGTGAGACAAATCTATGATTAGTAATATTTAAATAAATGGAATAGACTGGCCTGTATATTCCTCCAAGAAATGAACGGCTGGCCTTGAAAACCGAGGCTGTGAATGTATGCCATTTGTAGCTTAGCTATCCGGACTGGGAATATCTAATACTAGCTCTAGTTCTGGCTCCAACTCCACCGCTTTCAGCAATTTCCCGGGGAAATCAACAACGGTTGCCATTCACTTCAGTTCATTCAATTCAGTTGGTTATTCACTGTCGATAAAAATGAATGGCGTTCAAAATGTGACATACTCACCTTGCTAAGTTTCATTATCTATCCATCAAAATCTTGGGCATCCTGCACCAGAATTATGAAATAAACAGTTCCCTAAAGGAACAAGATTAAGGACTATAAATTATAAACCATATTGGCCACTTCCTGCTTCACAAACTTCGGAAATAAAAAACTGGCCTTTTACGTGCGCTTCCACCCGCGACACGGGAACAAGTCCTCGAAAAATGGATGCAGTACCGACTAAATAAGTAACGACCCCACCTCTCGCCTGAGCTGTCAATGTCAATCCAATCAGAGAAAACATTAATTAAGACTAACCAGAAGAGTGACGGACCGTCAACAGAAAGCATGAATAATTGAACCAGATGCGTTACAGTAGTAATGTGTCATTGACAGTGTAAATTTAAAGAAATATGAATAAAAGAAGTCGGCTGAAATTATTAATATAATTATTGAAATTAATGAAATATCAATGGAGCGTTAGTGAAAATAAGGAATAGAAAAATAAAACGCTACAATCTGATTCCTAAAGAAAAATTAGACAGATTTTAAAATTATTTGAAAATTCTATAGCAGAGTATTATCGCAAGAAACAATATATCCATTTACAAAACAACATAAACTCTTTTAAAATGAAAACAACTTTTTAGTATAAACATATGACTTATATTTGTTAGTCTTTTATAATACTAACAACATATCTTGGAACTATAAAATTAATAAAAACTTAATTCAAGGACAGATGTTTACATAAAATAAAAAGAAACTCTTAAAAAAACACAAGTTGTAAGAAAAGAATCTCTTATACCTATGTCTCGTCTCAGTCAACACAGGAAGTGGCATGATATGAGCATGAAATAAAATTAAAAAATAGGCAGTGCAAACCTTATAAATCAATGTACTAAATGATTCATGTGAAAAAAAGACAAAATAAGTGTTTAAATAAATATGTATTGTAGTGTAAAGCCAGCAGTATCAGCATTATTAAAATTTGTGGAGAACTGATCAGAAATAATTCTGTAGCTTAGTCTTAATAAAATTTACATTGCATATTACTCTCCGTGTTTTTCTTGTAATGGGAACTGAAGGAAATGAAAAAAAATCTTTTATTACTGTTTCTCAGAAGCCTTTAAAATATACATACTCTTACATTAATTAATCAAGTTAAAAATGAAATACTTGAAAAGTTAAACTTCTTCATTGAAATAAACTGAATTTGATTTTATTAAAGACTAAAGATTGACAATACAAAAACATAATAGTAATAAATTAAATCTGATTTCCTTACCAGAAACCTGGAATTACTTGCCGCAAATCAATTATAACATTACTTCCAATATTGAAAGAGAACTTTTTAGAAAAAAAGTCATGAATTTAAAATAACTTCCTTAAAACAATAGCAAACTAAAACCAACCCAACCCAATCCACGCTTGCATTCATTGAAATGAAAAACAAACTCAAATGGTATAAAAATGACAAATGAGGTTCTATCAGTCAATGTCAACAGCTAGAGTCTGTCAGCTCCCTGTCAATTTTGCCAAGCAAGATCGCCGACATACGATGATTTTCAAAATACAAGCTTCATACATGTGCTAATACGGGCGGCGGCCCTCCCAAAATAGATAGATTATATCCCCGCTTCTCAAACAAACACTGGTTGACTATAGGTTTCTCCCGTAACAACTTAAATATAAAATCATTAAATAACCGATGTCTCTGACAGTCTTGTTTACGTTCGTAGAAGGCCACACCGATGCTCAGTTTTGTTTCTGATTTGACTGGTTTTTTTTTATTTTGATTTTGTCACCATATCGACGTGCTAAATTTTGATATTTTTTATTATTTGATAATTAGTTCCTCTTCTCACTAAACTAACTTGTTTTGCCGACTTCGACCTTAACTTGAAAGACTTTCTTCAGTAATTGAAAAGGGAACATACATAGATTTTTTCATATTAATTCTAAGTTTAAGACTAACACAAAATGTTTTTTACCTTTATAAAACCCAACTTAACTTTTTCTTTTACAGCGTCTCACGACTCTCCAGAAAAAGTAGCCAGTGTCGTCTGCATAGGCAATAATTGTTTATAATTTACATATTAAAAAGCAGAGGTCCTATAACAGTTCCCTGCGGAACCCCATACTGCACGACAAGCGTCTAACTTAATGTGTTTCCTATCCTGACACGCTGTGTATGGTCCAGTAAAGAATTGTTAAAGACATCCAATGACAGAAGACATAGACAGACTATGGGATCAGGGGGAGAGCCCTGATCCCATAGTGTTCCAAAATTTGAAGGAGTACTGGATGGGAGACAGTGTCAAATGCCTTAACTAAGTCTAGAAACGAAGCTATACACTTTTTCCCTTCTTCAAGGAAATCAACAACTGTACTCGTTGACTTGTACATAGAGTCAGACGTGCTTAGACTTAGCCTAAAACCATATTGATTTGAAGATTATGGATTATTGATATATATATTTGAGATATTGGTATGTTATTTGAATCAAGAAACCCAATTAAACGGACTTTAAGATATTTCTCAAATACTTTTGCAATATTAGAAATCACACTTATTCGTCTGTAAATCTAACAATAAAAACATTAGAAAATGCTTTGCAACCTATGAGTCGAAAACGAATTTGTTACAAAAATATTTTATTAATTTAACTAAGATGACTATGAAGATGAGAGTCCCTAAAACAAAAAGAAATCCGTCAAAGTTTTGGAAATTGAAAAACACATTTGCTACTCGGACAATTGTGTATTGAAGGAACAGAAAATGTTATTTAAATTTTTTGACAGCAATTCTTTACCAAGCTTTACTAGCACAGTTAAAATCGACCTAAACTTTTCTTTGTCTGTGGAAATTATTGCATTTTTCCGAAAACAAATGCGTTTGAAGTTTGAAGCTAAGGACAAAGTCTGGTATTTCCTGAAGCCAGGCAGTACCAGCAGTTTACTGATAAAAAAAACATCATAATCATAGACTTCCTAATAGACTGTAAACGCTTATTTAATTCACCAAAATAGGCGGATAACTGAGGAACAAAAACTCAACGTTCGCCATACTCTTGCCGAAAAAAAGACTATTGCGACGTTGTCGCTCTTAACAAAAAAAAAACATTTGGACGCTTTAACAAAGACCTTACAAAAAAGGATATGTAAATAGTGATGTTAGCATTTACGAAACAAAACAAAACTAAAAATAAGCTTATTTCAAAAAAAATCCGTTAACTGTTAACAAACACCATTAAAGTACACAATTGTGTACTTATTAAAAAGCTGAATCTTAAAATGTTTCACTTATACAGTAGAAGAGTACTGACAACCAACTAAGAAATAAAAACAAAACTTATATCTTAACATTTCTTTTCTTTTTCGAGTTTTTGAACTGAGGTGATGATATAAATTTTTGATGCAGCAAATAGCAGATTTTAGTCTGCGGTAATTTATTATTACAAAAGACCCTAAGAATGGTTTTAATGTAAAGGTAAAAAATCTGCATAATGTTAGCTTCCGCAAATAAATTTTCTGTGGAAAAACGCTTACTTTAAAAAAAAATAACTTTTCATATAGCTTTTTGAACTATTACTAATAGAACTAACATGCTTGAATATCCTGAACCCTGTATATATATCCCATAGTTTATTATCGATTCAACAAGAGCCTTATATATTAATGATACTATGTTTATTCATTTTTTCCTTAAAAGGTAAAATTTTTACAGCCGCTTTTTCAACTTTCCACTAACATAATCAACATGGGTTTCCCACTTCTTATCCTTATCAAAAACTACTTCTAAATTTTTAATGCTATTAACAGTCTTAATATCTTTACAGTCACAATCATGATGGTTATTACATGTATATTTATGTATTTTAATTGTTACAATTTCAGGTGATGTAGCTTCAGTCATTGAAAAGCAAATAAAGTGGGATTTTTTTGTATTCAAGGAAAGTAGGCTAACATTAAACCAAGTCTTTATCACTGCCCTTTTGTAAGTTTCAATTCATGTGTTCTCACAAACAGCGATAGTCGTGTCATCAGTCTAGCAGATAGCATTATTATCGTTCGACAATGAAAACAACACAATAAGTCAATATACAACATATAAAGTACTGGACCCAATACTGTCCCCTGTGGCACCCCATACATCACCGGGACTGATTGACTCAGGGACAGACATCAAATATGTCATTAAAAATCTACTGCGCAAGTCCAGAACTCAAAATTCTAATGAGAGTCCAAGCTTTAGATCGATTGCACTAGTTACAGATTAATCCTGAACAAGTAAGTAATAAAACATCCGCAAACGGCAGGATTTCGAACAGAAGTTCAAGACTGCTCACCGCGAACGCTCTTTTTAACAATTATTATAACCTGGATGACTTTTTTAATGATAGGTTTTAACCTTGGACATGTTGGAAAGTTTTCTTTTTTTCCTTTTTTCTACTCTAGTTTTGTCAACAAGTTTACCTTTATTTAGTAATTGATTGTTTTATTTAGTTATCTTTAATTTAAGTATGTTCAAAAAGTTTTGTCTTCTTGTGTTTAATTTTGTTCATTGTTTTGTCAATTTTTGATATTGTATTTGTGTTCTGTTTTTTTAGCTTGTAGGATGCTTGTACACAAGATTATTCTTACGTAATATAGCACATTTTCTTTCTTTCTTTCTTTTAAAGTAGTTCTGAACTTGTCCAGAATTTTAACCGCGAACAAAGCTATAAAAAAAACTCTACAATATTAATAACATAAATGTATATTGTAACATCTATCCGAAGGTAATATTTTAAACGTATCACTTACAAAACGCAGTCCGAATCTCTAAAAAGTAAAAATAAAGTTATTGGATATTAAACTGAATTTCCTTTACGTCTGGTTATCCATGTAGCTGCCGACTAGAGGTCGACGATATTTGCGTCTCCGAGACGTAAGTGATATGAGGTAAATATGGCTGCTTCATTGGCGTCATATACTTACTTATAAACTCAACACTGCTAATATTGCGAGAAAAATGAAGCTAATATGGTGAGATAGATATATTAGATATAATAACGCATAAGTCTATCTCTAGTTTGAATTGGGGGCTATGCGCGTGCTGAAAAAAAACTTTATTGATTGGCCAAACTTGAAATAATAAAAATAGGGTACGTCAAATTTTATTATTTTGAAATTTTATGGTAACCTAGTTTTCAGGTCGTAATAGCTTCTATTTTTAAATCCGGTCAGAAAATTTATATTTTTATCAAACATATATTACCCAATGGTTGCTAGGTGAAGAGCATTGGCTAGAAGTAAAATGCACTAATTACACAAGATTAGAAGAACGGAGTCGTAACTTGTGAAATGACAAGTTGGGTTGGGTTGGTTTGGGGACAGTTTTCGATGGAGACCAAGAAGGGAACATATTTTTTAGCTTTCGTTTTTTTGTTTTCATATATTAATTGAAATATTTCTGCTACTGTACTGCACCTTAAAAACTTGTAAGCCTTAGAGTAAAGTTCATCCACAAAAACTCAAATTTGAAGTACTAATACCGTGGAACAACAAGAAAAATAGTAATAATCTATTTTCTATAAAACTAATAATGGCAGACTGTCTTCTGTATTTCATAAACAACGAGGAATTGAGGTGCTAAATGTATTGGAGGTTTCATTGCTGTCTGCGTTTGGGTGAAGCATTTACATAAAGTAATTGTATAGTAAACAAAAATAATATTGTAAAGAACCATGTATTGTAATACCTTTTGCTTCATAAATTTTTTTATTTTTCATTATTTTCATATTATTCATTTATGTTATGACTTAGATAAAGAACTCCACGTATTCTAAAGAAATAAAGAAAAATGAACATGATCTTTCAAGACATGTGTAAGCCAGCCCTTTGTCTCATCCTGACAACTCAATGATTTAAATCTAATTTATCGTAAGAGAATATGATTTAAATCATTGAGTGCCATGGCATTGAATGCCATGGCTCCTTGGCCTCTTAGGACGAGCCGCCACTGCTGTACTTTATCACAATATTGTGACTACGAAATATATCGAACCATTCAAAACTATAGATACTTTACATCAATCGTTTTTATACTACATATTGCACATGTTGCCTAGTCACGTACGAATATGTACAGACGTGATTTATCGTTAATTATGAAGTATGAAAATTGTCAAAATTAATCTGGAACTTGTCACAGAACTTAGTCTATGGAGCTTGTATGATGAGAAGCGAGTAAAACAATTGTGAACGGCGAATAATTTTTTGGTCCGGGCTCTCAATGTTTTAGGTTTTTGGGTAAAACAGGTGTTTTAGGCTGAAAAAAAAAACATTTCTATCTGGTCTTGGCTTTGCTTAAAAGTTAGTAAATATCAAGCCTCTTAAACTTTTAAAATAAATGATAAGAAAATGTTAAGCAATTTATGAAGTCCTGTTTTTCGATTTGTTTTTACAGCCCTAATGAATTTTTCAAACCATACATATATTACTCTATTTTTTACCTTGTAAATGGTCTCACGTGTTGCCGTATTTGTAAATGAAGTATATGATAGATTCGAACCACCTTGATTAAAATTTGCGCCAAGTGTTGTACACATGCTCAAATTTGATGGAGCACCATCAAAAATTAGCTAAAACACTTTAGCTTCAGTTTCATTTACCAAATTTATGCATGTGGTCAATAGAATTGATCATATTAACATAAATAAAATTGGATACCGTGTTTATTCCAATGGATTTATGATCTTATGTATCTTATGTATCTTATCTATGGACAAGTGGTTTTTCTTTGCATTTTAGGGAGATGCCAGAAAAGGTTCCTTAGAAAAACCTGGCTTTTCATTAATTGTACTATACCATTTTCGTAATGTGGTTGGAGGGAAGGCAATGAATTCCAAGTTTTTTGGACTTGTAATTATAATAATAATATTCTGCTTTAATATAAAAAATAGACAAAGCTAAGAAAATAATAAAAAACAAACAAAAGATTGCATTGAACAATTGAGGCAGCTTCCTCTGTATAATGTACCCCTTTGTGAAGAACAAATTAAAGCAGTAAAAAAAATTATACGCGGCCACAACAAATAAAACAAAGATTAAAAAAAAGAAAAAAATAAAGTTTAAATAAATGAATATCTATAGTATTCTCATAAGATAATGGTTCACTGCATATGATGCTTTCTCTAGCTAGTGTAATTTTAAAGCCTTGGGAAACGTGGACATGGATTTCATTTCAAGTGACAGATGATTCTGCATTTTTTTCAAATATATAGTATAGAGCTTTTAAGTAACTCTGACCGTGGGATTGGAAGATAAACAAGATCATGCGTCTTATTCCTAAGTGGGTAATTGTGAGATGGCCTTTCAGCAATTGTTGATATACTTACGATTTAAGCAAATGAATTTAAATATAAATAAAGAAGAAAGAGTCAATATTTTATATTTTTAAAGAATTTTTGACAGGGAGTCTTGACGGCAGGCTTAGTCTCAGTGAATAACGAACAGCTCTCTTTTGAAGTTTAAAACGACACTTAAATCAAATTGCAGAACACGTACTCCAGAATGGAAGGACAGATCGGAGATGCGACTCACAAATGGCGTAATATACTGATTTAGACGTTGCCACGGTTAACTTCCTGGAAACCAATCTAAATTCAAAATATGCTGAGCTTAATTTCTTCGATAAGGCATCAAATGCAAGTCCCATGTTAAGAACTTAATACGTTCCAAAAATCTTACAGAATAAGCGTCGTCTAAATATATAACGACGTGTATTTATGAAGTACAAAATTTTTATTTTTAAACTGAAGGAGCTAATTTAAAGTTGCATGATTAGTTCGCAGCAGAAACTTTAGGTACTTTTAGAAGTGCTCCATCTCTTTAACAACAACTACCAACTCTCGGCTAGTGACATGGATAGCGGGTTTGCGACTGCTATCCGTAGACCAACAGCCTCGTTATGCATTGCAGGTTCGAACATGACTATTTCACCATCCGGTTACCTCAATCAACCCAGCCCTCCAGAACGATCTCAATTTGCTCCGAAAGTTTATTAATCTACTTTATTTTCAGTAATGTCCAGTTTACTGACGTCTCACACCCCACAGCTGACTCCAATAAAGCGTTTTTTTCGTTAGTTAAAACAGTCGAATAGAGTCAACTAATTTATTTATACCACGAAACACGATCACTTAACACTGCTGAAAATATTTATTTTCACTGTATTAATTTAACTGCACTGACCTGACAACTGCATCCCAGCGGCAACGCGGCTCCTTATATACTCGGCTGACCATCCGGAAGATTCGTTGACCTTTGAGATAGAGAATCAGCTGGTTTCTCAGCGTTAATACTTAATATCGTTTTGTAAAGACAATATTATTTACCCCTAAAATTTTCTTTTGTAATTTTTGAGATATTACTTAATTTATGCTCTCTGAAAGACAATTAAATAAAATTTAACAATAATAACATTATACTAAAAAAATTTCGGCAGTGTGGTCTGACAACAAATTTCTGCTAGACCTACGTGGAGTTGAAAAGAAGGGTATTACTATACATAGTGGAGTGTTGAAAAACCAACCGACTATCTAAAGTGGTAATAGGCAGAACCCATGGCCAGACCTGACGTCTGAGAATATAATTTTCCATTAGTTTAAAAGAAGTTTTGCTTAAAAGAATATCTGTAAACGAACAAATTTCTCAAATAATATGGTTAATTAGATTGGAATTTAAGAGCCATAAGTTTCATATATAAGATAAATATTTATCGGGAGGGATACTTAGAAGTAGATTGCAAACGTCAAACTAGGAAGGAGTTTCGTTCCAAGTAAGGGAGTTTTTGATGGAAATAGGATTAAAAAGTCAGGTTAATTGGGGTAAAATCGATGCAAACCAGGAAGAAAGTTTTGATGCAGGGGAATTTCTATAAGAAACTACAGGTCTAATAGGACAGTTTTCTTTATGAATCTTAAGAAGGCAATAAAGTAGAAAATTTTCAAAGTTACATCACAAATTTTAAAACATGTCAAATGAACATTTTTTTTTAAATGTCAAATGAAAATTTTAAAACATGTCAATTGTGAATTTGTGCAGTGTTTTTGTGTGCTTAGTATTGTTGATTCCTGCTACTTTGAGCCTCGTACTTCTCATCAATTGGATTCCACCGAGTGCCTTTTGTCTATCTAATTTAATCAGAATTTTTCTTCTTGGTAACACCTTCATTTTCCAAGCAGCACACAAAGTCTACTACGAAAAAAACATTATATAAGTTATATTAAGAGCGTATTAAACACTTAAATATTATTTAATGCCTTTAATTAAAATAATTCGGTCTTATAAACAAACATATTTTATAACAAGGTTTTATAGATAACTCTGTGAAAGTTTAATAAAATATTTTTATAAGGCAATATAGTATAAAGTATTTATAAAACAGTATAAAATATTTATAAAACAAGTTTATATAACTATATTGTGTTGCAAAATTTGATATTTAGTCACATTATAATTGTTTTAAAACATATCTATAAAACAGATATAAAATCATTTTATAAAGATTTTGTAGTTAGTTATATTAGGCCAACGAAGACTTTATTATAAAACAAATTACTTTCAGTGACTTTATAGTTTTAAGGATTATGTAGAAGCTATATACTATAGTACTTATAAGGTTAATGAACTTACTGACATTTCTTTAAAGATAGAGACCAGTATTGAGTTAAGGTTGGGTGCAATAATACGATTTTTAATGAAAGAATTCTAAATAATATTCCTTCAGATATCCTAGAATGACCAAATCATCCTCAAATTCAAACCTTTCCTCTTGAATTTTACACCTATAACAGCGCCATCTGTTAAGTGCTGATGACATTCGCGAATAAAACAATTATATTAATTTAAAACAATTATAAAACTTTATAAAATAAAAATATATCTCACTTTTATTACAGAAAAAATAATTATATTATATTATTATATAGTATAAAATTAAATAGATTTATCTAATGACGCCATTTTAATGATATTTGTTTATTTCCGCCATGTTGGCTTTTACGAATTAAATTAAATAAATATACAATTAAAAAAAAAAACATATTTGAATTACGGTTTAGTTTGTGATCATTCTAATTTATTTATGTACGTGATATAAATGGCAAGAGGTAATATAAGAGGCAAAATAGAGTGAAAAAAGAGCAAATTTTTTAATCTTAAGTTTAGGAAATTCTTTTTACTTATCCAAGATCTTTAATATACCGAAGGGGCATCAAAATTGAGATGCGAATATGCACCTATAATATCAGTAAAATTGGTTGAGCAGGAAAATATTCGCCCGGAGACCCTAAAATCATGTTTTCCTAAATAATAATCATTACAGGTATGATCAGCTTAGCCGATATGATACGCGTGGTGTTTTCAATTTCGCTATTTAATTTTTCTTTTTACAAAAGGTATGAGTTATAAACTTTTTTTATTTTATTAATTTTTATGAGTAGGATTAAATAATCTCAACGGAATACAAATTGCGTAGATTGAAATACAAAAAATAATAAATATATTTATATATTATAATTGTATTTATATTGTTTTATAAGTTAGTAATAAAACAATAATATAACGTTAATAAAATAATTTTGTAAATGGTTTATTATGAACTGGAATCGATTTTATAATCTTATATAAAACCATTAAACGAGTTTAATGAAATAAAAATATTTTATTAGCGTGGGCCCTTTTTTAGTTTATCCCTCAGCTACTATCGATGGGTCCTGAGGACCCAAGAAGTTTTTTATTTTGTCATATTTCTTAGGAGTTTTATTTTTGCGGGTTGTCCGTCCCTGTACTCTCCTGCTATATGAATTGTTTCGCAATGCAAGTAAACAAGCGTCAGTCAGATTTAGCGGTGCTGAGCAGTAGGTCGATTGGGTCCTCAGGACCCGTCAGTAGTGAATTTTTGAACATAGTTTTAATAATTTATCTCCTAGTTTGTGCCAGAACAAGGTGTTATTTTTTCAGTGTTTGAATATTGTACAGGTAGGTGATTTTTTTGTTCTACATTATACGGGTAAGGGTTAAAAAATTGGCTCAAAACTATTACACTAACCTACGTAGTTATTTCAAGCTTTTCATATACAGGGTGTTCTAGTTTGTTTAGGTTTTTTTTTGTATAAAGCAATAAATGATGGATTTGATAATATTTATATGGATGGGCCATGTAATATTATAGGATCTCTATACAGGGAGCGTAAATAGTAAAAGAATATGGTATAATAATATGAATTCGTAGGCATATGCTTTTTTTGCACCATATATCTTCCTTTCATAGATTCTTTATCCAGAATAAATTAGTATCACGTAAAATTTCCAGTTTAATGGCGTGCAGTTCACAAGGTTTGTCAAAGAAACAGTTGGAAGAAATTTTAAACGACGAGCAGCTTTGGGAAGAAGATGCTGTGGATGAGAATTCCGACCAGGAGAATGAATCGAATAATACGGTTTTGAACGAAGTTACTATATTGGAAGAACTAGAGACCTTTGCGGATCAGAGTGACCTGGATGATGACGAGAAAATTTTCAGCCACCACTCCCAGTGAGCAAGAGATTTCAGACTCCGACGAAGAAGAGCTTCCAATTAGAAATGCTTGGTATGGGAAAGATTTCACCAAATGGTCAAAAACGCCAATTATAAGGGGGCACACGGCAGCTCATAATTTAATTACTATTTTACCAGGACTTAGACGGGCTGCTCGAAATGATCCTCCGTCAACGCCCCACGAGGCTTGGCGTTTACTGCTAACTGATGATATGCTGAGAAAAGTAGTTACTTATACTAATATAAAAATAGGTATGTGTCGAGAAAAATATCGAAAATTTCGAAGATACCCATATTCAAAAAAAAAGTAGACTTGCATTTACGAACGATACCACCTTATCCGAAATGAGAGCATTTTTGGGCCTCTTATATTTACAAGGAATTTTTAAGTACGGTCATGAGGACATTAGATCAATATGGGCGACAGATGGAACTAGGAGGCCTATTTTCCGAGCCACAATGAGCCTTGCTCGGTTTTCATTTCAATTAAGTTGTGTCAGGTTTGATGACGTTACCTCTAGAAAAGAAAGGATTAAAACAAATAAATTGGCTGCAATATCAGAGCTTTTTGATGAATTTGTAAGAAATTCTAAGTTATCCTTTAGCCCCGGATATTATCTAACAGTTGATGAGATGCTATGCTATGCTAGATGCTGAATACCGTTTCGGGGTAGATGTTCGTTTTGAATGTTTATTCCCAACAAACCGGCCAAATATGGCATTAAAGTTCAAATTTTGGCAGACACAATGACTCACTATATGGTGATTGCAGAAATATATTCCGGTGCTGAAATAAAAACCGTTGAACCGAAATCTAAGCTATCCAATCTAACAAGAATTGTTTTATGACTAGCGCAGTGTATTGAAGGCACTAAAAGAAATATAACTGGAGACAACTGGTATAGCTCAGTTGAACTTCTTGAAGCACTTAAAGACAAAAAATTGACATATGTTGGGACATTAAAGAAAAATAAAACAGCCATACCTCCTGAATTTTTGCCTCATAAGAACAGACCTGTTCATTCTTCATTTTTTGGATTTTCTTCATCTAATACCATAGTCTCTCACGTACCAAAAAAAGGAAAAAGTGTCATTTTACTTTCCAGCATGCACCACAGCTCTTCAATAAACCAGGATATACTAAAGCCAGAAATCATTCATTTCTATAACGAAACAAAATCAGGAGTAGATGCTTTAGATGCAAAGTGTGCATTATACTCAACATCGAGAAGAACAAATCGGTGGCCAGTGGCTATTTTTCATGCCATTTTTAATATTGCCAGTATCAATTCTCGGGTAATATACCAATTTTCAAAAGGTGGTGAAGAAATTCCACGATATAACTTCATCAAACAACTTGAAATGCTGTTAATTGACGAACACTTGTGTTCTAGAATGGACAACCCTAAGGTGCTCTTGAAAATTCGCAATCTTATAGCTGATATTTTGCACATCGAAATTCCAGTTAAAGAGGTAGTCACAGAACCTACAATCAAGAGCAAACGGAAAAGATGTAGCATTTGTCCCGCCAAAAAGGATGTTTGCAAAACACCAATTTGTAATCAGTGTTGCAAAAAAATTTGTCCTAAATGTTTAGATAAGTAGATTTGTTATTTTTTTATGCTATTAGGTTTGTTTTACTATTTTCGGTAATAAAAATTAAGATTTTTTGCATTTTTTTATTTTTTTCATGTAGTGGGTCCTGGAGACCCGTCGATAGTACCAGTGTAATTACAATTGCTCGATAGTAGCTGAGGGATTACACGATTTGTAAATGCTTATAAGAGCAAGTTTGACTACAATAAAGTTTTTTATTTTGTTATGTAGCTATATGATAATTTCAAGCACATTTGTGCTGCTTGGATGTTGGACATTGTCTGTTTTGATTTTCGAGGGTCAGTGTTAAATTACGTGACAGAGTTGCTAAATCGCATGACTTCGCGAGGACTGCGCTTGGTTATCGATAACTTTGGTGTTGTGCAGAACTAATCAATATTGATAGGACTGTGCTGTGCTATTCATATTAATAATATTAATTACTACAAATTAATTTACATTACTAAAAATTAATACAATATTATATTCTGAAATGATGAGTTCTGAGGTACTAAAGTGCCAGCCGGTCCTGTGAAAGTAAACTTAAGAATGAAAAAATAGATATAAAAAACCCTTGTAAAACCTTCAAAAAGGTAGTTTGCAGGGACTGTACGGGATTGTCAGCGCAAGAAGTTCGCTGCTTTCCTAGCCGTTTCAGAGGAATGTGTTATTTTTGTCCAGACAGCATATTGGCCATCCGGAATATCCCTACTTGAGGAAAGGAGTTGGATGATTTGCAGACTTCTTATGTGACAACCAAAAGCGACCTGGCTAATTTCGCATGTCTTGACCAGGATATAACTTCACAGCAGCAGGTGCTTAAACCGGACAACATCTGTAAATCGGAGAGAAAGCTGCGGACTAAACTTTATTTGCGGCTCGACTCACTGAAGGGCAAGTAAAATCATTGAAGTCCAACTATGACATCTAAAACGACTCCAGCAGCTAAGTTGAAACCACTGCAGTATTTTCTGAATCGAATGGTAATATTGCCAACCTTACCGTAAAGCTGGCGAGCGGTGCTGAAAAGATAAACATGACACCCATTATTGACATCGGATCTAATGTGGTGAATCTGATCTCAGACTCACTTTGTTTGCCTTCGGCTGACTCTGGATACCTGCACTCTTCTTCCGCTTGGCTCGGACATTCCGTTGCAGTTTCTTAAAGCTTTCATAAGACAAGAGCTTGATCACCAGACCGGGATTATTATTATACAGATTCACATATTGAAGGACACCAATATTGAGATGGTCGCATTACTCTTCAATATGTCTTTTGGTTTTAATCTTCTGATCTAATAGATATCTCCCAGACTAATTCGAAATCCGAGATCCCTCCTAAGCACGTCTAAAGAAACATTTGGGGAAAAGAATAACAGGGATACCACCATGCAACCCCATGAACTAGTTCAGGGTAAGAAAACAACATATTTCCTCACGGGTGCAATCAGACATTCCCTGAAGGTGACTCCTATGCTGCCCACACATAAGCCGTCACAATCCACTGCTAATAATAACAGAGGCACTTCGCATCGATCGTAGATCTTTCTCTCTGTGTTATCAATGAAAACCTCTGTTAAAGACGTGTTAGCCCATCTGGATTCACGTGGTTTTTCCGGGTGTGTATGCGAGGAAGTCGCCACGTTTAACAACCAGGTCAAGTTTTTTAAAATAAGTGTTCACCTAAATATACTACAGCAAGTTCTGGATTGAGTGATTAATTATAAGTTTTAAAATCGGAGGCATCAATATTTCTACAAGAAAAGAAAAAAATATAAATAATCTTAATAATGCAAAAAGTAAAGAACACAAATAATCTTAATAATGCTTTAATGCAGCTTAACATTCAATCCTTACGTTCCAAAAACCAGAGTTGGAGGCATTCCTCAAATCCAATTTAAAAATTGACATACTTTGTCTTAATAAACACTGTTGTCTTAGTGATAATACACACATTCATGACTTTATTTTTATCTCAAAATTTCGCAGGACAGACAGTCAAATTTTTTCCTCATGCTTGTGAGTTAAATTTTGAGATTGCGGATACCAAATAAGATGAGATATTTATATATAAAATTTGAACAATTTTTTAAGTTTACTTAAAGGTTTTCTTAAAAACTTAACCACTAATGAAAAATATGTCATCACTGGTGATTTTAATGTTAGATTTAATTTTGGGGGTTTTTGATCTATTTTCTAGTTTTGGACTACATCCTGCAGTCAATGGTGCTACAAGGATGGTTAATTGTCTGAACACTGTCTTCACAAATGTTTCTATCCAGAATCATCATGTGAAAATATGTGACCTCTCTTTGTCAGATCATTTGGGAATTGCTTTTTAATTCGAAGTAGGTCGCCACAGAGTACCTACGCATATGCATACCTACGCATGAAATACTACGCGTTTTTGTTGTAGATCCATCACGGATTGGGGCTTATGTAATTTTTACCGTATGGTTGGTGGTTTTACCTGGGAAAATATAGTCATTGACGACAAGGAACATGTCTTTTAATTGCTTTGTCGACTTCATTATTGTTGAATACATGAACTGTTTCCCATTGAAATCTAAGTGAGTTCGTACTGCCTACCGGTCAGTGACATCAAAATGGTTTGACAATTCTCTTAGAGATATGAGGGACATGCTTTGTTTCTTGAGATAGGTTAACACACTTCGCCCAAACTTAGTTACTTCTAAAATAGTTCGCACTTACCGAAGTAGATATTGTAGGAAAATCCGAATTAAAAAGATTGATCCGAAAGTAATCGGTCCCAAGCTATGTGAACTCTAATGTTATGTAACCGAGCGTAAACCGAATGTAAACCGAGCCTGGAAAATCAATGCCTGCCTCTTTAATGAATAATTTGTTCCTACTAAAATGAAAAAGTCGCTTCCTTCGGCTCATAACAAGCCTTTGGATTATTTGACAGGCAGTTGTGGAACAGGCTTTTCTTTTACAGAGGTGAGCCATGATCAAGTTCGTTAAATTGATGGTCTGAAAAATAGGAAAAGTACGGATCCTTTTGATCTAAATACGAGGCTTATAAAAGCTATAAAAAACTTGATTATAGTACCACTAAGCAAGTTATTCAATTTAGCAATTTCATTAAGAGTTTATCCTAATTGCCTTAAAACTGCTAACGTACTTGCCATTCATAAAAAGGGGCCTAAGTCTATTCTTAAAAATTATCGGCCTATTTTGCTAGTTCCTGTATTTGGCAAGATCTTTGAATCTTTGCTTAAGTCACAGTTTGAAGGATATTTTAAAATCAATTTATTGTCTATGAAAAACAGCTGGCTTTAGGAAATTGCATTCAACCAGCTTGGCAGTTATGGATTTGTGTGAAAACGGCTTTGAGGGTGACTCACGCTGTCATGCCATATTTTATGATTTATTGAGAAAATTTTTTACAAAAATTAAAATACTACAAATTTGACGCCAGTAGTCTTTATTTAAATCGGTCCTATCCGAATATGAATTGTTTAGAAGGTGTGAGTCGCAGAGTTTACCACTGAAACATGGAGTTCTACAAGGCTCCGTTCAGGGCCTATTTTATTCTCTATGCGGATGACACAACTTCTTTAATAGCTGATGCTTTTAAAGCGCTTCTCCCAAATGTAACAGTAAATTTCCTTGGTGTCCCTCTTGATGGTGGTTTAATCTGGCTAAGTCACGTTGAAGAGTTGTCATTTAAATTGTCAAGATGCATATTCCATATCCGTAATTTGTCAGGATGTGAGGGTGATTGATCGTTTGGGTTACAGAGAGTGTTGTAAATCCCACTTAAAGAAATTGAAAATTTTCAGTCTACCCTGTGCCTTTATTCTAGTGTGTGTATTATACTGAGTATGCGACGTATGCAGATACCCATCGGCACTTTACCAGAAATAATGACTCCTTAATTCCACCTTTTCATCGACTCTGCAGCTCAAGAACTGGAGCTGCCTAGTGACAGAGTGGAATTTTTTAATGCCTCTGTAAGGGTTCCGCCACTTTTTTACATTAGTTGTAAAACTTTTTTTCCTGTATTCTGACTTGTGTAAGAGTTTGTACTTTTTGGCATGGATATTATTATATAAAATTTGAAAATAATCCGAGTTTAAAAATTTATTAGTCTTACTGAATTGGCGGATTTGTGCATATTGACAATACAATAGCCCTTATCTACCTTACTTAAAACAAAGGTGTTTTCCGGTATTTTGATTTTATGTTCTTTAAGTTACGTTTAAAGGAGTCATCCTGCAGGAGTAGGTCGTGAGTTGATTTTTTGACGGTTAAATATTTATTAACTTTCAAAGTAATGTCAGCTCTCACCAAGTTTGGATTGGCAATTTGGGTTTGCTTTAAAAAAAACAACTTAAACTAAACTAATTCAAAATAACATAAATAAATTTGTTACTAATACTTCTTCTCTTTTTCCCAACTATATTAACGAGACTAGACTTAGATTCGTACAGAAGTTCTTTATGTTTGTCAGAAAGGTTAAGGTTGGACCTTCTCTTTCTTCGAGGATCTCTTCAAATTAATAAAGCCATGAAGTTACCAGATTTTTTTTTGTATTAATAAACAGACTAAGTTTGATAGCAATCCATTTTTTAAGTCCCTGTAGTGTAATGTTAGGTTTTTTAAATTTTTTTCAAATTTTATGTACAATTTTAACTTTTAATTGTACTTTCGTTAACTTTTGTTGTATCTTTTAGTTTAGATGTACCTTTTGTTATTTTAAACTATTTCTCTTAAAAAAATAATTTTAGAGTCTTATGATGATGATTGTACTGATCGAAATGCATTACTCTTGACTTAAACATTGGCATTTTCATTCGGGGGAAGCCTTACCGGCCTTCCTAACCCGCTATATTATAGCCACTCCATTTGAAGAATGGACTTCTACATACAACAAAAATTTACCTGTATGTTGTTGAAACTTTTGTATTATTGTCACTCGTGCAATATTTCCATGTTATCACTTTATAACGCATAATAATGATAAAGAAGTAAGTAATAAAACAAAAGATCAATAAACTCGAAGGACGGATAAAAATGCAAGTCTCGCAACCACCTAGAAGGATCAATAAACGCCGACTTATCTGTTTGAATGCTGTTGACTGCCCTCTACGCAGTTATTAGATAGAAGTATTTCCACACTCATCAAATAGTATATATTTCAATTTTTTAAAAAATGCTATCTCCAACTTTTATATCTTAACAATAAGTAAATTATAGATGGGGTATTCTTTTAACAATGTTCATAAAAAGCAACGTCATTAACTTCAAATTAAGAAATACTAAAACACTATTTTTCAAAATATATAATTCTTAGATTACTAGGACATAAAGTTATTAGTAAATCAGAGAAGATTTTTTTGCATTGTTTCCAACTATGTTTTATCTAATATTTTGTCTTTTTTTATAGTTAAGTGAAGAACTGGGATATGTTCTTTACTCCGCGCTTGGCTCCTTCTACATTCCTTCTTGCATCATGGTGTTTGTATATATACGTATATATTTTGCTGCCAAAGCCAGAGCGCGAAGAGGGATTCGGAAGCATCCTAGAAGACCGGTAACAGATGCACAAACAAGCTTTACGAACTCTGCAGGAGGAGCAATTTTACCACCTAAAAATGGTAAGATATATATATTTTTTTATATTTGAAATTTTCTAGAAAAAACATTTTATTTATATAAAAATTACGTTTTCATACAATTTTTAACATTACAAAAAAAGAAGCAATAGTAATATAATTATATTCAACAAGATGGCTTACAAGCTGTAAAGCTATAAAAATACAAAACTAAAAAATAATACCAATATTTCCACCCTTTAATCGATAATTGTTTACATTCTGTCTTACATTTAAGCTGATAAAGAGGTAGTAAGAGACAATTGTATCTATAATTAATTCGGTGATGAAACACTACAAAAATGTTTAAATACCTATTGGATTAGAGTTAAAAAGACCAGCAGTTAAATAAATCTGTTTATTAGTAAGTTTGTGAAAAATTAATAACCGGACATAACATCTTCTAGCCTGCAGTATTTCAAAATCCGGCAGGATATTTCTAATGTGTTTGGAAGATCAGAAACATCAAATTCTTTGCTAAATACCAGTATTATAAGCAAGTTAGGTTAGGAACTTCTTCCAGTAGGTCAATGTGACGTACCTACGTCAACCTAATTGACACCCACATAATCGCTATTTCAAATATAGCCGACTATAGGAGAAATATAGCTCCTGAAAGACATATGGACAAGTCTTTACTGTAGTAAGAAATCAGACCGATTTGGTTGTACACCTTACCAATAATTGAAGCAAAGTGCTCACTAAGTAATAAAGGAAGAACAAATGTCTTTAATTATACTAATCCTTTTGAGTATCACTTTTTAAAAGTTAAATACAAATCTCTAAGACAACTTTTGTTATAGGTAAATAATAAGAATAGTAAAGGGCTACAGAGGAAACCTCAACACTATGAGACTTATAGGTTTTAGTTTATTAATTAGCAGTTTATGGTTGACTTAGAATAAATAAGATCTATCCTATTTATCTAACCCAAAAACCAGTTTTTCTTAATCAAATTAAAAAATGTAGAAAGACTGATAGAAGTTATGAAACTAAAAATCATATTATCATTAAACTTAAGCTTGCTCCTCTGGTGGGGTCACTTATTATGAAAACCATTCTTACTTACCTTGAATTAAGCTTGTGAGATTAACCGAGGGTATGGCATCTGGTTTAAGGCCCCTTCTTCAATTGGGCATAAATGAATGTGGAGTATGACTGAGATTTTCATGGTTTCAAGGTTTAAGAATCTGAACTCAAGTATTAAACATATTGGACCTGTTAAAAAATCAGGCAATCTGTAGCTTTTGCTGTCGACAGATTTAACACAACAGCTTCTTCTTAGAATCCATTTGTCACTTTTGTTGTTTACATTTGCAAATCATTTTCACAGAAAAAGTTTATTGCAATAACTATTTATGCAAATGCAATATCGCCAACGTCCTATATTCAATTGAAAGTTTTTAGAAATTTCCTGTATCCCAGGTATCAGCACACTCAAATGAAAACCAATCACGGCTAACACACAAAATACTGAACAACTGGAAAAATTTTGTGCGAAATATGAGAATAAATCAATTTTTCGGAAAATGACATAATTTGATGCTTGACAGTTCGTGCACCCTCGGTAAAAGCGGTAGTTAAAGTAGTTTTTCATTCTTAGCGCCATTTAAATTTCGATAAATTGAAGCTTTTTAGTATTCCGTAAATCATTCAAGCTTTCAAGACCCTGTCCACCCACAAACGTAAGAGCACATAATATAACGGAGACAATCGACGGACAACACGGAACGCGTAGTGTTGCCAGTACGTTATTATTAAGTCCTAACCTTCATAACCTATAGACCTTAATTACTAATTAGTTTTTTTTGCAGAAATAATTTATTCTGTCCATAAATTTAGCCTGCCGAGAAACTGGTAAACGCTGAATAATATTTTGACTATTTTACCTCACGCCACACGTCACTCGACCCCTAAATCGAAACAAAATCCACTGGATCAAGCTAGAAAATATCTAATTTGGCAACACCGAACGCCATGCCGGTATAGAAAGCGGGTCTTCTATACCGGAATTCTATACTTGGAAATTCTAAACTGGAAACATGGTTTTAAATTATTTTATTGGCAATTAAGTAATTGACTCACGTAATTTGACGACTTCTTTTACACGTCAAAATTGACATTCTAGAAACATTAATGTAAGTCATTAATTGCCCATATTTTGACGCGTTTTTAGATTTCTTAATAAGTTTTTATTATTCTACGTTTATCATGACGTTTCCCCCTTAATATGGTGTTATGACAATATCGGTATTTAATGGTGCAAAGATTGGCTTGAATTTTTGCACGACCTTTTCTTTATGCTGCGGCACAAGTTTTTACCATCGTAATAGTTCACAAAAATACTCAAATGCATCCTTTTTCGTTTGTCAAGCAAAAACTAAAGAGAAAACACAGAACTTTACAAATGCCGAATGTAAACACAAAGCCGTTTGACGAGATGACATTTCGCAAGATGACATCGGCTTTTGCTTGCGGTGTTGCGCTTCCAAATTTTTTAGAAGCCGTTTTAGGCATAAATTGTTAATTTTTTTAGCCGATTGGGAAGGGCAAGAAGACTTTCCTCCACAAATGAAAATGCTAATCTTTTGTCAGTTATGCATTTTGATGAGTTCACTTAACATCAGACTCTTACACTACATAGCTATGATGTTTACATGAAAATTTTTTTTGATGGGAAGATGTTATTTTTGCTCTTAAAATAACGTTATTTCTACTCTTTATTTTTAATCGAAAATCTAACACCACTAAGTTAAATTAACATTATTAAATGTGTTGATATACAGCGAGGACGCGCAAGTTAGAATGAACTTATTTAAAATTCCGGGGTATGTTTAAAAAAAATGCTCGGACACTTCGATCTTTTTGATGATGAATTCATGTATACAGGGTGGACCAAAAATGAACTTAATTTTTGTAAATAGAAACAACGATTTTTTCTTAATTTTTTAATTCTGTATAAAATTTTAAGTATATTTTGTATACCATGTCCTATACCTAACCTAAATATTTACTAACAAATTTGCGCTTAAATTTTGTATAAATAGCCATGACAATTAAAATAAATATTCAAATTGTTGCTTAATAACTCCCTTACAGTAACCAAGTCTGTATTCAAATTCTTGTATTACTTTACTTATTGTGTGAGACCGGATTTGTTGATTTCGTGTTTAATTCTATTTTTTGATTCTAAACTTTCAGGTTTTTCAAAATAAACTTTAGATTTTAGATAACCCCATAGATAAAAATCCAATAGGGTTAAATCTGATGACCTTGCTGGCCATTCAATAAAACTCCTCCTTCCATTACATCTATTTGGGAAAATGTTGGTAAGGTAATCTCGTACTGTTCTCGAATAGTGTGAGAGGGCGCCATCCTATTGGAATCATATCGAATCTGCCGGTATAAATGGGTTTCACCATTTGAATAAAATGCAATTAAACTAGGTATGTACTGAGAATCTGATTTTGAAGCAACTCATTTTTTTTTGAAGCAACTAAATATTTTTCAGATTTAAGTGCATCCTCAATAAAATAGGGACGCACAATTGACGTACCCACAATTCCTGCCCATATGTTTACTATTTATTCATCATTATTTTCTAAAACTCTATTCTGCGGATGTGCTGCTGAATTAAATGAATTTTATTTATTCCTATGCAAATAGTTTAGAACACATGATTTACTAACCGATCAGTCGGTGCAGCAACTTGTTGACTTGATTTATGTGAATTTTTTTGTAAATCGAGCAAAATATCTAATTGTCTGTTTTCTGCAAGCGTGGGACGTTCCAGCTCATATTTGTCTCTAACATAACCAAAATCTCTCCATCATCAAAATTTAAATTTTTTGTTTTTCAGTTAAACGCGCCATACTTTTAAACTTTGCAACTACACTTGACACTTACAGACATTTACGTAAAGTAATACATACTGTTTCCATGCGATTAAATGGTGACAAGGTGTCAACAATCAAATATACTTAAAAAACTATGAAAAAATATGTTATATGAATATGCTAATGATCCAAACAGTTACAAATTTATTAATAATGTTAGTATTAGGTATAAGATATGGTATACAAAATATACTTAAAATTATATGTAGAATTGAAAAATGGAATAAAAAATAGGTATTTCCATTTAAAAAATTGAAGTTATATGATCGTTGCTTATAACCTGTATACATTTTTCGAACACACCCCTTCAAATTTTAAATGAATTTATTCTAACTTACGCATCCTCATTGTATAATGTAAATCCACGAAGTCTCGGTTTCAAAAGTATTCATTAATTCTAACAGTAGGTTACACGTGTTTCGCTCATATTAAGAGCATCATCAGACTAAAAAAATAAAAACAAATAAACTAAATACAATAACAACCTTAAAGTTAGATAAAATTGAAACCTTAAAAATCGACTACAAGCAGTACAGGGTGGCCAACTAAGAATGGACGTCGGCGATATCTTAGGCCCTAATAGTCGTAGCGCCTTGAAAAAAAAAATGTGTAATAAAAGTGGCCAAAAAAAAATGCTGGAAATTATTTTGAAGTTCATTGGTCAACCGCTAGAGGGCGCCACAGCTTCTTTAAATCTTAAAATTGCATTTTTGCCAAAAAACCTCCAATAACGTACACCTCAAAATATTATATTAATATTCTAGGAAGAATCTAGAAAAGTTTCTACAAAAAATTCTGTCAGTTGTCAAATAAAGTGGTGGGGGGCGTTTTTAGCTTAAATCAAGAAAACAGCTGAAAATCAGCTATGACTGGACCGATTTTGTTTTAACATATATTTTTTTAAGTCTATTGTTGCCTTATTTTTTCAACCAAAAAAAAATTCAAATTACTTTTCCTAAAATCCGCTAGAAGAGCAAATGCAACTATACAGTGCGAACGTAAAGGTTGGAATAAATTCATTTAAAATTCAGGGGTATGTTAAAAAAAAAACGCTCGGACATGTCGATTTTTATTTTTCACTGCGGGTTTTCTTACTATAATTTTATGTATACAGGGTGGCCCAAAAATAAGTTACGGTCATCAACGTAATTTTTTTAAATGTAAACACCTATTTTTTATTTTAGATTTAGGTTCTACATCAAATTCTAAGTACATTTCATGTACCATGTCCTATACCTAAACTCGACCGTTGACGATTGAACACAATAAAAGGCAATTTTTGGAAGAGTTATTTATATCAAGCAACCTATCAGTTATTGTTTGGTTATTTACATTTGTGGTTGGTGTTTTTGATTGTTAACTTGTCACAATTTGTTGACATCAAATAATTTTAAGTGAATTTAGTTTGATTTAGATGCCTAAGCAAAGTTTTGCTTGTGTTAAGTTTATCAAAAGATAAAATTAAAATTTCAAAAAATGGTACGTCTTAGTGAGCGAGAGCGAATAGAGATTTTGATGATGATTGGTTATGGAAACAGGATGCGCACTCAGATGGAAGTCTGTGAAATTTATCATGCCAAGTATCCTGATAGGCCACGTATATCTCAAAGTACTGTCAGTAAAATAGAATAGAAATATTGGGATTTGGGTCATGTCAGGGATAATTATACGAAAGGTCGGTCAAGTATACCAGAAGAGAAGCAACTAAATGTTTTGCTGGCAGTTGAAGAAGATTGCCATAAAACGACTCGCAATATTGCGTTAGAAAATCAGATATCCTAGACATCCGTCGTTAAGTATTTAGGTATAAATAAATGGCACCCTAACAAAGTTCAATTGGTTCATGAACTAAATGAAGATGACCCAGATAGGCGTTTAGAATTTTGTATTTTCTGATGAGGCAACGTTTTGTCTTCATGGTAGTGTAAACCGGCAAAACTGCCGATATTGGGCTACTGAAAATCCGCACTGGATGATGGAGCGCCACAGCCCTCAAAAAGTAAATGTTTGGGCGGGGGTGATTGAAAACAGGGTTATAGGGCCCTTTTTCTTTGAAGGATACTTGAATGGTGAGAGGTATTTAGAGTTTTTAGAAAATGACTTGGTTCCATGCCTTGCCACTTTATACCCCGATCCAGAAGACCCGGATATATTAGATAATTCCTTATGGTATCAGCAAGATGGAGCTCCAGCCCATTACACTCGTCCCGTGCGCCAGTACCTGGATACCGTTTTCCCTGGACGTTGGATGGGTCGGAGGGGTGCAATTGAATGGCCGGCCAGATCGCCGGATCGACTCCTTTAGATTTTTTTTTGTGGGGGTATCTTAAGTCCAAAGTTTATGTTAATCGGCCAAACAACATTGAAGACTTAAAAATTAGAATAACGGAAGAAATAAGATTGATAGAACCTTCTGTTATCGATAACGTTTTACAAGAATTTCAGCATCGACTGGGATATTGCCAAGAGGTTCGTGGCAGCCATTTTCAACACTTAATAAATTAATTAAAATATTTTTATGTATTCTTGCTTGATATAAATAACTCTTCCAAAAATAGCCTTTTATTGTGTTCAATCGTCAACGGTCGAGTTTAGGTATAGGACATGGTACATGAAATGTACTTAGAATTTGATGTAGAACCTAAATCTAAAATAAAAAATAGGTGTTTACATTTAAAAAAATTACGTTGATGACCGTAACTTATTTTTGGGCCACCCTGTATACATAAAATTATAGTAAGAAAACCCGCAGTTAAAAATAAAAATCGACATGTCCGAGCGTTTTTTTTTTGAACATACCCTTGAATTTTAAATGAATTTATTCCAACCTTTACGTTCGCACTGTATATATTTTTTTACGTCATTAAAAGCGGGGAATAAAACCAAAGAAACTGGTGAAAACGGCACTTCGATATCATTTCTTAAACAAAAGTTATAAAAAAAGTGTCCATTGGAAAATAAAAATGACAAAAATGCCGATAAACTCCTATTTGCTTAGACAAACTGAATAAACTCCTTTTATATAAGTATTTTTTTAAACAAACAAACTCATAGTATTCTTTTAGAAAATCCGACATACAGGATTGATCATTATACGTTTATTTATACAGGGTTAACTGAACCAATTTGACCAAATGGGCCTATTTTGGGAAAACTGTGCATAGGAAAGTTGAGTTAGTAGGCTATGGAAACAAAAGTGGCAGGCAACCATGGAAGCAAAATATGTAAATATTTCAGTTAAATGTCATTTTAGCGTCTCTTCTTACGATTGTTAAAGCGTTTTTAAGTCTCGCTAATAACATCCAATAGTTTTCTTTTTAGGTCGCCGTATTGTGAACTTTGTTTTTCCAGTTTTTCCGTGTTGTTCCAGTTTTTCGTGTTGTGCCAGTTGTTTGTATTGCTTTGTTTAACAATGCTTTACACAAACGAAGAGGCGTTTGACATAATAGGTACTTATTTTGAATGTATGAGAAATGCCACAGTTGCTGCAAGGGTGTATGCGCATCAGTATCCTGATAGACGCCATCCTACTGCAAAAGTTTTTCTTCGGATCATACATCGTTTGCGAACGACTGGAAACGTTCGGCTGCCCGTGTTTCGGAGACAACGCAAGGGACGCACCGAAGCCAACATAATAAATGTTTTAGCCTACGTCGAGTTTAATCCTCACTTAAGTCCTAGAACAATAGCGCACGACCTGGGAGTAAATCGAACTACTGTTCAGAATATTCTTAAGGAGTACAGGTAAGCGGTCTTTTGGATAATAATCTTCACTATACGCGATGACACTTAATTTTCCTAAGGAGAGTTCATTTTTTGATAATGATGCTTTAAATGTAAAACTAATTAATTTTTACACGAAAAGCACCAGATTGGTCTATTCTATTGAATCAGTAGTCATCATCTTGTTCCAGGTTTCATCCATATCATTTAGTCCTGCATCAAGAATTAAGTGCACAAGATTTTGAGCGAAGGCTAGACCATTGTCACTGGCTTTTGGGTATGATTGCAGAGGATCCTCAGGTGCTTTCAAACATATTGTGGACAGATGAGGCTACATTTCACAGCAATGGAGGCGTGAATCTCCACAATATTCATTACTGGTCACCAATGAATCCGCACTGGATGCGAGAAGTCCGGCATCAAGGCCGCTGGTCTTTAAATTGTTGGGCAGGAATATTAGGAGGTCAAATTATCGGCCCATTTTTTTTTAACAACGCACTAAATGGTGCAAATTATTTGCAGTTTTTAAGGGAGGAATTGCCAATTTTATTAGAGGATGTGCCACTTGAAATTCGCCAACGAATGATGTTCCAGCACGACGGCTGTCTATCACATTTCGCCCGAAATATTCGGGAGTTTTTAGATGCTACCCACCCTGGTAGATGGATAGGACGTAGCGGCACCTTTCCATGGCCGGCTAGATCACCAGACCTAACGTGCCTGGATTTTTATTTATGGGGTCGAGTTAAAGAAATTGTTTTTGCAATAAGACCTACGACGCGACAAAATATGATTGGCCGGATTAGGGATTGCATGCAGACTCTCTGATTTGCTGAGGTAGAGACTGCAGTTTTGTCTACCGAACAAAAGATGTTTCAGTGCATAGAAAATGATGGAATGCATTTTGAACATTTGGGGAGGCACTAATAAATTATGTGTATAACATATTATTTATTGTACCACCTAAGATTTCTTAAAATTATATGTAGAATTTAAATATCAAATAACATATTATGGAGTGTTCTATTTAAAATAAGCAAGTTTTAATCTACATCCGGTATCATTAAAATTGTTACAAGTGTCAAATTATTTTATTGTTGTATCTTTAATTAACTTTTCTATGGTATGGTATGGTGCCAAATTTTCAAAACTTTCCTATAGAACAACTATAAACTGTATGCACAGTTTTCCCAAAATAGGCCAATTTATTTAGTTAACACCCTCTATAAATAAACGTATAACGATCAATTCTATATCTCGGAGTTTGTTTCTTTTTAAAAATACTTAGTTAATACGAGTTTATTCAGCTTGTCTAAGCAAATATTAATTTATGGCCATTTTTATCACTTTTATTTTCGAATGGATACTATTTTGTTAATAAGTTTAGTTTAACAAGTCATATCGAAGTGCCCTTTTCACCAGTTTCTTTCGTTTTCTTCCCCGCTTTTAATGACGTAAAAAAATATATATAGTTGCATTTGAGTTTTTTAAAATAATCCGTCAGAAAGGGTTAGTCACAAGTCAACGCCCTCTAGCGGATTTTAGGAAAAGTAATTTGAAATTTTTTTTTGGTTGAAAAAATAAGGCAACAATAGACTTAAAAAAAAATATGTTTAAAAAAATCGGTCCAGTCATAGCTGATCTTCAGCTGTTTTCTTTATTCAAGCTAAAAACGCCCCCCACCACTTTATTTGACAACTGACAGAAATTTTTGTAGAAACTTTTTTGTGAGGAAATCTTCCTGGAATATTAATATAATATTTTGAGGTGTACGTTATTGGAGGTTTTTTGGCAAAAATGCAATTTTAAGATTTAAAGAAGCTGTGGCGCCCTCTAGCAGTTGACCAATGAACTTCAAAATAATTTCCAGCTTTTTTTTTGGCCACTTTTATTACAATTTTTTTTTCAAGGCGCTACGACTATTAGGGCCTCAGATATCGCCGGCCTGAGATGTACCGGGTGGCCAACTAAGAATGGAGATATCGCCGTCCATTCTTAGTTGGCCATCCGGTACATGCTTTACGATCACATTATACACACACACTAAATAAAATAAATTTTTAGGAATGTGATACGCCACAAGTTTGTAGAAAACGAAAACAACTAAATTAAAATTGATGAAATAGAAGAGTTGGTGACAGATAAAGCTTTAGACCCGGGCTCTGTTTTTCATCTGAGGATTCTTGGCTTGAATGTGTAGGGTCTGCACCTATGTTAGTATTTAAACTATGTTGATTTGAAAGCGGTCACTTTGAAAGGTGTTGCAAAGTGAGTTATTAGAAGAACATTTTATACATGTGGAATGACTTCTACATTCTTTGCCAGAGTGGCCAGGTTTAAGACAATTTGCGTAAGCTTTAAATTTTTTTATTTTGTTAATCCTGTCTTGAATACTCAGTTTGAGAAAATCTTCATAAGAAAATATGAAATAATCTTTCTTGCAATTTATACAGGTTGGAACTGTTACTGACAGGTTTGAGCTACGATTTGGATTTTTAATCTTGCATTCTTTTGTGTTTAAGTTTAAAGTCACTTGGCAACGCTTAAAAAAACCAAATAAATCTTTTGTTGTGGGTGTATCCAAAGGAAGTTTTAGGGAAAACTCTTCCCATTCACGCCTTGTGACAGGATCCACTTTAGTTGAGATGTGAAAAATAAAACAATCCTAGTGATTCGTGATGGATGTCATTTTATAGGCTAGGCTCGCTCATGCCGTCATTCCCTGATCCGAACCCTTTCGTCTATAGAAACATTACGTAAAATTGTAATAGTAAATTATTTTAAATCGTAAATATAGAATGTATATCAAATTAATACATTGTAAATGTAATATACTCGACTTACCCCCGTAAGGCACAAAAAGAAGGTAAGAGAGGTTTTGCAGCTTTATGATATACACGTGTGTTTAGTTGCACTGTTAATTCGTTTCTCGTCTGTAGTCGTACTGTCCGCATACTTTTTGTGCGGACACAAGCAATAAAATATGAACCTAACGTTATAATTTACTATATGTTAAATATTAAATTTATTTGTAATAGTGAGGACAAAACATCTAGTAATCCACAGGCAAACCGAGTGATTTGAGAGCTCTTAAATGCTGTTTTAAATTGTCTATTACTGTTTTGAGTAAAACGTGAGATTCTTTATGAACTTGTTGTTTTTCCAAAGGTGATTTCATATGAGCCTAAATTATAGCTCGTTTGTTTTTATACCGATTACACAAAATATCCCAAGCTACGTCATAGTTTAAATCTATGACTTCTAACGAAAGAAGAAGTTTGGCAGCAACACCTTTTAAACACGATTTAAGGTACCAGAATGATTCAAGATTTTTCAATGTTACTTAAAGTTGTACTTTTATGTATAAGTGATTGGTATGTGTCGGCAAATTGCTGCCAAAGTTCATAGGGAGCATAAAATTCTGGCTACCTTATTTTAGGTAAACTTATATTTTGTAGGTACAGCTGTGCTTTGAATATGTTGCGGCATAATTTAGGGAACTTGTACATTTTCTTGTCTCTAAAGATGTTGATCTAAAATAGTTTTAGCCAAACGCGAGACTCAAAAAATTCATCTTCAAATTCAACTCGATATTGAGAATGATCTTGGGTATTATCAACCCTCGCGATTTAGGCGGGAGGCTCCCGCTTTCTTACTTAACCTCCCGACTCCCCCGACCTAAAACAAACCTTCCGCTTTTCGGCACGTAAAAAAATACGTTTTTTTTTTTAATTAGGTCACCTATTTTAACGTTTACCATAATTTTATTTTATTATTACATACTTTATAATCTATCAGGCAATGCTGCCTCAGGAAAGAGGTAACACGCCAACACTCTTTGACCCGTTAATTTCGCAAATCACAATTGTCAGTTGTCACAAGTGGGTGCAGTTACTACTTAACTATATCCAAGATGAAATAGCGCAGATGCAAAAGCCCTTTGATGAAGACCGTGGCTCTTTTAAAGAGCTCCGGTCGTAGACGCTTGTTAGTTTACAGTATTATAGCCGAGTGGTATAATCGAGATCAATTAAATAATAGTGCCAGGTGTTTTTTGTGCATTTTCGAAACTTATTAATTTTCAAATGTCTTTTAAAGGAAAAGTAAAAAATGAATTATTAATCTGTCAAAATCGTAAAATAATTAGCGATTGGTTTAGTTTGGGCTGAAGTAAGGGGATATTTGGTAAACAAAAACGAAAACTTTATTTACTTTTTCACTATTTTGCTCAAAATCTCTAACACTTTCTGAAGTGATACGGATTTTCAACATCATAGTGAATTTTCTGGAACAGAAGTAAAAGCTCTAATGTGTGTAAAGTAAAAATGTTTTTTCCTGACATATATTTATTTTTTTATCGTTTTTTGTTCCTGTTGCACACTGACTCGTTTGTCTGCGCATCTCATCGGTCACTTGGATTTAGTTGAGTTGCAGTATACTACAAACTAAAACAAAACGCACGCGTCATTCGGTTTGGGATTTTAATATTTTGGCGGCCCAACCTACGTATGGGATTTTAGAGGCTCATTAAAATTAAAAAAGAACAACAATTTTATGGATCCAATTTTATAGCCAAAAACATTAATAAAGTTTTGTGATATTTTATTTCTGCTATTACATTAAAGACATAAATGTTATTAGTTTTTATGTGTCCTACTTTTTAAAAAGACGGTTTTGTTTAATGTATTGTTTTGTATGTAATATATTTTCTTTTGCTTAGATTAAGGTGTTAAATATATTTTTCTACGTTTGGATTTGTTTCTACTTAGTCGGTTTGTTTGTCTTCGAAAAATTGGTCAAGATTTATTAAATAGTTTTAAGATAAATTACCTTTATTTCAAGTTTTATAAAGTTATGTTTTATTACTACCTTTTTATGCTTTTTATGTTAAAATTTAACATAAATAATGCGCGTCACCTCAAAAAAAAACCCTCCTGCGCCTCTATTTATTTTCTCCTCAAAGGCACTACAGCCACCTCCCGCTTTTTAATGTTTAAAATCTGGACACCCTAGTAGAGCTTAGAATTTACCTGTTTGACTGTATTTTGTACTATACTATTTATATTTGTACTGTAATTTGACTGTACGAAGGACCTGATTGTGCTGATTTTACACGTGAAGTTCATCCGACTCGAAGTTAGACCAATGTTGTATATGTGGGTTCACATACGTATTTTGATTAGGTTAAAAAAAAACACTATTTTACCGTTAAAGGTATACTTATTTATATGAAATTACGTTTAAATTTAAAATAATTAATAATTCTAACCGAATTACTGAATGAAAAAGTGATGATGTTTGCCGTTGATGATGGCTGGCGTGACTGAAATCTTAATACGGGATGAATGTGAAAAAGAGGGATTCTACATTAGTAAAGAGGGCGCGCTGAACACTTACATTAAAGGATATCGTACTCTTAAGGATTATTATTTTTATATAAACGACGGAACACCATGCTATAGTCAGATCTTAGGTGCTCTCAGCACATCTTTTCAGGAGAGTCTATAGCAGAATTTGTGATACTAACTGGGTTGGAAAATAAAAGTTGACGCAATATAGAAGGGTTATTGCGTGGGGTCACATCTTGGTGAAAAATACCAAAAAAAATATACTTTTGCATTAATACACAAAATGACTACTTTTACAGAGAGGATAGGTGGATTCGAAAGTTGCATGAGTAAAGATTTTATGGATGGGTTAGTGCTTAGCTAGTTGCTACTCATGCTTGTTATACATCTTGTAGTCGATTAATTCTAACAAATGGCAAAGTTCGGTAAGAAAATAAGTAAAATTCAAGGTAAAAGGTGTCTCAATTTTTTTATAATTTAATTTCCACTCTCTTCGATTGCCTCGGGTCATTTTGAACAAAGCAAGGTAAATTAAGTTGGTATCCCAGCGCTTAACCTGTTCACCAAGGTTTCCAAGGTACCTTGGAATTTAACATTTGTGTAGAAATTTTTCTAAGGTTAAATGGTTTCCTATTTTATTGGAGGTAACTTAAAGATAGCCTTAACATGGGAGTGGATTATGGTCTTATTTTGGTACCTTTTCTCTCTGAAATATGATCCGGAGAATACAGGAATGGATAGAGGGGGAAACCTGGTCATGAGGTAACTAGGCACTTGGCTATTTTACATATGCATATTATTTTGTGAATCCACAGATTATCGAGAGGAATGGCATTCGGTATTGAAAAAATTAAGAGCTGATAAAGTATGTAACAAAAATATGGCTGCTAAGATTATAGCAAAATATTTTTTCCTCAAAATCACCTCGAACCTCATCCTGAACATCAGCATCAGAGAGATTGTGCATAATGCAAAATGTTTTCGAAATAGAAAGTCAAGAATTTCGGATTATTCGTGTGTAGCGATATAAGTTGGTTCTTGGGAGGACATTAAATGAAAAGATCCTTTGGACTAGGCTCCAGCATCCTCAATCTTGGTGTTTGGGGGTTAGGTCGCCTCATACCAGAAAGGGTGTGTCAGGAGAGAAGAGGTTTACTATAAGAGTTACTTTTTTGGACAATCTCGAGTAAACGGAACCTAGCAGAATCGAGACGCTACTGATTTGAACTGTGGAGAAAGTGTTGTAGAATGGGCTTTAAAGATTTGTTCAGAGTATTTGGAACATCCCTGATATGAAGGTGTGTGAACACCACCACCTGCACGTGCACCACTGCACGCTGGAGAGTGGCGAGAGATTTCTCGCATTCCTGCAAGAAGTGGTCCTTGCTGCACTTAACGCATTTCGCAGCGCGTTGCAATGTTGTATGAACTTTAGTGCTTCGTGTTATGTCTGGTTGAGCCTCAACACGAATCCTCAAGCCGCTATCATATTGCAGCTGGAATATCTGCCTTTCTTTCCTAGGTAGAACTACAAGAACCATAGGAAATGGGTTTTTGTCATTGTACCATCGCGAAACTGTCAGGATGTAAACCTTCGGATTTTAGCTCATCAGCAACTTGTGTTGATGACCAGTGCTCGAGGGCTCCATGTAGCACTACGTACACCTTTTCTCGTCGGAAAGGGCGAAGAAATGGAATTGCTCTTTGTGAGTTTGTAGGACGAATCGTAATGCCATCATGTTGGTTGCTTTAAATGCCCAGTTATTTGATCGTATCTTTTTGTCCTTGAGAATAATTGCGGGGATTTGTTCCTTTTGGGGGATTAAGGGACAAGCTGTGGGGGCGGTTGACTTTCAAAGTAAAACCAGTAAAGCCAGGTTTGAGGTTGCCTGAAAATTTGATAGGGTCATGATTGGAGAGATCGTCATCCTCCTAGGGAAGAGAATGAGTCCCCACAGGTTCCAAGAGTTCTCAGAAACTGCAGTGGCGACTGAGGTAGCTTCAGCAGCCGACTT
The DNA here is from genome assembly GCF_022605725.1 of Anthonomus grandis grandis. NCBI lineage: Eukaryota > Metazoa > Arthropoda > Insecta > Coleoptera > Curculionidae > Anthonomus > Anthonomus grandis. The sequence continues at coordinate 26,789,816 of NC_065546.1, forward strand.
GATATCCGAAGTGACATTGGGGAAAGAAATCATGGGAATAATAGTAAGCACAGTAAAAAAAGGTTTGTAGGATATTCAATATTTTTCTCAATATCCATTTTGATCCCACCTCTCGGTCTTAAATTCTTCAAGAAGTGTTTGCACTCATCGATAAAGCTGTTATTTTATGAAAGAATTGCCAAATATTATGGCGAGTTTTCATAGATGGTCACTGTGTCTAATTTTCTCTCCAATATTGCCTGGGCTAAAAGTTTTATTGAAATTCCTTGGGAGATCTCTCTTAGCTAATGATAAAACTTCTGAGATATTTTGCGTTAAACCGTTTATGGACTGTCGAGGAAAGGAGATCATTTATGGGGAAAACTAATGGGCAGGATTTCAGACGATTCCTGTAGTTTTTGGACAAACTGGGACTGGTGGGAACGGGGTTGTTTGGGAGATGTTCTATATAAATATAAATGGGAAGGTGGTCTAGGAACTTGTCGAGCATTTCTGGGGCACCATTTGCTGATATGTGAGTTGGTTCTGGGGGGGGAGGGCATATGTTAAATAGAATGACTTTTGCCTTTTCCGGTATGAGGAGACCCCTTGAATTTGGCGCCTCTAACCCCAATCAAGGTACTTGGGGTTCAAGCCGCCTCTTACAAAGATGGGAGTGTCAGGGAAGACGAGGTTTGGCATTTAAACCCTTATGTCTTGGCTCGTTGAGCCTTAAAACGGTTTCTCATACTAAGGAGATATTGCAGCTAGAATATCTGCTTTTCTTCCTTAGGTAGAACTACCAAAATCGCAGCAACTGGTTTTATGTCGGCATTGCACCAATGCGAAAATGACAAAGGATGGAAAGTTGAAATTTTACCTCGTCAGCAACTTGTGCCGATGACCTTTCGTAGCCCTACCTACAACCTTTTCTCGTGGGCGATGTCGAAGGAATGGAATTGCTCCTTGTGAGTTTTAAAGATGACTGACCATGAATCTTTAATTTGAGCATATTGCCGACCAAAACTGACGTTTAAATGCTTTAAATATCCAGTTATGTGATCGTATCTAGGTTGAGGCGCAGGCTGTGGAGCGGTTGGTTTCTAAAGTCAGGTTTAGAGTTGCCTGTAGATTTGGCAGGGGCGGTGATTGAAGAGAGTTGGGGCACTTATGGCGGTAGTTTTGGGAGAAAAAGGAGCAGAGATCCTCTTCTTTATTTTGGAGAAAAGACGATGAAATCGTCTTGGGGAAGGGGTGGAGAAGGAGTCTTGAGAGTTCTCAGAAATTGCAAGGGTTTGATTGATTATGATGATCTTGTATACGGCCGTTCTTTAATGTCATGTATAGAAAGAATGATACAAAAAATAAAAAATAGCTGTCTTAGACTATCTTTAAATTTAAATTATAGAGAATAGCAAATATTTGAAATATGGAAAACTAGAGAATGTTTGAAATGAAGGGAATATGTATAATTTTATTTATTGTATTATATATAATAATAAGCCCGCCTAAGAAACATTTTAAGATATGCCAATCACTTTCTATTTCTCAGCATATGAAATAATTATAACGCTTATTCTGTTTTGTTGTTATGTATTAGTACAATTAACCGGATTTCGCCTGTTGGAAGAGGTTTGTCAAAGCATGTCAGATTAAAATTACCCTTTAAACAATGTTGTGAGGTTTAATAGGATCGAAACGATTCGGATATATATATACGATCAATAACTCGTCACGCTGACTTCAATATCATACAGGGTGTTCGGAAAAAGGAGGCCAATCCGCCGGCCACAGATAGGGTAGACCAAAATAATGCGACTTTCGTTATGCCATTTTTTATTTGGGCGCTCGGTATTCAATATACAGGGCGTCAAAATGAGAAATATAAAATCGTTTTTTTTTAATAAGTTGAGTGTTTCATAAGATATTAAATTAAAATTTGGTGTGAGGGGTTTTTTGAAACGAGAAATTGAAATCAACATTGAAAAGAAATGTTCACGGATTTGCTATACCTCGCAGAGGGCGCTACCTGCGGTATATTGCATGTGTTAAAAATGCCAAAACTTTTTTGTACCCCTGTATAATAAAGTTCTAGTAAAAAATTATAATTATCCAATCTTTTCCTATAAAAAAAGTATTCTTAGTAAATGTCGGCCTGAGAATCCGTTTATTAGATATCTTAATTTTAAAATCTAGATACATTTTAACAAGTTTACAAAATAAACGTAAATTATTTTTTCTAAATTAATGCTAAATTATTATAATAAAAATCATAAAATACTCACCCTAAATTATTTGTTCAACGTGACCTCCATTTGTTTGTATACACATAGGAGCCCTCTTTATTAATGAAAATCTAAGGCTTTGAAAAATATTTGGTTTCAACCTGAAATACTCTCCAGCTGCAATGATTCTTTCCCTTAAATGATCCTCGTTTAAAATCGGAACCATATACACAAAGTCTTTCATACATCCCCAGACTGAAAAATCCAAAGGTGTAAGGTCGGGCGAACGAGGTGGCCACGGAACAGGAGCATCTCGACCCCTACCAATCCAGCGTTTAGAAAATACTTGATGTAAATAGTTCCTAACATTTATAGCAAAATGAGGCGGAGCACCATTGAGTTGAAACTAAGATTTTGTCTTAAATTTAGAGGCAAATCGTCAAGCAAATCGGGCAGTATTTCTTGTAGAAACAACAGAAATTAATCACCAGTCAAATTACCTGGTAAAATGACAGGTCCTAAAAGAAAGTTATCCACAACACCTACCCACTTGATGATGTGTCTCAACTATGGCCCTAGGATTCTCTTCAGCCAATATGTGTGCGTTATGGATATTTGTCATTCCATTTCTCGTGAACGTGGCCTCGTCAGTAAACAGAATCGCCCTTATAAAATCCACATTTCTATTATTCATTTCACATAACCATCTACAAAAAGTAAATCTTGCCTCGGGATCGTCGGGTAAAAGATCCTGTACTTTTTGAAAATGAATTGGGTAAAGTTGTTGACTCCATAAAATATGATGTGTCTCGCTTTTCCCAATATTTCCCACCCGTTCAGCCAAAACTCTAGTACTAATGTTTGGTGATTCTTCGACAATTCTTAAAATTTCTTTCTATTGCCCTGATTGCATCGCACGAGATCCGCCGCAATTACCCTTCCGGCCTACCGCTGAAACTTCCAGTCTCCCTTAGGCAGTTAATCAAATTTAAAAAATATTTTCTTTTGGGATGAAATCGGTTTGGGAATTTCTGGGTATAGCGTCTAGCGGCTAAACTAGCATTGGAGTCACATTTTTCTAGTTAAGAATTGACAAGTATTTACCGTTTACAATAATATTTAAAACTTGCCAAACATCAAAAACATATCCGCCATTTCAGAAAAGGGTACATTTCTTAAAGGGTAAAAAGTTACTGGATCCGAGAGGTCAGCCAATTTTAGCTCAGCCAAAAGTATCTAGATTTTAAAATTAAGATATCTAAGAAACGGATTCTCAGGCCGACATTTACTAAGAATACTTTTTTTACAAGAAAAGATTGGATAATTAGAATTTTTTACTAGAACTTTATTATACAGGGGTTCAAAAAAGTTTTGGTATTTTTAAAATATGCAATATACCGCAGATGGCGCCCTCTGCAAGGTATAGCAAATCCAAAAACGGATTTCAATTTCTCGTTCTAAAAAACCCCCTCATACCAAATTTTAATTTAATATCTTATGAAACACTCGACTTATATTAAAAAAACAATTCTATATTTATCATTTTGACGCCCTATATATTGAATACCAAGCGCCCATTTAAAAAATGGGCTTGGACTGTGGACCAAAATAATGCGACTTTTCGCATTATTTTGGTCCACCCTATATGTGGCCGGCGGATTGGCATCCTTTTTCCGGACACCCTGTATACTGGCAGTCGGTAGTGAATGCGCCAAAAAGCAATTCTTTATTAAGCTCGTAAAAATATTAATGCTGCGCCAATTATGCCTTTGTAAAATGTCGCTTATAAATTAAGATACAGAGTAAATTACGAGACAGTTTTACCACTAACCAAAACTTTTTAGTTTAATCTCGACACGTATTTAGCATCATCGAGAGAAGATTAAAACTAAACTAAAACTACTTAAAAGTGGCCTTATATACTACAGATGTAACTAATAGAACGGAAAACACAATGAAGCATGGCTAACCAAATCTTAAACACTAACTAAACCATACAATTGAATATAAGAGAAAGATTGTTCGGGGATGGTTTATTGTATTTTTCGCTCTATTAGTTACATCTGTAGTATATAAGGCCACTTAGTGGTAAAATTGTCTCGAATTTGAGTGTCACGTCAAATTCCAATTCCAAGATTCCAATCATAGGACTATTAAGATATAAAGTATTAAAATTTAATTTTCGAATTTGTTTTTCTCGATAACTCAACTTGTTTGAAATGAGAAATATGATTTTATTCTATTCTTTTTCACATAAAGCGTAAATTTTATGCCATACCTTTCTTACTAGTACCGTTTTATTATTTTCTAAGTAACTGATCGAATAACGATGTTTAAGAAAAAAAGGTATACTACATTTATTTCGGTTAAATAAAGCATTTTTGAAGTATTTACAATAATCATTCTGTTGCATAATTAAAAAATAGCTCGACACTAAATTAAGACAATATTATTAATTAATAAAAACACGGAAAACATCACTTTAACAAATGCGCAAATGCCCACCATATTCTCTTCACTAAATAGTGCCTTACGTATATATGGATGCTTTATTTATACACGGCGTCTCTATAGTAATAGAACATAGAACAACAGTAGTATCCTTACGTCAAAATAATGTGATTGAGGTCAACTTGCCTTATCCTTATTTTAATTGTAACTGAAATACAGGGTGTCAAAGTGTTATTTGGTTTATCGTTTTTTTCTCATAGGTCCTGAACCTATTGACACACTGACATGAAATTTAAAACATACGAGTCTTTGAAAAAGAAAAATAAAGTTTCGTAGACACTTTTCGTGTTTTCGATAGAGGGCGTTCGTTGCGTTAGTTTTTACTCGTTTAGGACCCCTAATTTAATTTTACATACAAAATATATACCTTATTAAAGTCGCTAGGAGCAACCATTTTCGACATAATTGCCATTTATCAAAAAAAATTTTAAAATAATATTTATTTACTACTTTATTTAAATCGCACCTTTGTCAGTTGGCGTTGGAGACAAGTGTTTGTATTATTTATGTCAAACTTTTTGAATGTCATATAAAACTTTTAAAACGAGTTAAAGAAATTTTCTCTTAAGTTTAATCATTTTAACTAATGCCTAGACATAATTTGTTTACCAATTTGGAGATGCGTGATATGCTTTGTGTTTACGCGCAAGTAACTTTTAATGGACGCAAAGTATCAGGAAATATTTCCAGATAGACAACTAGGAGAAACTGGATCATTTTGGTCAAAAATGCCTATTTGGGGCCGCCCAAAAAATATTTCCCAAGAAGAGGAAGAAGAAATTTTAGTCCGCGTAGTAGAAAATCCCGGGTTAAGTACTAGGCGAATAGCGGCAGCTACGGGTGTAAGCATATCATTTGCTGCTAAAGTACTTCAGAAGGATGCCCTTTATCCATACCACTTTACACCAGTTCAGTGCTTAATCCCACCCAAAATGCCAGCCAGAATGCAGTTTTGTCGTCAGTTTCAAAATATGCAAAACGCAAATCCAATGCTTATTATTCACAGACGAGGCTCCATTTACTAGACGTGGCGTATTTAACTTTAGAAATGCTCATATGTGGGATACTGAAAACCGCCATTCAGTTGTCAGTCGTCATTTCCAGCATAAATTTAAAGTTAACATTTGGTGTGGTATTATTGGAAACCATATAATAGGCTCCCATGAACTACCACCTAATTTGAATGGCTTTCAATTAATTTGACTCCTACTTACATTTCTTACGAAATGAACTTGGAGGTCTTTTAGAAGATATATCATTAAATCTTAAGCAGAATATGTATTTGTATGTATAAGTATTTTATGCAAGATGGGGCGCCAGCGCATTTTTCTCGACAGGTATGCAATTACCTTGACAAACAATATCCCGAACGTTGAATTGACCGTGGAGAACCTTTGCTTTGGCCTGCGCGTAGTCCAGACTTAAACCCCATGGACTTCTGTATTTAGGGATATTTGAAATCAATTGTTTATGATAGTCTTATAAATAATCTAAACGAACTAAATGTAAAAATTGTAAATTCTGTAAATATGTTAAAAAATAATGAGGATCTTTTTTTTCTCATCATCATCTCATTTCATTTGTTAAACGTATTTCAAAATGCATTGAAGTTAATGGAGGGCATTTTGAACAGTTATTATAGTACCGTTATTTGTATGTGTCTTTGTTTATTTTGGTTTTTTTTATTTGTATTAATATATTTGTTTAAAAAAAAATTTAAAAAAAAATAAATATTATTTACTTTGGTTATGATATAAGAATTAACGAAAAAGTGGTAATATTTTTTTATTTATTAACTATTCTAATTTTACATAAATATCAATAATCTTAGGTATTAATTTTATTTTATTTAGGGTTGCATTGCTAAAAATC